>NC_136063.1:371438244-372041994 GCF_964261635.1 Lissotriton helveticus | reverse complement strand
TGCTGCCTGTTGGGCGGCCCTGGTGTGTTGTTCGGGCCTGCTCATTCTGTTCTGGCCCTGGTTGCTGTTGCCTTTTTTTGGCTCCGTGTGGTCCGGTCCCGTGCCTTTCTCTGCTTTCCTTCGGTTGGGGCGGTTTTCCTGGCGACTCTTGGTGTCTCTGGGGTCCGGTTTGTTTTTCGGCCTTCCCGGTGTCTTCGGTGCCGGGTTGGTTCTCCTACTCGTGGTTGCCTCTCTCCGGGGTGGTCCTTCCACTCGTACTGGTCTGTTGGGTTTGCCCTCTTTCGTGGTCATCCCCTTCTGGTCTGTGGTTTCTTGTGTGTTTCCATGAAGCCGCTTGGCTTTGGTATGTGCTCACTATGTAAGTCATGTGGCGAGGAAGACTAACGAGGAGGTAATGCCCCGGTTACTTACCGGTAATCTTCATTACTCCGAGTATAGTCTTCCTCGCCACATGAGTTCCCATCCCTCCCTCCCTGTCTGGCTATCGGCTTCATGTTTGTGCTTGCTGGTTTCAGGCTGATGGGTTGGGCCGGCCCGCCTCTTATAGAGGTCAGGTGGTAATGGGTCGGCCATCTTGGGAAGGGATGGGAGGCATGGGAGGCTAACTTTTTGCTTTGGAGGGTTCTGGTGTGGAGCTGAAGCTCACTATGTAAGTCATGTGGCGAGGAACACTATACTCGGAGTAATGAAGATTACCGGTAAGTAACCGGGGCAATCCTGACGCTACTCTCTTCAGAGGAGAGCTGCCCTCTAAAGAGAGCGGCGTCAGGATTGGAGTGAGCATGAAAAAAACACGCTGCTCATTTTTGAATCACTGTGGTCTGTGGCAGTAAGCAAACCCCGTACTCAGCGGTGCTTGCTTTTCAAAGGCCACAGGGTTCCTAGCTGCAGAAAGGCCACATGCGCAGTGCGCACTGTGCCAGCCCCGCAGCGACAGTCAATGCAGGCCAGGCTGTCACGTGAAACTTGAACTGTGCGCTCGATAAATTGCCCCCAATAATTATTAGTGGGGCAACGCCCCACTGCCCAAATGGTAAAACCACCACTGAGCTCTGCACTTGTAATCAGGGCCTAAGCACCACAAGTAAAAAAAAAATAGGAATTTTGATTTCCAAATGCGATTCTTACCGAATTACATTTAGGAAATTGCAATCCCTAATGTACAAAAGAATATATTTAACAATAGCCATTCCTAGTGGGGTCGCAGATCGACCTACCTCATGAATATTAATGAAGTAGGTCGCAAATTTGTGAACTACTAGAAATCGCTGCTATCAAAGGTATGGTGGCCTGCTGAGGTCAGCAGTCCACCATGTTTGTGATTACTTTTAAATAAAGCAAGATTTCCTTGAACGCAAATGCGATACCTTTCCAAAAAAAAAAGAAAATGAATCCTTTGAGATTAATTTTTTAAGAGTATGAAGTGGTCCGTGGGGATCCTTTCCTTTTTTTTCCTTTGAGCAAGTGGTAAAAACTATTAATGTTTTATGACTGTAATTCGGTTGCAAATGCATATCACTGCAATTTGATAGTTGGAAGGAATGCCTTAAACAAGCCTGTTCGAAATACTGAATCACTAAACCAAATTGTGATTCAGTAACAAGTTACCTAATCACAATTTGGCATTTGTCCATTACAAAATGCTTTTTTGCTGTCGCAAACGGCCCAATTCTGTAAATCAGGCAGATTGCGACCTCAAAAAGGATTTGGACATATGGCCCTAAATTGACAAAATAAAATATAGTGAAAGGATGTGGTGTTACGGTCACAACTGCTGACTGTGGAACCTGTGATTCTGGGCAAATTACTTAATGTTACCCTGCTTAAAAAAATGAATGTGACCTGTGTAATGTACGTGGTGCTCATGTAAAGTGCTGAAATACCTTTGGAGAGAGTTTGAGCTATTTAAAACTACAAAAATATTAAAATACAGTGTAAGAAAAAAATCATTGGTGCTGGGAGACTGTTCCACATAGCCGACCTAGTTTGTAAATAAATTTAAATTATTCACTTCATAAGCATACTGCCAAAAAGATTGCAAGTGAGAGAAGCCACTAATCTCAAAAGGCGTAAAATTGTTCTCATCAACAAACCTTCATTTTGTGATGAGTTTCTAATTGAAACAGCATCATTGCAAAATGCGCCTTGAAATACACTTTAAGAGGATATTCTGCTAAAAAAAGAGCCAATAACCTTCTTATTCATCATACAGGGTAACAGGCTTGTATATATTATGACTTAAGATAACGATAGGATGAAATAGGATATAAATACATATAATATATATATATATATGTATATATATATATATTCACTGAAAAAACCATAGGTTATAGACCATATATAGTTAGGAATTAGCATTTAAAAAACCTTATTTTACTCACACAAAACCATTGAAATTCCATATATAGTTAGTTGTACTAACTATATATCGCGCACCCGCAATCCACTGCTGATGATGTCACATATTACATCATTCATGACATGGTCAGTGACATCACTGATGACATCACTGATGACATCTCAAATGACATCACTGATGACATCAATGATGACATCTCAAATGACATCACTGATGACTACATTCAGTGACTGTATAATTCTGTAAAGTTAAAATATGTCTTACATATTGAAGAATGAGTGGATGTATAAGTGTCTTGATGAAGGATTTAGTAGGGGCATGACTGACTGTATGAGTGACTGATTAAATGTGTCTCACTGAGTGCATGGGTTAGTGACTAAACTGTCTTAATGTGTGCATCATTATGTCTGTTGTTCTGTAAACTGCTGCATGTGTTGATCAGTAGCTATATGATTAACTGTATGGGTTATTGATTGGTTGCCCAAGCATTTGTATGGGAGACTGAGTGTGTGTGTGGGTGGCTGGGAGGTGTATGACTCTTTGCATAGATGTGTGAGCAGTTGATTGACTAGATGTATGGGTTCAAAAGTGCATGTGGAAACAGCTGTATGGGCGGTTGACTGTGTGCATGAGTGTATTGGTGTGTGAATGGATATCTCAGTGCTACATGTTAAAGTAAGTACATATGTAAAATACAGTACGTGTGAGAGTTGACATATATAAATAACTGTGCATAAGAGCCAGTGAATGTGTGAGTGGCTGTATGGATCATTGTGAACTTGTATCCAGGATTGTATAAGTCAGTAAATATGTTTTAGTATATGTTTGAATAAGTAAGGTGTGTACAACTGTATAGTTGAGGAAATGGAGGTGTGATTGATTCTTTGCATGACTGACTAAGTGTCTGAGTAACTCCATGGATGAGTGACAGTCTGTGAATGTCTGTTTACACTGAGTGTATCTAAGGTTATATTAGAGTCTGAAGAGGTTCATCGTATTATCACATGAATGATGTCATCAGTGATGTGATCAGTGATGTCATTTGAGATGTCATCAGTGATGTCATCAGTGATGTCATTTGAGATGTCATCAGTGATGTCATCAGTGATATCATTTGAGATGTCATCAGTGATGTCATCAGTGATGTCACTGACCATGTCATGAATGATGTAATATGTGACATCATCAGCAGTGGATTGCGGGTGCGCGATATATAGTTAGTACAACTAACTATATATGGAATTTCAATGGTTTTGTGTGAGTAAAATAAGGTTTTTTAAATGCTAATTCCTAACTATATATGGTCTATAACCTATGGTTTTTTCAGTGAATTTTCAAGGTTTTGTAAATGCTAATTCCTAACTATATATGGTCTATAACCTATGGTTTTTTCAGTGAATTTCATTGTTTTTTTAAAAGCTAATATCTGTTGCTGTAAAATGTATTCTTCTTTAAATCCAGAAATATATTTTATATGTTTATTAAGAATTTTTTTTTAAATATTTTTTTTGTTTCGCTCCCGGTTCGCGAACCGGGAAGCTTTCCGTTAGCTCAATTTGATGCCGCGACCCGGTCCGCGAACCGGTAAACGTTCCGTTAGCGCAACTGCCGCGTTAGAAATCAACATCGTGACGCGTCACGGAAGCGCGACGTATCACGTTGTTGCGTAATGCGTCTAATGACGCGCTGCGTTAGCGCACCCGGAAGTGCTCCGGGGCGCGAACCAAGGCGCGAAGCGCAGCTCCCCGGAAGCGATCCGTGGCGCGTCGCGAAAGCGCGACGTATCGCATTGCCGCGTAATGCGTCTTATGACGCACCGCGTTAGCGCACCCGGAAGTGCTCCGGTGCGCGAACCGAGGCGCGAAGCGCAGCGACCCGGAAGCGATCCGGGGCGCGTTCCGAAGCGCGTAACATAAGCGTGAGAGGTCATGTGACTTGTTAATAAAACTTTTCATTGGTTCATTTAACTTTTGGTTTCATAATCATGTAAGGCTAGGTCAGGTGACCTAAAAATAACACTTTTCATTGGTTTAGAACTATTGTTTTTCCCAAATGATGAAAACCCCTCCTTCTTTCCTCACTCTGACTTTCATCATTGTGAGAGGAAGACCTTTATTCAAAGTAGAGCAATGGCTTCAGTACTTGCTTCAGCTGGTGCACCCCCACCACCACCTCCACCTCCTCATGGGAAGAGAGGACCACCTCCCCAGGTCATCACCAACACAGAGGAGGAAGAGGAAGAAATAGAGGAAGAGGAGAGAGAAGGACCACAGTTCTTGGAAGAGGTGCCCCGGGTTTCCCATAGGAAAGCCAGTTTCATTTGGCAGTTTTTTTCAATCCCTCCAGGGCAGAAGAAAGTGAATGCGAGGTATGTCACCTGCCTCATTTGCAAAGAGAAATTATCAAGAGGGACTGATAAAAAGTATAGCTATGGGAACTATACCATGCATAGGCACATGAACAGGTGGCATCCACTCAATTACAGCCGGGCGGAAATTCGTGACATGGAACAAAACCCAACAGCAACTCCTGTGGCCAGGTCAACATCTTTAATATCTTTGACAGCGGCAGAGGCACGGGAAACCGTGCCAAACATCCAGGATAATTTTGGGCATATGAAATTTACTTGTCTGCACTGCGGTGCATTGATATCATGTGGCAACATGAGTATTAATTCCATCAACCTGGCTTATAACAATCATAATTGCCCTAACCGCCCCACACAGTAATTTTTTTTTTGCTCCTGTTGAGCCCTTTTCAATGCCTGTTTTTTGTTGTTTCCCCCCCCCAAAAAAACCAAAAAAAATATAAAATTGTTCAAAAACAAATGTTCAAAAAATAAAAAAAAAATATAAAACAACAAAAACATTAAAAAAAGTTATTTTCAGAACTACCTCCCCTTTCAAAAAAAATTGCTAGAATGTTTAGCACTCTAGCAAGCTCTATTTCTTTTAGTTCGCTTCCCAGTTCGCTTCCCGGTTCGCGAACCGGGAGCGAACCAAAAAAAAAAAAAAAAAAAAAAAGAAGAGTAAGTATAAGGAAAGTAAACAGAGAGTGATGTTAAAAGAAAGACAGCTATAGGGAGTAAACCAGAGATACTGTTTAATAGATACATTTACCGAAGAAAAGACGGAAGAGGGTATAATTGTGGAAAACAAAATAGATAAGGAAGTGAAAGAAAAAAAAGAGAGTAGAACAATAACAAAGAAGAGTTTCTTGGAGAATGTGAGTGAATGTTCAAAATAAGATTAAAACATGGGGAATAACAGAGAGAAAAAATAGAAAACAGAAAACAAAAACTAACAGAAAAAGATTAATTGAAACAGCAAAGAAATGTAAATAACATAGAGCCATATCATCAACATAGGCAATAAAAGTTTTGCAGCTTTTATCGGCAGAAATATGTCACCAAAGCCGCTTTTGCGGCAGAAAACTGCCACTAAAACCACTTTTGCACCAGTTTTCTGCCAATAAAAACAGCAATAATTTTATTGGCTGTGTTCATAATATGCCCCTTAGTGTGCTTCAACTACACAGAGAAAGCATTATGAACAAGTAGTGAAAAAGTGATCAGTCAAAGACACTAAGAGTAATAGAGACGGAGTGAGTGAACAAGAGTGAGGAACTATGAGAAGAGAGGGACTGAGAAAAAGAGTGGAAGGAGTTGAGTAAGTAGGTAAAAGAGAAAGGAATGAGGAAAGTAGCAAAGGCAGGAAACTGAGGGTTAAAGAAATAAAGCTGTGGAACTAATAGTAGGTGAATATGATAGAAATGTAACGAAAAGAATACAAAACATTTACCTTATAATTGTCGTTAAATTACTCACTTTTTGTTTTTATACTTTCAATCTGTGAAAGAGAGAACAGACATTTGAAAAATATTAAAACATGTATTTAAAAATTACAAAAGACAAGGGAAAAGATTGAAGGACAAACAGTTTTTCAACAACTTTGACACTGACAGAAGCTTCTGCTTCTCCAGGCCCCCTACACAGTCCTAAAGATATACATTTTAAACTAACAGTATCTTGATGCAGATGAAGTGAGGCCTATCTTAAAACATGGTGCATCTTTTGCACTGCTGTTGTCTCAGAAAAGTGTCGCAAGACACTAACATTTTAAATGATTGCTTCAGGATGGCAATAAGATGTGTCCTATCCAGAGGTTTGTTTGAGGTGAGACCTACTCAGGGTTCCAAATGAAATTTCGAGTTGTTTGAAGAGAACAGAGGACATAATACATGTGGAGGCCTACCAACGAAGTGATTAATGTCCACTGCACTCTTGAACAAATGTCAGACCTCCTCTGTCTCCAGGAACAGGCCTAAACCTCATCTACACAATGTGGTGTGTAATGTTAGGAAACACAGGTAATATAATTGAAAAACATGCACATTTTTTTGCTCATTCCACAATCATATGACCTGTGTTTCCTTTGCTTAGGTATCTCATTGTGGAAATGTAGTCTATCATATGAAAGACTACGTAGAATATGAGCACTGTATGCAAGAACTTTGACACTTACAGAAGCCTCTCCTTCTCCATGCCTCCTACACAGTTCTAAATGTACATCATAAATGGAAACAGTACAGAATTAATTATACATGTTAAATGGTTTATTTTTGCTGTTCTCAGAATGTATCAAATTTCACTAAAAACAGTGACTTGAAGGTATTCATCATATAACAGCGGGGAAAAAAAAACACAATCAAAATGATTGTGTTTAAAAAACCCATACAACATAACAAATCAGAATTCAGAACTCCTTAAAGTTAACTTACTTTCCATGACGTCAAAGGATGTCCTATGAACAGCTTACACTCTGTTGTGCTGTTATTACTTTCAGCCCGCCACTTTCTGAAAGAAAACCTCCATCGTTTTGAAAAACATGTTACATACAATAAATGACTTCTTGCTCTCTACCACAAGTTTCCACAAGGCCAAATCTTGTCAGAGCCATTTATAACTCTTGGATTTCTTGTAAGCCAATCCAGTCATTTGGCATTTCCGCAACTTTCAGAATTAAAATGTTGAAGATCATTTTCACAATCCTGGACTAGTAATATCTTCCCCTTCTTCCTCAGTCATGTTCTACATTTCCTATGACACTGATACTGCTTACTATGAAGCAGACTTACACTACCTCTATGACTACTACAATTATTTAATTCTCTACATCACTTTTAATCACAAAGCAATGTAAAACAGTAGACAGCATTGCAGACTTACATTCCCTCTACTCTATGTTTTGATTGGCTGCTTCAATTAGCTTATAAAAAGAAATAGTTTTTCTGAACTCATTCAAAGTGCACTTATTTCTCCATGACGTCCAGTCTTATGGTTAGAAGTTATGTCTCTGAACTACACTTATCCTCAAGGCCAAATCGTGTAGGAGCCATTAGAACTTCTTGAAATTCCTCAGAGCACATCCCGAGATTCTTTCCCTAAAATTTTGGTTTTAAAAACACCAGGTAAGAGTTTTTAAGGTCATACGGCAATTTTTTTGTGAAAATTAAAACAGAATCATTGCAGAATGACCAGCCATTTCTAGACTTTAAATAAGCTGTGTAATGTCCTGATGTTATTGAAGGACCGTCATGATATATAATTGCTGCAGTTACAAAAGTCCTTCCTGATATTGACAACTGTGAAGCTACAACATTTTTAATTAAAGTTGTCAATTTTGTTCCATCAGGCCTACATCGTTGGAACATTAAAATGACATACTGGCCATATGTTCGTATAAATAATGTGGACATCATTTCAGATTTACATTGGCTACACTCCATGTTGTGATCAGCTGCTTTTACTAGCTTATTAAAGGAGACTGATTTACTGTCTGGCAAAGTTAAATATATAAATCTTTCTGAGTCTACACTAGTAGTACTTGATACCATACAGTTCTCGCAGTCATGCTGCCATTGATAAGAAAGCCCAAACAGCTGATCTACATCTACATCTTCAGCATGCAATACATCAAGCATATACATTAAAAACTCCTGACAATCTTGCTGAATATTTTGAGAGAATTGTGTTTGGCCTGCACATCTGTCTAACAGATTTCGAATTTCAGACACACTTTCTATGTTTGTTCTATCAGTGCTACATTTTTCTAAGACAGAATTTAACAAACTGCAAAATCTTTGATCAGAATTGACCACAATCTCTTCTTTTACATTTTCTAGAGAAAACAAAACATTAACCACTACATTAGCATAGCAGTTGACACCAGAACTGTTTTCAAATTGAAAACCAACAACATCTTCAACAGAATCCTTTTTGTTTCTGCTTATAATTTCAGGTTCATCGACTTTTCGTCTTTTTGCTACAACCTCGCCAGTATTGGTCACATTTCTTCGTTTCCGGCCTACCACACGTTTCTCAAACAAAGGATATTGAGGCAAATGTGGCGCATACTCTCTTCTTAACCTATTGTATTCCTTAACACAATCTAGATCCGCACAAATGCTTGTGACATCACACTCAATCAAGTACAATCCCGATAAAGTTCTAACTCGTGACAATGCCACATATGCCATACCCTCCTTGAACACAGAACTGCCAATATTCACCAATGCACTGTCTACACTTAAACCTTGCGATTTATGGATTGTCACCGCATATGCTAAGCAAACAGGAAACTGCTTACGGCGAACATATAAGTCTTTTACAAGCAAAAATCTAGCAGAACAACGACCAATTAGCTGTACTTCCTCAATGCCATCAAATCTAATTTTTAAAAATTCAATTCCATCTCTATTTCTGTATTTTACAAAATCAACAACATTACCCATTGATCCATTTACCAGACCTCTTTCAACATGTAAATTCCTTCTTAAAATTATACGGCAGTTTAAGCACACATTCAGAGTCTTTTCAAAACCTGCAGTTTTAGATATACTCTTCTCTAATGAATCCAATTTTGTTTTCAGATTCTCAGACAAAATAATTGTTGATCCCATATGCTCTACTCTGTCAATAGCTTCCAGTTTCACAATCTCTTGCTTTTCTAAATGCAACATTTTGTTGTTGAATTTGGCACATTCTGCAAGAGTTGGCATCAAACATATTCCAGATTTCTTCTCAGTAATTTTCTGAAAAATATTCTCAGACACAACATCTTGTTCTGGATATAAATTTGACAGTAATCGTGCATGTAAAGCTTCTTTCCCATGCTCGGTCACTTTTCCAATTCTAACATCTTGTAGAATAGTCTTGTAAACTTCATCCTTCGCCTGACGCATATTTTCATGCAGTTCAGCATAATTGAAGTTTAACCATATATTGACGTTGCCAATGCTGCCTAGGCACTTCCTGGTATCTTCATGCGTGAGCATTTTGAACACAGGTTGCCCTTTCACTGGTGTCAGCTGCAGAAGATCTCCGAAAACAATGATGTGTTTGCCACCAAATAACACATCATACTCTGTTTTGAGAACTTCTTGCATTCTCAAATGCACAAAGGCAAGCATGACATTGGAAACCATGCTTACTTCGTCAATGATAAGAAGTTTCATTTTCTTCAAGATTCTTGAAACTTCAAAACAAGCATCTCCAGATAGCTTGTGATATTGTAATTTGTTGTCATGCTCCACTGGCAGCATCAGTAAACGATGTAAAGTAATCCCTTTAATGTTATGTGCTGCCAGTCCAGTTGGAGCGGTGACAACACAAGACAGCGATGACTCTGTCCTTTCCTGCAAATAACATGAAATTGCTTTAATAAGGAAACTTTTTCCAGTTCCCGCTTCTCCACTCACGTACAGTCGGACAGGCTTCAACGACGTACATGAGCACTCTTTCTTGTCATGACTTAATCCATGATCAATTTGCATGGTAACTTCGTCATATATTTTCCTCTGCTCAACGTTGAGTTGTCTTTCCAACTCTTCTAAGTTAACCGCATCCTCCTGAGCATGTGCCATGGCTCTTTCCACTTCATTCATAGCAGTGGCAGCTTCATTTTCGATAACAGGTCCTCCTAGTGGATCCTGACTCAATGAAGCAGAACTCTGACTGTCCTGAGAACTGTCTCTGGCAATCTCGGCTGCAATCATTGCTTCCTGCTCAATTTCCGCATTCAACATTTCTACATATTTGGGAAAAGCAGGACATTCTATGGTCTCCTTGGCGGCATTGAAAGAGTCTTCATAACAGAGAAAATCTCCAAGCAGTTCCTCTTCTGCACGCCAAGGCTTGAAAAGTTGCAAAAGTGCTAAATAGAAAAACTCCTTTTTTTCAGGAGATTCGCCACTCAATTTTCGATGGTTTACCAAGTGGCATTTTCTTTGCTTGACCAGACATCCCTCACTTCCTATTACAGCATACACTCCTTTCTCAGTATCTTCTTTGATGTTCCTCTTGAATATGTAATTTTGAAGAACCTCATATAAACAAACATTCTCGAGGTGAATGCTTCGATTTGGATAATATGTATCCAACATGTTGGTCTTCAAAATGTCGGTACTGTTTGGCTCCTTTTCCGCCAAATACTCAATTTCCCGCACAGGTTTGAGAACTCGATTACGCGTTGCAGCAAGACCAAGACTCGCCCAAACGATACTCCTGGACTTGGCATAGAGACTTGCTGAAGACAACCGGTCAGAACATTCGTACGCTCCAATTTCTCGATGCGACAACATCTTCAGACTGAAACTGTACAACTTCTTGCTGAGGCTCTTTTTATGGGAAATGTCCTCCCACATATCCTTCAATTCTGTCTTCTGTTTTTTGGTGATGTAAGACGTCACATGCCGAGCCACAGCCATACAGTTATCAGCCACAATTTGTATATCCATGTTAGCATTCCACATGGACAAAATCACCGGGTTGTAGTCATTGATGTACTTGGACTCTTCGTTCCTCTTCAAATTGTATGTGTTTTTAGGTGATTTCTTCATCACATTATGTCGCAGCGAAGACATCAAACTGTTTACTCTTCCTTTAGAAATCACCGGTCGTGGAAAGCCGAAACGACATTTGGTGTAGAACTTGTCCTTGTTTCGGAATTTACGACGACAGTACTTTCCACATCGATGGCTTTGGAAACGCAGAACTTTTTCTCTTAGGCTTTTCTTCTCCTTTGCGTTTGGAACAGCACACGTAGAATACTGTTGTATAAAACTCATCACTGAGTCTTCTGGATCCGTTCCAAATTTAGGTGCATCCTTGATCCACAGCAACATATGTATATGAGGAGCACCTCTTGCTTGGTCCTCCTTTCTCCAGAAGAAATCCAACACCTCTCCAAGAGGTGGATTCTTCTTATTCATGATGAAAGACATCATAGCTTCAAATCTATGATTGAAGTACCTACATACATTGACTGGATCCAAAGAGCACAGTTCTCCGGGTGTCTTGAATTCGATGTTTTCTTCGTTAGCATTTGCCTCTCGTAGAAATTCAAGTAAGTCTTCCCAGCCATACTCGGCACAGCTCAGATTGAGGAACCATGTGGGAGTTCCTAAGTTCCTCAGCATACATTTTAAATCACCATGACGACGGTACCAGTACTCATTAGTACCACGCTGACACGCCATGAGATTAATCAGGTGAGAATCCAAAATACTGTCTTGGACATTGACTTTATCCATAAAGTCACTTGCCGAGATGTTTTGCATGTGTATACCACTTTTCAAGATGTGGTTCACTGCATATGACAGTCCAGACAGATCGCTTTCAAACAGGAGATGAAACAAATAAGGAATGCATTGTCGAAACCTAGCATCTCCTGCATACAATCGCAAAGTCCGGTATTCAGAAGCAGGAATTTGATGAGGTCGCTCATCATATCTTTCTCCCTGACCTGTTGGAAAAAGCTGTGGGAAACACCGAGCTTCCAAACTTTCCTCCCAAACACTAATGGGACTCCCTTTGGCTTGTTTCATTTGAAACAACTCAATAGCATTCCCCATGACTTCCTTGGAATGCAAAGGATGAACACTATAATGTTCATATATTTCTTCACTAGTAGAGGGTTCTACTTTCTCAATTTGACCAGCACACAAATCGCTATCCTCTTCCTCACTTACTTCCTCTTCTGCAACATATACATTCTTCTAGTATTTATTATTTTTTTTCAAATACAATGTTGCCTTTTTAACTTTCCTAACATCCACTAAATCTTCGCATATTTTCTTATTCTTTGTCGGAACCCCATTAACTAAGATAACCAGAGGTTCCTCTTCCACTTTTTCTACTCCAATTGTGTTAATGTTTTTCTTCAAATCTAGAGGCAACTAAACAACTCTTCCCTTTAATCCTCTCTGTAAATCTGATGGAGGCAATTTCCCTGTCTTTGGCTCCATTCTTACAATAGCCTGAAAGGGATGGATACTTTGAATCAAAATAGATTCATAGGTATTTAAATCCTTCAATTCAGAAGGAATCTCAACCAATTCCAGATTATTATGAACTGCTCTAGCAGGCATCTGGTTTTGATTTAATTTGCAACAACAATAAGTACACACACGTTGATCCAATCCCAAATCAAAACAATTTTCTACCATCAAGTATGTTGTGAAATCCTTCCATTCACTATTATTTTCCCTTTCACTTTTTGCATATAAATCCACTAACTTAGTCTGATTCTTATAATAAGTGCGTCGACAACACACACAAGTGAAATTTGGCCTCTCACTTGATTTGACCTGAAACGTCGCAATTTCCCTCTGGAAATTATCTGTACTGGAAACCTGTACACTATCTTCCACATTACCCGCTTCTTCTTGGTCAATTTCAACATTCTCCTCTTTACTTCCAAAGTAACAAAACTCAATTTCTTCACATATATTCTTCACATCTATTTCAGAACCATGCAAAAGAGCAGCGCATAATTGTTTAAGCATAATTGCTGGACTCTTAGCATAATACAACATTCTAACTAATTTCCTCACTTTATTATGATGCACTGCTAGCATCCTGAAATGATGAAAAACACTCTGGCATACTCTCCTGGAAAGACAAGCCAGTGAATGACCATGCAAACCTGTCACTTCTCTCACTCTGCAAGGATCTAATTCTTGCAACAACCTCATTTTCTGCTTCAAACTTTTCTTATTAAATGACCGTACAAAATCACAAAGCAAATTGATGGACTCATGTCGCACACTGCAAATACTACTACACTTCCAGGTGTACACAGGACCCTTAGCACGTCTTCCTAAAACCTCATTACCTAACACCTCTTCTGCCTCTGTTGTCACAAGTTTTTCTTTTTCAACTGGACAACCATGTTTCACTTCATAAGCACGACCACTGGTGTCAACTGCATGCACCAAATCATTATCCTGGAAATAACTCTCCTCATTAAAAAATGCCTCACAGCTTGAACTATGCATCCATTCTCCAGAAAAAACTTCACAAAAATTACTACGATTAACTATTCTCTTCCATCTACTATTTCTTTTGAAATCATAAATTGCCTTGTTTAGCTTCCTAATTCTATTGATTATCAAAATAAATAACTTACGTTTAATTTCAAATGCCTGATCAATAACTTTCTCAACTTTTTTTTTTCTCTTATAAAAAAGCACTTTCTGTTGACCTTTCTTAATATTTTTTAACAAATTGCCAATTATCCTGTTGCGGAACATTCGTTTACGAATGTCCCTAAACTGTTGTTTCCTTCTACTATCATGCACAGAGTTATCTCTTGCTCTAGCAGTAACATTTTTGATTGGCCTTTCCTTTCCGTTTGAATTGCTTCTCTTTTTCTGGACTGAAACATTTTCTGTAGTAATATTTTTTTTACTACAAATATTTCTTATGAATGTTTTTGTACTCTTACCTGGTGCTTTCTTGGTGACTTTACAAATCTTTTTGTTAGAGGACTGCTGCTTTTTTTCATTCACCTGCTGTCTTTGACGTTTTGCAGCCTTTCTCACTCTTTCTTTCATTGGCATGGTGAAATGTTGAAATGATCTGCAGTTGAATCTGTGGTAAAATATATTAAAAAATTTTATTAACCACTATTACCCAACAGTACATCAATAACAGTAATCAAAAACTTAAAACACTACTTGACATTTTTACATAGAAGATTTTTTAGTGCTTGGCAAATTTAGAATACAAAAATAGCAGAAAAGAAATGGAATTTATATTCATGTTACCTGTGCTATTTTATATGTGAATCTGATCTAATTTTATGAGCATATTTTAATATTTTATTGAAGACACTACACATAACCTGTTTTTGAAGGTGTCTTTATTTTTAAATTAAACGGTTTACATTTTTACTTTTTATTTATTATAAATTTTAAAAATAAATGTTTATAGTTCCATAGGCTCAAGCAGGTCAGCTTCCCACCCTATGTCATATAATTCGGACAAATCTGCATCCTCATCACGTTCTTCTTCATCCTCAGGATTTAAATCATCCAAGGGATCAACATCCACTGATGTTTCAATTACGAGTTCAATGATGAGGTCAAAATCAACTGATTGCTGATTGTCGCTCATGTTGATGTTGTCTTTATCTTTAAAGAAAGATAACAACAATGAGATGTTGCAGAGTAAGAGACAAATCTCAGAGATTATAATAGTAAAATTGTTTAACAAGAGTAACATTTTGCAGCTATTATTTAGCCATGTCCAGCGATGCTGAGCAGGTGAAGCCTATGTCTAATTTTTCAGTGAACAGGACTCATCTCTTCTTAACCTTGGATAAGCCTCACCGACTCTGTGTCCCCTGCACATACTTAAATGTAAAGGGGCAGATTTATGTTAAATGGCACATCCCCAGGCATGCACCAGTTAACGTGCACCACTGCTCTGCCACCCATGGTGTGCCGCATTTACAATCAATTAGGAAAAAGCTGTGTCAAAACCCTGCGCCTGCTTTAAGCAGGCATAGGTCTTGACGCAACATTGTGGAGATGGGGCACCCCTGAGCCTTGCTGGAGCTGCATCGCACTTGCGATACAACTCCAGCAATGCGCCACCTTTACGGCACAGATGCGTCACGCATCTGTGCCATTTTTGCCCCATGCTGCGCCGCATTGTAAATGCAGCACACCATGGGTGGCGGAACAGAAGCGCAGGATGACTGGCACATCCCTGGTGATGCGCCAGTCATCATAAATCTATCCCTAAGCTTCTTATCTTGTTACAGATGAACCGCCATATGTATCATCAAACTATTTAGCATTTCCTAAATAGCGAATTTTAAGGGATAAATAGCGATTCTTTACCATTCCTAATTTGCGATGAGCAAATTGCTAATTGCAAATTACCCATTCATTTCCATGGGCCAGGAGGCCCATAGGAATGAAGGTGCAATTTGCGAGTAGCAATTAGCTCATCACAAATTAGGAATTTTTCCAAAGGTGCAGGGGTGTCTCAAGAACACCCTGCTGCACCCCTGAAAAAGAAATTTGGGGGCATATGGCGCACATACATGCCCTAAGGGCATATATGGGCGTCATATGGCATCTTTTCTTTTTTGGAAAAAAAGCTTTTTGAAAAGAATTCGCAAATTACCACCAACTAGAAGTTGGTGGTAGTTTGCAAATCCTTAATGGCATTTTTTGCATATTTTTTGTTTGATACATTGCATTTAAGGAATCACAAAATTTGCAAATCCTTCAGTGCAATCGCAAAATAAGGAATAGCAAATTTTGCTATTCCTTATTTTGCATCAAACTTGTTTGATACATACCATTTGTCTAATTAGCATTCGCAAAGGCCGAAATTCGCAGAATTTTGACCTTTGCGAATGGTAATTAGCTTGATACATATGGCCCCAAGTGAGGCCTGTCTTGCAACATGGTGCATCTTTTGCATCACTGCTGCATCGGTTTCATGTGGCACGTTTTTTTTACACCATGACACATCTGCCTAAATGCATCAATTTGTAATTTTGTCGCCTCATAGCAAATCTTTTGCACCACCGCTGCATCACAAAAGTGACGCACAGTGGCGCAAAAGAGGCATACACCTATCATAAATCTGTCCCTAGCATTTTAAATGATTAATTCAGGATGACGATAAGGTGAGGCCTATCCAGAGGTTTGTTTAAGGTGAGGCCTACTCAGGATTGCAGATTAAAGTTACGCTTGATGAAGAATACAGAGGAGATAATACATGTAAAGGCCTACCAATGAAGTAAGTAATGTCCACTTTATTGCGCCAGTCATCATAAATGTATCCCTAAGCTTCTTATCTTGTTACAGATGAACCGCCATATGTATCATCAAACTATTTAGCATTTCCTAAATAGCGAATTTTAAGGGATAAATAGCGATTCTTTACCATTCCTAATTTGCGATGAGCAAATTGCTAATTGCAAATTACCCATTCATTTCCATGGGCCAGGAGGCCCATAGGAATGAAGGTGCAATTTGCGAGTAGCAATTAGCTCATCACAAATTAGGAATTTTTCCAAAGGTGCAGGGGTGTCTCAAGAACACCCTGCTGCACCCCTGAAAAAGAAATTTGGGGGCATATGGCGCACATACATGCCCTAAGGGCATATATGGGCGTCATATGGCACCTTTTCTTTTTTGGAAAAAAAGCTTTTTGAAAAGAATTCGCAAATTACCACCAACTAGAAGTTGGTGGTAGTTTGCAAATCCTTAATGGCATTTTTTGCATATTTTTTGTTTGATACATTGCATTTAAGGAATCGCAAAATTTGCAAATCCTTCAGTGCAATCGCAAAATAAGGAATAGCAAATTTTGCTATTCCTTATTTTGCATCAAACTTGTTTGATACATACCATTTGTCTAATTAGCATTCGCAAAGGCCGACATTCGCAGAATTTTGACCTTTGCGAATGGTAATTAGCTTGATACATATGGCCCCAAGTGAGGCCTGTCTTGCAACATGGTGCATCTTTTGCATCACTGCTGCATCGGTTTCATGTGGCACGTTTTTTTTACACCATGACACATCTGCCTAAATGCATCAATTTGTAATTTTGTCGCCTCATAGCAAATCTTTTGCACCACCGCTGCATCACAAAAGTGACGCACAGTGGCGCAAAAGAGGCATACACCTATCATAAATCTGTCCCTAGCATTTTAAATGATTAATTCAGGATGACGATAAGGTGTGGCCTATCCAAAGGTTTGTTTAAGGTGAGCCTACTCAGGATTGCAGATTAAAGTTACGCTTGATGAAGAATACAGAGGAGATAATACATGTAAAGGCCTACCAATGAAGTAAGTAATGTCCACTTTATTGCGCCAGTCATCATAAATGTATCCCTAAGCTTCTTATCTTGTTACAGATGAACCGCCATATGTATCATCAAACTATTTTGCATTTCCTAAATAGCTAATTTTAAGGAATAAATAGCGATTCTTTACCATTCCTAATTTGCAATGAGCAAATTGCTAATTGCAAATTACCCATTCATTTCCATGGGCCAGGAGGCCCATAGGAATGAAGGTGCAATTTGCGATTAGCAATTAGCTCATCGCAAATTAGGAATTTTTCCAAGGGTGCAGGGGTGTCTCAAGAACACCCTGCTGCACCCCTCAAAAAGAAATTTGGGGGCATATGTCGCACATACATGCCCTAAGGGCATGTATGGGCGTCATATGTCACCTTTTGTTTTTTGGAAAAAAAGCTTTTTGAAAAGAATTCGCAAATTACCACCAACTAGAAGTTGGTGGTAATTTGCAAATCCTTAATGGCATTTTTTGCATATTTTTTGTTTGATACATTGCATTTAAGGAATCGCAAAATTTGCAAATCCTTTAATGCAATCGCAAAATAAGGAATAGCAAATTTTGAATTAAGGACATTTTAAGTCATTTCCCTATGTGCAGTGTTTTCAAATTATGATTTGAAAATCGTTTTTGGGGAAAAGGAATGGTTTGTAAATTTATGACAAGGACATAATGGTGTATGCTTCTTTATAAGGCATTTCAGTGTCTCTGATGTCATTTTTCCCATATTACATTAAAAGACCTTTCCCCGTGGAGCACATTCCTTGTAAATATGCTCCCACCTGTGCATGGTAAATTTAGATTTTGACTGTTTGAGTTACATAGCCATGTTAAAAGTGACCCAAAAAAGTTGCAAAGGCTTTAAAAAAACACTTTCATGTGTCTTAAGGACATTTTAAGTCATTTCCCCGTGGGCAGTGTTTTGTAAGTGGCGCAAAAGAGGCATACACCTATCATAAATCTGTCCCTAGCATTTTAAATGATTAATTCAGGATGACGATAAGGTGTGGCCTATCCAGAGGTTTGTTTAAGGTGAGGCCTACTCAGGATTGCAGATTAAAGTTACGCTTGATGAAGAATACAGAGGAGATAATACATGTAAAGGCCTACCAATGAAGTAAGTAATGTCCACTTCATTGCGCCAGTCATCATAAATGTATCCCTAAGCTTCTTATCTTGTTACAGATGAACCGCCATATGTATCATCAAACTATTTTGCATTTCCTAAATAGCGAATTTTAAGGAATAAATAGCGATTCTTTACCATTCCTAATTTGCAATGAGCAAATTGCTAATTGCAAATTACCCATTCATTTCCATGGGCCAGGAGGCCCATAGGAATGAAGGTGCAATTTGCGATTAGCAATTAGCTCATCGCAAATTAGGAATTTTTCCAAGGGTGCAGGGGTGTCTCAAGAACACCCTGCTGCACCCCTCAAAAAGAAATTTGGGGGCATATGGCGCACATACATGCCCTAACGGCATGTATGGGCGTCATATGGCACCTTTTGTTTTTTGGAAAAAAATCTTTTTGAAAAGAATTCGCAAATTAACACCAACTAGAAGTTGGTGGTAATTTACAAATCCTTAATGGCATTTTTTGCATATTTTTTGTTTGATACATTGCATTTAAAGAATCGCAAAATTTGCAAATCCTTCAGTGCAATCGCAAAATAAGGAATAGCAAATTTTGCTATTCCTTATTTTGCATCAAACTTGTTTGATACATACCATTTGTCTAATTAGCATTCGCAAAGGCTGAAATTCGCAGAATTTAGGCCTTTGCGAATGCTAATTAGCTTGATACATATAGCCCCAAGTGAGGCCTGTCTTGCAACATGGTGCATCTTTTGCATCACTGCTGCATCGGTTTCATGTAGCACGGTTTTTTTACACCATGACACATCTGCCTAAATGCATCAATTTGTAATTTGGTCGCCTCATAGCAAATCTTTTGCACCGCCGCTGCATCAGAAAAGTGACGCACAGTGGCGCAAAAGAGGCATACACCTATCATAAATCTGTCCCTAGCATTTTAAATGATTAATTCAGGATGACGATAAGGTGTGGCCTATCCAGAGGTTTGTTTAAGGTGAGGCCTACTCAGGATTTCAGATCAAAGTTACACTTGATGAACAATACAGAGGAGATAATACATGTAAAGGCCTACCAATGAAGTAAGTTATGTCCACTTCATTGTGCCAGTCATCATAAATCTATCCCTATGCTTCTTATCTTGTTAGAGATGAACTGCCATATGTATCATCAAACTATTTTGCATTTCCTAAATAGCGAATTTTAAGGACTAAATAGCGATTCTTTACCATTCCTAATTTGCAATGAGCAAATTGCTAATTGCAAATTACTCATTCATTTCCATGGGCCAGGAGGCCCATAGGAATGAAGGTGCAATTTGCGATTAGCAATTAGCTCATCGCAAATTAGGAATTTTTCCAAGGGAGCATGGGTGTCTCAAGAACACCCTGCTGCACCCCCTGAAAAAGAAATTTGGGGGCATATGGCGCACATACATGCCCTAAGGGCATGTATGGGCGTCATATGGCACCTTTTGTTTTTTGGAAAAAAAGCTTTTTGAAAAGAATTCGCAAATTACCACCAACTAGAAGTTGGTGGTAATTTGCAAATCCTTAATGGCATTTTTTGCATATTTTTTGTTTGATACATTGCATTTAAGAAATCACAAAATTTGCAAATCCTTCAGTGCAATCGCAAAATAAAGAATAGCAAATTTTGCTATTCCTTATTTTGCATCAAACTTGTTTGATACATACCATTTGTCTAATTTGCATTCGCAAAGGCCAAAATTCACAGAACTTCGACCTTTGCAAATGCTAATTAGCTTCATACATATGGCCCCAAGTGAGGCCTGTCTTGCAACATGGTGCATCTTTTGCATCACTGCTGCATCGGTTTCATGTGGCACGTTTTTTTTTACACCATGACACATCTGCCTAAATGCATCAATTTGTAATTTTGTCGCCTCATAGCAAATCTTTTGCACCGACGCTGCATCACAAAAGTGACGCACAGTGGCGCAAAAGAGGCATACACCTATCATAAATCTGTCCCTAGCATTTTAAATGATTAATTCAGGATGACGATAAGGTGTGCCCTATCCAGAGGTTTGTTTAAGGTGAGGCCTACTCAGGATTGCAGATGAAAGTTACGCTTGACGAAGAATACAGAGGAGATAATACATGTAAAGCTCTACCAATGAAGTAAGTGATGTCCACTTCATTGCGCCAGTCATCATAAATGTATCCCTAAGCTTCTTATCTTGTTAGAGATGAACCGCCATATGTATCATCAAACTATTTTGCATTTCCAAAATAGCAAATTTTAAGGAATACATAGCGATTCTTTACCATTCCTAATTTGCGATGAGCAAATTGCTAATTGCAAATTACCCATTCATTTCCATGGGCCAGGAGGCCCATAGGAATGAAGGTGCAATTTGCGATTAGCAATTAGCTCATCGCAAATTAGGAATTTTTCCAAAGGTGCAGGGGTGTCTCAATAACACCCTGCTGCACCCCTGAACAAGAAATTTGGGGGCATATTGCGCACATAAATTTTAACAATATTCCTTTACGTCAAAAACGATTTTCAAGTCATAATTTGAAAACACTGCACCCGGGGGGAAATGACTTAAAATGTCCTTAAGACACATGAAAGTGTTTTTTTAAAGCCTTTGCAAGTTTTTGGGTCACTTTTAACATGGCTATGTAACTCAAACAGTCAAAATCTAAATTTACCATGCACAGGTGGGACCATATTTACAAGGAATGTGCCCCACGGGGAAAGGTCTATTAATGTAATATGGGAAAAATGACGTCAGAGACACTGAAATGCCTTATAAAGAAGCATACACCATTATATCCTTGTCATAAGTTTACAAACCATTCCTTTTCCCCAAAAACGATTTTCAAATCATAATTTGAAAACACTGCACATAGGGAAATGACTTAAAATGTCCTTAAGACACATGAAAGCGTTTTTTGATTGCCTTTCCAGCATGGTTGGGTCACTTTTAACATAGCTATGTAACACAAACATTCAAAATCTAAATTTGCCATGCACAGGTGGGAGCATATTTACAAGCAATTTGCTCCACAGAGAAAGGTCTTACATTAAAATGGGAAAAATAACATCAGAGACACTCAATTGCCTTATAATGAAGCATACACCATTATGTCCTTGTCATAAATATTATAACCATTCATTTTCCTCAAAAACGATTTTAAAATCATAATTTGAAAAGACTCCACAGCTCCTATGCACAATAACACCCTGTCAGTACTAATACTTCACATTTTCTCCAATTACATTTTCTCAAAGAAACAAAATCTATTTGTAAAACACTTGAGACAAAGCAACATTTGAAGAACACAACTTTCGTCATAATTTTCTCCTTAAAGCACACTATTTTCTATCTAAATTAAAGAAATCTTTTCTCACCTTAGCAAATACTTTGAGTTTCAAAACAGTCTCAGAAACACACCAATTTGTCTTCAGCAGAGCAAAAGGTATGCACTCCAGAGTCTGCAGCTATCAAAAGCACAGAAATGCTGTAATTCTTCACACATATCTCTCATGTCACCCAATCAAAACTCTTCCCTCACTTTTTTTCAAATGAAAACCCTTCCCCGCTCTGCCATTTCATGCCTTTTCTGCATGGCAACCACCTCTTGGAAGACCTCTGGTGTTTGCAAGTTCACACAACAATGTTGCAATTGAACTCTGAACTCTCAGTGCACCTCATATCCAGTGCATTCTTTCATTTAATGATTTTTTCTTGACCACTCAAAATACATCTTTCAAACAACTCATCCATGCACCCTAACTTTCTGTTTTCAGCAATCAAAATCCACCAATTACTGTTACTGCTTCATTAACACAGAAACTCCACAGTTTTTTTTCATTTTAAACTCTTATTTTTTCAACTGCCATTTCATTGCCACACTTCATCTGACTGCAGGAGAACCTTCTCTCACCATGTTTTCTGTCTGGATTGTTGGACATAGTTACATCTATTGGGCTCAGAGGTATGCTGAGAACAGGAATTTACCTAACCTCAATTTACAAGATGTGGAAATTAAGTGGTTTGGCCACAGAGGATTAAAATGTCACCAACTGATACCATTGGTGAAAACCTTTATGCATTTGCCAAAACCTGACCTGTTAATTATGCACTGTGGAGGTAATGATTTGGGCACTTTGACTGGGGTAGGTCTGGAAATGCTTTTAAAGGACACCTTTGAGCAATTGATGGCACTTTTTCCTCAGACTGCCTTGGTATATTCAAATATATGCCAAAGACAGAAATGGAGGTGGTCAAACCAATTTTGTCCACAAATTGAGAAGTCGAGGAAGCATGTAAACAAATCTGTTTCAGCTTACATGAGAGACCATGGAATGGGCTCCCTGTACAACAATAACTTGCGTTACTACATGCAAGATATCTACAGAGGAGATGGAGTTCACTTCTCAGATGAGGGCAACAGAATTTTCATTCTGAATTTAAGACTGTGCATTGGTACCTACTTATAAGTACCTAAATGTACCATAAACCCAAAAGCTCTTCTCAGAGCTACCCTACATCTGATCACTCACAATTATTATTTTACTCTAACATTTTTCACTAATTTTCAACAAAGTACGCTCCCTGGGGCGCTACCCGGTACGCGAACCGGGAGCTAACCTCGCTAAATTTAAAAAAAAAATAATAATTTCGCACATATGGGCCTCCTCAGCCACCCTCAGAAAACCTAGGGGGTCAAGATAAGTCTACCGTGCCCCCTTCTACCCATTCTGAACATTATTTGTCCTCCATCTTGTATCTTAATTCGACCGAAACACAAAATGGTGGACTCCCGTAACGCTTAAGGTTCGCGAACCGGGGCGCTCGCCAGTTCGCGTACCGGGTCGCTCCCTGGGAAGCGCACCATCAAAAAAGGTGGGAAAGTAGTTTACAGAAAAGCGACTGGAGACAATTTCACCAAATATAGATTAGCTCATACTACATACCAATGCCTACCATTTTCACAAATTTGATTGAAATTCCATTTAACCATTTAGCCTGTAGACCTCTCTAAATACCCTGAGGTAAATTACTTCACAAAACACATCTGAAGTGTTGGAATTCACAACCAATTAAAATATTACTTTCATTTTCTACTTTTTTTACCTGACATTTGATTGGTTATCTACCTGAATATATATAAAGGAAGAGAGAGAAACACAGCCATTTTGACTACTACTTCCTGAACTACATTGCAAGATCATTTTCACTCACAACTTAAACTTCTTTTTAGAAGGTGAGATATTATTTTATAAATTTGAAAACATTTTTAGATAGTTATATACTATCCCTCTGTAAGAGTTAGACATTGAGAAAGGCTTCTTTATTATAATTATGGATTGATTTAGGTTTCTGTGGTATAATTATGAATTTACTTAGGCTTCTTGGAGAAGTGGAGAAGTGTGGCTCAGTGGTTAGAGGCGGCAGACCCGGAATCTGAGATCGACCATGGACCTGGGTTCGATTCCCCGCCTCGGCGGGTCTCGGGCTCATAAATTCCACGGTCTCGACAATTCTCGCTCCGGTGCCTACTCGACTCACGGGGTCACACTCTGCGACTCTGGGCAATAGCTTGCTTAATCTCCACATTGGCCCCTCGCGGCGGGATGCCTGGCTTTCACCTTGTGGATACCCTGCCGGGGTTTCTCACAGGGGAATACCAGGACGGGTTCTCTAAGCAAGCGCGGAGATGCCCCAGGGTAAGTCCTGCGCTATATAAGTTTCATACATTTACATTTACTTCTTCACAGGCACTTTTTAATAGTACTACTTCACGCCTGAAACCATACAGTGCCCATAGATTACTTCTCTGTTATAAACTCACAAGTACCTGTCTGAACTTAAACCCAACAGTGCCCTATCTCTACTGATATATTTATTTTTTATGCAAATTACAGCAATAAAATGGAAGGTGAGCAGAATGTTTCCTTCGAAATTGTTCTGGAGAACAACACAGAAAAGATATTGAGGACAATGATGACTCAGATTTCATGGATGAATCACGGGACCATGAATTAGTTCAATGTGTAGAATCTGTGGATCATTTACTTCATTATGATGACGGTCAAATGTGGGAACTTATGTTCACTCAACAAGAGGACATATCGGACAGTCAAATGCTAGACGTTCTATTAAATTTTGAAAAACAATCCGAAAAATAAAATTGTATGTAATATTAAAAAATTGTTTGTCTTTAATCATTTTTATATGTAATTCATAAACTAGTTCAATGTTAGAAATGTTATTACATTTTCAAACACAATCACAATAATAAATAATTGCTTAAAAAATAAAAAAATTAAAAAATAATCAACAAAACCAACAATCAATTAACATACAGTATTTAAAAAGTCTATCATTCTTTTTTCCTTATAGTATGCTGCCCAGAACGCTTCCCGGTTCGCGAACCGGGCGCTACCCACCCAAAAAAAACAATTTTTTAAAAAATTTTTTTTGCCCCGCGGGGCCCTTTTAAAGCCTCCACATTAAACCTAGGGGGTCAGGGAGGATCTACTATGCCCCCTTATGGTCATTTCCCCCTTTTTTTTGGCCTCCTCTTGTCTCTCAATCCTACCGAGAGACAAGATGGCGGCCGCTCCGGACTGTTTAGAATGTTGACAGATTAGCTTCGCTACGCGAAGTTCCGTTACGCGTAAAGTCCGCGAACCGGAGCGCTGCCCGGTCCGCTGTTACAGATATATATCTTTTTTGAACGTTAATTTCTCAAAATCCACTGGAGCACATATATTGAGACCTACAAAAGGCACATCGGGCTACCAGTCCCTACAATTTTGCCAAGTTTCGTGCAAATCCATTCAGCCGTTCGGGCTAAAAGTGAGGCCAACCGCCCTATGGAAAACTCAATGTTAAAAACACGTTTTGGGACCCCCCTTTTTTCTCGGCCCCCCCTTGACGAACCCCCCCCAAATTTCCAGGGGCTGCTCAGAAACAAAATGTTCCATTTTCCAGAAAATTTCAGCCAATTTCGTCCACAAACGCCAAAGTTATTAGACATAGAATTTTCAAAAATCCCATAGGGAAAAAATCCTAACTATATATACCTACTGGCGACCGCCAGTAGGTAATATATTCACACACATACACTAATACATATATAAAATGAACAAAAACACTAAAATTCCGGTTATACTTATCTCAAATAACTATAACTTGTGCCCTAAAGTAACTATAACTCGTGCACCAAACACGCACAGTTTTGTCACCAATGATGTCGCAGATCATGTCATGAGTGTTGTAATATGTGAGGTCATAAAGGTCACAAGCAGTGCATGGCAAGCGAATAAAATATAGGGCCATATTCTCAAGGACGTATCGCCGAGTTGTTTAGGGTGTCACATATTCGAACTGCCAGTTCTGTGTGTCACAGTTGTTACGGTATCCCAAAATTCGGCCTTTCACATGTGTCCCAATTCATTCCATTTTGGCTGTCATTTGTGGCCTACAAATGACAACAGGGCTTCTTTTGGGCTCTGATATGTGCTGCCATGATGCTGGGATGCACCCTGTGACTTATGTTCCATGACATGGGCGACATGTACGTAAGGGGAAATCACTGCCCCTACATTAGTCCATGCGTTCATTATTGTTTGATCATGGACATGTCGGTGTGCAGGGGGTGTTGAATGTCCTTCTGCAATGTGAAGAGGAGATGTGGTTTCCGCATTGGCGCAGGTTACATATTGAACGCATGTTAATGTACATTGTGGCTGTTTGTGAGGAAATGCCTATCTGATGTGGAACAATGGTCATTTGTTCTGCATTACAGCTTTGGGGTTGTGCTTGTACGTTGTCATCTCACCATATTTTTCTCAGCTATTATGGTGCATTTTCCTGCCTGACGCGTTGGATTTGCAGCCCTGTTGCTGGTTTTTGCTGCTTTTTGTAACGCGATTGGACGCATCACAACTTTTTATGCGTTGGTGTTTCGCATTTTTGCCACGATGCGTTGATTTTTACCGCGGTCATTCAACGCGTTATCTGGAGACTATCACATGGTACCGCCATGTTGTGATAACTTAGTTAACAGGGCGTAATTTTCACGCGATAGACTGCGATGTTGAAAGTTGCTTTAAGTTAATTTTGCAATGGTTATTACATGTTCTTGAGAATATTCCCCTCAGTTATAGTTACTTACTGGTGAACTTCAGTGGTTTTGTTTATTTAAAACAATATGTTTCAACTGACATTCTCACCTAACTATAATATCTCACTAACCTTTGATTTTTTCAGTGAATTTTTATTTTTTGAAATGCAAAATAAGATATTATTACCATACCTTATTATAACGTCACTTTAACCCATGGGGCCTGGTTCACAAAGGTGACTTAGGAGTAGTAAAGTTATGAGAGTCTCAGCACTGGGGCAGAATCCCCACACTGTGCACTGCAGACAGTGCACAGTGCAGAGGTTCTGGCCCAAGTGTGGAGACTCCACACTCGTAACTTTACTGTTGGAAAGTTTACTTTGTGAATCTGGCCCATGGTGTTTTCAGTGAATTCTAGTGTTATTTAACGTAAAGTGATATTTTAGTCCCATAGATAACTCCATCCCTACACAGCACATGGACTTTGACCATGCTCAGCATGGGGTTGGCCCAAGAGTCCGGCCTGTGGCCAGGCCCTTTGTCCAACTCTCCATCGGTCAGCCAACAACCAGCGCACACGGATTTCAGTTGGCTGCAAGGTCTGGCAGGCATACAGGCCCTGAGCCAAATGCTTGTCTGCAGAGTGAATTTGGGCATGGGCTGATGACCAAATCCCCATAGCCCAGGCCCTTCACCCAACCCCCGTGCACTGTAGGGGGTTTGGCACACCCAAGCACTGACAGCTGACTACATGATGTCACATATAAATAGGCCATTTTTAGTAAGGCAGACCTACTGACTTTGTCAAAGGGCCAGAACAGCAAAATATTGAAAATTAACCTTTTAGCTTTATAAAGGAGTCAGCACATCATCTAACATATCATATAATGTAAATAAAGCACATCTATTGTCTTTGTCAAAGAATCACAAGTAATTATAATCAAATGTTTTTTTCAATAACTCACACAGTGCAATGGTTAATAAAAGTGATTTGTAATAAATGAAGTTAACAAGGGTTTATGAAAAAAAATTAACATATCTTTAAAGTCTTTCTTTCAACATTTCAGCCCACAAAATGCAACCTATGGAGGGCACTGCACTCCAACTGAATAGAATAGAGCTCCAGTTAGAAGTGCTTTAATAGATATTGTAAACTCTCCTGGGGTCTCCTTGGGCCACGGTTCAAAATGACCCAGGAGATTTACTGTTTTTTTAATAATATTGTTGGGGGGCCGCTGCACTGGGCACTTGGTAGTGCCCTGCCCCTTCCTGGGGCACCACCAGGCTAAAAAAAATAATTACAATTTCTTGCAGGGCATTAAGTGGTGCTCATTGCTTGGAGTAGTGTATCACAATTAAGCGGCTCCTGACGTTCATTTCTTATTGACTTTTGGAATTTCTAAATTTATTTTTGGGTTTCCCAGTGACCACCAGGGATACCCACATGTTCTCTTTTTGTTGAGGGCTGTGGGGGACCTACAGGGGACCTGCTGCCCTGCCGGCTTCCTGCAAGTGCCCCCATGTGCCATTTAGAAGCCAACATTCCATATTGGTTTTTTTTTTTTACTGGTTTGCCCAGCTACCCATATAGGGCGCCTAACTTTATTATTTTTCAATAGGGCTGGGGGGTGTGCCCTAGGGCCCCTGCAGCTCTGCTGGTTCCCCGCAAGTGGCCCAATTGGCCGCATGGGGATCTGACAACTTGTTTTCTACTTTTTTAAGGATAGTGGGTCTCCCAACTGCACACTTTATGGCGGGGATTGTGGGGGAGCCACAATGCCCCTGCAGCACTATCAGCTCTCCTATCTGCACTCTGCACCCAACCTGGGAGTAGCGGGAGCTGGCATTGCTTCAACCCAGCAGGAACAATTTTCTTTTGCTTCGGAATGGTGGTAGCAATTCTAAGTTTCCCTGCTTGTTAGAGCGCCAGCGGAAGAATCTTTTGTACCTTTAAAGCTTTATGCTTCTGCCTGGTGGGGGCATATAGCAGTTCCCTGGCCTCACAATAGTGAGGCCAGGTGTGCCTGGAAGGGCTATCATTAGAAGGATGGGAGGGCGGAGTTTGGCTTTGCCCTACCTACACTGGACTAAGATGTGTCCTGCCCCCACACAATGGGCTGCAAGCCCCCTGTAGTTAGCCTAGAGCCAGGGCAGGAGAGGTAGGAAACCTGTGCACCACGAATTGAAACCTCTAGAAAGATGCTCTCCCACTTCAACTGAGGCACCTGGTATAAATATTGAACCACAGAGAGCAACTGTTGAGTGCACTTCCGGAGTTTTATTTCAAATTCTGTTTATTGAGTTTTTTTTTAAACTGAGACAAATACAGTAGTACACTTGTAACAGTCATCAAAAAATACCAAGAGTTACAGATATCACATGTAGATTACAGCATATTCATGAGTTCTGTGGCATGGGAAAATTATCAATAGGCACAATCATATCCTGTTGCATTTAGTAATCTACTACCCTTCGTCAAACCACTCTCTAAGGAGAGAAACATTGAAAGGAAAGATGGAGCCTCTTGTTTTTTCCATGCGGCAGCCACAGCCATTTTTGCTGCTCCCAAGCAAAGCCACATGACGGACCTGTCGCTCTGCATCAGGCGTTTCACGGTTGGATCTCTCACCCCGAGCAAGCAGTGTTCCCGGGACTGTGGAGTTGTGTGGCCCAGTATAAGTTTGATTTGCGACAGGACCTCTTTCCAAAAAGGCTGTATGGGGGGCAGTCACACCAAATAGGATGGAAGTCTCCCAATAGGCCATACCCCCTCCAACACCTATCCGAAATGTTAGGAAAGATCTTGTGTAGTTTCTGGGGGTACATGTACCAATTGTCCATGATTTTATAATGCGCCTCCCGCAGATACATCGAGCGGTTGAATTTTGCTATGTCTTTGCTTAAATGTTTCCACTGTTTATTCACAAGAGGCGTAGCCAGGAGTGCATCCCAGAAGCGTTTGTGTTGCGGGGTCGATCAGGGGTTCAGTGCTTGTAGGAGAGCATACAAGAAGGAAATGCATTGTTGGGGGCCTTTTTCGATGGCATAGGTGGCTGCTTTGCTTGGTAAGCTCTTGGCCGCCCTTGTTGTCATGCGGAATCAGTCCGTGCGCTCTTTTTTCACCAAAGGAATCGCCACCGCGCCTCATATCCCTGTATGTGTATCTCCGGTTAAAAGTACTAGTGCTCCCAGAGCTGATGAAAGGACCCTGTAAGGAGTGGCGATTTGCCTGTCAGGGTGGCGTCTCTTCAAGAAGGGCGGCGGACTCCGGTAGCTCTCCCCTCGCTACTCTGGCCTCCCGTTATGCTTACCAGGAAGAAGATCTGCAGCACATCTCATTTATTGCTGCCAGAGCTCTCCGGTGACTGTTCTCAGTGTTTGGCAGTCATATTAGGGTCAGGCAGCAGGCTCCCCATGCTCCGTGTGCGAGTGGTCATCTGGACTGCTCTACTATATGCTGCCCTGGACATTAACTTTCTATGGGGCACCATGAGAAGCGTGTTTGCCCCTTACTTTTCCGCTGCTCTCTGATTCTGCTCCCTGTTATGCACTCACCACTTCGGCCATCTTAAGGTCAGGTGCCATGTGGTCCACGATGCTCACTGGGCTCTGTCTGGTCTCCCTCGGGCCTCTGCCATCATTCCCTCAGTTGCGGGGGGCCTGAGCTCAGAGCTCACCTGGCGGGGGCTCGGGTGCACACCTGCTTCCTTATTACCCCAGCCGGGGGGGCCGGGCATTCGCCGCATGTCTCATTTGGGGTATTACTCTGAACCCCTGATCCTCATTCAACAGGCAGCGGGGGAAATTGGCACCCGCTCCAACGGCCCGTGCTGCTGCCAATCTCCCTTCGCTAAGCCTGGGCATTGCACCCGGTGGGGCATGCCGCCATCTTGCAGGGGAGCGAGCCACCGCTCAGCCTGCTTCTCTGGTCGCTTGGCGGGATCCGCACAGGGGTCTTAATGGTGGGATCTTCCATGGGCCTTTGTCACTGCAATCTGTATCCCCATGGGCCCCGGCTCAAAACCACCGCTGCTCGGAGCTCCGCTTAGGATGAGCCGCCATTATGCGCCACCCGCCGCAGAGCTGCCACGAACAGTTGACTCTTCTCTGCATGCAGCGGGGGCCTCCCCTGGCACCAGAGAAGCATTTTGCGTTCCCCCCTCACCTGGCTGCCCCTGGTGGTGCTCAGAAAGGTCGTACTGATGCCTTAATTCACCATTTACATGGGGCCTGTGACGTAGCCGATCAGAGGCATGTCCGATCGGTCATGTTGCCTGGCCATGCCCCCTTACAGAGTTTCAAGGAATAAGGACTACTGTGCTGCTGAAAGGTCTGCCACTCTGCTGGACCACTGGTTTCCTGGACTGCTTCCTTAATGGACTGCTGCCCGGCTGCCCTCCTGCCTGAGTGAGAGGGATTTGGATCTGCACCTGAACCCAGGACTCAGAAGTGACTCAAAGGTTTAGACTGTGGCCTCCAGTTCAGAGCCATAGGGACATAGCATGCTCCCCAACACCTGAACCTGGTGAACCAGCACCCACATCAAACTAGAGCAAGCCCCTGACCCCCAAGTGGTGCCCCTCACTTCTGGAACCTTGGTGCACCTCAGAGAGGTGGAATTTAAGTAGTTGGGCTATTTGTGACCACAAACAGATCCATTGGTGCCTAGACCTTGACACTTGCACAGTCCGCCAATGCAATGTCTGTCAACTCGACCCTTTGCATTACCGCATTGATCATTCACAGAGACTGTCCTGGTAAAGCTCCGGCATGATCACCCATGAACACAACAGGATCTACGTGCTACAGCGATGAGAGTACATGACTCCAGGCCTCTTTTTGCCCTATGTTGATGACAATCTGTGACACTTCCCTGCTCCTTGTGGCCCCCAAAACCTCTTTTTGCGCTGGTCTGAGAAGGTAACTTTTCTTTGAGACTAGCCTGTTCCCTGAATCCAACCCACTCTCCATCATTGGCTGGTGAGTACAATTTTGAAAGAGCTATGAGGCTCAATCACAGGCAGCCTGAACTTGTGACTTTTTCCCGGTAATGCACAACCGGATAGCTGTAAGCGGTGCTTCGGTTTTTTGGCACTGTTTTCAGTTAAATACACAAAAATAGTTTACAAATATTTATAATGACACCCATAGCATCAGCTTTAAACATTAAAAAAGGGTAAAACATGTCATCATAGTTTTTGCGACATATTTAAGATAAAATTCATTTGATTTTTGTATGGCTAATAACAGGTAAATTCATCTGATAGGTTTCCCAGAGCTTAGATAGATTGTTTGAAAAGGCGGGGTTGTACTTAAAGCTGATAGTTCATAATATTAGCTTTTCATATTTATAATTTTTAAACATTATCATCATGAATTTTAAAACAACTTTAGAAAACTCTTTAAAAATGTACAATATACAATTGATACAAGCGGGTTTATCTGGTGGTGATTCACAGAACTTAATTAGGTTTTGTATAGACGTAAAATTGCATCTGATACTCATAGGCCTTAAATACCTCCTCTTGGCTTCTACTAGGGTTGTGTTAGGACTAACAAATCACAAAGCCCAGTTGTATTTTTAAACATTATCATCATGAATTTTAAAACAACTTTAGAAAACCCTTTAAAAATGTATACAATCGATACAAGCGGGTTTATCTGGTGGTGATTTACAGAACTTAATTAGGTTTTGTATAGACGCACCTCCTCTTGGTTTCTACTAGGGTTGTGTTAGGACTAACAAATCACAAAGCCCAGTTGTATTTTCAGAGTTATTCCACTTTGCTTTATACACTTTCCTGCCTCAGTATAAGAATACAGCGCCGGACCCTATGATCTAATGAGAAGTATGTATATTTCTCTGGGGATTTATAGTCCATACTTTTTGTATATTTTATATAGTATTTTAATTGCGGACAATGTTCTACGTCTAGATCTAAGCTTAATCTTGGGACCAAATTTTTTAAAAGAGCTTCAAAAGTGCCAGTGTCCAGGTGTCCGGTGTCCAGGTTTGTAAAAGTGCTACTGTGCAGTGAGACTGACTAAAAGCTATATTAAGATTCTTATTAAAAGTCTATCTTGACAATTTCTGATTTTAAATTGTGCCTTAAGATGCCAGGGTCAGCATGCAGAAGATAATAAGCCATCTTAAGATATATATCTTAATATATTCGAGTTAGCCCTTGTGTTAAATCTACGAAATTGCAAATCTCCAGTTCTAATGATTGGATTTTTGCCCTTTTCATCTTGTTTTTTTATTTAGGTTTGTTCTATTTGTCTAAATTCATGTGGGATTTTTCCTTTGCTGTGTTTCCACTTTTTTACTATTTGAAGTGCTGCAGAAATACACATTGCCTCTAAGTTAAGCCTGACAGCTCTGTGCCAAGCTCTAGAGATCTGAGCAAGGGTTAATTTGGGGTTTGCTTGAGCCTCACTCTGACAAGGATTGTGGTTGATGTTTGAGTAGGGTTTCACCCCCCTCAACATGTGACCCAAGTTCTCACAATGCCTCATTAATTTTCAGAAGGTAGGTTGAATTGTGAGCAACTAAAATTCGATATTCTGCAAACTGACCTTTAAGTAGATATCAAATTGCAACCCCTTTTAGCTAATCGAATACACATGCATCTGACCCTAAATTGTGAGCAGACAAGTAAACAGCTAAGACAAGCACGATAAGGAGAAATGTGTATACAAGTGGAGAAAATTAAAGGAGACACACACAGGCATTTTGGATAGACTAGATACTCTTAACTAAAGGAAATGTATCAAGCATTTAGAAGTGCTAAAGCAATTGAAAATTTAAGAACACAACACAATAAAAATCCCTCTCTCACTCCAATTTATAAACACAGAGAATAATTTGATGAATACAATGACGCCAAAATGGCACAAAATAAATGTAGGGGTACTGGGGATATGAATTTTTAACATTTAAAATAAAAATAGCACCAAAAAGTGTTAAGGGTGAATCGTGGTTATCTGGTTGCACTTGACCTGGACCTAGGCTTGATTTAACCGCGATAGAGCCCAGGTCAGATACAGGAACCAAGTTCGTCACAGTCAGAAGTTTTACCCTCTGTGTAAAATCAAAAAACAACCATAAAATGTATTCAAAATGGAGGTAGGCCATGCAAAAGAGAGCATTTTCTTACATTGAGGAAGTTCAGTGTAGAGGAAAAACCAATAATTGAAATGTGATTAGTTCAAAATGTAAAAGAGGAACTTCAAGTTGGAAAAGAAAATCAATAGTTTGATTTCACAGATATTCAAAAGGTAAAAATGAAATGATTTAGCAAGCAAAGCCAAACCTGAGTTAAATAGTATGTCAATATTCTGAGAAGAAGGAAACACAGAATATGGACTAGATTTAAAATAATAAATGAAAGAATAGACGTCACAGAAGGAAAGGATTTCTGTAAGATTAATCTTAAAGAAATTTGATGTCATCCAGGATTTAATTGCAGAAAGACAATCTGAGACACAGAGATGTAGAGAAGGAGAAATAGACCAATAGTAGATTTATGAGTCTTCCCTATAGAAGTAAAAGTTTTAAACAAAAATTTGATCTGTTAGACAAGAAGGGGAAGTGTGTAAGGAAAAACATGGGGATCAGTAAATAGACTTGAGGAACCCCAAACTGCACAGGAAGAAAGGCAGAAAGGGAGACCTTCCACCAGACTGAAAAATAATCAACAGTAAGATAAGAAGAGCAAAACCAGTTAAAAAATAGAATCTACAATGCCTAAAGTGTGAAAGAATGGAAAAGAGAATGTCATAATTCAACTTGGTAAATGCTGTAGAGATAAATCAACAAAAAGTAGAAAAGAAGAAAGTTTACTGTGACAAAAGTGAAGAAAGGAATTAGAAACATATAGACAAGCTGTTTTCATGGAGTACCAACAGTAGTAATCAGATTGGGCAACAGAAAACAGATTACTGATATGGAGAAACAAAGAAACGTACACACAATGTGCTGAATAATTGTTTATAGCGACACAATAGCAAACAAATGAGACAGAATTTAGAGAAGTCATCAGCTTCTGAAAATGACTACCTCTGAAAGGAATAACCATTGTAGATATAAGAAAAGGGGAAAGATCCAAGAGATGAAAAATGGTTAAAAAAGAAAGTTGAGTAAGCCAGAAGATAAGGAAAAATTGGTTTCATAAAACAGAGGCAAGAGGGTAAGATGGCGAAGCAGTGGGCTTGACACTCTGAAGTAGTGCCAAACCTTGTCCCTCAGACACTGGCTGAAAGGACAATAGACCTGAAAGGAAAATAAAGAGCTGGTGCAAGTCACAGAGGTTGGGCCAGAGATCATTTAAAAATCAGAAGAATATTAGACATTTTCTTGAAAGAAATATAGAGCAAGATGATCCAAGGACAAAAACAACTTTGGGAGGCATAAGGAAAGGATAGAGCAAGTAGGTTATTGAAGGGGTGAAACAATTAGTGGTGTTGGTGTTGCTGGCACACAATATTCTGGTGAAAAATCTTTTGTGACAAATTTAAGCATTGAGGTATAGGTGTTGTGGACTGCCAAAAAGCATGATAAGAGTACGTCATATTTTAATTCATGCTAAAGGCACTCGAAATAGTGCATAGAGGAGCAAATGCTGAATCGTTTGGTGGTCATATGGCAATAGTATACAGGTAGATTTCATGGATTTCATAGGGGCCAAGGAGAAGAAAAAAGTACGTCAGATTGGAGTTTTGATCTGTTTTAAGGGACACAAGGACCCAGATGTATTAAGGCTTTTTGCCATTGCTACTGGGACACAAAGTGGTGCAAAGGTGTAGCATTAATTTACCTTCCAGCAAAAAAGGTGCTTTACTTTGGAACGGTGCCTTTTTCAGAATGTCACAATACACTTAGTCTCGCTTTGTGACTAGGGATTGTTAATGGGTACAGATCAGCACAAACTCCATTGGTTGCTACTAAAAGCCCAACGGCTAGACCAGGCTTTGCATCAAAATGAATGCCTACGGGAACTGGGCATACAAAAGAGAATGTGTTGATTTTTCACATAAATCAGCACATGTGTACTCCCGTCTGCCGCGAACATCCAATACATGCTGCGATTGTCTGTGCATAGAATTTGAACTGGAAGGATAGGCTTGTTCTACAAATATTACAATAGACAGCACTTGCTCGCCTGTGTCATGGTACAACACTGTGCGTCATGCAAGGCAACGCGTTTGTATGCCGTAAAGGGGACGCCGCCAGCAACTTATTAAATGTGGAACATAGTAATTCAAAGAGTTTAGGGTGTCAAGAATATATGAGGCCAGAATGTCAAGAGACATAATCAGCAAGTTTCTGTGATGAAAGGTTATAGTAGAAGGTGGAAAACGCACAGACAATAAAGTTAAAAAGATGAGTGGATAAGAAAGTGATCAGTTAGAAGGTAATAGTATAGTATGGAGGAAGACATAAATGAAAAGGAGTTGAGAATAAGATTTAGGGCCACTCCAAAAATATGGGGGGGAGAAGATTGAAGGATATCAATTTTAAAAGACTACACATGGGGAAGAGGGAAGCACATATTGTAGATTAAAGTCACTTGGAAGAAACAGTCAGGAACTATTAAACAGACAGAATAAAACTCAATAAAAAAGTAAAAGGAATAGGGGTTGATATACAAAAGCCATTACAAGATTGATGTATCAATATGGTTCTATTCTTCAGAGTCTTCTCATATTCACTACACAAGAAGAAACATTTACATTTCAGTAATCATGAAGACATGTAGATAATACCCTTAAACTACTGTGGACAAAGTACTTGCTAGAGATCTTTCTACGTTTGTTTCCAAATTTAACAAATTAGTCCTGCAAATAATTTGTGACAGTTTCGTCTGTGAAGTAAGCCATCATTACATGGCTTTTCAAAAGAGCCTTCGTTGTAAGGACTCACAAATTATCAGACAATCACTAGACCCTTTGTTTATTACTGAACTAATTGAGAAAGTGGTCAGGTGGTATTGTGAATCACCTGCATCAACATCCAGAACAGACTTGATTCCTTGACATCTGTACGTTGGGCTTCTGTCCTCAGTATGGGACCGACACCTCTTGAATGGGCATATTAATCAACTTTCTGGCTATTTCTGCCACCTTTGACAGGGTGAAACACTTCAACCTACATCACTATCTAACTCGCTTTCAAAGAGCTGCCAGGGTATCCCTTTCATGGTTTGCTTCTTCAATTCATCCAGGATGACCATTCACAAAGGGATTTTTTCAAAATGTTTTCCTTATATTTTCATGGTATGTCAACCTTTATTATATATTTTTTTAAAAATAGAGGAAACAAAATTAATTTCTAAAACAATAAACTATGTAACGGTCAATCTACCTACCATAAATATTACAACCTCTTAGCTGTTGTAAATATTGGAACATAAATGAATGTGAGAATGTTTACATGCATTACTGGAAACCTTATATCATGCCCACAAAGGGGATCCTGGAATCTGGGTCAATAACAGATGATAATACATAATAGTGGCCTTCTGACTCAATACTGTGCAATGAATTAAAAGAAAAATATTTTCTATGTTTACACGGAGGTGAGTTTGTATATATCAAAATCAAAATGGCATTAAATGTTGTGATCAAGGTTATGCTTCAGACTAAACAAGTTGGACCCGGATAATGGGTGCTATTAGAAAAATCCACTGAAACTGACTTGTGCATCCCAGTGTCCTTTGTTGTGAGCATGAAAGAAGGTTGCAGTAATACGCTCAAAGAGGGCAGTGTCCAAATGTGCACACTTGCAGCCCAGAAGTTGCAGTTGCCACACTCTGCATGTACAATAATTTAAGAAAATCAATGGTAAATGACCAAGAGTAGAGGTGCCTAGTTTGTGCAATCCAAAATGGAATTTCTCCCTTCTTGGTGAGAACCTTGCCCACAACTGCATTCAGTGTTTTTGGGCCAATGCCTAGTGTAACCAATTCTGGTAGTGCAGCTTGAACAGTCTGTGCAGAAGTAAGTGTTAACGTTCATATCATATCACATTATATGTGTAAGGCATCTGTATATTGTAACTAGATTATTGTATAATGCCTGCATCTGAGCGGGAACAAATTATTGATGCAGGGATGTGCTGTGTATCCATCTAGGATTTGCCATGTTGACCGCTTATTGCTGAGTGGGCCCAGTCTCATGTTTGCTATAGAATGTGGGAGGGCACCTTTAATCCAATTGATATGTTCTTGGTAAGTGAGAGAAATTTCTATTTCTTCAAATGGAGTGTATTTATCTGGTATTTCATCATCACTGTATGTGTGAAATACTTGTGTTGCGTCATCTGCAGCTGAGAAGTAACCCAAGAATAGAAAATCTCTGTCCTATACGTTTCATGTGCCTCAACCATGAGGGTAACATCCCCACCATCTATTGTGAGACCATGTTGTAGTAGTTCCTGAGTAACTGCAGATCTGCAGCTCTCAGTGATGTTGTGTGCAATGTATTCAAAAATGTGGAAATTAGATCCTTTCAGCCAATACATAGGATATACCTACTCAGCTCAGGTGGATATTCCCTATCACCACGGACGTCTCCAGTTGAAAGGTGTGGAAGGGTCTTTGAGAAGACACAATTTAACTACTCAGTTTATCCATGCATAGTAAGAACCCAACCAACGTTGGCACCACCATGTTGTGTAGTTTCCACTAATCAGTAGGAGCTGCGTGTTTGTGGATGACATAAAAGTTAGGATGGTGCCTGGCTGATTCTGTGCATCCTCTCACGGTATGTTGGTCCATAGACCTGCTAGCTCACAGTTATGTTATAGCATTTTTTGAGCGCACTGTTACCCGTAGGTGTCGTGGCGCTGTGTGAAACTTCTTAAGGAATGAAACCCGAGTCAAGCTAGTCCACAAACAGCCAAGTTTTTAAGGATTTTCGAAAAGCCAGAAGGTTCGACATACCTCTCAGATACAGAGGATGCTGATTCCAGGCTCTAGCTTAGTTAATTACAAAGCTTTTGCCACCCCATGTGGCATTTTTTTACAAATGACACATGCACCATTTTGGCATCAGATGAACGTAGTGTTCTATTTGGAGAATACCAGTACAGTCACTCTTTTAGATAGGCCGGACCTTCTCCGTAAAGTGCCTAATGAACAAGACACAAAGCCTTGAACCGGGTACGCTTCCTAACCGGCAGCCAGTGCAACTTCTGTATCTCTTTCGCTATTGGGGCATATTTTGAGATGCCCAACACCAGTTTGGCAGCAGCATTCTGCAGGAGCTGCAACCTCCTTCCTGAATGTTAAAATACAGACTATTGCAGTAGTCCATTCTCGACATGTTGAGGGAGGTGATAACTGTTTTTCGACATTCTGTGGGTAAATATGACAGAATTTTCTTGCAGGACCTCAACACAAAGGACGTGGCCGAGATCACTGCGTTTATCTGGTCTTTAAAATTGAGTTTCTGGCCCACCCATACACCTAGGTTTTTGACATTCCTGTATGGTGCCACCATAAGCCCCCCCCCCCGAATCCAGACAGGGAAAGAACAGTTCTGCCAACCACTGAACATGACAACCCTGATCCCTCAGAAATTGTGGTGATAGATTTAGAACATTTCACTCATACACTTGTACTCTCTTTTGCTCGGATAAATATACAAAGAATACATAGATGGATGTTTTCAATGTTTAGTGAACCAATGTAATTCCTTTATAGATATATGTGCGGCAATGATCAGTAGACAGAGTAGATGAAAGTTATAAGAAGTATCATGACAGTGAACAAAACAAAAATGTTCACCATCTTGTTGAAACAACATATATATGAAAGCATACTAAACACTATAACAACCTTGTGTGCTCCTACTATGTGGACCCTAACCTATGTGTCGTAAGGTGTATGTGTGTGTTCTGCCAAGAATTCCCATACTAGGGGGGCGTGGCCATCTGCAGAGAAAGAAGGCCACTTCTTAGAGTGGCTCTGTTACCCTGCCACCTCATCCCCTAACATTCGGTGCAAAATCAGGCCTCTAGCTACAGTCCAAAGCACTATATGGTATGTTGGTTGTGGAGGAGGAAGCGGTGTGGTGCAGTGGCCAGGGCACCAGACTCTGGAACACAGGGGCTCATAGTTCTATCCCCAATGCCGGGGGCAGGTTGATCAGCATCATGTGACTCTGGGCAACAGCCCACTTAATCTACCCAACGGCCCCCAGCGCCTTGACACCCTTGGGCAATTGTTTGTGCTTTACAAATACTGGATATCAAATACTGGGTGCATGGGGAAGCCATAGACCGGTGTGAGATAATTTCTTGACACACCGGAATATGCTGAAGTGGCATTGAGGCCTGTGCGTTGGGGTGGAGTCCCGACCTCCAGAAAGGCTCAATGGAGCTAGTGAGCCTGCGGTTTACTCCCGGGGATGGGTAGCTCTGGTTGCTGCTGCCCACAACATTGACTGCCGTGCCCACGGTGCCTGCAGTTCTCCCTTTCCCTTGGGGAGGGACAGAGAATCGTTAGCCCTCCTGTTGCCCCACCATTGACTGGCTCAGAGTACCGTGAGGTGCCTGTTTGGCAGCGTCCATTTATATTGATCCAGCCTGCGGAAGGGGGAGGACTGGGCTGTGTGTGGTGCATGGGGGACACCCGTGTGGGTCTCCCTCGTGAGCAAGGGTCACTTGATCTGTGTGGGGTCATTGAGGAGAGGGGTGTGGCGGTGGACCGGTACTGTGTTGAAGCAACGTAGAGGCCGTCATCGTGGACAGACAGCACCACCAGCCTGTGCCATATTAACAAGAGGCCTCAAAACTTCACTGCTACCCGAGGGGCTTGAGGAGATGCACAAGACCTTGCCACAAGCTGTCTGAGTGGCCACCACACTCAGAACGGTAAAGGCACATGAGAGAGACTGGACAAATCTTCTGATTACCGGGTTACTGGTGGGGCTTGTATCTGGGGACTGGCTTCCCCTCCTCCATCACTCCATCAGTCCCAGTGCGGTGCGGACCCCAAGTCCTGGAAAGACAGTGGCACCCAATATTTACATCAACAGAATGACAGTTGGATCCCACCAGACCAAACTGGACACATTTGTGCTCCCCAAGGGACCAGAGACTCATGAGAGATCCCAAGAATGATTGTCCTCCGCAACCCCTCAGGCATCTTGAGGCATCACTCTATCTCTGCATGACATTCTGGCGGCAATACAAGGAGTCTTCACTGCACTGGAATCACTCATAGATTTGGTTTCAACAGAAGTCTCACTGATGCGAGCAGAACTTCTTAACATGGGGGCAAGAGTCAAGGAGGTTAGGTAGACGTCCACCTGTGGAATTGCTACTCATTTATAGGGCAAAATGTGTGGCAATAGCCACTTATGGAGCTGGAATCTGGGGCCATGCTGAGGTAAATGCACTGCAGATTGCGGAAAATATGTTTTTTGTTCTTTTTGGCAGTCCCAGACAGTATATTTGTCACTCAGAATTGGGCATGCCATACTTGGAAGATATGATTAAGATTCAGCCTGTTCTTTTGTGGCACAGAATTTGTACCACAGGTGAAACTGCTTTTAATCGCCATATATTAACTGACGCTCTTGGGATGGATAGGCTCAATCACATAAGATGGCTAGAATATGTAACAATGTTTTTAATTAAATTAGGGCACAGAGAATATTTTATTAAGCCATACACTATGTGCAATGTGTCTAGGAAAGACCTCAAAGCTAGTTGTATACGTTATATGGGTGAAACCAGAGCCACAAATGAAATGAAAAAATCAACGGTTCAAGCCCACCAACTTACATTGCTGACCCCTAATATACAACCATGTATTTCTTTAATTATTGGCGATTATGACGATTACTGATGACACGCTTCAGACTGAATATTTTATGTAGATACCTAAGTTTCCCCAAATTAAATGATTGGTCAAAAGACCTAGGCAAATGCCTGTGTGTGACAATGTCTCTAAACAGTCAACTTTACACATTATTCTTCTGTAAATAGTATATCAGACCAAGAAGAAGATGGATTATTCCGGTATTAAACCAACTTGGACGGAGAAAATGTCACCCACGCTATTGGCACTGCAACTTTTAGAAGAAGTAAATGGAATTGCTGCTGTTATAGCCTTTTGAAAAAATGTTTTTAATAATCGTAAATCCATGATAATGTGATCCTATTTATGTATCTAACACATGCATAATGTAGCTCTGATATGATTACGCTTTTACAGTGGAGTTTTAATAATTTGTCGATTGCACTGTGTTTTTATGGTTATTTTTATGGTAAACGAATAAAGATCTTTTGATTTGATTTGATTGAGTCAAGGAGGTGGAGGACACAGCTGCAACTTTGCTTCGGATCAGAAAGATCCTTAAAGTCCAGTTCGGCGAACTACAGGTCATTAAAAAATCCTTGAAGCAAGAATTAAGGAATATGAGGGCAGATCCAAGTGCAATAATGTCCGCATTCTGGGGTCCCTCAATGGGTGACATATCCAGCCACAGATCTATTGTGGAGGACCTTATCCTCAAGACTTCAAACCCTTTTCTGTAGAAAGGGCCAATCGAGTGCCAGGTTGAAGACCCCAACCTGGTGCTCCACAAAGATCCATCCTGACCATTCTCTTCAATTTCCGTGACTGGGACGTTGTGCCCCAGACAGACAGCACCATCCTGCCGGTGGTCTATGACAATATAAACATAACCTTTTTCCCTGACTTCACATTGAAGGTGCAGAGAATGAGACATAGCTTTAGGCTCTGAGGGAGAAAGGAGTGAAGTACTCAATGCTTTTCCTGGCTAGGTTGCAAATTCAGTCTAAGGGTAAGGAATGGTTCTTCTCAACACTCGAGGAAGCCTGGCAGTGGCTCGAGGGATGGCATACAGTTGGTGGCCCTGGGGTGTCCCGTGTGACACAGAGAGGCAAGAGGTGTCTGGCAGCCACAAATGTGGTACCTCACCGGTGGAGGAAGTGTCAGTGCGACAACAGGAGACTTGACTGCTAGAGTGGAGTCATTATACATGAGGGAGATAATCCTCTTTGAAGGAGGTGAAAAATAGCAGTGACACAGTGTTGGACTTGACCCTTTTTGCAGGGTCATCCCTGAAACTTTTTGCCTTCCTCCTAGCCTTTTTTCTGACATGGTGTTGGTGGGTTTAGGACTCTGGGCACTTTAGCACTGCTGTCCAGTGTAAAGTGTGTGTGCTCTGTGTGGTAAACATGGTAAGATTGGTCTACACCTGTTTGGCATATTTTAAGTTACCTGTCAGTCCCTTGTAAATTGGTATCCGAGATACCCAGGGCCAGAAAATTAAATGCTACTGGTGGGTTTGCAGCGCTGATTGCGCCACACACCAAAGTAGCCTTTCAAACCTGTCTCAGGCCGCTGCCTTTGGGCAGGGTGCATTGTAGGTGAAAGGTAGGACATGTACCTTAAGTGTGTGACATGTCCTGGTAGTGACAAACAACCATTTTGGGTTCTCACTGCTGTGAGGCTGCCCTCCTACAGGAATTCATTGGGGATTCCCTGATAAGTGTTTCAGTGGTAATTCCTGATATGAGAGGAGCAGCGTGGTCGTTTTGTATATTTGGAATAGTGATAATAAATGCTACGCAATGGTGTGCGCAGATTTATTATCACTAGTTTACAAATGCCACTTTTAGAAGTTGACATTTCTGTGTGCTATGTGTCTGCCTTTCTGCCTGATGTGGATTTCATGTCTGGCTTTGGAGTGAAAGGGGCTGGTGAGGTGTATGTGGATCCAGGGAGAGCAGGGTGATTCAGCGCAAGGCTGAATTGAAGATCCGCATTTGGAGTCCCCTGACCCTGAATAGGTCTGTACCTGCCAAGGTGAATGCTGGCTCCCCCTCCTGTGGTGTACCTGATGACCGAGCCCCACCTGACAACAGTGAAGGGGAGCCATGTAAATAGAGTACTCCACAAAAAAACGGGAACCAGTTCAGGCTGGTTCCCCCAAGCCCTTTGCCAAGGGCTGACAAAGAAAATGTGGTATACATATTGGGGCTTTGACCCCATAAAAATATTGTGCTTTTTGTGCTTCCTCGTGACCTGTTGCTGCTGGGCCCCAGGAGGAACCACCACAAGGGACTGCCTCCCAGCTGGAGGGCCCTGTGAGCTGGCCTGCCTGCGCCCCGCCATTGCACTGAATCTGTGGGCTTAGCGCATCGTGAGCACTGGATTTCTACCAGGAAGAAGTGTGTGTGTCCTGCAGTGCTGGGATACATGACGATTTAGGAGGAATCCCGGCATAGGGATTCTGCCAAATTGCTGGGAGAAACCGCAGCCCACCCCGCGTTTGTGCAGCTGATCGGCAGGAGCCTACCTTGCATTGTGGTGTGTTGTTGCGGAAGCCCACCACACATTTGTGCTCCTTTAGTGGGAGCCCACCCCACAATTTTATTTATTTAAAACAGGAGCCTACCTCGCACTTGTGAGCCAGTGAGGAGCCGCCGAGAAAAGGAACCGCCGTGGCTCGGAAGTCAGCCAAACTGCCTGGTTGTGGGCAAAGCTAAGCTGTCGGCCGTCCAATTGCAGCGCGGCCGAAGTGGAAACCTCGTGAGCACCAACCTTCGTCTGGTGAAAGAGTGAGAGGCGGGTTTGCTGATGACAGCCAGAAGACAGGAGAGGTCCCGTGAGCGGGGCCTGGCGAGGCACAGTGTCAGTGCCTGGAGTCCTGCCTTGCCCTAAGACTGGAGGAGTCCAGAAGAACAGCTCAGTTAGTGGGGCTGGAGCTTTGTAGTTTGTTGGTGCCAAGTGATGGCACGAGGAGGGGCCCGGTGAATGGGGCTCCCTAGGCACAGTGAGTGCCCGTGCTAATTTCGATTGGGGGCATTCTGTTGTTTTAGGAGCCCCGAGTGAGACCCCCCCAGCACAGTGGTGCCCACACAAATTTCCTCTGCTGCACCGCAGTTGCGGGCAGCTGCAAAATGGGGCAGTTTCTTTTTGTGATGAGAAGGGGGTGAGACACACTCCCCCGCCCCCAGCGCATTGTGCACCTTGGCTTTGCTGCTTTTGCAGCCCTAGGGCTAATTGAGAAGCCCTATCTTGGTGCCCTGACATTTTGGACAAAGGGTATTTTAAGCCCAGTGAAAGGCCAGTTGTCCTGGGTTCAGTTTTATGGTGGTAGGGTGCAAGGCCCTAGTGTGATGCCTAACGATTATGCTTATGATTTTGATGCCTGATCTTATGTGATTTATGCATAATGTGTTTTATGCCTAATGAGAAGCATGATGTTTTAGTTTCAGGCAAATCGGATGCAAACATAATTTGTTTATGTTGCAGGTGATATTGCCAAGTACAATATTTTACCAGTAGTCACTGGTTGTGTTTAATATGCGCTACAAGTGCTTTCTAAAAGGTTCTGACAGTGACCAGATTGGCCCTGCCATGTGTTTATAATCCCCTGTAAATGTTGCCTAGTGCCAGTTGGCGCAGTGTATATGTGTGATTATAATTGTAATGTATTTTGCATGATACAAAGGCTATTTTTGATATAACCTTGTGTGGAGCCTCTTTTGTAGTATGCATAGTGTGTTGCTGCTGAGTGAGTATTTTGAGCAAACGCTTTACACATTGCCTCTGGGATAATCTTGACTGCTCGTGCCAAGCTACCAAGGTGGTGAGCAGGGGTTATCTTCAGCATGTAACTCCCTTGCCCTGACTAGAGTGGTGGTTTCTGCCTGGCTTAGGCGCATGCCCTAGCCAACCAGAAATCCCATTTCTAACACACTATTCTGGTCTGGGGACGAAAGGCTTTGAATCCCAGGTGGTGGGGTGGGAGATCTTTTGTGTACTCTGACTGTCACTAACCCTTTCTGCTTGGCAATGGATATGGCCTTGGGGCATGAGGCTTGTTCAATTATCTAGACAGCATTATTATCCTACCTGGTCTAATGATAACAATGTTCTATTACAGGGGGGACGGGTTAGTAGAGAGGTCCAAGGTTTCCTGAGTTTACCCTGTGTTAGGGTGACAGGCGCTCTGAAGAGTTGGTGGGCTGGCCGTTTTGGATCCGTCATGCAGGGATGCGGGTAGGGTGATGTTTTTCCTGGGGGGTCGGCAAGACAGGGAAGGAGGTTGTTTAATATGTTCAAACTTTTCTTTCTCTTTATTTACTGTGACTTAAATAAAAGGCAGTTTTCATACAGCACTCTAATCCACTTAACATGGCTAACGATAGTTGGGCGACTATGGCATGGTGTTCCGGGGGTGCCTACCAGTGTGAAATCAGGGGAAAATGTGTAGTTACAAACTACCACAATGGAAGGAAATTCCATCCCTGAAATTGGATTATTTTCTTGAAACGTATATGATCTGGGTGACAAAATCAAACATGGAGTAGTGCTCCAATATATCAAACCTCCTCCCGACGTAATCCTATTGCAGGAAACTCACCTCATGGCCCTAGACCGCTGGGAATACAGACTGGTGGTTCATGAAGGCTACACATCCTGATCCAGGGCCACGGGAGTACTCCTCAAGAAACAGTTACCCATCTCTATTGAAAAGTTTTGTTCATACAAGCTATATGTGTATGCAACCCTCTCTGGTATATGGGAGGGGGGAGTCAAACAATATTCTATCTGTATATGTCCCACCAGCCCTGCTTGGCATAACATTCCTTGATTTTGGTGATCTTATGCTTGAATTTCCTGTTGGGGATTTTAATATGGCACTATGCGAAAATATAGACTGTCTGCCCCCAAGACTACTGATGTACTCGAAAACCTGGCTGAACAAATTTCTTTCTGCACTGGGCCTGGTTGACATTTGGAGAGCCCTAATACACAACAGTATACATTTCACTCCCTGGCACACAGGAGCCTTTCACCAATGGAATTTTCGAAATTGGTGACATTAGGCAAGGGGAATTTCTAATCACTCCCTAGTATGGGTGCAATATAGCGTGGGGGGTACACAGTCAACATATCGAGTTGTAAATAGCGACCTACACAAATATCGAGTTAGAAATATCGAAGGTAGGGGCGTTGCCGGCTGCATGGCTGAGTGAGACGTGTCTCAGCGCAGCTCCCGGCAAGACTGCGTTTGATCCGCCGAAATAACTACCTGACAGCACACACCTTGTAGAAATTAGCTGAGGAAGCGGCGAGGGACGTGCGGCGCCGGGGGAGAACACCGCATCCGTCCTGCATCTGAGCGGAGGCGGGATATTAGGCGACAACCCCCGGAGACAACGGACCTGGTCGCCTAAGATGGCGGCGCCCGGGGACACTGGGACCTGTGCCTGAGGTGAGGGTGCGACGACGAGGGCATTGAGAGGCGCTTCCCCACCCGCGTGAACACGGACGACCCTGGGCCTCGCATCGCCTTGCTGCTGGGGATTCTCCCTCCCCCCCCGGCGCTCTAGACCTCCCGAGAGCGGAAACGGAGCAGGGCCTGTGAAGCCGGGGACTGGATTTGCTGCTCCCAGCCCGGACTGTGAGGCCAACACGGGGAGGCCCGGCGCGACTTCGGGGAGGCCACAGGTGGGTCGGAATTCCGGCAGTGACCCCCGAGACTGGACCGTGGTGGCCACCCGGCCTCCCCCCCCACCCCCGCTGGTAAGGGCCTGGACACGGAGATAACGGGAGGCTCTGAGGCCCTGAATTGCAGACTGGGCTCCCTGCTTGGGCTCCCCTCGCCCTTCCTTCCCTCTGGGTGCATTGGGGGACCCTCTGAGACTGCGTGCCGGGACGGGGTCCCGAGTGCAACGTGGACAGGGCCCGACCCACCGTGCTAGATCTGGTCGTCCCACTGCGGAGGGCCCATTGGAACAGGAAATCGCGCTGGGGACGCCCGCGACTAGGTGGAACCGAGAGATTCGTACCAGACCCTGTGCCAATACCGCCCTGGGAGCGCTGAGAGCACTGCCCCCTCCCCACGTCTGCTTCAAGAACCAACAGCGGGGGGTCCATTAGAAGGCACCATGGGCAAGAGAGACCCGGCGCCAAGGCCTGGCAGGCAGGAATCCATTGAGAACTATACCACTACACGGGCGCAGAGAGATGCAACAGGGGGGGCCCGGGATGTGCAAATGGACACCGCTATGCTCCTAGAAGCGATTCAGGCCTCGAGAACTGACATACAGAACTCTAGAGCAGCCCTGGAAACTAAGATCGGAGAGGTGGGCTCGGAGGTCCTCTTGCTGCGCCAAGACCTCAGGAACTTATCTGACAGAGTGGGCACGGCGGAGACCAGACTCTCGGAAACGGAGGATTCCGTTGCGTCCCTCAAAAAGGATATGGCGGAATTGCAGGCCTCTCACAGACAACTGCTGTGGCGGGTGGACGATGCGGAGAACAGAGCGTGCAGAAACAACCTGCGCTTTGTGGGCCTGAGGGAAGGAATTGAGAAGACCCGACACTGCGGCTTTCCTGCACTCGTGGCTGACGTCCGTGTTCCCGCAGGCTCGCTTCTCTAACTGCTTTGTGATCGAGAGAGCACATAGGGCGCTCCTAGCCAGGCCACCGGAGAGAGCGAGACCTCGCCCGATTATTGCACGATTCCTCAACTATGCGGACAGGGACCTCATCCTTAGAGAAGCTCGGAAAATGGGAGAAATCAAGTTTGAAAACACCGTCATCATGATCTTCCCTGACTATAGCCAGGATGTGCAAAAGCAAAGGCGGTCCTACGACACTGTGAAGGCCAAACTACGAGAGCTGAACATTTCCTATATGCTACTCTTCCCTGCGAAACTGAAGGTCTTATTTAAGGGCAAGTCACACTTCTTTAATCGCCCGGAGGAGGCCTGGCACTGGCTGGAGGAGAGACCGTTGCTGCGAGAGGCGGAGGAGGAGGGCCGTAGAATCCGTGATGAACAGGCGGCAGCAAACTTCAGGAGGAGCCCGACCGGATCCCAGAGGACAAGGCATCATCGGACAGGTAGACAATCGCATCGGGCACCATACCCGCCCCACCAAGAAGCACCCGGAGGTGGTCGGGGAGATGGAGCCGCTGCCACCAACGGAGATCCCACACAGGGGTCCAGGTTCAGATTCCTGCTCCCGACGTCGGGAAATGTGTCTGAACACGAAGATGATACAAATATCTCGGACGTGGAGGAACAGACAGAGCAATCCGTACACCCACTGGCCGTTGCCATCCGAGATCTAGAGCACGGAGGGTCGGACAACGCCGAGGCTCCTGAACCTGATACGCAGGACTCCCACTCCTAAGGAGCTGAGGGACTGAGATCCAGTATAGCAGTCTTTGCCTGGGACACGCAAGTATTACTTTGTCCTTTGGGGTGGGCATACACCACTTCAGATCTTGAGATTGGACAGCTAGACATTTCTTAGTTGGGGTGTTGAGGGGTGGGCGACAGACCTTGCCGCCTGGTTGTCCGAGCCGTCGATGGTTGTGCGGGCGGGATGGCCGGGGGGTACAGGTGGGGTGGGGGCGGGGGGAATGGGGATTGTTCATTCAGTTGGGTTGTTTGAGGGGGGGGTTGAGGGGGGAAGTCCGTTGTTGGGTGCACACAGTCATGGAGATTGGCGCGTTCTGTGGTTTTCTGGTAAGAGCGACTGCCCGTCGTATTTGACCCCACCGTTTAGATTGCAAATAAATTGCTGTTATACTTATGGCCACTGAAACACTGCAGGTCCTGACATGGAACGTCAATGGTCTGGGTAACAAGATCAAACGTGGTCTGGTGAACAACTATCTCAAGAGAGTAGGCCCGGACATTATTTTTCTACAGGAGACACACTTGAGGGGCACGGCCTGTGCATTCATAGCGAGGGGTAGATATAAGGTGTTGGGCCATGCGGGATACACCACTGACTCTAGGGGAGTAGCGATTCTTGTCAAGAATACCTTCCCATTCCTGGTCACGCGTACGTGGGGAGACCCGATGGGGACTTGTATAGGGGTACAGGGGTCCTGGCGTAGACGCACCTACACTCTAGTGTCAGTATATGCCCCACCCAAGTTGCAGGCTAGTGCGCTAAAGATGCTTGCGACCATACTCTTAGACACCTCAGATACCATACAGATAGTGGGGGGTGACTTTAATGATGTGATGGACAGGGGTCTTGATAGAACAGGAGCGGCTGGAAATCGAGAATCCCAAACTCCCCTGGCTCACATGATGTCAGAGATAGGCCTAACCGATGTCTGGCGACTGCTACACCCGAACACTAGGACATACTCATTTTACTCGGCTGCGCATAAGGTGTTTTCCAGGCTGGACTATGTCTTTATGCCTAGACAAGAATTGACTATGGAGGGCACGGCGGCATATCTGGCAAGAGGTCTCTCAGACCACTCACCACTACTGGTATCGATGGGTCAGTCTGGAAACAGGAAAGAGGCCACGTGGCGCCTTGCCGCCTGGGACCTGACAAACAAAACAGTGCTTAAAGGCATTAGGGCGGACGCGCGGGTGTATCTGGCTGAAAATGATGGGTCAGTGGAATCGGTGGTGACCTTGTGGGAGGCGCTGAAGCCGGTGATGAGAGACAGAATAAATGGCAGATTGGGAGAGGAGAGGAAAAGGCTATGGGAGGAGGTGGGAACTGTGGAACGAAATATAGTGGAGCTGGAGAGGGAGCATTTGCGTTCTAAATGCACGACGACCCTGCGTAAGCTGTTGGACAACCAGAGACGCTACCGAGAACTGGTGACGGAGGAGGCGAGAACGCAAAACCTGGCCGCACTCCACCGACTCTACGACGTAGGGGATAAGTCGGGTAAACTTCTGGCCTGGCTTAGTCGTAAGGAAAGGACGGCACGATGGGTAGAGGGAGTCATAGAAGAGAAAGGGAAGGCGGTGTGTTCAGACCCCCATATTGCGGATACGTTCGCAGCCTACTACGAAAGCTTTTACAAAGCCAGACAACTGGGCACGTGTGAGGACTCACTCCTCTATATGTCACAGGTCGATCTCCCTGTTGTGGATGCTGAGGCCTTGCCGGCGCTAGAGGCCGACGTCTCTCTGGAGGAGGTCACAGCTGCCATTGCCGGACTAAAACCGGGCAAAGTGCCGGGACCAAACGGCTTCCCCCCGGAATTCTTTAAGTGCACGGCCGACATCTTAGCCCCACACCTGAAGAATCTCTTTCTTGCAGCATATGAGGAAGGGAGTCTGCCCACTGACCTCACCATGGCGACTATAGTCCCTATCTACAAAGAGGGCAAGCCACGAGAGGACTGCGCCTCCTATCGCCCCATCTCCTTGCTGAATACAGAGGTGAAACTCCTTGCCGCGATCCTGGCGGGACGCCTGAGATCAGTACTACCCGACCTGATACATTTAGACCAAACCGGCTTCCTACCAGACAGGGCCACGAAATTCAACCTCCGTCGCACGCACAACTGGCTGCAGGAGGTGGGTGATAGGGAACCGCCACATTGGTTCCTTTCCTTGGACGCCGAGAAGGCCTTTGACTCCGTGCACTGGCCGTTCCTGGAGGCCGCTTTACAGAAATATGGTTTCGGCCCAAAATTTCGCTCATGGGTGCATCTGCTCTATACCAGTCCGCGGGCTAAGGTAAGGGTAAACGGGAGGCTCTCCCGCGAAATTTCGATCCAGAGAGGGACCCGACAAGGGTGTCCTCTGTCGCCGCTTCTTTTCACACTGACAATTGAAGTACTGGCGGCCAGGGTAAGACAAAACCAGCAGATCTCAGGATTTAGAGTTTCAGATGCAGACGAGACGCCGGAGAAACTGTCCCTCTACGCGGATGATGTCCTCCTTTACATCACTGACCCGCAGTCCACAATACCTGAACTGTTCCGGGAGTTGGACTGCTATGGCAGATACTCCGGATATGCTATAAACTGGCACAAGTCCATCCTTTTTGCTCCCAAAGGAAACACGAGTGCGGAGCCTCTCCCAGACAGGTTGGTGGTGTCTACGGAGGGCTTCCAGTATCTGGGAATATTCATTACGCTGGACAGGCAACTGTCGTGTCACAGAAATGTTGAACGAATACTCGTGAACTCTGTCTCGGACATGGACCGCTGGCGCCAGCTCCCTTTAACACTACTGGGCAGAGCGGCAATGTATAAGATGGTAATATTACCTAAATTTTTATACGCCCTGCAAAATGAATATTATTTAATCCTGGATGGCCTCCTCCGTAGAATACACACTGACCTTCGTTCTTTTGTGTGGCTGGGTAAGCAGCCGAGGATAGCGCTGACCACCCTCCAACGCCATCAATACAGTGGTGGGATCTCGCTCCCGAACCTTGAGGCCTACTATTGGGCGGAACACCTGTCCCCCATTAATGACTGGCTACACGCCCCGGCGGACCACCCCACGTATGCGCTGGAATGTTCAAGACTTTCCCCGTACAATCTGCTCTCATATTTATACGGCCGACCTACGAAGAGGTCCCTGCTCCCGGCCACGATCGTCACACTCCGAGCCTGGAGAGTGGCCACGAGACGCACGGGATGGGATAGGAAGCCCACCCGACAGACCCCACTCTGGCACTGCGCATGGCTCACCGAGCTGCATAAACTCACAGGCTTTAGGCAGTGGGATGATATTGGGATCTCCACAGTGGGAGACGTCGTCGCCAGGGGGGAACTGAAATCATTCGAGACCCTGAGGGCAGAATATGGGCTCCATCGCTCGCAGTTTTTTAAATACATTCGACTGCGACATGCATGGAGGGCACAGGCATTGAATCTAGAGGGCCTCCCTGAATATGCGCCGCTGGAAGGCAGACTACTACAGGAGCAGATACCATGCAAGGCCGTGTCGCTCACATATAAAACACTCACAAACAACATGTTGGGAGATCTAGCGAAGCTCAGGGGCACTTGGGAACAGGAAGTAGGTACGCTTGAAGATATTGATTGGGACCTCGTCCTAATGCACCCAAGGGAGGTGGCTATTAAATCCCATCTCCGCCTTATCCAATACAACGTGCTCCACAGAACATACTTTGATAGAGTAAGATTATTTAGAATGGGGAAAACATCAGATTATAGATGCCTGCGGTGCCACCAGGAGGGAGGGGATTTCTTCCACGTACTATGGGCGTGTGCTCGAATACAATCCTACTGGACACTCATCTTTACTGAACTACGAGAAGTCCTGTCTGTACCGCTTACACAAGACCCCAAACTGGCCATCTTGGGCATGACTAATGATGTTGACCTTCCCCGCCCCCTACTGGTGTTCCTGACACTGGCCCTGGTGGTAGAGAAACGGGATGTTGCAAAATACTGGGGGGCTGAGACCATCCCCACGATGGAAGAGTGGAGAAGAGGGTTAGACTTGTATATGGCGGCCGAGCGCGTGACGTATAACTCCAGAGGCGGCCCGAAAAAGTTTAAAAGGGTCTGGTCACGGTGGAGACAATTCCATGGGTTGGATGGTGGGCTGGGGGTGGGAGGCCCATGACTGAGCCCCAGGTCAGGGGAGGGGGCAAGCTGGAGGTGGAGGTACACGTTTGGAGTACAACTCGATGCAACAGACACGCAATGATGATTGAAATGTCCTTGTACCACCTGTTTACCAGATGCGGGAGAGAGGGACGGGGGTGGCGGGGAATGTATAATGCCACTACCATGACTGTAATGTTAAGTTTTGACCTTGGGGATGTGTTGCCGAATTTTCAACCACAGAAGTGCTTATTGGGGGTGGGGGGAGTTACAACTGAAAAAAAAGCAGATACCTAGACGACTACCGTGGATACCCCTATGATACGGTGAGGATACAACGAGAACGACTCAGGGATGTTGTCGTACTGACTTCTGGGTTACACACCGCAGAGACACTGGGGGTCCCGCGAACTGCATTGTCATATGTAACACTGCCTTATTTGATTTACAATGCTAATGTTATTCTTCTGGCTGAGTATCTGCAATAATAAAATATTTAAAAAAAAAAAAAGAAATATCGAAGGTAAAGAATATCGATGTCAAGAATATCGTTGGACAGAATATCGACACTGGAGGTAAGTAATATCGATTTTTTTTATATCGATGTAAGTAATACCGAAGTCAGTAATATCGATATCAAACATATCGATGTTAGTAATTTCGATGTTACTAATATCGATATTTGTAGTATTGTTATGTATTTTAGTATGTATTTAAAGTGTATGTGTTATATGTTTTTTGTTAAGTATTTTAAATGTTTTAAGTTATATGTGAACTATTTATATATTTATAATGTTATTTTTTAGTCAATGTTATGTTTTAGTACCGGAGCGGGTTGGGGGTTTATAGGGGAATGGGGTGGGAAGTAATTGAAATATTTTAAATTAAATAGTATTTTTTAGGAATTATAAATTAATTTTAATTATTTTTTGCGTTTAAGTTCTGCAGCGGGTAGTGGGTTTATAGGGGAATTGGGTGGGAAGTATTTTAATTCTAATTAAGTTATGAATTATTTTTAATTATTGGCATTGATAAAATATGTATTTTTAATTGATTATTAATTGTCAATTAATTAATTGTTTAATTGGTAATTAATTTTTCTAATTAATGTATTTAATTGGTAATTAATGTTTGTAAATGGTAGTTAATGTTTGTAATTGGTAGTTAATGTTTTTAGTTGGTAATTAATGTATTTAATGTGTAATTAATTTTTTTAATTGGTAATTAATTTATTTAATTGGTAATTAAAAAAAATTATTTGAAATTCTTTGTAAATAATTGGTAATTAATGTGTTAGAAAAAGTCATTTTTGGAATACAAATAATTTTATTGTTTAATGTTTTTTAATTGGTAATCAATTATTAATAATACATTTTTGATTTTTACAGTATTTTATTGCTTAATATTTCGTATTTGGTAACTATTATGTTTTAATTAATATTTGTTGTTAATTTATTGTTAATTATTTATTCAAATCTATATTTTTGTAATATTAATGGGTATTTTGAAATGATGTTTAGTTATTTAAAAATGTAAATATTCATACATTTAAATATAAAAATTATTTCTAAGTATGTTATATTTAATTTTCATGGTATCCAATTATTTACTTACTGTTGTACTCTCTGGAGTGGGAATAGTAATTATTACCCCTACGCTATCCAACGCTTTCCCTACTGTTGCACTCTCTGGAGTTGGAATAGTAATTTTTACCTCTACACTATCCAAAGCATTCCCTACTGTTTCACTCTCTGGAGTTGGAATAGTAATTTTTACCCCTATGCTATCCAACACTTTCCCTTCTGTTGCACTCTCTGGAGGGGGAATAGTAATTTTTAGCCACCCGCTATCCAACGCTTTCCCTACTGTTGCACTCTCTGGAGTTGGAATAGTAATTTTTACCCCTAAGCTATCCAACGCTTTCCCTACTGTTGCACTCTCTGGAGTGGGAATAGTAATTTTTACCCACCCGTTATCCAATGCTTTCCCTACTGTTGCACTCTCTGGAGTTGGAATAGTAATTTTTACCTCACGCTATCCAGCGCTTTCCCTACTGTTTCACTCTTTGGAGTTGGAGTAGTAATTTTAATCCCTACGCTATCCAACGCTTTCTCTACTGTTGCACTCTCTGGACTTGGAATAGTACATTTTATCCACCCGCTATCCAACGCTTTCCCTACTGTTGCACTCTCTGGAGTTGGAATAGTAATTTTTACCCCTACGCTATCCAGCGCTTTCCTTACTGTTTCACTCTCTGGAGTTGGAATAGTAATTTTAATCCCTACGCTATCCAACGCTTTCCCTACTGTTGCACTCTCTGGATTTGGAATAGTAATTTTTACCCACCTGCTATCTAGCGCTTTCCCTACTGTTGCACTCTCTAGAGTGGGAATAGTAATTTTTACCCTTACGCTATCCAACGCTTTCTCTACTGTTGCACTCTCTGGAGTTGGAATAGTAATTTTTACCCACCCGCTATCCAACGCTTTCCCTACTGTTGCACTCTCTGGAGTTTGAATAGTAATTTTTACCCCTACGCTATCCAGCGCTTTCCTTACTGTTTCACTCTTTGGAGTTGGAATAGTAATTTTAACCCCTACGCTATCCAACGCTTTGTCTACTGTTGCACTCTCTGGAGTTGGAATATTAATTTTTACCCACCCGCTATCCAACGCTTTCCCTACTGTTGCACTCTCTGGAGTGGGAATAGTAATTTTTACCCCTACGCTATCCAACGCTTTCTCTACTGTTGCACTCTCTGGAGTGGGAATAGTAATTTTTACCCTTACGCTATCCAACGCTTTCCCTAATGTTGCACTCTCCGGAGTGGGAATAGTAATTTGTACCCACCTGCTATCCAACGCTTTCCCTACTTTTGCACTATCTGGAGTTGGAATAGTAATTTTTACCCCTACGCTATCCAACGCTTTCCCTACTGTTGCACTCTCTGGAGTGGGAATAGTAATTTTTACCCCTACGCTATCCAGCGCTTTTTCTACTGTTTCGCTCTCTGGAGTTGGGATAGTAATTTTTACCCCTACGCTATCCAACGCTTTCACTACTGTTGCACTCTCTGGAGTGGGAATAGTAATTTTTACCCCTACGCTATCCCAAGCTTTCTCTACTGTTGCACTCTTTGGAGTTGGAATAGTAATTTTTACCCCTACGCTATCCAATGTATTCTTTACTGTTTCACTTTCTGGAGTGGTAATAGTTATTTTAATTTTTATGCTATACAATGTTTTCCCTAATTTTGTATTTTCTGGAGTGGGAATAGTAATTTTACGTTTTACGCTATCCAATGTTTTTAATACTGTAGTTTTTTTGGACTTTAAGTAGTAGTTTTATTTATTATTTGGAATGAATGTAGATAATGTATTATGTTATTAATGTAAAAAATATTGAAAGTGCATTTAATTTTTTTAATTTATTAAAAATAATTATTTAATTTATGTGTGGAGATCTATTTGTAATTTATATTATTTTTAAACAATTTATAAGTAATTCAAGTAATTATTAAAGTGTATTATTAAGTAAATATATAATATATATTTTACATATGTGTTTAATTAGTGTTATATTATTATATATCTATTATTTATTAATTTTAAACATTACTAAATATTTTAACTTTTTTTATTTATAAGTATTATTTACTTCATTTTACACATTATATTTTAACAGATATAAAACGATATTTTTAATTATGATATTTTTAACATCGATATTTTTGTACTTACCATGTTGTAGATAGGATGTCGATATACTTGCCTTCGATATTCCAGGGTCGATGTTTCTGTAGGTCGATATTTTGTCTGTCGAAATTCTGTCATAGATTCAGCGTGGGCAATCTGTGTACCAATAGGACAATCACCATAAATCCCTGGTATATTGTAAGCATGGGATGAAAATTCGTTCCGCTCGCGAAATTTGTGGATTTTTGGCAATTTCGCGATCCGGGAATCGTGCGAAATTGCCAAGAAATCCGCAATTCGCAAGTTTTCTAATATTTTTTGCTTGTTCGCGCTTCAAAAATACAATCTCGCACGCGCTGCATTGATTATCTTGATTCTAAGTTTGCCGAGTTGTTTTCCACCCGCGAACAAGATGGCCGCGCCCAAAAACGACCGCATGGGTAAGTTCGCGGTAGCCGCTTTGAAAAAAAACCCCGCAAAAACGCCAAAAGAAAAAAATTCGCAAGTTCGCACAAATTCGCGGATTTTGCAGACCGTGAATACGGTTTTGCGCGAATTCGCTGACTGCGAATTCGCAAATTTCGCCCATACTTAGTATATTGGTCTACCAATAGAAATATTTAAACTCACAGCATCTTCCGTAGCACCACACTTATTGAAGATGTTCGAGAGCTGATGAAATTGTGCACTCCCTAAGGATCAGAGGCTCACTTCTCTAGTGGTCATACACAAAGAGGGGAGACCGGTAGAGCAGTGTGCCTCCTACCGCCCGACTTCTTTATTGAATGCCGAGGCAAAGATTCTCACCAAACTCTTGGTGCTTCGACTCATTCCACTAATTTCTTTACTGGTTCATCTAGACTAATCTGAGTTTATGCCCGGTCACAATACAGCTCTAAAATTGTGACATCTTAATGGAGTCTTGGAATGCATACAAATAATCTGGGAGGATGCAGCGGTTCTGTCTCTTGATGCACACACAGCCTTCGATAAAGTGGAGTGGCCTTATCGCTTTTCTGTGCTCAAGCATATGGGCTTTGGACTGGGGTTTTTGTCCTGGCTGCAATTTCTCTATACTGAAACTTTGGCACAAGTGTTGGTAAATAGAAGAGTGCCCGGAATTTTCCCCCTCTAGGGAGGGACTTGGCAGGGCTGCCCCCTATCTCCACTTATATTTGCTTTAATTCTCGAACCCTTGGTGGCCTTGGTCCGAGGAGACCCATTGATCCATGGTTTGCCCTGGACGGAGGACTGGAAAAACAGAATATCATTATATGTTGATGAAATCCTCCTTTATGTGGTGGGTCCAAAGTCCACCATTCTCATAATACTGAACATCTTTATTAATTTTGGTAGATACTCTGGATATACAATCAATTGGTCCAAGTCCATAGACCGGCACCACATCTAACTTACGGTGAGGCATGGATGGCAACGGATTACCACCAGCTCTGACCAATTTGCTGCCAGAAATTTACAGGACCCACTGACACGACTTAAAAGCCTGATCCAGGTTGGAGGTCGCTTCTGCTCTCCTTGTTGGAGAGAGCGGCGCTATTCAAAATTATGGCACTACAGCACACAGAACACGCAATTCCCCATGCCCAATACCTATTTTAAAGCCATAGAGGGCGATATTAGGACCCTGCAAATCGCTCTGGGAAAGTTGACGCAAGGCTGGTATGATTGTGGGATAGGCTTGCCCGACATTCAATCATATTACAGAGCTGCACAATTGATGACTATCAACCAGTGGGTTCATTAGCCCATGACCGAACCAATCTAATGTATGGACCATCTGGTTCTCCATTCGGGGAGGGTATTTGGGAGAACTCTATGCTAATTAACAGTGTCTTAGCCTGAAAGTACCTACAGCACAGACAATCCTCCTTTGGCACATGACACTTAGAAAATTGGGGTGGAGGAATAGGATCACCAAAGCAACACCCTTGTGGGACTCCTGGGTACTATGTGGACGAGGCTGGGCTTTGATAAATGGGACCTAATTGGGCTCTCTAGGGTGGAGGATCTTGGTTCCGGAGCAGAGCTGGTCTCATTTGCTGATCTGTAGGAGACCTATAATCTACCCTCTGCAGAGACTTTCCAATATATGCAAATTCAGCATGCTCTACAGGCAGCGTTACCTCGAGGGGAGGCCCTCATGGAGTCATCAACACTAGAAAATAGATTGGTAATGGAACACATTACCCATAAGGCGATCTCCCTCACATACCATAAAACTCATTAATTATTGCCCAGAAACACTTCTATGCCTACGGGAGCACTGGGAAGCGGACCTAGATGATATGCATGAGGAGGACTGTCCAGAAGCATTAGCATTACCTGGGTAGGTGGCCATTCAGACCGGTTTCTTAGTGGTAAGGCTCAAACTACTTCACAGGGCTTACCTGTTTTGTAACACAATGGTAAAAATGGGAAAGAGACTGGACTTCCGGTGTCACAGACACTGTTGTCAAGAGTGTACTTTTTTTATCATATTATCTGGGACTGCCGGAGGATTCAGTATTATTGAGACTCAGCGGTGTTGTGCATGAGAGGGGTCTGTGGTGAAAGTCTCTCGTTCTCAGATAAATGGAGCTTCCTCAATGTGTGGGATGCCACTGACCTGGTGCTTGCGGACCGGACCTGGGTACATTTGGGCATGATGATTGCTAAGCATAACACAGCTTGTCTATGGGGGTGGAGTCCACAACAACTCTCTGGACTTGGATTATAGACAAGGACTGGTGCATGGTGGCAGAGAAGGCAATCTATGAGAGTAGAGATTGTCCCAGGAAGTGAGAAGAGATCTGAGGCAAATGGAATGTTCACAGGGGAAGTCCCCCACTGTTGTACCAATGCTGTCCACAATTTTACGAGGGCGAAGTACAGATGGGACTCCTGGTGGGATGAATACTGAATAGCTCTTTACTGAGATCAGTCATAAATGTCTTAGATGTCATTGAAATGCCTAGATTTATTGGTTATATGTACAAGAAAGTGGTGTTGAAATATGTGATAAACTACCTCGATTTAATAAAAAGATTTATACAAAAAAAGAATCTCCATACTGGATAATCTAACCCCATTACCTGATGAGAAAGAGTGTAGGAACCCATCTTGGTCATGAGCTGCACCCCCCCACAGAAATGTTAGTCAGATGATAGACGAATGCATCAGCGTATAGAGAACTCTCGAAAGCAGCAGAAGTCTGCCTCTGTCTACACCTAGAAACAGATGTTTATTTGGGAGAAAATGTGGACTAACAGCTAGGGCGTTCAACCTCAGAGATGGGGAACCAAGTTCGAGACTCAGCAGGGATGCTCAACATTCTGTGATTCTGGGCAAATCACTTAATATCCCCTTGCCTATTAAATAACAATGTGTCCGTCTGTAACATAACTAGTACTCATGTAAAGTGCTCTGATAGCTTGTCCTTCGGGATCTAGTTTGCGCTATATAAAACTCCACACAAAAGAAAAAAATTATAGAAAAAGGCAATCTTGACTTGGACTAAGTTTGTGATCAGGCTGCCATGGTTTTGGTGATATAGATAGCTGTGTCACCATTTGGATGAAAATAACAAACTCATTTACACAACGTACATGTAGGCCTTGTATATAGTGTCAATGCAATAAGGTAGTATTCTCACGAAAGTGACTTGTGTAAGCAAGCTTGGGGTTTCTAGGAAACAAAGTGTTGTGAATGCAAATGTTTGTTAAAAGCTGATGTGAAAAAGAAGCGATACGGTCCTGGTCTCATCTGCCTCTGTTCATATTTGGGAGATCCCCTATTTTCAAGATGGTGGGCCCGATTCACAGAAGTAATCTGAGATGAAAGTCAAACTTTATGATTTTCAGTATTCACAAAGGGCATAGTAGTAAAGTTAGAATTTTGGTCTAAGTTTAGACCAAAAATCTAACTTAGATCAAAAGTCGAACTTTACTACTACTAAAGTTAGACTTTTGGTCTAAGTTTAGCTAAGCAGGCTAGCTAAGAGAAGAAGGATTGGATATATATATATATATATATATATATATATATATATGTATATATATATATATATATATATATACATATATATATATATATATATATATATATATATATATATATATATATATATATATTACCTACTGGCGGTCGCCAGTAGGTAGTTATAGTTAGGATTGTTTTCCATAGGGAAATCGCAACATTCTATTGTGAATAACTTTGGCGCCGGTTGAGGAATCTGCCTGAAATTTTCCACAACTTTGTCTCGCGGCGCGCCGGTCCTTCCCTGAAAGTTTGGGGGGGATCCGCCAAGCGGGGGCCGAGATAAAAGGGGGTCCCAAAACGTGTTTTCCCCATGTTAATTTCCATAGTGCGGACTCACTTTTAGCTCGAACGGCTGAATGGATTTTCACCAAACTTGGCAAAATTGTAGGGACTGGTAGCCCGATGTGCCTTTGCTATGTCTCAAGATATGTGCTCCAGAGGATTTTGAGTAATTTAGGTTAAAAAACAATATATATATCTATAGCCGCGCCCCGGTACGCGCACCGGGGAGCGCACCGTGCGCGCTACGCGACTTGCGCACGGAAAGCTGATTGGCTCTCGGGTGTCGGTAAACATTCGAAACAGTCCTGAGCGGCCGCCATCTTGTGTCTCGGTAGGATCGAGACACAAGAGGTGGCAAAAACAAAGGGGGAAATAACCAAAAGGGGGCAGGTAGACCCCCCCTGACCTACTAAGTTTGATGTGGGGGTCATAAAAGGGCCCCGCCGCATAAAAAAAAATAAAAAAAAAATCGATTTTCACGAGGGGAACGCCCGGTACGCGCCCCGGTGCGTGTACCGGGGAGCGTACCCTGGAGAAAAAATAGTGACAGACTTCTTTACAAATGTAGCATTTTTTAATACATTGGAGGGAGTTCTTTTTCATTTTTTTAAGAACACAGCTCTTTGATGAGAATTGGAGGTAGCTCTGAAAAGAACTTTTGTTTTTCTTCTTTTTTTTATCAAAACCAAAAACAGGGAACTGGAAACAGCTCAACAGGAGCCCAAAAAAATAAATAAATTAGGCCTGGGGATAGCAGCGGTGGTTCTCAAAAGCTCGAACCATGAGTGTGACACTTTGCTCCCCATAGCAAAGAAGATGGTCACATTTTCGGCATTTTAATATAGCCTGATTAAAAGCAGGCTGAATATTTGGTATCATCTCCTGCTCACGCCGACGCACAGAAGGTGAAGCTCCACCGGTAGAAGTAGAGCCACCATCCCTGGGAGCCTCTCGTGCCAGAGCCCTGACACTCTCCGTGCATAGTTCTGGGGATGTTTCCTTGACACGTGGCGTATCATCGTCCAGTTCCCGAAGCTGTATTTTTTTCCGGGATTTCCTCTCGATAAGATGGTGTGGCATATTTGACACTCCACCTTTGGAGCATTTACCTTCTTCTCCCCCTCTGGAATTTTGAAAAATTTCCAAATGAAATGTTCCTTCACAGTTCGTTCAGGAACCTCCTCATCAATGAAATCCTCAGTCTCATCACTGCTGCTGGATGCTCTTGCAGCCATGATAATAGAAGTAAATATGACACAGGTGCCAAAAGCAGGTCTTGCACTCACAAAAGTGAAACAAGAAGTGAAGGAAATGGGTGGGGATTCCAGTCTTTGTAAAAAAAAAAAGTTAGGAACCAATGAAAAGTGTTATTTTCAAGTCACATGATCCGGGCTTTCATCATTTGGAAACCAAAACTGATCTGCACCAATGAAAAGTGTTATTTTCAGATCACATGACCCGACGCGCTTACGCTACGCGCCCCGGGGGGCGCCCGCAGTCGCGCCCCGGGGTGCGCCCCGGGGCGCGCAGCGTAAGCGCGTCAGGACGTTGCACGATCGTATGCGCTCGCGTGCTTCCGGGTGCGCTTACGCAGTGCGTCATATGACGCATCACGTGGCTACGCAAAACGTCACGATCGCGGGAATAGCACTAACGGGACACTCCCCGGTACGCGCCCCGGGGCGCCCCGTAACATTGCGCTTACCCGTGCGTTCACCGGTACGCACCCCTGGAGCGCCCCAGCAAAAAAAAAAATTACATAATTATACAATATAAAATTCGTTATAAAAAATATTACTTTTCATACCTATAGAGATTTGCTATTAAAAAACCATTGAAATTCACACCAGTTATAGTTAGGAATTAGCATTTAAAAAACCTATTAAATTCACTGAAAAAAACCATAGATTTCACACCAGTTATAGTTAGCTGGAAATTTTACTCGCATAAAACCATTGAAATTCCCACGTTATAGTTAGTTGGACTCACTATAACTTGCGCGTGCAATGCACTGCTGATGACATCACATATTACATCACTCATGACATGGTCAGTGACATCACTCATGACATCACTGATGACACCATCCTTTGGATACAGTGACAGACCTCCTTTCACTGTAATGTAAGCCTTAAAACACATATTCAAAAATAGAAACTAAAATTTTCAAAAAAATGGAGATACCCATACCAGTTACAACAACCAATTCAATAATTCCTCCATCTATATACACATCCACTCATTCACCAACAGTTCTATATAATCACTCATACGTATACTCAGTCATCATATGTAGTGATACACCTATACATCCTGTTACACACCGACAGTCATCCAAAAGATACTCTCACACATACTCACACATGCAAATAAACTATTGAACATCCATTTATTTGCATATACAGCCATACACACACTACCACCTTACTTCTAAGGAACCTTACACATACTTACTCTCTTAAACAATCACTTATAGAAACACATATTTAATTAAACAGGAACTCTTACAATCCCTTACTCTCACATATGCTCACTTATATACATCAATACTCACATATACTACATTAAAACATATGTAGTTACTAATAAAGACACTAGTGAGACAGTCATTCACTCACTAACACACACATATACATAGTCATCCACCCATACAGTCCTGCACATATGCTGTCTTCAAAACACATACCAACAGAGAGTCAGTCACTCTTGCATCTATGTTCTAAGTAATACCCCCACCAAACATATAGACACTCATATTGATATTAAAAAAAAATCTAATAACCCATATACATACACATGTAGCTACTCACCAACCCATGCAGCCACTTATACACAAAGTGAAACACTAATCCATATATTTAAATATTTAAACATTACTCACTAATATATGTATTCACTAGGATACACTTAATAAGCCAGTTAACCAATCAATTTAAAAAAAAAAAAAAAACATCCATGTTAACACTTATTTAAACTTTTTTTCTTCCATCAACTTTTACATATACATATATAACACATATTTATTTTTCGGAAAGACACACATTCACTGGATGGTGTCATCAGTGATGTCATGAGTGATGTCACTGACCATGTCATGAGTGATGTAATATGTGACGTCATCAACAGTGCATTGCATGCGCAAGTTATAGTGAGTCCAACTAACTATAACGTGGGAATTTCAATGGTTTTATGCGAGTAAAATTTCCAGCAAACTATAACTGGTGTGAAACCTATGTTTTTTTCAGTGAATATATATATATATATATATATATATATATATATATATATATATATATATATATATATATATATATATATATGTTACCTACTGGCGGTCACAAGTAGGTAGTTATAGTTAGGACCTAGTTTCCATAGGAAATCCGCAACATTCTATTGGGAATAACTTTGGTGCCGGTTGTTGAATCTCCGTGAATTTCTCAAAGAAGATGGCCCGCTCCGCTCGTTCCTTGAAAGTTTGGGGGGGGGATTCGTCAAGTGGGGGCTGAGATAAAAGGGGGGGTCCCAAAACGTGTTTTCCCCATGTTATTTTCCATAGGAAGATTAGACACGGCTACAGCCCGAACGGCTGAATGGAATTATAAGAAATTTGTCAAAAAGGTAGAGTCTGGCTCGCAGATTACGCTTTTCTTTAAATGGTGTAAATCCCTCCAGTAGTTGATGAGAAAATTAAAGTTGAAATCAATTATATATCTATAAGCGCGCATCCGTGCGCGCACCCGTGCGCGCACCCATGTGCGCGAGCGGAATACTGATTTGCTGTTTGACGTCTGTCAACATTCGATTCGGAGGAAATCAGGAAGTGTTGACCACCATTTTGTCAGTGCGAGTCAACATATTGTAGAGAACAAAGGGGCAGAACGTGGAAAGGGGGCAGGGTGGAGACTCCCTGGTGGAGAAGTGTGGCTCAATGGTTAGAGCAGGCAGACCTTGATGCTGAGCTCTGGCCAGGGACCAGGGTTCGATTCCCGCCTCGGCGGGTCTCCGGCTCATTAATTCCCCTGACTGGATATTCTCGCCTCAGTGCCTGTTCTGTTCATGGGTCCCACGCTGCAACTCTGGGCAATAGCTTGCTTAGTCTCCACAATGGCTCCAAATGCGCTGGGATGCCTGGCTGCACCTGGGGGGTGCCCAGAAGTGGACATTTCCCAGGAAAGCCAGGAAGGGTTCCTAAGCGGTATACGGACAGCGCCGGGACACCTCCGGTGGAGGTAGCTGTGCGCTTTACAAATTCCGACATTTACATTTTCATTTATTTTACCCTCTAGGTTTTCTCAGGGGGTCCATTAAGGACCTCCAAGGCCCAAAGAAATCTTTATTTTTTTTCTAAAAAGTTGCGGGGTGCGCGCACCCCGTCTCAAAATGGCGTTTAACTAGATTCACATAAAAGTTTCAAAACGTGAGAAGGAGGCTTGGTAGACACTCCCTGACCCCCTAGGTATTCTCAGGGGGTCCATTAAGGATGCCCAAGGCCCAAAAAAATCGTACTTTTTTTCTAAAAAGTTGCGGGGTGCGTGCACTTAATCGCGAACCCTGTCTCAAAATGGCGTTTAACTCGATTCACATAAAAGTTTCAAAATGTGAGAAGGAGGCTTGGTAGACACTCCTTGACCCCCTAGGTATTCTCAGGGGGTCCATTAAGGACCCCCAAGGCCCAAAAAAATCTTTATTTTTTTTCTAAAAAAGTTGCGGGGTGCGCGCACCTGGTCGCGCACCTCGATTTACAAGACTGTTAAAAACTTTAGTAGATATTGTGGAAAGGGAGCAGGGTGGAAACTCCCTGACCCCCTAGGTTTTATCAGGGGGTCCATTAAGGACTCCCAAAGCCAAAAAGAAATTTTTTTTTTGTTTTCTCCTCACAAAAAAGTTGCGAGGTGCGCACACGGTGCGCGCACGGCGACAAAAAAAGATTAAAAAAATGGAGTTAAATTACAAGTTTGAGTGTTTAGATGTTAGTTGGCTCTAAAAAGAGCTGTTGTGTTCATTTGGTGTTTTTGGTACCTACAATTAAGTACCGATGCACAGTCTTATGTTACAGAGGAAGACTCTATTCCCCTCATCGGTGAAATGTACACCATCTCTCCTATAGATGCCTTGTAATGCAAGTTGTTGTGGTATATACTACCCATTCCATAGTCTCTCATGTAAGCAGAAACAGATTTATTTACATGTTTCCTTGCGTTCTCAATCTGTGGACAAAATTGTTTGGACCAGTTCCATTTTTCCCTTTGGCATATATTAGAATATACCAAGGCAGTTTTTGGAAAAAGTGACATCAATTGCCCAAAGATGTCCTTTAAAAGCATGTCCAGACCTACCCCAGTCAATGTGCCCAAATCATTTCCACCACAGTGCACAATTATGAGGTCAGGGTGTGGTAAATGCATAAAGGATTTTACCAATGGTATCAATTGGTGACTTCTCAATCCTCTCTGTCCAATCCATACAATGTCCACATTTGGTAAATCAAGGTTGTAAATACCTCTGTTAGCTGCATATTTTTGACTCCAGAGGACAAAGTTATGACCCACAAACCAGACTTTTGGCATCTTGAAGGTAGATGTGCTTGTATTCAGATGAGTTGTGGAAATGAAATGGCAGTTTGAAAGTAGGAGTTATGAAAAAAAGTGGTTGAGATTCAGTGCACTTGAAAAACAAAAAATGATTGGTGCTTTCTTAAAATTCAGCACTGAAAGTTAGGGTGCATGCTTTTTTTTTTTAAATAAGTCATTTCAATGGTTGAGGAAAAATCATTTCAAGAAACATTGCAAATGATTAGCTGGTACATTGAGAGGTCAAACACCCTTGCTGCATTTTTTTGCAACATAGTATGATGAACTTTTCAACAGTGTGCTGGGTGAGGAGGCAGTTACCATGGTTACAGGGGAATGAGCACTGGGGGGATGGGTGAATGTTATGTGACTTTCAAAGTGTTCAAATGTACAACCAATTAAAATGTTCAGTTTGGTTTTGAATTTGTGTGGGAAGAATTTTTATTGGCTATGTACAAGAATATGGGTCTGAAATGAGAAAGAATCTGTGCCATTATTCTCAGGTTCCAGTCAAAGAAGCATTATTCAAAGATTCTGCTTAAGAAAATCTGTTGAGTGTGACTGACAGGGTGAACAACCTTTACAACACAACTTTTACAACGCACTACCATTACAGCGAAACTTTTACAACGCAAAAACCATTACAACGCATGTATTTACAACGCATGTTTTTACAACGTAGGTACCTTTACAACGCATACCATTACAACGTAAGTATTGGTAAGTATATAATTATTTTTAAAATGGTATATGTTTGGGGTTTTTTAAGGGGTATTTTTAGGATTCAGGGTCAGTTTTGGGTTTTTGGGTAAAGGGGTATTTTTAGGGTTCAGGGTCAGTTTTGGGTTTTTGGGTAAAAGGGTATTTTTAGGGTTCAGGGTCAGTTTTTAATTTTTGGGTAAAGGGGTATTTTTAGGGTTCAGGGTCAGTTTTTAGTTTTTGGGTAAAGGGTTCAGGGTCAGTTTTTAGTTTTTGGGTAAAGGGGTATTTTTAGGGTTCAGGGTCAGTTTTTAGTTTTTGGGTAAAGGGGTATTTTTAGGGTTCAGGGTCAGTTTTTAGTTTTTGGGTAAAGGGGTATTTTTAGGGTTCAGGGTCAGTTTTTTGTTTTTGGGTAAAGGGGCATTTTTAGGGTTCAGGGTCAGTTTTTAGTTTTTGGGTAAAGGGGCATTTTTAGGGTTCAGGGTCAGTTTTTAGTTTTTGGGTAAAGGGGCATTTTTAGGGTTCAGGGTCAGTTTTGGGTTTTTGGGTAAAGGGGTATTTTTAGGGTTCAGGGTCAGTTTTGGGTTTTTGGGTAAAGGGGTGTTTTTAGGGTTCAGGGTCAGTTTTGGGTTTTTGGGTAAAGGGGTATTTTAAGGGTTCAGGGTCAGTTTTGGGTTTTTGGGTAAAGGGGTATTTTTAGGGTTCAGGGTCAGTTTTGGGTTTTTGGGTAAAGGGGTATTTTTAGGGTTCAGGGTCAATTTTGGGTTTTTGGGGTACAGGCGTACAGGGTTAAAATAAAGTAAAATTAAATTTAAATTAAATTAATTAAATGAAAATAAATTAAATTAAATTTAATTTAATTATATTAATTTAAATTAATTTACATTTAAAAAATTAATATAAACTTACCAATATTTACGTTGTAATGGTATGCGTTGTAAAGGTACCTGCGTTGTAAAAGCCTGCGTTGTAAATACATGCGTTGTAATGTTTTTTGCGTTGTAAAATTTTTGTTGTAATGGTATGCGTTGTAAAAGTATGCGTTGTAACGTCATAGATCCGACTGACAGTGTTCTACATCTTCCAAAGCATTTTTAAAGGTGAGTAATGATTATTTTAATAAAGATAGACTGCTGTATGCACTATGGGGAAGATTAAGAAGCATGTTGTCCTTCTTTATTCTTGCATTTTGTGTCATGTTTTTTGGTAATGCTGTTTAAAAATAGAATGGTGCATATTGGAAATGTATTTTGAAAATGAGTTAGGTTTCTGCTTTGTTGCTGTAGTGGTCATTTAAATGAGCTGTGTTTTGTGTCAAAAACGATTTACTATGGAAAATGTTTTCTGGTAAAAAGTCTGGTTTTTAAATTTTGGTCAAGGATTACACTGAGTGTCTGTTTAAAGTAAGAAATTATATTTTTATAATTTTCAATAATGTCACATGTGCCTTCTAACAGTTTGCCTGCTTTAGCTTAAAGGGTATTCTGTGCCTGTGTCTCATCTTACTCTGTGCTTGTGTGTTATTTGAAATTTGATTCATTTAATGAAGATACACTGCTGTATGCAGTATTTTGTGTCATGTTTTTTGGTAATGCTGTTTAAAAATAGAATGGTGCATATTGGAAATGTATTTTGAAAATGAGTTAGGTTTCTGCTTTGTTGCTGTAGTGGTCATTTAAATGAGCTGTGCTTTGTGTCAAAAACGATTTACTATGGAAAATGTTTTCTGGTGAAAAGTCTGGTTTTTAAATTTTGGTCAAGGATTACACTGAGTGTCTGTTTAAAGTAAGAAATTATATTTTTATAATTTTCAATAATGTCACATGTGCCTTCTAACAGTTTGCCTGCTTTAGCTTAAAGGGTATTCTGTGCCTGCGTCTCATCTTACTCTGTGCTTGTGTGTTATTTGAAATTTGATTCATTTAATGAAGATACACTGCTGTATGCAGTATGGGGAAGATTAAGAAGCATATTGTGCTTTTTTATTTTTGCATTGTGTGTCATGTTGTTTTGTAATGCTGTTTAAAAATTGTATGGTGCATATTGGAAATGTATTTTGGAAATGAGTTAGGTTTCTGCTTTGTTTTGTAGTGGTCATTTAAATGGGCTGTGCTCTGTGTTAAAAACGATTTACTATGTAACATTCTGGTCATGTGCCTAAGATCACACTGTGAGTCAAGCTTGATTTTAAATGGATCTGGGTGAATAATTTGCTTAGATGATGTCTTTAAAAATATGGAAGTACATGTTTTTTAAAGACATGGTAGATTACATGCGACATCCTGGTCATCTGCCTACGGTCACACTGATGGGTGAATCAAGCTTCACTCACAGTGTGATCTTAGGCACATGAGCAGGATGTTACATGTAATGAGAAATACATGTTATGTGTTGCTTATATATAGGTGGCCTCTTTTTGGCCTGTAGAGACAGTGAAATAATATGATCAGAGACACACATACTGCTTGCAGAGACAGACTTGGTAGATTACATGTAACATGCTGGTCCTCTGTCTAAGATCACACTGATGGGTGACTCAAGCTTCACTCACAGTGTGATCTTAGGCACATGACCAGCATGTTACATGTAATGAGAAATGAATGTTATATCTTGCTTATATATAGGTGGTCTGTTTTGACATGCTGCCTAAGATTCTCTAGCAGTACATATCATAAAGATTGCATGTAACATCCTGGTCATGTGTTTAAAATCACACTGTGAGTCAAGGTTCATTTTAAATGAATCTGGGTGAATAATTTGCTTAGATGATGTCTTTAAAAATATGGAAGTACATTTTTTTAAAGACATGGTAGATTACATGTGACATCCTGGTCATCTGCCTAAGATCACTCTGATGGGTGAATCGAGTTTCACTCACAGTGTGATCTTAGGCACATGAGCAGGATGTTACATGTAATGAGAAATAAATGTTATGTGTTGCTTATATATAGGTGGCTTCTTTTTGGCCTGTAGAGACAGTGAAATAATATGATCAGAGACACACATACTGCTTGCAGAGACAGACTTGGTAGATTACATGTAACATCCTGGCCATCTGTCTAAGATCACACTGATGGGTGAATCAAGCTTCACTCACAGTGTGATCTTAGGCACATGACCAGCATGTTACATGTAATGAGAAATGAATGATATATCTTGCTTATATATAGGTGGCCTGTTTTGAAATGCTGCCTAAGATTCTCTAGCAGAACATATCATAAAGATTGCATGTAACACCCTGGTCATGTGTCTAAGATTACACTGTGAGTCAAGGTTTATTTTAAATGAATCTGGGTGAATAATATGCTTACTTGATGTGTTAAAAAATTATTTCTTGAAGTCAGTTAGGCTTTATGATATGCACTGTTAGAGAATCTTAGTCAGCATGTCTGTTAGGCCTCTTAGTTGCCAAAATATCCACGGAGATTCCTTTTGGCATTTAAGAGGCCTAACAGACATGCTGTCTAAGATTCTGTAGCAGTATATATCATAAAGATTGCATGTAACATCCTGGTCAAGTGTTTAAAATCACACTGTGAGTCAAGCTTCATTTTAAATGAATCTGGGTAAATAATATGCTTAGATGATGTCTTTGAAAATATGGAAGTACGTGTTTTTTAAAGACATGGTAGATTACATATGACATCCTGGTCATCTGCCTAAGATCACACTGATGGGTGAATCAAGCTTCACACACAGTGTGATCTTAGGCACATGAGCAAGATGTTACATGTAATGAGTAATAAATGTTATGTGTTGCTTATATATAGGTGGCCTCTTTTTGGCCTGCAGAGACAGTGAAATAATATGATCAGAGACACACATACTGCTTGCAGAGACAGAGTTGGTAGATTACATGTAACATGCTGGTCCTCTGTCTAAGATCACACTGATGGGTGAATCAAGCTTCACTCACAGTGTGATCTTAGGCACATGACCAGCATGTTACATGTAATGAGAAATGAATGTTATATCTTGCTTATATATAGGTGACCTGTTTTGACATGCTGCCTAAGATTCTCTAGCAGTACATATCATAAAGATTGCATGTAACATCCTGGTCATGTGTTTAAAATCACACTGTGAGTCAAGCTTCATTTTAAATGAATCTGGGTGAATAATTTGCTTAGATGATGTCTTTAAAAATATGGAAGTACATGTGTGTTAAATACATGGTAGATTACATGTGACATCCTGGTCATCTGCCTAAGATCACACTGATGGGTGAATCAAGCTTAACTCACAGAGTGATCTTAGGCACATGAGCAGGATGTTACATGTAATTAGAAATACATGTTATGTGTTGCTTATATATAGGTGGCCTCTTTTTGGCCTGTAGAGACAGTGAAATAATATGATCAGAGACACACATACTGCTTGCAGAGACAGAATTGGTAGATTACATGTAACATCCTGGTCATCTATCTAAGATCACACTGATGGGTGAATTAAGCTTCACTCACAGTGTGATCTTAGGCACATGACCAGCATGTTACATGTAATGAGAAATGAATGTTATATCTTGCTTATATATAGGTGGCCTGTTTTGACATGCTGCCTAAGATTCTCTAGCAGTACATATCATAAAGATTGCATGTAACATCCTGGTCATGTGTTTAAAATCACACTGTGAGTCAAGCTTCATTTTAAATGAATCTGGGTGAATAATTTGCTTAGATGATGTTTTTAAAAATATGGAAGTACATGTTTTTTAAAGACATGGTAGATTACATGTGACATCCTGGTCATCTGCCTAAGATCACACTGATGGGTGAATCAAGCTTCACTCACAGTGTGATCTTAGGCACATGAGCAGGATGTTACATATAATGAGAAATACATGTTATGTGTTGCTTATATATAGGTGGCCTCTTTTTGGCCTGTGGAGACAGTGAAATAATATGATCAGAGACACACATACTGCTTGCAGAGACAGACTTGGTAGATTACATGTAACATCCTGGTCATCTGTCTAAGATCACACTGATGGGTGAATCGTGCTTCACTCACAGTGTGTTCTTAGGCACATGACCAGCATGTTACATGTAATGAGAAATGAATGTTATATCTTGCTTATATATAGGTGGCCTGTGTTGACATGCTGCCTAAGATTCTCTAGCAGTGCATATCATAAAGATTGCATGTAACACCCTGGTCATGTGTCTAAGATCACACTGTGAGTCAAAGGTTAATTTTAAATGAATCTGGGTGAATAATTTGCTTACTTGATGTGTTAAAAAATTATTTCTTGAAGTCAGTTAGGCTTTATGATATGCACTGTTAGAGAATCTTAGTCAGCATGTCTGTTAGGCCTCTTAGTTGCCAAAAGATCCACGGCGATTCCTTTTGGCATCTAAGAGGCCTAACAGTCATGCTGTCTAAGATTCTGTAGCAGTATATATCATAAAGATTGCATGTAACATCCTGGTCATGTGTTTAAAATCACACTGTGAGTCAAGCTTCATTTTAAATGAATCTGGGTGAATAATATGCTTAGATGATGTCTTTGAAAATACGGAAGTACAAGTTTGACCCCCTACACCGCCTGAAAACCACTGTACTGTTCTTAACCCTGAAATATTATTCTCAGCAAATACGTCTATAATGTTGACACACCAATGCACTGCCCTAAACTCAGAAACAGCACTCACTACATGATTTCCTACTCTGTTCAGAGACTGTTGCTATGCCTTAATTGTACTTATAAAGTTTACCAGTGTTTATATTATTTAGTGGTTATAATTTCTATGTTATATGTTAGTAGAGGTCTATAATATTTTTTTTCTTTATTCACAACAGATTATAATTTTGAACAGAAAGAAAAATCAACATGCCGAACAAAAATGAAATAAGAAAAAAAGAAAAACAGACATACTATTCCAAGAGAAAACAATTAGAAGAATTACGTAATCAACAATGGACAGACAAAAAGAAAAGTGCTCCTGGTAAGACAACCAAGGATTTTCTAAAGAAATTATGTCAAAGGAAATTTTTGGGGGATAATGTGGGAAAGGAAAAACACTTGGCAATATCTACAAGGAGAAATCAGAGAAAAAAGAAAAATGTTTCCCAACTCTGTGGTAAATAAATTAATAGACGTACTAATCAGTTTGCGGAAATCAGGAAGCGTATGTTTTATAATAGAGTAGTTTCGAATTTATTAAAAAATGTAAAAATTTCTAAAAGGAAATCAGCTTTTTATAAGAAAAAAAGTATATTGAGAATATTGTTGAACGCGCGTTTGAGACAAAAAAAAAGTTATTTGTTTTAGTAATTAATAGAATAAATACACTGAATAAGGCAATCAAAGTTTTAAAAGCTAAGAGTAAATGGAAAAGACAAATAAATAGAAGTAATTTTTGTAAAGTTTTTTCTGGAAAATGGATGCATAGTTCAAGTTGTGAGCCATTTTTTAATGAAGAGAGTTACTTTAAAAGAAATGATTTGTTGCATGCAGTTGACACCAGTGGTCAAGCATATGAGGTGAAGGACGGTTGTCCTATTGAAAAAGAGAAAATAGTGCCTAGAAATGCAGAAGAGGTGATAGCTGATGAAGTTTTAGGGAGACGTCCTAAGGCTCCTGTGTACACTTGGAATTGTAGTAGTATTTGCAGTGTACGACAGGATTCAATTGATTTATTTCGCAATTTCTTACGTAAGTATGCTAAGATAAGTCTTAAACAAAAGGTTAAAATGTTGCAAGAATTAGACCCTTGCAGAGTGAGAGAAAAAACAGGTCTGCAAGGGCATTCTATGGTTTGTCTTTCTAAAAAAGTATGCCAGAGTGTTTTTCAACATTTCAGGATGTTAGCAGTGCATCATACCGAAGTGAGGAAATTAGTGAGAAAGTTGTATTATGCAAAAAGTCCAGCACTTAAGCTCAAACAGTTAAATAGTGCTCTTTTGCATGCATCTGAATTAGATGTTAAGAAGATCTGTGAAGAAATTGAGGTTAGTTACTTTGGTCCAGAAGAAGACAGTGCAGAAACTGATACAGTAATAGATGGAAATGTGGTAGAAAATGTCCGGACTTTTAATACTGAAAATTTTGAACAGGAAATAACAAAGTTTAAGGTTATTGCAGGTGAAAAAACACATTTTCCTTGTGTGTGTTGTCGACGCACTCATTACAAAAATCAAACAAGGTTAGTTGATTTATATTTAAAAAGTGAAGAGGAAAATAATAGTGAGTGGAAAGATTTTGCAACTTAATTGTTGGTAGAAAATTGTTTTGATTTGGGTTCTGATCAACGTATTTGTAAATATTGTTATAATAAATTAAGTGATAATAGAATGCCTGCTAGAGCTGTACATAATAATCTTGAGTTGGTGAGTATTCCATCTGAACTGAAGGATTTAAATACCTATGAGACTATTCTGATTCAATGTGTGCATCCATTTCAGGCTATTGTTCGTATGGAGCTTAAGACAGGGAAATTAAATCCTTCAGATTTACAAAGAGGATTAAAGGGAAGAGTTGTATATTTGCCTCTTGATTTAAAGAAAAACATTGAGACAATTGGTGTTGAAAATGTAGAAGAGGAACCTCTAGTTATTCTAGTTAATGGTGTGCCTGCAAAGAGTAAGAAAATCTGGCAAGGTTTAGTGGATGTTAGAAAAGTCAAAAAGGCAACGTTGTATTTGGTCAAAAATAATAAATACTATAAAAATGTATAAGGATAATGATTTGTCTGCTGGACAAATTGAAAAAGTGGATGTGTCCAGAAGTGAAGAAATATATGAACATTACAGTGTTCATCCACTGCATTCCAAAGAAGCAATGGGGAATGCTATTGAATTATTTCAGATGAAAAAAGCAAAGGGAAGTCCCATTAGTGTATGGGAGGAAAGCTTGGAAGCTCGTTGTTTTCCTCAGTTATTATTTCCAACAGGTCAAGGTGCACGATATGATGACCGACCAATGCAGATTCCTGCATCTGAATACCGGACAACAAGATTATATGCAGAGGATCCGAGATTTCATCAATGTATTCCATATTTGTTTCATCTTCTGTTTGAGAGGGACTTATCTGGACTTTCTTATGCAGTGAACCATATACTAAAAAGTGGAGTACATCTGCAAAATGTTTCAGCAAGGGAGTTTATGGATAAAGTCCAACAGAAAGACACTGTTTTGGATTCTCACCTAATTAATCTAATGGCATGTCAGCATGGTACTAATGAGTATTGGTACCGTCGTCATGGGGATTTGAAATGTATGCTAAGAAACTTAGGAGCACCTACATGGTTTCTAACTCCAAGCTGTGCTGAGTATGCTTGGGAAGATTTACTTGAATTTCTTCGAGAGGCAAATGCAAACATAGAAAATATAGAGTACAAGACACCTGGAGAAATGTGCTCTTTGGATCTGGTTAATGTTTGCAGGTATTTTAATCATAGATTTGAAGCTATGATGTCTTTTATTACAAACAAAAAAAACCTCCTCTTGGCGAAGTTCTGGATTTCTTTGGAGAAAAGAGTATCAAGCGAGAGGTGATCCTCATATTCATATGCAAATTTGGAAAAGACTCAGATGACACTGTACTGTATTTCATTGAAGATTATGCAACATGTGATATACCCAAAAGTACAATTGATAAGGACTTAAGAGGGAAAGTGTTACGATTTCAAAGCCATCGTTGTGGCAAATATTGTCGTCGAAGATTCAAATCAAAGGATAAATTCTATACCAAATGTCGTTTTGGATTTCCATGACCAGTAATTTCAAAAGGAAGAGTGAACAATTTTATGTCATCTTTGTGACATACTGTCACAAGAAGATCACCAAAAAATACGTACAATTTAAGAAGAAATGAAGAGTCAAAATACATAAATGACTATAACCCAGTTATTTTGTCCATGTGGAATGCTAACATGGATATTCAATATGTTTCAGACAACTCTATTGCTGTGGCTCGATATGTAATGTCTTACATCACCAAATCTGAAAAGACGGAACTAAAGGATATGTGGGAAGACATTTCTCATGAAAAGAGCCTAAGTAAGAAATTGTATACCTACAGTTTGAAGATGCTATCTCATCGAGAAATTGGAGCATATGAATGTTGTGATCGATTATCATCAGCAAGTCTTTATGCAAAATCTCGAACAATCATTTGGGTGAGTTTAGGTCTTGCAAGAACACGAAACCGAGTTTTGAAACCTGTTCAAGAAATTGAATATTTAGCAGAAAAAGAACCAAACAGTACAGACATTCTGAAGACAAACATGTTGCATACATACTATGCAAATAGAAGTAATCTGCTTGAAAACATTTGTCTGTATGAAATACTACAAAACTACACTTTGAAAAGAAATATTACAGAGGATATCAATAAAGGTGTATATGCTGTGATTGAATGTGAAGGATGTCTGGTGAAACAAAGAAAAGGATATTTGATTAATCACCGAAAACTGAGTGGCGAAACTCCTGACAAAAGAGAATTTTACTATTTAGCTCTTTTGCAACTCTTTAAACCATGGCGTAAAGAAGAGGAACTACTTGGTGACTGTGACAGTTATGAAGATTTATTCAACACATCTAAAAATAGTATAGAATGTCCTGTTTTTAGTAATTATCTGCAAATGTTGAACGACGAAATAGAGCAAGAAGCAACAATAGCAGCAGAGATTGCTAGAGACAGTTCTCAAGATAGTCAAAGTTCTGCTTCGTTGAGTCAAGATCCACTAGGACAACCAATTATCCAAAATGAAGCAGCCACTGCCATGGATGAGGTGGAAAGAGCAATGGAACAAGTTCAAGAGGATGTAATAAACTTTGAAGAATTGGAGAAATCAACTTAATCTTGAGCAAAAACAAATATATGATGAAGTGACAGAGCAGATTGAGCATGGTTTTTGTCATGAGAAAAAAGAATGCTCATGTATGTCATTTCAACCTGTCCGACTATATGTGAGTGGAGAAGCTGGAACTGGTAAAAGTTTTCTAATTAAAGGAATTGCCACATATCTACAGCAAAGAACTGAGTCATCACTCTCTTGTGTTGTTACTGCTCCAACTGGGTTGGCAGCACACAACATTAAAGGGATTACTTTACATCGTTTATTGATGCTGTTAGTTGAACATGAAAACAAATTACAATACCACAAGCTATCTGGAGAAGCTTGTTGTGAAGTGTCTAGAGTCCTTAAACAAATGAAACTTCTCATTATTGATGAGGTAAGCATGGTATCAAATTTAATGCTTGCCTTTGTGCATTAAGAATGCAACAGATTCTTAAAACAGAGTATGATGTGTTATTTGGAGGCAAACACATCATAGTTTTTGGAGATCTACCGCAGCTAACTCCTGTAAAAGGACAACCTGTATTTAAAACTATTACACATGAAGACACCAGAAAGTGCCTGGGAAGTATTGGAAATGTTAATATATGGTCACATTTCAAATATACGACAGGCAAGGATGCTAAATATGGAAATATTCTTCAAGATATAAGAATTGGAAAACTAAGTGAACATGCCAAAGAAACTTTACAAACACGATTACTATCCAATTTGTTTCCAAATGAAAATAATGTGGCAGAGAAAATATATAGTAAAGAGGCAGAAGATAAGTCAGTTATATGCTTGATGCCACCTCTACAAGAATGTTCAATGTTCAATGAAAAAATGTTGAAGTTAGAAAATGAAGAAATTAAGAAACTGGAAGCTAAAGATAGAATAGAGCATAAAGGAAGTATTATTATTTTGTCAGAAACGTTGAAGTTAAAATTGGATTCTTTAGAGAAATCAATATCTAAAACTGCTGGTTTAGAAAAGAATCTGTATGTATGTTTAAATTGTCAGATTATTTTACGAAGAAATTTACATGTGGAAAGAGGTTTGGTGAATGGAGCAATGGGTAATGTTGTTGGTTTTGTGAATTACCCAAATAGAGATGAGATTGAATTTTTAAAAATCAAATTTGATGGAATTGAAGAGGTACAACAAGTCAGTCGTTGTTCAAATCGTTTTTTTGCTTGTGAAATATTTATATGTCCGACGAAAACAGTTTCCTGTTTGTTTGGCGTATGCGGTGACTATTCATAAATCTCAAGGTTTAAGTGTAGATAGTGCTTTGATAAATATTGGAAGTACTGTGTTCAAATAGGGTATGGCCTATGTTGCTTTATCTCGAGTTAGAACTTTATCTGGATTGTATCTGATTGATTTTGATGAGACAAAGATTAGTGCAGATCTAAATTGTGTGAAGGAGTATAACAGGTTAAGAAGAGAATTTGCTCCAAGTTTACCTCAATATCCTTTAATTGAAAAGTGTGTGGTAGGTCGAAAAAGGAGATATGAGGAAAAATGTACTAAGTAGTAGAGAAACTAAAAAAAATAGATGAACCTGTGATTGGTAGCAAAAAGAAAAAAGTTACTACTGAAGAGATTATTGGATTTAAATTTGAAAACAGTTCTGGTGTCAACTGCTAAGCAAATGTAGTGGTTAATGTTGTTTTTTTTCTTAAAAGCTTACAGGAACAGATTGTTGAAAATCGGGACCAAACATTTTGTTGTTCATTAAATTCTGTGTTTCAGAAATGTAGCAGTGATAATAGTCAAATAGCAAATGTTTCTGAACTTCGAAATGTTTTAGACATATGTGCTGGACTAAATCAATTTTCTCAGAATATTCAGCAAGATTTGCAGGAATTTATTATGTATATGCTTACAATTTTACAAGATGAAGGTGTAGATATTGATAGTCTTTTTGGCCTTTCTTATAAATGGCAACATAACTGTGACAATTGTTTATTTTCAAGTTTTACTGACATACACACAGAAAGATTTATATATTTAACATTACCAGACTGTAAAGCAGTGTCTTTCAATAATCCAGTTAGAGATGTGCATCAAAACATGGTCTGTTCTCAATGTAACTCAGAAATGTTATCAACATTATTTATCCGAAGATATGGACAGTATGTAATTTTAATGTTCCAACGATGCAGACCTGATGGAACAAAATTGACAACTTCAATCAAAATTTTTGTGGCTTCTCAACTATCAATTTCTGGAAGAACTTTTGTAACTGTAGCAATTATCTTCCATGATGGTCCTTCAACAACATCAGGACATTACACAGCTTATTTGAAATCTCCAACAGGCTGGACTCACTGTAATGATAGTCAATTGACTTTTAAAAAACGTTTGCCTTTTGACTTACCAAATTCTTATCTGGTGTTTTTGCAACCCAAATTCCAGTAAAATTACTTGGCGTAGGAAGATTACTGCTGTTAAGAAAAGATACTCTTTTGTTCAGAAGTATCGTGTGAGTGACGGTGACCAAATTTAAAAATGAAACTTGTATTTGGCATAGTGATAGTATCAGGTGCAGGTTTAAGTAATGTTTCATGGTACAGAACACGTTGGAACATTTTATTCTAAAGGTCGGGAAAAGAATGGTTAAGAGTACAATTAAGTAATTTGCAAAATAAGGACTTTACTCATACTATTTGGCCATGAGGAATAGTATCTGAGAACAAAATGACTACTTCAGATAAATGTTGTTAAAACATGCTTGTACAGAAGTTTATTAAGAGGTATTTAAAAATAAGTGATATTATTTTATTACTTTGTGATTGTTGAAGATGTAGCATACTTACACAAGAAATTGCGATTTAGAGAAAAGCATTTAAGACATTTTTTTTCAAATATTTACATTATGTAATCAAATGTTGTCTGGGTTTTTTAAACACAATCATTTTGATTGTGTTTTTATTTCCCCGCTGTTATATGATGAGTAGTATTGAACTCTCTGTTTATAGTGAAAATCAATATATTCTGAGAACAGAAAAAATAAACCATATAACATATTGTACAAGTTATTTTGTATTTTGTATTCACAAATATTTATTATAACTGATTTGTTTATTCTCTTCAACAGATATTACATTTATAAGGTAAGTACGACTAATAAAAAATACTTTTTCATTAGTTTTTTATTTCTGTTTCTCCCTATCCTTCCCTCAGTCCCTCTCTCTTACCCTCACTCCCTTCATCCCCTCACTTTGTCAGTCCCCTTCTCTCACGCTCACTCCCTTTAACTCATCCACATTTCGCTATTTACCTTTCTTTCCTCCTTCCCTGAGTCCCCTTCTGTCACTGTTTCTTTCACTCCCTCTGTCTCTTCACTTTCTCACTCCTCTTGTCTCATGCTCACTCGCGTTTATCCACCCTCTATCACCCCTGTTTCCTCAATCTCAATGCCCTTCTCTTACCCTACCTCTACCCTGTTCCCTTACTCTGCTTCCTTCACTTATCCTCATTCACCATACTTCAATCCATACTTCAGTTCCCTTAGCCTACTCTATTTCCCTTTGTCCATCCCTTACTCTCCTTCCCTGTCTCTACCCCATTCACCTTCTCTCACTCACTCTTCTTCACTCTATTTCTCTTAGTGCCCTTTCACTCTCCTTAACTCACTCCTCTACCCTTAGTTCTTTTCTTTTACACACTGTTTCTCTCATCTTCCATTACTCATCACACTCTCCTTTCCTCCCTCACCATACTTTCCTTTCCACAGTCATTCCCTCAGTCCCTTCCTCTCTTTCACTCAGTCATCTTAGTCATTGATTTATACACTACACATTCTGTCCCTCTCTCTCTCCCTTTCTCTTCCTTTGTGTCACTTTCTGTTTCCTGCACTCCTACTTTCTTTTGTTTTATGAAATGTATATTATAACTCTATTTTTTCTTTTCTTCCACAGATAGTATATTTTTAAAAGAAATTTACTAATATTTTGTTACTATTTCTAAGGTAAGTATGACAAACAAAAATACTTTTTAATCACTCTCTTACTTCGCTTTGTCTCTTGGTCATTGTTAAATCTATCTCTTATTCGCCTTCCTTAACTCTTTTTACTTTCCTTTAGTTTCCTTTACTTATTCCCATTATTTCCCTTCTTTCTTCTTTACAGTCTTTCTGTCATTATTAATACAGTTTTTTCAGCCTCACTCACCTTGTCTAACTACCTTTTTCTCTCTGTCCTTTACTTGTCTTTCCTATCTTCTACTATCACTACGTTTATCTTGCTTTTTTCCATTACTCTTTTCCCCTCACTCTTATATCCCTTCCCTCACTATCACTGCCCTTTACTGAATCTCTCTCCTCTTCTCCCACTTCATGTTCTCTTCTCTGTGCATCACTCCCATTCCTTTTCTTCTTCTCCAATTTCTTCAGTACCCCTCATTTTCTTTTCCTCACTTCATCTGTCAATCTTGCTCCCTAATTTCTTTTTTCATTCCCTTGTGCTACCTCCTTTTCATTTACTCTCTCACTCATATTTTGAATATTATTTTCTCCACTTTTATTGTGTGTTACTCAGTCTAACTTCTCTTCCTGTCTGTATCTCACCCCTTTTCTCTTTTCCTCTCTCTTTCCATTACTCTCCCTCACACTCTTTCACTCATTTAATTCCTCAGGAGCAAATTTAGAAGGCCATCGCGCCTCTTTTATACCGCCTGTGCGTCACTTTTCTCACGCAGTGGCAGTGCAAAAGAAGCGCCATACTGCAGGGAGATGCATTACGTTGTAAAACCCTGCAACACATGAAACCAGTCTCATCTTTCATGTGGGCATTTCCACGCAGGGGTAGGCGTTCCGTCACAAGAACCACTTTAAAAGGTGAGTCAGTGAAATCTACAAGATTTCACTGAGTCACTTCACCAACACTGATGTGTCAAAACATTGCATCTGTTGAAGCAGGTGTAAAGGTTGACGTAGCACGTTACAGATAGAGCAAGTTGGAAAAGTGCTGGAGCTGCGTCCTGCATGGAACAGAATTTCAATTCTGTGCAAACTTTCAGCCCTAGATGTGACATGCATCTGTTTATTCCTGTGCCATGATGCACCGCATTGCAAATGCGGTGCATCATGAGTGGTGCAAGGATTAATTTGTGTATCACATCTTTCCTCGCGCATCTCTGCTATTTTGCAGAGATGTGTTGGGTAACATAAATCTGTCCCCATTCCCTTTCTATGCTTTCCTAAGTCCTTTCATTCTCTTACTCAATTTTTTAATCACTTATTTCCCAATTCTCACTTTCACTTACCTCCCTTTTATCATCCTCAAATCCCCTTCCTTCATCATCTTTCCATTTCTTTTACCTTCACTCCCCTAACCCTACTCTATGTATCTCTCTTTGTCCCTTACTCTCCGTCCATATATCCATCCTCACTCCCCTTCTGTGACTCCTCCACCTTTACTTTCTTTTCCATACTGCTCTTCCCATAATTTTTAATTTCCCTTAACTCACTACCCTACCTTTAGACATCTTGGGGCAGATTTACAAGCCCTTTACGCCTCTTTTGCGCCGCCGTTGCGTCACTTTTGTGACGCAGCGGCGGTGCAAAAGATGTGCCATGGTGCGGGCTATTTACAATGTGACGCATCTGGGATATGCGTCACGTTGTGAAGCCCTGCGCCTTAAGGAGGCGTTCTGGTGCAGGGGGGGTGTTCCTGCGCAGGAACGCCTGCTAAAAGTGGCTAAGTGAAATCTACAAGATTTCAATCAATCACTTTTAGGCCAATGCTATGTCAAAACTCTGCGCCTGCTTGAAGCTGGCGTAAGGCTTGAAGCAGCATTAGTTGAATGGGTACCCCAGGAGTATTGCTGGAGCTGCATCGCGCATGTGACGCTACTCCAGCAATGCGACACCTTTACGGCACAGATGCGTCACCCATGTGTGCCATTTTTGCCCCATGGTGCGCCACATTGTAAATGTGGCACATCAGTGGTGGCACACGGGTGGTTTTGCTTGTCGTAGGTTACTTGGCGCATCCCTGCTGATTTGCAGAGATGCACCATGTAACGTACAGCTGTCCCCTAGTTTAAGTCACTTTTTTACTTCACTATCTTCAGTCACTATTCTTCCTTTACCTCAACCATTTGCTCAGTCCCTTACTCCATTTTTGTCATTCATTTCATTTAGTCATTTATACACTACACATTCATACAAAAGAAAGATGACACAGTGCGTAACAAATAGAGCTCTCTTTGGAAAAATAAGTTAGTTCTGAAAATAACTTTTTTTTTGTTTTGTTGTTTTATATTTATTTTTATTTTTTGAAAGTTGTATATTTTTTTTTTTTTCTAACAGGAACATAAATCTTCAACTGAAACACTGTTCAACAGGAACAAAATAAATTCAAAGTTTGAAAAAATTCATCTTCTCTGGGAGCATTGATGTTCATTAATTCTCCGCTCGATCAGAGTGAGGCTCTGCTCCCCGTACACAATAATTTCAAAACATTTGTTACATCTCATGTGGACTTTTGTCAAGAATGGTCTTAAGTCCATCTCTGCAGTGGATGGAGGTGCAGGTGGTCCTCCAGATGATGTGCTGGCCACAGCTGGTGGTATTTGTGTGGCCAGAGCTCTTGTTGATGCCTGTGCAAATTGCACAGGGTGCACTTGTCTGACATGCCTCATCATTGTATGTATTGAAAATGAGTCCTTTTTTGAAGGATTTCCTCTTGATAGAACAGTGCCACATATAGTGCAGGGCATTCACTTTTTTTAGTCCTTCAGGAAACGTAAAAAATTTCCATATGAAAGATTCCTTCCCTTTTCTTTGAGGTAGCCGATAATCTTCCCCAGAATCAGAAGATGAATCCTGTCTTGCAGCCATTTCAGAAAATTCTCAGGAAACTTGAAAAGGCTCCTTCTCCCATGAGAGTAAAACAGATAGTGAGGGAAGTGGGTGGGGTTTTTGAAGATTCTAGAACAGAAACTACTATAAACCAATCAAAAGTGTTGTTTTCGAGTCACATGCATTGACGTGCGCGCCCGGTCGCGCATGTCGCTTGAAAATGGCGTTTTGCCCGATTTACATAAAAGTTTCAAAACGTGAAAAGGAGGCAAGCTAGACACTCCCTGACCCCCTAGAGTTTCTCAGGGGGTCCCAGAAGAATCTCGACGGGCCAAAAAAAACCTTTTTTATGTTGAAAAAATAGCGGGGTGCGCGTACCCGGTCGCGCACGTCGGTTTAATATGGCGTTTTACTCAATTTACATAAAACGTGAAAAGGAGGCAAGGTAGACAGTCCCTGACCCCTTAGAGCTTCTCAGGGGTCCCTAAACAACTCAGACGGGCAACAAAACCTTTTTTTCTTGAAAAATTTGCGGGGTGCGTGCACCTGGTCGCCACCTCGCAATTTAATAAAAAAAAAAAGGTCAAGTCATGTGACTCGAAAACAAAATTTTTCATTGGTTCATAGTAGTTTCAGATCTAGAATCTTCAAAAACCCCACCCATTTCCCTCACTATTTGCTTTATTCTCCTGGAAGAAAGACCCTTTTTTGGAGCTGGAAGCAGAAACAACAACAGGATGGCAGAAAGACAGGAAAGAACATCTTCTTCTTCTGACTCCCACATGGAATATCGCCAGCAAGCCAAGACGGGGAAATCTTCTTTTATTTGGAATTTTTTTACTTTTCCTGAGGGACTAAAAAAGGTAAATGCCCCTAAAGGAACGTGTACCCTTTGTGGTACTGTTCATTCAAGGGGAAACCCTCTTAAAAAATACTCTTTTTCAATCCATACTATGATTAGACATGTAAAAAATGTCCACCTTGTGCAATATGCCCAAGCAGCCACAAGAGGTCTGGCACAGCAGATTCCACCAGCTGTGGCCAGCACATCTACAGCTTCACCTCCATCACCAGCAACAGCAGAAATGGACCGTAAGCCATATTTGGCACATGTGCATATGCGATGCAACAAATGTTTTGATGGTATTGTTTTTGGTGAACAGAGCCTGAAAGTAATTGAACGCAGCATTCAGGATCATAAATGCTCTGAAAGGAGATCATTTTTTTTATATTTTTCATTTATTTTGTTCTTGTTGAATAGTTTCCAAGTTGCAGTTCCTGATTTTTTTGCAAAAAAAAGTTCTTTTCAGAACTCATTCAATTCTCTAAAAAGAGTTATATTCCAAATACACTGTGTTGTTCATTTTTTTGAATGAAAGCATAGTGAAATGACTGAGTGAAGGGAAGGAAGGGACTAAGAGAAAGAGTGAGAAAAGGGGAGTATGGTGAGTGACAAAAGAGGAGTCGAAGAGTGAGTGAAAGAACGGGACTATAGGTAGAGGAGTGAGTTAAGGGGGATGAAAAACTAAGGGAAGGGCAGTAAAGAAAGGAGAAAAAAACAACTTTCAGTGTTTTGATGTTGTATTTATATTCATTAAAAAAACAGATTTTCACACATATTTTATTTAGGGGTTAGCATTTGAAAAACCTTTGAAATTCACTGAAAAAACCATAGGTTTTACACACGTTATAGTTAGAAATTAGCATTTAAAAAACCTAGCAAATTATTAAAAAAAATATAGGTTTCACACACGTTATAGTTAGGAATTAGCATTTAAAAAACCTTGCAAATTCACTGAAAAAAACATAGGTTTTACACACGTTATAGTTAGTAATTAGCATTTAAAAAACCTAGCAAATTCATTGAAAGAACCATAGGTTGTATATCAGTTATAGTTAGCTGGACAATTTACTCATACAAAACTATTGAAATTCCTACGTTATAGTTAGTTGTACTCACTATAACTGGCGCGCCCGCAAAGCACTGCTAATGACATCACATATTACATCACTATTACATTATATACATATATATATATATATATATATATATATATATTACCTACTGGCGGTCGCCAGTAGGTATATATAGTTAGGATTTTTTCTCTATGGGTTTTTTGAAAATTCTATGTCTAATAACTTTGCCGTTTGTGGACGGAATTGGCTGAAATTGTCAGGAAAATGGCACATTTTGTTTCTGAGCAGCCTTTGAAAATTTGGGGGGGGGTTCGTCAAGGGGGGGCCGAGAAAAAAGGGGGGTCCCAAAACGCGTTTTTCCCATGTTAATTTCCATAGGGCGGTTGGCCTCACTTTTAGCCCGAACGGCTGAATGGATTTGCACGAAACTTGGCAAAATTGTAGGGACTGGTAGCCCGATGTGCCTTTTGTAGGTCTCAATATATGTGCTCCAGTGGATTTGGAGAAATTAACGTTTAAAAAAAGATATATATCTGTAACAGCGGACCGGCTAGCGCTCTGGTTCGCGGACTTTTCGCGCAACGGAGCTTTGTGAAGCGAAGCTGATTGGTTCTCCGGCGTCTGTCAACAGTCCGTAGCGGCCGCCATCTTGTCTCTCGGTAGGATCGAGAGACAAGAGGAGGTCAAAACAAAGGGGGAAATAACTATAAGGGGGCATAGTAGATCCTCGCTGACCCCCTAGGTTTGATGTGGAGGTTTTAAAAGGGCCCCGCGGGGCAAAAAAAAATAATAAAAATAATAATTGAACGGCTGAATGGATTTGCACGAAACTTGGCAAAATATTAGGGACTGGTAGCCCGATGTGCCTTTGCTAGGTCTCAATATATGTGCTCCAGTGGATTTTGAGAAATTAACGTTCAAAAAAAGATATATATCTGTAACAGCGCTCCGCTTCGCGTAACGGAGGTTTGCGAAGCTGATTGGTCATTCTGTCACTGGGCTATAGTTGGGCTACATCTGGCTGATATTTGGGCTACATTTGTTTTTTTGTGTGTCTGGCGGCCATCTTTGGGCTACATTGGGCTACATTGGGCTTCATTGGGCTACATTCGGCTAATTAGCAAATAGCTCATCGCAAACTAGGAATGGTAAAGAATCGCTATTTATTCCTTAAAGTTCGCTATTTAGGAAATGCAAATAACTTTGATGATACATATGGCGGTTCATCTCTAACAAGATAAGAAGCATAGGGATAGATTTATGATGACTGGCGCATCACCAGGGATGTGTTAGTCATTCTGTGCCGCTGTTCCGTCACCTATGGTGTGCTGCATTTACAATGCGGCGCATCACGGGGCAAAAACAGCACAGATGCGTGATGTATCTGTGCCGTAAAGGTGGCGCATTGCTGGAGTTGTATCGCAAGTGTGATGAAGGTCCAGCAAGGGTCGGGGGTGCCCCTGTCGCAGGGTTTCTGTTCTCACACAGAACTGTGGACAGAGGATTGGAACCTCGGCGAATTAGGGTGTCCCAAAACTCACGTTAGTAATCAAAAACTATTTAGCAAGCTAGGTACAGTGTCACATTGGATATAACAAACTCTCAATGTTTAGACAATCCAGAATATGAACTTATAGTACCTCAGGATACGTGGAACTCATGAACAGTCGGTCTTTATATATTTCTTAGAAACCAGAACATGGAGTTAAGAAGAACACATGTGTATTTGAAATGTTTATTTACTAATGCCGTCTTCTCAGGCGTAGTACCTTAGATAATAAAAGTACACATATTATCAGTAGCAAAATTACCAGCATAGTTACTAGTACATAAAAAGTGAATGGTGATAGTATGTTAACATGCTGTAAATGAATAAGAGTTAGCAACACTTATAAGCAGCCGCGGGCCGTGGAGGGAGTTACGGTGAGGCAGGGAGGCGGGGAGGGGGAGAAGCAGGGTGGAGAATACAAGTACACATATTATCAGTAGCAAAATTACCAGCATAGTTACTAGTACATAAAAAGCGAATGGTGACAGTATGTTAACATGCTGTAAATGAATAAGAGTTAGCAACACTTATAAGCAGCCGCGGGCCGTGGAGGGAGTTACGGTGGGGCAGGGAGGCGGGGAGGGGGAGGGGCAAGGTAGAGAGGGCTCCACCCTGCTTCTCCCCCTCCCCGCCTCCCTGCCTCACCGTAACTCCCTCCACGGCCCGCGGCTGCTTATATCTCACCCTCCCTAATACACATATTATATTATTTGCTAAGAAGGTCTCTTTGTGTTGGTTTAGGGCGTGCCCATACTTTAGTGTCTTAGATTTGAAGGAATCACATCAGCATACACCAGCTCTCTCTTCATGTGAACCGCATCAACTGTTGTGTATGTGTGTTCGGCAAAGCAATATAAAACCCGCCTCATGCCCAGAATTGGCAGAAGTTGCACTTATGTTATGAGTATGAAGTCGTGGAGATCAGACCTCATAACAATTCTGTATCGTGTTGTTCTTGAAACTTTAGCACTCGCTGTACAGATATAGTTTAACAAGTAAAGCAGATAGTAGACCAATAACATATTATTCTCATGTAAACCACGATGAACTACTAGGTGGAAAGCTAAAGCAACAACTAAATGTCGTGTGCAGAAGTTGCAAAAAAGGAAAAATGGCGTTTAAACCGGTAATGAGCCCATGCTAACTTAACACGGTGTAAAGATATCCAGGACCTAGATGACACCTCCTCATGATCCGGAAACGAACTGAATAAGATAATAGAAGTGCCATCTCATGAGAGCAGATTGCAAGTTTATATGTGGACGGTCCGCAAGGTAAAGCATTAAAAACTAGGAAAATTCAATGCTAAAGAAAAATAAAACAGCCAAGTACTTTATCGAGTCTTAAGCCAATAGGCAAGGTAAATAATAAAAACTTGACAATTAAGTCAATGAATTGTCAATGAAATGCTAGTACTCAGCATATGAAACATGAAAAAGGTCTATGACATAACTGTGTATGCAAAATAAGCTGCAACAGCCTCCAACAGGAAGTCACCGTCTTCATCCGAAAACAGTTCAGCCATCCAATTTAAAAGCGGAAAAGAACATACGTGCTCTCCCAGCACCGGATCCTCTATCACCATCAGAGGACAGCTCGGTGGGTTTTCAAGAAAGCTGTGTTCCAAGAAAGACTGTGCTGCCGCCAGTAAATTCCAGGGACCAAGTAGTCCATGCATCAATGCCACAGCCATAATCCTTTCGCCAGGACAAATCAACTCGTGAGTAATGATAGGAGTCATCAGCTGATTAAAGTCGACGTCAGGAGAAACCGGTCCGCAGAGACACAAATCAATGGCCCAATCGAAATCACAGGTCAGGCAGTGAAATACAGGCTGGACACAGGTGAAGTAGGAGAACCGAAAAGATAATCCATATGCCGTGCTTAATATCGCCAACGGCATTGTGCCATAATATTCTAGCATGCGATTGCGGAACAGTGTCAGCAGCTGCAGGGTCGGAGGTTGCATAGGAGGGACATCCATATTTAAAAATGTAAAAAAGCACAAGAGCGTCCGCTGGTAATGCAAGTAAAAATGCAATCCACGAACCAGAGTGGAGAAAATGGAATGAAAGGGAGCAGGGATGACTCCAAAGATTTTCTCAAATGAAGTCACGAGACCACTGGTAACAACTTTAAAAAAGTGTGCCAGGGATTTTGTGGAGGATGCGTTAAAGATAGTCGGAAACATGTTGCTGAAATTGAAAGGCAAACCTGTGTACGGGTGTTCGCTATGTGAAGTACGAAAGTTTCACGGGCCGAACTCAAGGCCACCTCTCTCTGAGACAAAAGAGCTCTTATTCTTGTCATGCCGTTGAAACGTGTCCCAAGGTTGGTATTTGTGGCCAGATTGAAAACTCCCTATGTTCATGTGTGGGAGGAAATAGAACATTTCTGCAGCAAATAACCCGTTCACTTACTGTTACGATAAAAGGAATACTTTTAATTAACTCAGAACAATCTTCATTATTGAGCATCAAATAACTACCATTTTCCAACAACTTGAACGTGGGGATGATAGCAGGAACTGGCGTGCCTTGCAACACGCAAGCCATATTTGGTCGGTGTTTGTTGCATGAATCGTGTAACTGTATGTGCCTACACATTAGTGAATGATCTGGCGTCTCAGTGCATTCCTCTCCATTCAGATAAACTTCTTGATCATCTTTGAAACATCTGTATGTGTATGGAAGCGACCAGACCTCATGAACAAAAGCACTACCTAAAGGTTCATAAAGACCTATTGGTATATATTTCATACAATTTGAAAACTTATATAAAGCAAAAGGCAGCGTTATTAAACCGTGGATAAGGCATGTTGCCAAAAAACCCGCAATCCTCTGCTGATGATGTCACTGAGCATGTCATGAATGATGTAATATGTGACATCATCAGTAGTGGATTATGGGTAATAGTATCTCTAGTTTACTCCCCTATAGCTGTCTTTCTTTTAACATAAGTGTGTGTTTCCTTCCCTTATACTTACTGTTTTTGGTTCGCTTCCAGTTCGCGTACCAGCGAGCGAACTAGGAAGCGAACTAAGAGAAATAGAGGTTGGCACAGTTCCAAATATTGTACCAATTTTTTAATAACGGGGAGGTAGTTCTGAAAAGAACTTTTTTTTTTATTTTTCTGAACATTTTTTTAATGTTTTTGAATTTTTCGGAACAGTTTTATATTTTTTTGGGTTTTTCTTGGAGGGGGCAATGAAAACGATTCATTGTAAAGGGCTCAACAGGAGCAACAAAACAAAAAAAAGAAGTATTTATTATTTTGGGCGTTTCGGACAAACTTGCATATGATAGTCAATAGCTCTGTTGATCAGAGTGATGCTTCTTTCTCCGTAGGAAATGAATCCATCGCAAAATACGCAGGTGTGTTTTACTTCACCAAATCTCATTTGTATATTTGGCACCATCTCCCTGCCCTCTGGTCCCGTTACTTCCGGTACAACAGATCTTCTGGCCATAATAGGGAGATTATCTAGGTCGTTCCGAAACTGTGCAGCACTGTAGTTGTTAGGATGCCACCTAGTCATATGGCGATGCATTGTGTAGTTTCCGAAACTGTATTTTTTGTCGGTCCCTCTGGACAGTCTATCTTGACATATAAGGCAAGTAACGTATCTTGCATTTACTTTTTTCTGACCTTTGGGAATTTTAAAAAATTGCCAAATGAAGTTTTCTTTCCGGTGAGACGTCTTGGGCTGCTCACGCAAAAACTGCCTCTCTTCGTGCTCGTCCTCCTGTTCCTCTTCTTCTTCTTCTTGTTGAATTACAACTTGAGCAGGTGGTCCACTCTTCCTTGGATGTGGTGGAGGTGGTGGGGAAGCACCAGCTGAAGCTACTAAAGAAGCCATTGCTCAGTGATCACAAAGGGTCTTTCTCTCACAATGATGAAAGTCAGAGTGAGGAAAGAAGGAGGGATTTTCATCATTTGGGAAAAACAAGAGTTCTCAACCAATCAAAAGTGTTCATTTTAGATTATATGACCTAGTCTTACATCATTAGGAAACCAAAAGTGAAATGAACCAATGAAAAGTGTTATTACCAAGTCACATGACTTGCTGTGTTTACGTTAAGCGCTTTGCAGGGCCTCCCGGTTTGCTTCCAGAAACCTGCGCTTTGGCACTCGCTTCGCGTACCAGTTCGCTAACGTAGCACGTCATATGACGTATCACGCGACAACGTGGAACGTCATGCGGACGGGAGGCGTCACGATGTTGTTTTCTAACGCGGCACTTGCGGTAAAGAAACGTTTACCGGCTCGCGGTCTATTTCGCGGCATCAAGGTCAGCTAACGGGAAGCTTCCCGATTCGCGAAGCGGGAACGAAGAAAAAAAAATATTTAAAAAAAAAATTATTCATAAACATATAAAATATATTTTTGGATTTAAAGAAGAATACATTTTACAGCTACAGATATTAGCTGTTAAAAAAACAATGAAATTCACAGAAAAAACCATAGGTTATAGACCATATATAGTTAGGAATTAGCATTTACAAAACCTTGAAAATTCACTGAAAAAACCATAGGTTATAGACCATATATAGTTAGGAATTAGCATTTAGAAAACCTTATTTTACTCACACAAAACCATTGAAATTCCATATATAGTTAGTTGCACTAACTATATATCGCGCACCCGCAATCCACTGCTGATGATGTCACATATTACATCATTCATGACATGGTCAGTGACATCACTGATGACATCACTGATGACAACATCCAGTGATTATGTGTTTCTGTAAAGTTTAAATATGTTTTACATATTGAAGAATGAGTGGATGTATAAGTGTCTGAATGAAGGTTTTAGTAGGTGCGTGATTGACTGTATGAGTGAGTGATTAAATGCGTCTTACTGAATGCACGGGTTAGTGACTAAACTGTCTTAATTTGTGCATCATTATGTCTGTTGTGATGTAAACTGCTGCATGTGTTGATCATTAGCTATACGAGAGGCTATATGTGTTATTAATTGGTTGCCCAAGTATTTCTATGGGAGATTGAGTTTGTGTGGGGGTGGCTGGAAGGTGTGTGACTCTGTGCATAGATGTGTGAGCAGTTTATTCACTAGGTGTATGAGTTCAAGAGTGCATGTGGAAACAGCTACATGGGCAGTTGACTGTGTGCATGAGTGTATTGATGAGTGAATGGATATCTCAATGCTACATGTCATAGTAAGTACATATGTCAAACACAGTACATGTGAGAGTTGGCATATATAAATAACTGTGCATGAGAGCCACTGAGTGAGTGGTTGTATCGATCATTGTGAACTTGTATCAGGGATTGTATAAGAGAGTAAATATGTGTTAGTATATGTTTCAATAAGTAAGGTGTGTATAACTGTATAGTTGAAGAAATGGAGGTGAGATTGTTTCTTTGCATGACTGACTGGGTGTGTGAGTAACTCCATGGATGAGTGGCAGTGTGTGAGTGTCTGTATACACTGAGTGTATCTAAGGTTATATTAGAGTCTGAAGAAGTTTATCGTATTAGCACAAGAATGATGCCAAATGAGACGTCATCAGTGATGTCATCAGTGATGTCATTTGAGATGTCATCAGTGATGTCATCAGTGATGTCACTGACCATGTCATGAATGATGTAATATGTGACATCATCAGCAGTGGATTGCGGGTGCGCGATATATAGTTAGTGCAACTAACTATATATGGAATTTCAATGGTTTTGTGTGAGTAAAATAAGGTTTTCTAAATGCTAATTCCTAACTATATATGGTCTATAACCTATGGTTTTTTCAGTGAATATATATATATATATATCAGGTAACTCTCCCTGATTTTCACCTTCACCGTGAAAGAAAGAGCGCGGACCACATGGGCTAAATCTGCTGCAAAATGTATTGATAAGCGGCAGCCATGACGCGTTTTGTCCCTCACAGGGGACTTGATCACATGACACGCTCATGGTTCAGCCATTGGTTTAAATATTTTACCGTTTTTTTCTTTTCGTGAATGCTTATATCATGTGACATACAACCCTTAAAGTGCCAGTGCAAGAGTAATTTGGAACTTTATAAAATCAGGAGTTTGTCATTTTTCCAGTTTGGTATTGGTTGTCATTGTTCACTGTACAAAATTGATGCTTAAATGCTTGATTTCTGTTTACCCCAAACCACTATACAATGTATGTACATATAACTTCTAATAGATATTTACAAATATAATTACATTTGTAAAAACAGAGGTAAATTGTTGTTTTCCACAGAATTTCATCATATTTATATTTACAAACAATCCAAAACTCAAACTAAACTAAATGTGCAATTCATTCATTTTCTGTTCCTTAACAATTGAGCATTGATATAAAGTACAACCACTAATGAAAAAGGACTATTCCCAAGAAAAAATACAGTGTAAACTAAAACTAAATAGTGTTATTATAATACCAATTGTGTGAACCCTAATATAAGAAAAACTTTTTTTATATATATATATATTTTTTAAAGTTAATCGAAAGCAGGTAGCAGTGGTTCTGTTGATGTTCTAATCTCAATATCGTTTTACCCATCTATAGGGAAGAAAGGTAAGGAAATGGAAATTTAGAGTGGATATTGAAAGGGAAAAGAAACCTGTAGTTAAATATCACATTTACTGTATATACATTTTAAAAGCATATAAATATAGGTCATTCATTTTGTATGGAGTTTTCAAGAGATTTATCATCTTATCTAGAATCCTTACGGGAATAAAGGCTGAGTTTATATGACTTATCAGTCATCATTAACTTGTGCATAGATCGTTATCCAATTTTATTAAACATCCGTGTAAAAAAAAAAATATATATATTTATTTATTTATTTTTCACCAAAGACGCGGCACTCTAGGCTTGGATTTACCAATTTGATATATTGATTTCAATGCGCGGACATATATATGTCGCCAGTAGGTATTTATAGTTAGGACCTTGTTTCCATTCAAAGAAAGTGTTTTTTCTTTTGCCAATATCTTTTGTGATGTTTGACCAATCTTCGCGAAATTTTCAAAACTAATGATTCACTCAGGTAAGCTCCTGTCTTGAAAGTTTTGTGGTGATTCGTCAAGCGGGGGCCGAGAAAAATGGGGGTCACAAAACATGTTTTCCCCATGATAATTTCCATAGGAATGTTTGGAACAGGCTACAGCCGGAACTGCCGAACGGAATTACACCAACTTTGGCAAAAAGGTAGCTCTTGGTTCAAAAAGCACCCTTTTTTTATAAATGGTGTAAATCCGTTCAGTAGTTGCTGAGAAATTCAAAAAATAAAAATGTATATATCTGAGCACCGAGGAGGAGTTGCATCTCCTCCCATGCATGAGCTGACTTCTGATTGGCTGCCAACACTCCAAAGCAGAATGTGTTGGCAGCCATCTTGTGGCTTTGTAACTGAGTCACAAGAAAAAGGGGGGAAAAAGTGAAAATGTAAGAAAAGGGGTCAGGCTGTAAACACCCTGACCCCCTAGGCCTACCTAGGAGGTCCCACAGAAACCCCAAGGCACAAAAAAACATTTTTTTTTAAATAACATAGGCCGAATTTGCGCTGGATGCATAAATCTAGATGAAAATTGTTTAGAAAAATGTAGCGTGGTCTCCCGCCCTTTGTTTGTTTCAAGCCCCCGGTGGACCAGGTCCCGGGGGCAATACTTAATAATTGACCACCACCTTCCTGGGGCTTTATCATATGCGGGGGCACGCGGCCCCCCTGCAGCCCTGGATATTGCCTCCTCCCCGGGGTTTCATCTTAAAAAAATGCATGGGGGCTCCTGCCGCCCCACGGTGCCCCAGGGACCACCACCTACCCAGGGCATTCCTAATTATGTGCGGGGAGCCATCAAAGCAAAGCAGATTGCTTTAGGACAAGGGGAGCCCCAAAAACACAAGAAGAAGTGAAGCCACACAGTCCCCCTTCTAAAAATATATATTTTTTAAAAGCTGGCATCTCGCCGAAGTCCCCGCCCCCTCCCTGCACCACTCTGGAAGTGCACCCCCTGGCTCGCTCCAAGTTAGGGAATTAAGTCCCCTTGTATACTGAGGGTCCCTGGGGGCCAACTAGCCCAACAGGTACCTCCTGTAAGCGCCATACAGTTGGATTGGAGAGAGGTGGTCCGAGGACATGCCCCTTTTTACACCACTCTGCAAACGTGCCTCTTTGTGCACTGCTGGTGAGGTGATGAGGTCCTCTTGTGTCCTGAGGAGCTCAGGACACAAGTGGACTGCACCCCCCGAGCAGCAGTGTGCCAGGAGATGTGTTTGCAGAGTGGTGTAAAAAGGGGACTTGGCCTCAGACCACTCGCAGTTTGCAGAGTGGTGGCGAAAGGGGGAGTGGCCTTTGTCCACCTCTCAGCAACCCTACTGTGTTGGGCGTACTGGAGGTAAGAGGTAGGCTAGTTGGCTCCCAAAGGACCCCCAGCAGCGAAGGGGACTTCAATCCCCATCCAAGAGTGTGCCAGGGAGCGTGTTTGCTGAGTGGTGGGCAAAGGGGTGTGGCCTATGAGAACTTAGCATTTCTCCTGTGTGGGACTTACTGGAGGTAATAGGAGGGATAGTTGGCCCCTAAGGCCAACTCCCCCTCTCATTACCACCAATAAGTCCCACAAAGTTGGATTGCTAAGACGTCTTCGGAGGCCATGACCCCCTTTATCAACCACTCCACAAACACACCTCCTGGCAGACTAGGGGATGGGGGATGAAGTCCAATTTACTCCTGAGGGACTTTGGGAGCCAAGATCGCTCCTGGTACCTCCTGTAAGTACTAGGCAGCGGAATTCCTGAGCTCTGGTCGGAGGCCCAGCACACTTTCTCCACCACTCTGCAAACACAACTACTAGTTAAAGAATTGTTTGCAATGTAATAGGTTTCGCATTTGTGAGAATTAGAGCTATTGGCGTTGTAAATTGTAATTGTTTTTTACTAATGTCTTTTGGAGTGGATGTACGTTGTGTGTAGTGGAATTATGCGGTATGTTGTGCAATGAAATTATGTGGCTAGAAAGTATGTGGTATTTAGTGTATAGGAATTATGTAGAGTGGGATTTTGTGTTAGAGTGAGTAATTATGTGGTATGTTAGTCTAAGTTGTGGAGTGGTAACACCAGGTTTAGTCTTCCTCATTTCCATAGAAGCTCAACTATGAACTCATTTAGACAAAAAAAGAAGGAATCACTGAGGAGCACTTCTGTACCTATTCAGAGGTATCAGCAGGGCCACTGGAATTATCCGTCTGTTTGGCTGCACCGACTTTCGCACAATTATACATTTTGTGCATTAGCCACATAATTCATTATCTTCTCCCTAATCTGCAGATTTGAACAAAAAAAGCCTTGTTCCTAGCTCAAAACAGCACACGGTGGAAGGCCTTTGCAAACCTAGAATGGTTACCTGTTACTTATTGCCAAATGTGGGTGTTAAATTGCTACTAATGGTGTGCAAGCCACTCTTGCTCCCTTCTGCGCCTCCCTTGCCTCTTTCTGCATTTCTGTTGCTTCTTTCTGCACATTTCTTTCTTTTCCTGCACTTCTCTAGCATCTTTCTGCAAATCTCTTCTACTTTCTGCAACTCTCTTCCCTCTTTCTGCACGTCTGTTGCCTCTTTCTGCACCTCATTTGCTTCTTTCTGTACCCCCTTGCCTCTTTCTGCATCCTCCTTTCCTCTTTCTGACCTCTCTTGCTTTTATTTGTACCACGCTTATGTCTTTCTGCACCCGTTTTGCATCTTTCGGCACCTCTGTGCCTTCTTTCTGTATTTCTTTTGTTTCTTTCTGCACCTGTCTTGCTTCTTTATGCACCCTTCTTGCCTGTCTCTTCACCCATCCTCCCTCTTGCTGCATGTCTGTTGCTTCTTTCTGCACTTATCTTGTTTCTACACCCTGACCCCCTAGGCCTGCCTAGGAGGTCCCACAGAAACCCCAAGGCACAAAAAAAACATTTTTTTTAAATAACATAGGCCGAATTTGCGCTGGATGCATAAATCTAGATGAAAATTGTTTAGAAAAATGAAGCGTGGTCTCCCGCCCTTTGTTTGTTTCAAGCCCCCGGTGGACCAGGTCCCGGGGGCAATACTTAATAATTGACCACCACCTTCCTGGGGCTTTATCATATGCGGGGACACACGGCCCCCCTGCAGCCCTGGGGATTGCCACCTCCCCGGGGTTTCATCTTAAAAAAATGCATGGGGCTCCTGCCCCCCCACGGTGCCCCAGGGACCACCACCTACCCAGGGCATTCCTAATTATGTGCGGGGAGCCAACAAAGCAAAGCAGATAGCTTTAGGACAAGGGGAGCCCCAAAAACACAAGAAGAAGTGACGCTACACAGTCCCCCTTCTAAAAATATATATTTTTTAAAAGCTGGCATCTCGCCGAAGTCCCCGCCCCCTCCCTGCACCACTCTGGAAGTGCACCCCTTGGCTCGCTCCAAGTTAGGGAATTAAGTCCCCTTGTATACTGAGGGTCCCTGGGGGCCAACTAGCCCAACAGGTACCTCCTGTAAGCGCCAAACAGTTGGATTGTAGAGAGGTGGTCCAAGGCCATGCCCCTTTTTACACCACTCTGCAAACGCGCCTCTTTGTGCACTGCTGGTGAGGTGATGAGGTCCTCTTGTGTCCTGAGGAGCTCAGGACACAAGTGGACTGCATCCCCCGAGCAGCAGTGTGCCAGGAGATGTGTTTGCAGAGTGGTGTAAAAAGGGGACTTGGCCTCAGACCACTCACAGTTTGCAGAGTGGTGGGGATAGGGAGAGTGGCCTTTGCCCACCTCTCAGCAATCCCACTGTGTGGGGCTTACTGGAGGTTATAGGTAGGCTAGTTGGCTCCTAAAGGACCCCCAGCAGCGAAGGGGACTTCAATCCCCAACCAAGAGTGTGCCAGGGAGCGCGTTTGCTGAGTGGTGGGCAAAGGGGGCGTGGCCTAGGATAACTTAGCATTTCTGCTGTGTGGGACTTACTGGAGGTAATAGGAGGCATAGTTGGCCCCTAAGGCCAACTCCCCCTCTCATTACCACCAATAAGTCCCACAAAATTGGATTGCTAAGACGTCTTCGGAGGCCATGACCCCCTTTCTCAACCATTCCACAAACGCGCCTCCTGGCAGACTAGGGGATGGGGGATGAAGTCCAATTTACTCCTGAGGGACTTTGGGAGCCAAGATCGCTCCTGGTACCTCCAGTAAGTACTAGGCAGCGGAATTCCTGAGCTCTGGTCGGAGGCCAGCACACTTTCTCCACCACTCTGCAAACACAACTACTAGTTAAAGAATTGTTTGCAATGTAATAGGTTTCGCATTTGTGAGAATTAGAGCTATTGGCGTTGTAAATGTAAATGTTTTTTGCTAATGTTTTTTGGAGTGGATGTACGTTGTGTGTAGTGGAATTATGCGGTATGTTGTGCAATGAAATTATGTGGCTAGACAGTATGTGGTATTTAGTGTATAGGAATTATGTAGAGTGGGATTTTGTGTTAGAGAGAGTAATTATGTGGTATGTTAGTCTAAGTTGTGGAGTGGTAACACCAGGTTTAGTCTTCCTCATGTCCATAGAAGCTCAACTATGAACTCATTTAGACAAAAAAAGAAAGAATCACTGAGGAGCACTTCTGGACCTATTCAGAGGTATCAGCAGGGCCACTGGAATTATGCTTCTGTTTGGCTGCACCGACTTTCGCACAAATATACATTTTGTGCATTAGCCACATAATTCATCATCTGCTCCCTAATCTGCAGATTTGAACAAAAAAGCCTTGTTCCTAGCTCAAAACAGCACACGGTGGAAGGCCTTTGCAAACCTAGAATGGTTATCTGTTACTTATTGCCAAATGTGGGTGTTAAATTGCTACTAAAGGTGTGCAAGCCACTCTTGCTCCCTTCTGCGCCTCCCTTGCCTCTTTCTGCATTTCTGTTGCTTCTTTCTGCACATTTCTTTTTTTTCTGCACTTCTCTAGCATCTTTCTGCAAATCTCTTCTACTTTCTGCAACTCTCTTCCCTCTTTCTGCACATCTGTTGCCTACTTCTGCACCTCATTTGCTTCTTTCTGTACCCCCTTGCCTCTTTCTGCACCCTCCTTTCCTGTTTCTGACCTCTCTTGCTTTTATTTGTACCACTCTTATGTCTTTCTGCACCCGTTTTGCATCTTTCTGCACCGCTGTGCCTTCTTTCTGTATTTCTTTTATTTCTTTCTGCACCTGTCTTGCTTCTTTATGCACCCTTCTTGCCTGTCTCTTCACCCATCCTCCCTCTTGCTGCATGTCTGTTGCTTCTTTCTGCACTTATCTTGTTTCTTTCTGCACCTCACGTGCCTATATCCGCACTTCTATTGCCGCTTTCTGCTGTTCTCTTGCCTCCTTTTGCACTTTTCTTGCATCTTTCTGTTACTCTCTTGCTTCTTTCTACACCTCTCTTTCCTCTTTCTGCACCACTCTTGTCTCTTTCTGTACCTCTGTTCCTTCTTTATTCATCTGTCTTGTCTCTTTCTGCACCCTTCATGCCTCTCTAAGCACCTCTATTGCTTCTTTCTGCAGTTCTCTTCCTTTTTCTGCCCCTCTCTTGCCTCTTTCTGTACCCCTCTTGCCTCTTTGAGCACCTCTGCTACCCCTTTCCTCACCCCTATTGATTCTTTTTCCTCCTCTGTTGGTTCTTTCTGCACCTCTTTTGCTTCGTTCTGCACTTCATTTGCCTCTTTCTGTACACCTCTTGCCTCTTTCTGCACCTCTGTTGCTTCTTTCAGCAATTCTCTTGCCTCTTTCTGCACTTCTCTTGCCTCTTTCTGCACCTCACTTGCTTCTTTCTGCACTTCTCTTGCCTCTTTCTGCACCTCTGTTGTTTCATTCTGCACAGTCCATTCTTCTTTCTGCACCTTTCTTTCTTCTTTCTGCACCCCTGTTGTCTCTTTAGTTACCATTTTGTGCCTGTTTTTTCAAAACTCTTGCCTCTTTCTGCAGTTTTCTTGCCTCTGTCTATACCACTGTTGTTTCTTTCTGCACTTCTCTTGTCTCTTTCAGCACCCCTGTTGCTTTATTCTGCACTTTTCATGCTTCTTTTTGCATCTGCCTTGCTTCTTTCTGCACCCCTGTTGTCTCTGTCTACACTTGTCTTCCTTCTTTCTGTACCTTTCTTGCCTCTTTCTGCATCTCACTTGCCTCATTCTGCACTTTTCTTGCTTCTATCGCATCTCTTTTGCCTCTTCCAGGAATTCTCTTGCTCCTTTCAGCACTTCTCTAACCTGTTTCTGCACCTCTCTTGCCTCTTTCTGAACTGTCTTCCCTCTTTGTGCAACTCTCTTGCCTCTTTCTACACCTCTCTTCCCTTTTTCTGCACCACCCTTGCCTCTTTTTGTACCTCTGTTGCTTCTTTCTGTACTTCTCTTGCCTCTTTCTGCACCCTTCATGCCTCTTTCAGCACCTCTGTTGCTTCTTTCTGCACTTCTCCTGGTTCTTTCTGCACTGCTCTTGCCTCTTTCTGCATCCCTCTTGCCTCTTTGAGCACCTCTTTTGCTTCTTTCTGCACTTCTCTCTACTCTTTCTGCACCCCTCTTACCTCTTTCTGCACCTCTGTTCTCTTGCCTGTTTCTTCTTTCTGCTCTTCACTTGCTTCTTTCTGCACCTCTCCTGCCTCTTTCGGCACCTATGTTGCATCTTTCTACATTCCTCTTTGTGCAACTATCTTGCCTCTTTCTATACCTCTCTATCCTCTTTCTGCACCATTCTTGCCTCTTTCTGTACCTCTGTTGCTTCTGTCTGCACTTCTCTTGCCTCTTTCTGCACCCGTCGTGCCTCTTATAGCACCTCTATTGCTTCTTTTGTCACTTCTCTTCCTTCTTTCTGCACCCCTCGTTCATTCATCTGCACCTCGGTTGCTTCTTTCTGCACTTCTCTTGGTTCTTTCTGCACTGCTCTTACCTCTTTTTCCATCCCTCTTGCCTCTTTGAGCACCTCTTTTGCTTCTTTCTGCACTTCTCTTTCCTCTTTCTGTACCCCTCTTACCGCTTTCTGCACCTCTGTTCCCTGTTTCTGCACCTTTCCTGCCTGTGTCTGCACCTCTCTTGCATATTTCTGCATCTCTGTTGCCACTTTATGCACTTTTCTTGCTCTTTCTGCACCCTTCGTGCCTCTTTCAGCACCTCTGTTGGTTCTTTCTGCACTGCTCTTGCTTCTTGTAACACCTCTGTCGCTTCTTTCTGCACTTCTATTGCCTCTTTCTGCACCTCACTTGCCTCTTTCAGTACCTCTGTTTTTTTTTCTGCAGAGCTCCTGCTTCTTTCTGCACCTCACGTGCCTCTTTCAGTACTTCTGTTGCTTTTTTCTGCAGATCTCTTGCCTCTTTCTGCACCCCTCCTTTCTCTTTCTGAACCTTTCTTGCCTCTTTCCGCATCTCTGTTCCCTGTTTCTGCACATTTCCTGCCTGTTTCTGCACCTCTCTTGCCTCTCTCTGTATCTCTGTTGCCACGTTATGCACTTCTCTTGCTCCTTCTGCACCCTTTGCACCTCTTTCAGCACCTCTGTTGGTTCTTTCTGCACTGCTCTTGCTTGTTTATTCACCTCTGCTGCTTCTTTCAGCAATTTCCTTGCCTCTTTCTGCACTTCTCTTGTCTTTCTGCACCCTCCTGCCTCTTTCTGTACATCTCTTGCCTCTTTGTGCACCTCTCCCACCTCTTTCTGCACCCATCTTGTCTATTTTTGTACCTCTGTTGGTTCATTCTGCAGTTCGCTTGCCTCTTTTTGCACCTCTGTTGCTTCTTTCTGCACTGCTCCTGCTTCTTCCTTCACCCCTGTGCCTCTTTCTGCACCCTCTTTTCTCTTTCTGCACCCCTCTTGCCTCTTTCTGCACCCCTCTTTTCTCTTTCTGCACCCATGTTGCCTCTTTCTGCACCCCTGTTCCCTCCTTCTGCCCCTATCCTGCCTGCTTCTGCACCTCTTATGCCTCTTTCTGTACCTCTGTTGCTTTTTTCTGCACTTCTCTTGCTCTTTCTGCACCGTCTGTGTCTCTTTGAGCACCTCTGTTGCTTCTTTCTGCACGTCTCTTCCTTCTTTCTGCACCCCTTCTGCCTCTTTCTGTACCTCTCTCGACTCTTTAAGCACCTCTCCTACCTTTTTCTTTACCCCTCTTGCTTCTTTTTGCACCTCTTTTGGTTCTTTCTGCACTTCTCTTGCTTCTTTCTACAGCTCTGTTGCTTCTTTCGGCAATTCTCTTGCCTCTTTCTGTACTTTTCTTCCTTCTTTCTGCACCCCTCTTGCCTCTTTCTGTACCTCTCTTGCCTCTTTCTACACCTCACTTGCCTCTTTCTGTACTTCATTTGCTTTTTTCTGGATCTCTCTTGCTACTTTCGGCACATCTGTTGCTTCTTTCTGTACTTCTCTTGCCTCTTTCTGCACCTCTGAGTTAGAGGAAGTTACCACCAGTACCAGTCAGTAAAAAGTTGGGGACACAGGATGACTTTGCAACAAGTCCTCTTTCTGCACCTGTTGCATCTTTCTACATTCCTCTTTGTGCAACTCTCTTGCCTCTTTCTATAGCTCTCTTCCCTCTTTCTGCACCATTCTTGCCTCTTTCTGTACCTCTGTTGCTTCTGTCTGCACTTCTATTGCCTCTTTCTGCACCCGTCGTGCCTCTCATAGTACCTCTGTTGCTTCTTTTGTCACTTCTCTTCCTTCTTTCGGCACCCCTCGTTCATTCGTCTTCACCTCAGTTGCTTCTTTCTGCACTTCTCTTGGTTCTTTCTGCACTGCTCTTGCCTCTTTCTCCATCCCTCTTGCCTCTTTGAGCACCTCTTTTGCTTCTTTCTGCACTTCTCTCTCCTCTTTCTGCACCCCTCTTACCTCTTTCTGCACCTCTGTTCCCTGTTTCTGCACCTTTCCTGTCTGTTTCTGTACCTCTCTTGCATATTTCTGTATCTCTGTTGCCACTTTATGCACTTTTCCTGCTCTTTCTGCACCCTTCGTGCCTCTTTCAGCACCTCTGTTGGTTCTTTCTGCACTGCTCTTGCTTCTTATAACACCTATGTCGCTTCTTTCTGCACTTCTATTGCCTCTTTCTGCACCTCACTTGCCTCTTTCAGCACCTCTGTTGTTTTTTCTGCAGAGCTCCTGCTTCTTTCTGCACCTCACGTGCCTCTTTCAGTACTTCTGTTGCTTTTTTCTGCAGATCTCTTGCCTCTTTCTGCACCCCTCCTTTCTCTTTCTGCACCTTTCTTGCCTCTTTCTGCACCTCTGTTCCCTGTTTCTGAACATTTCCTGCCTGTTTCTGCACCTCTCTTGCCTCTCTCTGTATCTCTGTTGCCACGTTATGCAGTTCTCTTGCTCCTTCTGCACCTTTTGCACCTCTTTCAGCACCTCTGTTGGTTCTTTCTGCACTGCTCTTGCTTGTTTATTCACCTCTGCTGCTTCTTTCAGCAATTTCCTTGCCTCTTTCTGCACTTCTCTTATCTTTCTGCACCCTCCTGCCTCTTTCTGTACATCTCTTGCCTCTTTGTGCACCTCTCCCACCTCTTTCTGCAGCCATCTTGTCTATTTTTGTACCTCTGTCGGTTCATTCTGCAGTTCGCTTGCTTCTTTTTGCACCTCTGTTGCTTCTTTCTGCACTGCTCCTGCTTCTTCCTTCACCCCTGTGCCTCTTTCTGCACCCTCTTTCCTCTTTCTGCACCCATGTTGCCTCTTTCTGCACCCCTGTTCCCTCATTCTGCCCCTATCCTGCCTGCTTCTGCACCTCTTATGCCTCTTTCTGTACCTCTGTTGCTTTTTTCTGCACTTCTCTTGCTCTTTCTGCACCGTCTGTGTCTCTTTGAGCACCTCTGTTGCTTCATTCTGCACGTCTCTTCCTTCTTTCTGCACCCCTTCTGCCTCTTTCTGTACCTCTCTCGACTCTTTAAGCACCTCTCCTACCTTTTTCTTTACCCCTCTTGCTTCTTTTTGCACCTCTTTTGGTTCTTTCTGCACTTCTCTTGCTTCTTTCTACAGCTCTGTTGCTTCTTTCTGCAATTCTCTTGCCTCTTTCTGTACTTTTATTCCTTCTTTCTGCACCCCTCTTGCCTCTTTCTGTACCTCTCTTGCCTCTTTCTACACCTCACTTGCCTCTTTCTGTACTTCATATGCTTTTTTCTGGATCTCTCTTGCTACTTTCGGCACATCTGTTGCTTCTTTCTGTACTTCTCTTGCCTCTTTCTGCACCTCTGAGTTAGAGGTAGTTACCACCAGTACCAGTTAGTAAAAAGTTGGGGACACAGGATGACTTTGCAACAAGTCCTCTTTCTGCACCTGTTGCATCTTTCTACATTCCTCTTTGTGCAACTCTCTTGCCTCTTTCTATAGCTATCTTCCCTCTTTTTGCACCATTCTTGCCTCTTTCTGTACCTCTGTTGCTTCTGTCTGCACTTCTATTGCCTCTTTCTGCACCCGTCGTGCCTCTCAAAGCACCTCTGTTTCTTCTTTTGTCACTTCTCTTCCATCTTTTGGCACCCCTCGTTCATTCGTCTTCACTTCAGTTGCTTCTTTCTGCACTTCTCTTGGTTCTTTCTGCACTGCTCTTGCCTCTTTTTCCATCCCTCTTGCCTCTTTGAGCACCTCTTTTGCTTCTTTCTGCACTTCTCTCTCCTCTTTCTGCACCCCTCTTACCTCTTTCTGCACCTCTGTTCCCTGTTTCTGCACCTTTCCTGTCTGTTTCTGCACCTCTCTTGCATATTTCTGTATCTCTCCTGCCACTTTATGCCCTTTTCTTGCTCTTTCTGCACCCTTCCTGCCTCTTTCAGCACCTCTGTTGGTTCTTACTGCACTGCTCTTGCTTTTTATAACACCTATGTCGCTTCTTTCTGCACTTCTATTGCCTCTTTCTGCACCTCACTTGCCTCTTTCAGCACCTCTGTTGTTTTTTCTGCAGAGCTCCTGCTTCTTTCTGCACCTCACGTGCCTCTTTCAGTACTTCTGTTGCTTTTTTCTGCAGATCTCTTGCCTCTTTCTGCACCCCTCCTTTCTCTTTCTGCACCTTTCTTGCCTCTTTCTGCACCTCTGTTCCCTGTTTCTGCACATTTCCTGCCTGTTTCTGCACCTCTCTTGCCTCTCTCTGTATCTCTGTTGCCACGTTATGCACTTCTCTTGCTCCTTCTGCACCCTTTGCACCTCTTTCAGCACCTCTGTTGGTTCTTTTTGCACTGCTCTTGCTTGTTTATTTACCTCTGCTGGTTCTTTCAGCAATTTCCTTGCCTCTTTCTGCACTTCTCTTGTCTTTCTGCACCCTCCTGCCTCTTTCTGTACATCTCTTGCCTCTTTGTGCACCTCTCCCACCTCTTTCTGCACCCATTTTGTCTATTTTTGTACCTCTGTTGGTTCATTCTGCAGTTCGCTTGCCTCTTTTTGCACCTCTGTTGCTTCTTTCTGCACTGCTCCTGCTTCTTCCTTCACCCCTGTGCCTCTTTCTGCACCCTCTTTCCTCTTTCTGCACCCCTCTTGCCTCTTTCTGCACCCCTCTTTTCTCTTTCTGCACCCATGTTGCCTCTTTCTGCACCCCGTTCCCTCCTTCTGCCCCTATCCTGCCTGCTTCTGCACCTCTTATGCCTCTTCTGTACCTCTGTTGCTTTTTTCTGCACTTCTCTTGCTCTTTCTGCACCGTCTGTGTCTCTTTGAGCACCTCTGTTGCTTCTTTCTGCACGTCTCTTCCTTCTTTCTGCACCCCTTCTGCCTCTTTCTGTGCCTCTCTCGACTCTTTAAGCACCTCTCCTACCTTTTTCTTTACCCCTCTTGCTTCTTTTTGCACCTCTTTTGGTTCTTTCTACACTTCTCTTGCTTCTTTCTACAGCTCTGTTGCTTCTTTCGGCAATTCTCTTGCCTCTTTCTGTACTTTTCTTCCTTCTTTCTGCACCCCTCTTGCCTCTTTCTGTTCCTCTCTTGCCTCTTTCTACACCTCAAATGCCTCTTTCTGTACTTCATTTGCTTTTTTCTGGATCTCTCTTGCTACTTTCGGCACATCTGTTGCTTCTTTCTGTACTTCTCTTGCCTCTTTCTGCACCTCTGAGTTAGAGGTAGTTACCACCAGTACCAGTCAGTAAAAAGTTGGGGACACAGGATGACTTTGCAACAAGTCCTCTTTCTGCACCTGTTGCATCTTTCTACATTCCTCTTTGTGCAACTCTCTTGCCTCTTTCTATAGCTCTCTTCCCTCTTTCTGCACCATTCTTGCCTCTTTCTGTACCTCTGTTGCTTCTGTCTGCACTTCTATTGCCTCTTTCTGCACCCGTCGTGCCTCTCATAGCACCTCTGTTGCTTCTTTTGTCACTTCTCTTCCTTCTTTCGGCACCCCTCGTTCATTCGTCTTCACCTCAGTTGCTTCTTTCTGCACTTCTCTTGGTTCTTTCTGCACTGCTGTTGCCTCTTTCTCCATCCCTCTTGCCTCTTTGAGCACCTCTTTTGCTTCTTTCTGCACTTCTCTCTCCTCTTTCTGCACCCCTCTTACCTCTTTCTGCACCTCTGTTCCCTGTTTCTGCACCTTTCCTGTCTGTTTCTGCACCTCTCTTGCATATTTCTGTATCTCTGTTGCCACTTTATGCACTTTTCTTGCTCTTTCAGCACCCTTCGTGCCTCTTTCAGCACCTCTGTTGGTTCTTTCTGCACTGCTCTTGCTTCTTATAACACCTATGTCGCTTCTTTCTGCACTTCTATTGCCTCTTTCTGCACCTCACTTGCCTCTTTCAGCACCTCTGTTGTTTTTTCTGCAGAGCTCCTGCTTCTTTCTGCACCTCACGTGCCTCTTTCAGTACTTCTGTTGCTTTTTTCTGCAGATCTCTTGCCTCTTTCTGCACCCCTCCTTTCTCTTTCTGCACCTTTCTTGCCTCTTTCTGCACCTCTGTTCCCTGTTTCTGCACATTTCCTGCCTGTTTCTGTACCTCTCTTGCCTCTCTCTGTATCTCTGCTGCCACGTTATGCACTTCTCTTGCTCCTTCTGCACCCTTTGCACCTCTTTCAGCACCTCTGTTGGTTCTTTTTGCACTGCTCTTGCTTGTTTATTTACCTCTGCTGCTTCTTTCAGCAATTTCCTTGCCTCTTTCTGCACTTCTCTTGTCTTCCTGCACCCTCCTGCCTCTTTCTGTACATCTCTTGCCTCTTTGTGCATCTCTCCCACCTCTTTCTGCACCCATCTTGTCTATTTTTGTACCTCTGTTGGTTCATTCTGCAGTTCGCTTGCCTCTTTTTGCACCTCTGTTGCTTCTTTCTGCACTGCTCCTGCTTCTTCCTTCACCCCTGTGCCTCTTTCTGCACCCTCTTTCCTCTTTCTGCACCCCTCTTGCCTCTTTCTGCACCCCTCTTTTCTCTTTCTGCACCCATGTTGCCTCTTTCTGCACGCCTGTTCCCTCCTTCTGCCCCTATCCTGCCTGCTTCTGCACCTCTTATGCCTCTTTCTGTACCTCTGTTGCTTTTTTCTGCACTTCTCTTGCTCTTTCTGCACCGTCTGTGTCTCTTTGAGCACCTCTGTTGCTTCTTTCTGCACGTCTCTTCCTTCTTTCTGCACCCCTTCTGCCTCTTTCTGTACCTCTCTCGACTCTTTAAGCACCTCTCCTACCTTTTTCTTTACCCCTCTTGCTTCTTTTTGCACCTCTTTTGGTTCTTTCTGCACTTCTCTTGCTTTTTTCTACAGCTCTGTTGCTTCTTTCGGCAATTCTCTTGCCTCTTTCTGTACTTTTCTTCCTTCTTTCTGCACCCCTCTTGCCTCTTTCTGTACCTCTCTTGCCTCGTTCTACACCTCACTTGCCTCTTTTTGTACTTCATTTGCTTTTTTCTGAATCTCTCTTGCTACTTTCGGCACATCTGTTGCTTCTTTCTGTACTTCTCTTGCCTCTTTCTGCACCTCTGAGTTAGAGGTAGTTACCACCAGTACCAGTCAGTAAAAAGTTGGGGACACAGGATGACTTTGCAACAAGTCCTCTTTCTGCACCTGTTGCATCTTTCTACATTCCTCTTTGTGCAACTCTCTTGCCTCTTTCTATAGCTCTCTTCCCTCTTTCTGCACCATTCTTGCCTCTTTCTGTACCTTTGTTGCTTCTGTCTGCACTTCTATTGCCTCTTTCTGCACCCGTCGTGCCTCTCATAGCACCTCTGTTGCTTCTTTTGTCACTTCTCTTCCTTCTTTCGGCACCCCTCGTTCATTCGTCTTCACCTCAGTTGCTTCTTTCTGCACTTCTCTTGGTTCTTTCTGCACTGCTCTTGCCTCTTTCTCCATCCCTCTTGCCTCTTTGAGCACCTCTTTTGCTTCTTTCTGCACTTCTCTCTCCTCTTTCTGCACCCCTCTTACCTCTTTCTGCACCTCTGTTCCCTGTTTCTGCACCTTTCCTGTCTGTTTCTGCACCTCTCTTGCATATTTCTGTATCTCTGTTGCCACTTTATGCACTTTTCTTGCTCTTTCTGCACCCTTCGTGCCTCTTTCAGCACCTCTGTTGGTTCTTTCTGCACTGCTCTTGCTTCTTATAACACCTATGTCGCTTCTTTCTGCACTTCTATTGCCTCTTTCTGCACCTCACTTGCCTCTTTCAGCACCTCTGTTGTTTTTTCTGCAGAGCTCCTGCTTCTTTCTGCACCTCACGTGCCTCTTTCAGTACTTCTGTTGCTTTTTTCTGCAGATCTCTTGCCTCTTTCTGCACCCCTCCTTTCTCTTTCTGCACCTTTCTTGCCTCTTTCTGCACCTCTGTTCCCTGTTTCTGCACATTTCCTGCCTGTTTCTGCACCTCTCTTGCCTCTCTCTGTATCTCTGTTGCCACGTTATGCACTTCTCTTGCTCCTTCTGCACCTCTTTCAGCACCTCTGTTGGTTCTTTCTGCACTGCTCTTGCTTCTTTATGCACCTCTGTTGCTTCTTTCAGCAATTCTCTTGCCTCTTTCTGTACTTCTCTTGTCTTTCTGCACCCTCCTGCCTCTTTCTGTACATCTCTTGCCTCTTTGTGCACCTCTCCCACCTCTTTCTGCACCCCTCTTGTCTCTTTTTGTACCTCTGTTGGTTCATTCTGCAGTTCGCTTGCCTCTTTTTGCACCTCTGTTGCTTCTTTCTGCACTGCTCCTGCTTCTTCCTCCACCCCTGTGCCTCTTTCTGCACCCTCTTTCCTCTTTCTGCACCACTCTTGCCTCTTTCTGCACCCCTCTTTTCTCTTTCTGCACCCATGTTGCCTCTTTCTGCACCCCTGTTCCCTCCTTCTGGCCCTATCCTGCCTGCTTCTGCACCTCTTATGCCTCTTTCTGTACCTCTGTTGCTTTTTTCTGCACTTCTCTTCCTTCTTTCTGCACCCCTTCTGCCTCTTTCTGTACCTCTCTCGACTCTTTAAGCACCTCTCCTACCTTTTTGTTTACCCCTCTTGCCTCTTTTTGCACTTCTTTTGGTTCTTTCTGCACTGCTCTAGCTTTTTTTACTGCACCTCACTTGCCTCCTTCTGCACTTCTCTTGCTTCTTTCTACAGCTCTCTAGCTGCTTTCAGCAATTCTCTTGCCTCTTTCTGTACTTCTCTTCCTTCTTTCTGCACCCCTCTTGCCTCTTTCTACACCTCACTTGCCTCTTTCTGTACTTCACTTGCTTTTTTCTGGATCTCTCTTGCTACTTTCCGCACATCTGTTGCTTCTTCCTGTACTTCTCTTGCCTCTTTCTGCACCTCTGAGTTAGAGGTAGTTACCACCAGTACCAGTCAGTAAAAAGTTGGGGACAAAGGATGACTTTGCAACAAGTCCTCTTTGTCCACCACTGTTGGTTCTTTCTGCATATCTCTAGCTTCTCTCTGCACTTTTTAATGTCTTTCTGGACTTGTATTGCCTCTTTCTGCATTTCTCTTGCTTCTTTCTGCACCTTTCTTCCCCTTTCTACACATGTACTACCTCTGTAGGCATATTTAGAAATTAGCATTTTAAAAACCTTTGAAATTCACCAGAAAAAACCCAAAGGTTTCAGGGACATTATAGTTAGGAATTAGCATTTAAAAAACCTTTGAAATTCACTTAAAAAAACCATAGGTCAGGGACGTTAGAGTTAGAAATTAGCACTTAAAAAACCTTAGAAATTTACTGAAAAAAACATGGGTTTCAGGGACGTTATACTTAGAAATTATCATTTAAAAAACCTTAGAAATTCACTGAAAAAACACAGGTTTCAGGTGTAGGAGAGTAGGGTCTGCTTCCTATGGTCACCCCCACTTTTTGCTGTGATTCTCTGGTTTTTCGACTTTAGTGGGGCTGTGGGCCTGCTAATCAGACCCACAGCCCAGCTGTTCTCTCTCTAAATCGATACCATGAACTTTAGGTACATACCTGATTGGGTATTGGGTCACCTTTGTGAGCCCCTGTATAGTGTACCATAGATACCCAGGGCATAGGTGCCTCCAAGGCCTACCAGGGGCTGCAGCATGTATTATGCCACCCCTGGCTGGCCATACAAACTGACACCACAGGCTGATCACTCAGCTTGGGCAAGGTGGTGTAATCACCCCATGCTTAAATATAGTATACCTATATCTACCCTTATATATAGACACATACATACCTGTAAGTTACTCCTATGGCAGGCCTTGACAATCCTGAAGGCAGAGTGCTTGGTTTTATGTGAGAGGGTGCCCTAGCATGAGCTGAGCCCTTTTTACAGCTTTCGGAACCATCTCCTTATAGCTGTTATATGATATAGCCATACCATATACTCTTAAGTGCATTATAATCCTCGCAGTTAATGCTAACTTTGGTTTGGCTTTATCAAAACATGTCGTGTAAGGTGTCAAACACTTTGGAATACTACCCCCCTCCAGTCCTGGTGGCGGGGGTAGCATTCCACCTAATACATGTGGAAAACACAAATAGTTACTGCTTTATCCGGTTAAAATTAAACAGAGCCTCAGCATCACAAACTGGATGCTGCTGCCACAGACACAAGTCTGACCTCCTGCTGCTGGACGAAACTCTGGCAAGGGAGGCCTGGACAATAGATTTTCTGTCAGGGGAGGTGCTAGCACCTCCCCAGAGAGCCTGTATTGGGGCAGGGTGGGTTCAATGGAAAGATGCTTTTCCAGACACTGCCTGGGGCACACAAGGTGCTCCATGCATAGCCCGGTTCAAACCAGTTGTTGGGGCACTCCAGCCCTGCTCTGGCGCAAAACTGCACAAAGGGAAAGGGGTGTAACCACTCCCTTCTCAGGGTCCACCCATAGGATGGACCTAGCAGGTAATCCAGCCTTTAAAATAAGTATAAAGATAGGAGCTGTGTCTAGAGACTTTAGATTAATCCTGGAAGAAACTTTGACATGAAGTCTTGGACCTTCGACATTCTATATCGACTAGAAGACTGAAGACATCTCCCTTGTGCTCAAGGAGTGACCACCCTGTGCAAACAGGCACCACCAGTAACTTGCAGATTTGCTTTGTCGATGCTCCTGCTGGAACCCGAAGACTCAGATACTCAGGAACTGGACTTCAAGACTTCTACGACTCTGATCCACATCCACAGCAAAGCTGAGACCCGTGGCGGACACGAGAGACATGGGACCAGACACCCTGGACATCCTGCACTTTGCTAACAGTGCAACTACTGAGGCACTCTTGAAGTTGTACATTGGAGTTTTAAAAGCCTCAGACCTGAGCGCTATTTGCACCAAAGATCAACCCTCCATACTCCACGAGTGCCGCATGGGGCCTGCTCCTGCATTTCAGCTTGATGCATCTTCCCGGTTGCTAGCCCGTTGGCTAGTGAGCTCTCTGAAGATGAACCTTTGAAATTAAACTGCTTTCCTGGTTGCTCCAGGCTTGCTCCAGTTTTCCTCCAAAGGGAAAGCTCCCCAGACCTTGCTGGTCTGACACGAAGCCCATCTTCACCAAGGCTTGTTGGGTCCAGTCCAGATACCGACACCACAGTCAACTAGATCCTTTATGAGACAGCTCGAATCCAGCTCCTGGTCATCGTTGACACCTCCTGGTCTTCGTGGCTGCAGAGACAAACTTAGCATCTTCATCTGAAATCACTTGACATCGCCTGGTTCCTTCCTGGTTCCTTCCTGGTCACTGGCTAGTGACCCAGACTCTGTCCCCTCTGCTTTCAGGTTCTTCTCGTCTCCAATCCACCCTTGGATCCACCGGACACTTTTCCTCTGGTCGCCTGCAGCACTTCTTTGCAGATCTCCATAGAAAATATCGACGAAACCCGACACGAAAAGACACCTATGCACCCAGCTTCCCTGGGTGAGGTAACTCTAGTACTTCAGTGCTCCCGTGGGTGTTGACTCTCGAGGTGTCCTAGTTTAAAGGGGTTTTACCATAGTCCATCCGGAAGTGTCTTAAAACTGTAACTTTGTAACTTCTACGTTCTCCATTATAAGTCAATAGTAGCTCGCGACTGTGTTTAGACACTGCACGCGTCTCCCGTGGGTCTCCTACTTCCTAACCTTTGGTTATCTAGTGTAGCCCCAGCAATTCCTTAGGCCCTAGGCCTATTCCCTATTCCTGAAGTGGTTCTTATACCACTTACTTAGTATATGGTTTGTGAGGCCCCTAGGGCAAAACTGTATTTGTGCAACTTATAGTATGCTTAATGAGTAACTTGTGATGTATTTCAATTTCTGACCTCATAAAGAGTTCAGAGGGGTTGTGTTAGGAATAAATACATATATATTTGATATATACCTTACGTGGTGTCCTTTCATTTGGTACTCAAGGGATTATATTTGGTAGAACAGCTTGCTTCACATGCTCTCTGAGGTTTTAGCCTAAGACTGCTGGTCCATGCTACCACTAGGATAGCTTGTCTATAAGGTTGATTTTACAACCACCATCAATAAGGGTCGTTTAGACTGGTGCAAGGTGCCCACTAGAATAGTGGACATCATATGCCAGGCTAACTTCTCACATCAGGGACGTTATAGATAGTTAGACATTTCACCCATACAAAACCAGAGAAATTTGTCCGTTATAGTTAGTTGAGCTAAGTATAACTCGCGCCCCCTCAATGCACTGTTGATGACATTACATATTACATCACTCATGACATTGTCAGTGACATCACTGATGACACCACTGAGGACATCATCCATGTGATCCTCAGATGCACCTCCTCACAGCCTAATATAACCTTTGATACACCCAATCTAAAATACAGACTGCCATTCTCGAAACCATACGAAACCATAAACACACCAATACCAGTCACTACATTTCCACTCACTGATTCTTGGGTCTACACACACATTCACTCACTCACCCATAGAGTCACTCATACATGCAGTCACTCATCAATACAGCCGCTATATGATGCACTCATACACCTATACAGACACTCACATACTGCCACTCACCCATAGAGTTACTTGCACAGCTAGTTATTAATGCACAAAAATCAATCACACTCCCAATTACTCACCTATACAGTTATAAACACCCCACCTCACTTATTCACACAGATACTAACACATACATCACGATCACTGACACAAGCACACACTCATCCACACATCCACTCTCACAATCACTCACTCTCACATATAGTCATGTGTATACTCCAACACTCACATATACTGCCTTTCACATATGTAGTTACTCACACATGTACCACTGAGACATCCATTCACTTACCAACACTGCCATGCACACACTCACCCACCCATACAGCCCATCACAGATGCACTCTTGAACTCATACTCTCAGTGAGTCACCAACTCACACATCCATACAATGGGTCACACCCCCCCCCACACACCTACACACACACTCGGGCAGCCATACAGATACTCAGACAAGCAATCAATAACCTCTATTGACACCGATGTAGCTACTCACCAACCCATGCAACAGCTTACACACCAACAGACAGACTCATACAGACATTCACAGTTTAGTCACTAACCCATGCATTCAGTAAGACACGTATAATCACTCACTTATACAGTCACACACCTACTAAATCATCCTTTCAGGCAGTCATACACCCACTCATTCTTCAATACACCTTGGCCTACATATATATAAAAGATATTTAAACTTTACAGAAACACACAGTCACTGGATGATGTCATCAGTGATGTCATTTGAAATGTCATCAGTGATGTTATTAGTGATGTCACTGACCATGTCATGAGTGATGTAATACGTGATGTCATCAGCAGGGCATTGTAGGGGTGCAAGTTATACTTAGCTCAACTAATCAATCAATCAATCAATCAATCATAACACTTGTATAGCGCACTACTCACCCGGAAGGGTCTCAAGGCGCTTGGGGGAAGGGGTTTGCTACTGCTCAAACAGCCAGGTCTTGAGTTGTCTCCTGAAGGCGAGATGGTCCTGGGTCAGCCGAAGGTGGATGGGGAGGGAGTTCCATGTCTTGGCCACCAGGTAGGAGAAAGATCTTCCTCCGGCGGTGGCTCTTCGGATGCGTGGTACGGCGGCGACGGCGAGGCTGGTGGACCGTAGCTGGCGGGTGGGCGTGTAGAAGGTCAGGGGGTCGTTGAGGTACTTGGGGCCCAGGTCGTGGAGAGCCTTGTGTGCGTGGGTGAGGAGCCGGAACGTGATCCTCTTGTTGACGGGGAGCCAGTGCAGGTCTTTCAGGTGGCCGGAGATGTGGCTGCGTCGGGGGATGTCCAGGATGAGTCGGGCGGAGGCGTTCTGGATGCGTTGGAGTTTTTTCTGTAGCTTGGCTGTGGTTCCGGCGTAGAGGGTGTTTCCATAGTCCAGTCGGCTGGTGACGAGTGCTTGGGTGACCGTCTTCCTGGTTTCGGTCGGGATCCATCGGAGGATCTTTCAGAGCATACGCAGGGTGTTGAAGCACGAAGAGGATACGGCGTTGACTTGTCTGGTCATCGAGAGGGAAGAGTCCAGGATGAAGCCCAGGTTGCGTGCTATAACAGCCGAATTTCTCTGGTTTTGAAAAAGTGAAAGGTCCAACTAACTATAACGTCCCTGAAACCTGTGTTTTTTCAGTGAATTTCTAAGTTTTTTAAATGATCATTTCTAACTGTAATGTCCCTGAAACCTATGGTTTTTTCAGTGAATTTCTATGGTTTTTTAAATGATAATTTATAACTATAACGTCCCTGAAACCCATGTTTTTTTCAATGAATATATATATACCTATATTTATCTATATAGATATATATATATTTTAATGTCCCTGACGTGAACAAAAGTTAAAGTAACATTATATGTATTTGTTTAAAAAAAACTATAAATTCACTGACAAAAAACCAAATGTTAAAGAGGTATAGTAATTAGATAAATATTTTGGTGACAACATTAACCCCTTCCATGCGGCCGCGATTCCCCTGCTGTGCTGTACACAAACGAACAGGGCGGGCCGTGACGAACCCCAGCCGTCATCAGCACAAGAGCACCGTAGTGCATGACGGCTGGGGTTCGTCATCAGCATGGAAGGGGTTAACATCATTAACTTAAAAAAACACAGAAATTCACCAGCAGAGCTAACTACAACTTGTGCCCAAGCCATGCACTGCTTATGACCTCACCTATTAAAAACTCATGACATGTTCTATGGCATAATTTATGACATCACTGATGACATCTCAAATTACATAATCAATACCGTTTTATAAGGAAGGAGGCGTTGTGTCCTCTTTGAGTTCCCATGGACCCTTTCCTGGGTAAAGATTTGAAAATAAAGGGTAGAGGGCACACCACTCCCCCATAAGCCTCATAATGACTGTGGGACCCCATCCCCTAGAACACAAGCTGATTTACTTATTCCACAGTCTTAAACCTCTTTGACAATTTTCATCAGGAAGGTCCCATGACTAATTGCCTACACAGACTCAAATCTGTTTCCTTCCCCATTACCGAATGGCTTGATTATTATGCATTACCGCATCTTTACTGTGTTCCACTGTACTACTCTATACTACTCTTTACCACTCTATAGAGTACTACTCTATATTTTATTTTTCTCTATGACTGTTTGTTAATCACACTTGACTTCGTCATGTACTTCTTGTAGGTTTATTCTCAAAACATATAAAGAGCTCTGATGCCCTTGGGTCTGGCCAGACCTATATAAAACTCAAATACATAAAATAGATACATAAAAATGAAAAATGCTAGCAGCCAAAAATATTTAAAAGGGGATAGGGGCACGTCGTCCCTCCCCAAGCCTCATAAGGACCCAGGGACCTCATCCTCCAAGGCTGCTATTTTTAAAAGGGAAAAGGTGTGTGTGCTTCCTCCATCTCCTAGTCTCTAAAGGCTGTGGGAGCCTCATCCTTCAGGGTCTTATCCATTGTTGTGTCCTGGGGAGACCACCCCTTGGACAGAGCTTCCTTCTTACCTGCAAGAGTGCGGGAAGGGAAAAACATGTGCACTCATACCCGGCAGCAGCTGCAGAAAACTTCCCACCAGGAGACAGCATACATTTTTTTCAGAGAACAAAAACTTGCTTTCACTGAGCAGGAGCAAAGCCATCTCTTGCTGCACCCAGGATGTGTACATGAGAGTGAGCCAGTGGGGCTCCAGGGGCCCTGGGGCTCCCTCCACAGTCCCCAACGATGTTTGCTGTTTGTGCGCTGGGTGGATAGTGGACCACTATCATCATCTCCACAGCCTTTGTGCATTGGAAGAAACCTTTTTGCATTTATGAATTGGTTTTTCCCTCATTAATTTACGGAGTTGATGTTTTGTTATGAATTGATCTGTGAAAGTATATGTACAGCCTTTTCATGACTTTTATACCCTGATTAATTTCCATACATCCCCATGATTTGATCTAAATACAACTTTTTTGGGAATATAATTTACTTGTTGTGTGCTTTTTAAAATTTGTATCTATATTTACACTCTCCTCTCTTGCTACCTCATTGAATGTATGACTTTGAACAACATATTTTGTTAAATGACTCAAACAAATGGTGTGGTTGTTTTTATGATCCCAAGAATAAGGGGAGTGCAGGGGTCACCCGCACTACTTCCCAAGGCACACCTGGAGAGACAGAAGCTCCTTCAGCAAAATTCAAATGTTAGTAATCAAGGTAGAGAAAACAAAGAAATGTCTCTTTTCATTCGTGCTCCATTTGAAGATATATTTATTTTATATGTCACATATTACATCATAGTGACTGTGTTGGAGAATGGTATTCAAGAATTATTTGTCAACAACGTCCAACTGTAATGCTGGTGTCCCTATGCATTTCGGGACCAGGCCCTTCATCAGGGGTAAATTAACAATCTGCAAGTGAAAGATATCATATCAGGAAGGGGAGCTATCAACCACAAGGTTAAGTACATCAGTCAAGAAATAAATAGGTGGTCAAGACCAGTGAAGTAGTACTGAAAAGAAGTGTAAATGAAGAGAACAAGACAGCCAATTCAGTAATTAATTGTGTTCAAATGAAAAGTGACTAGGGAGTCAAGAGCCGGTGGTGTAACAAAGTTTGTGCAGGTTAAAGAAAAAAACGTGATAAAGGGGGAGATAATCAGGAAAACATTAACATGATGACGGAGGTCTATAGTGTGAAACGACAAAAACATAAGTCGTAGAGGCGGTGAAATGGGGATCCCGTGACATTAAATAGGGGTGCGGGACGCGAGAGTGGCGTGAGCATCACCCGTGCCGAAAAATGAATCAAATAGGATCGAGGCACAAAGAGTCGATGCCGTGGGCAGATCGGGTTACACATAATAAACCCATGCAGTCAAACAGTAAAGAACTAAATGCGATAAACAGAGCTTACCGGATACCGTGCATAGAAAGCTCATAGCAGATCTAACTAGTGGGTTAGTACTCCGTGCGGGAACACGGAAGTAAATAAAACTGACAAAAACTGAAGACGGATCATAGTATGGAAAGATCGTACTTTGGAATAGTAAAAGGAACAAACTAATGGTAAAAATTTGAAAAATGGGCACTGAGGTGTAAACCCAGCATCAGTACAAATAAAATAAGTGAAATTAGCACATTAAAAAACACGGTCACGAAAGGCACATATAAGGATAAACATAACAGAGGGACGAACTAACGGCAGCCATCTTGGGAAAATATAACATCACAAATGTTCAGTCATCAATACATAGAATGCCCAATAATAGGGGTCATAGAGGAAAAAGTGAAAGGAAGTACTAAACAGGGTAAGAAACCTTATGAGGAGAAGAAGAACGTGAGTAAACAAAGAGAAGATGTACGTGGGTAAAAAAGAAAAAACTTATGGCAATCCACAAAATCAATGAAACGACAAGTGCATAAAGTGGTTCATAATGGTAAAGGGAAAAAAAGAAAATAGAAGGAAAGTGCAGAAAAAGTGGGAAATACAAAGGTTACACCGAAAATAATGCTAAGAGAATGGGTAAGGTAAATCAAAACATCCACAACTTAGGTATCAACAATGGCACATTGTATGAAATTTCAGGACAACGTGTAAAAGATTCTAAACTAGACGAAAGGACATCTAAGGTACCACACTAAGGGAAAGATTGGGAAAGGGAAAGTTGGAAAAGGATGGTGAAAACAATGAGTCAGAAAGGGTAAACAAATTGAATTTACAACAAGTAAGACTTCATATTAATTAAAGGAAACAACTATATTCAATCCTGTCATTGAGACCTCTAGGTTGGCAGGCATCAAGTCTCTTTATCCAAACCGTTTCTCTTTGTAAGAGTTTTTTTTTTGTCAATGCCTGATCTCAGCGGTACAATCTCCAAAAACCAGGAACCTCAATTGGCTCACGTTGTGGTGATGTGAAATAAAGTGAGCCGCGAGTGGTGCTTTGGTTGTCTTGTTTCTGATGGTACTCTTGTGTTCCGTCAAACAGACTTTGATTTTTCTTTCGGTTTTCCCTACATAGGGTAATCCACATGGACATTTAAGTAGGTAAACAACATTCTTAGAATCGCAGGTAGCACTGGTTAAAAGTTTAATGACTTTTCCAGATGATGGGTGGTTGATCGTATTCCCTTTGATGATGTTATGACAGTGACTACAGTTCAAGCAAGGTTTTGTACCAGAATAGCTCATAGAAGAGTCTGTAATTTCTGTCTACAAGATGTTTTTGATGTTTTTGGCTCTCTGGTAAGCGAACAGTGGTCTGTGGTTGAAGATACCCTGGAAGTCTGGTTCATAACGGATCATGTCCCAATTTTTCAAAATAATGTTCTTAATGATACCACTTCTAGTGGAGTATTTAGACACGAAGACAGATCTTTGGTCACCGGTAGATTTGCTGTGTGAGATCAGAAGGTCTTGGCGTTTCATGGCGGCGACACGTGTTTTGGCTGTCTGTAACGTGGTTTTGGGATATTTGCGATCTCTGTATCTTTGTAGTATCTTTTGTTCAGACAGATCGTATGCCTCAGGTTCAGAACAAATTCTTTTGGCTCTTAACAGCTGAGAGTAGGGTAAATGAGTTTTCAATGAGGTTGGGTGACAGCTGGTGAAAAAAAGAGCATTGTTTCTGTCAGTGGCTTTAACGAACAAGTCTGTCGTAAGTTTATTATCCTGTAGAGTAACCTGAACATCCAGGAATGGTAGACTGTTTGAACTGATGGTATGGGTAAATTGGATATGATCGTCAAGGTTGTTGATATACTTTAGAAAGTCAGAAATTTCCTTCGGTTGACCAATCCAAATTAAACAAATGTCATCAATGTATCGCCACATGGTCAAAATGTTGTTAGCCCATTTGTTGTTACTCAAAATATGGTCCAGTTCCATGCGATGCATAAAAAGGTTGGCGTAGCTGGGAGCTGCGCAATTGCCCATTGAAGTGCCAACAAGTTGTAGATAGTAGTCATTGTTCCATGAAAAATAACTGTGGTACAGTGTAAATTGAATGAGTTCAAGTATCAGAACTTTCAGATCATCATCGATCGGGTGGTTCAACAGAAAAGATTCAATAGCTTCAATACCCCTGTTGTGTGGGATCGATGTGTATAGAGCACATACGTCAATAGTGACTAGAGTGTATAAAGTGTCAGGCTCCAGGAACACTTGTTGAAGTCGATTAAAAAAATCTGTAGTATCACGTAGATAAGTGGACATAGTCTTAACGATGTTTTGAAGGTATAGGTCAATGAACTTCCCTGTCGGTTCATGAATGGAATTGTTTGTTGAGACGATGGGACGGAAAGGTGGCTGATTAAGATTTTTATGAATCTTAGGAAGCATATGTATGCTGGGACATTTGGGGTGAGATTGTGTCAAATATTTGTGATCTTTATCGGTGATAGTTCCCATCGAGACAGCTTTATCCAATAAGATTTTAAGTATATTGGAGAAGGATTCAGTAGGATCATGCGTTAGCTTAATGTAAAGGTTAGCATCATGGACATGATCAGTTACGCTTTTGTTATAGTAATCACTGTCCATAACTACCAGTGCTCTCCCTTTATCCGCTTTGCAGCAAACAATGTTAGGATTGTTCGCAATCTGGTTCAGGGCTCTAGATTCTCTGCGGTTGAAGTTGTTGTGCTTAGGATTAGGTTTTTTGAAACATTCTTTAATGGAATTCATAGTGATGGTTTCGTATGAATCAAATATTTTGTGGCTCACAGGGGCCAAAAATTTACTCTTGCTTTTCAAATCCTTACAGGTATGAATCATTGGAGAACTGGTGGGTGGGCAAATGTTATTGAAAAAGTGTCGTAGTCTCAAGGTGCGCATGAATTTGTATACATTCACTTCAATCTCCAATTCAGAGCTGTTATATGTCGGGACGAACGAAATGCCTCGTTCGAGAGTGGACAGTTGTAAGTTGGTTAGCTTGGTTCTTGAGATGTTGATAACTAAGGTTTTTTGCTTCTGGTTGCCTGAGCTATTGTTGTGGTTTTCTCTTTTGCGGATTCTGCTCCGCCTGGTTCGACGGCGATGGTTGGGCCTTTCTCTAAAAAAGAGACACCAGATGTTGAAGCGCTGGTTTTTGGAAGCGTTTTCAGAAGGCTTGGGAGGTGCATTATTTATTGGTGGTCTTCCATAGAGGGTGTGCCTCCTCTTTGTGAAGTGGAGCCATCAGTAGAACTCCCTTCATCTGAGGAGGGGTTGCTGTATGGTCTTTGTTGTCTACGTTGGGCATAGACCTCGGCCCAACTATAGACTTCCCCCAGTTTGTAGTCCATGGTGTCACGTTTATATTTTCAGATTTTTCGGTCATTAATTTCTTTTGTATACTTGTCAAGTTGAATGTTGATGTCAGCTAGAGCTTTATCCAGTTCATCTTTAGGCATATTGTTGTCAAGATTACGTTGAATTTGAGTTATTTCCTTTTCCAGATCATCGATGACTTTCGAAAGTTCCTCTACTATTAGTAAAATGAGGTCGAGCGAACAACGATTAAGGATGGCGTACCATCGTTCCGTGAATTTCGGATTGTTCCTGCAGAGAGTAGGCTTCAGGGCTATACGTAAACCTCTAGGGATACGTTGATCTTTATGGTACCTGATGAGAGTTCCGGCGTGTAGACGTTGATTAATGATTCTTTTTGAGGTGTATAATAGTTGTCTTAACATGCTGGGGTTAGAGAAAGTACTTGTGGAGGATGGATCTACTTCCTGAATTAAAGAGTAAATGCGACTGGTTTCTTCAGGGGTAAACCCAAATGTATCAGCCCGGTTGGTTGTGGTGCTAGCAATTTCTTCATAAGACATCTTGGGATGGGTGCTCGCCAAAATTGGCCAGAGAAATAGTACAAATCAACAAGTAGTGTGGGGAGTGCCGCCATCCCCACACTACTTGTTGATTTGTTGTTTTTATGATTACATTTACTTTTTATTTTAAAAGAAAGATTCAGAGACATGTTTGTTTTATAAAAAAAAAACACAATATGGACCTAGTTACGGTGTCAGTCGGAATGCCAGAGGAGACCGCCGGTGGTCGCCTGACCGACCGACAGCACTTCGGTCCAACCTACGGATTACAATCCTGGAGGTAGGACCCTAAACAGTTTGGGGAAAGACCGCCATCTCCAACAGGATAAGTGATCCCATTGGGGAAGCGGTCAGAATCTCAATCCCAAATGGAGGCGGTCAAAGGCAGGCACTGCCGTCAGGATTACGATATTCCTTTCCGGCAGCTTTTTCATATTAAAAGACCGCCATGAAAAGGCTGCCAGAAATGGATTTTGGAGGCCCTAAACAGGACCCCTTTCCATCGTGGGCCACTGTAAATTGTCCCAGGGGGCACATGTAGTGCCCCCATTTACCTCCATGCACCCTATGCCATAAACCACATGGTGGATGGCACACGGTGCAATGAGGTGCAAGAAGGGCTCGTTTACACAGTGGCTTGTGCTGCGACTCTTTTACTGGGCCACAGCACAAGTCACCAGGTAAATGAGCACTTTGCAACTGCAAGCACGGCAGTCTCATCATAATGCAGTGGTCAGACCGCCACCTGCTTGTTGGTCAGTCTCCTGCCCTATGCAATAGAGCGCGCCCGTTATTATAATCAGCCCATGTATCTCTGACTATTTATTTTGACATTTTGACCAAAATGTAGCATTAAAAACTATGTAAAAAGAAAGTCACACACATGTTTTTTGTTAAAAGTTTTACAATATTTTTATAATAATTATTATTCAATAGCATTGCATTGTGTGAACTAGTGAAATATGCATTCAATAATCAAAAATATTGGTTATTTTGGGGCAAAGATTATAGATATGCTTTATACATATTGATATGCTTACCCCTTAGTAAAGGCTCACTTTTTATATTTTAGTTTTGCAGAAGGCTGTGGTGCCGTAGGGTTGGCTGCTTGCGGGCCAGGCCTTGCAGCCCACCCCACACCGCACCTGCAAAGGCAAAGCCCTTCTGCCACCCGCCCGCTGCTCAGGGCGGAAGCCTGTGCGCATTGGGATGTTAGCTTTCTGTATGATAATTAAATATTGCCTTACATTACAAAACAATCTTTACTGAAAATAGCAAAGGTTAGAGTCACTTTATAGTTAGGTGAAAATTTGAATGAGAACTTATCTTTTTTAAACGAAACACTGAAATTCACCAGTTATAATTATCTCTAGTAACTATAACTCGGTCTTTAAGGAAACTGTAAGTTGCACTTTAGCCATGCATAGCTAATTACCCCACATATTACATCACTCTATAACTCCATAAATAACATCACCGCAACATTTCAGACTACATCATTGATGACAAGACTGTGCATGCCCAACCAGCCCTGAAACCTAAAAATCCCTTACTATCCCTATACCCAATCCATGTCTGAAACATAAAAACACCTTACTATCTCTCTTCTCCACTCATTGTTGTGCAGTGGACACTTTGTGTAAGAGTGTAAAACCATTGTTTACCCCTGCAGTAGCTGAATGTCATATAATTAGATCACATCTTTGTTCAACTGGAACCAAACGCTGTCAGAACAAGCTACAAGAAACATCAGTACGGGAAAGGAAGATTCTTGGGGCACATCTGCCTTTGATTAGCTCTTGTACCACAGTTATCCTTTCAGACTGGAAGGCAGGGACACAGCCCTTATCAAAAGTCAAAAAGGATGCCTTTATCAGATGGAGGACTATAGGTGGAGAAACCATTGAAGTGTGTGTAAATAACATTGCAGACTGGTTTGACTCTTAATTACTCTTAATTACCCTGCTTGAGAAATGCCTGCAACCCATGAAAACAAGAAAGCATCCAGTTTGCTCATCTGAATCATTTATGCCTGCTTTGGATTTGGAAACAGATGTATCCAGGTCTTGATTTGAATCTCTGGATAGAGACTCCCTTCGTGGGATAGCGCTACTGATGTCCTCTTGGCCAATGGTGCTAAAGGGACCAGTGAGTGATGATTGTAGTTTTCGAAATTTCCTTCTTTCTGTGACGGCAATGTGGAGCATGTACTCTAGCCAGAGGAAGCATTTGTAGTGCAGTCCATAGAGCAAATTGGAATTGCACAGTTTGCTCCTCTGACACAGGAGTTGTGTGAGGCATACTGCAACTGCAAAGCATACTCAGTGGTCTGGAGAACTTGTCCTGAAAATGTTTACACTTTTCCACCAGTGATACTTAACTTTTACAAAAGTAGAGTCTATGAAACTTTTCAACTCTGGGGGCAAGATGCCAATCCTCTAGAAACCTTTGAGGCTTGTTGACATGTCATTTTATGCTACAGATAGATCACTAAACCAATAGATATATCGAAGCATGTGAAGCCTTTATGGCTACAGAATCCAGGTGTGACCCACTAATTGTCTTCAAACTCAAATAACGTCTGAAGCCTAAAGGTTATGCCTTTAACCGTAACGTTCCACATACTTTTATCTGATCATAGTCACTTCCAGTCAGCTACATAGATGCCTAGGTCTTGATCAAGAACACCCACTTAGACTTACATAGATGTTTAAGTTCTCATTATTTCTTACATTGTTAGTCTCGCTTAAAGCAGCTTTAGCTCACTGTTGGCTACAGGCCTATTGCATCCAAAATACAATTAAAGAGAGATTTGTTTTGCCCCTTCCTTAAGCTTCACCGCCTTTCTTGTCTGTCACAGCTAGCCGCTCCTAATTTGATGGCTTTTCTCATGGTTCTTGATTTTGCTCTCCACAAAGATCCCTTCTGTTTCATCATGTAGTGGCTGGGTGAGTTGTAGCTATTATCTGCTTCCATCATGAGTAACTATTTTCTCTCTCTCTCCTCTCCATATTGTACCGGCTCCCCCTCATTTTCCACCCCCTCTCTTTTTATTTGAAAAGTAGATCCATGCCAGTGCCCACTTGCCTCTAGGGGACTCCACCCTCCTGTAGTGAATACAGTCACAGGAAGCCATCATTGAACCACATTTTAAGCATTTGAAAGTCATCACTCATGGATGTGCATACCCACAGGCCACCCGGGAAATAATATTGTCTTCAGCATGTAATCACATTCAACCCCTATTTTTGTTTGCGCTTTTGCTATCATTGTTAATGCCTCCCTTTAGTTGTCTTCATGGTTTATAACATTCTACTCATTTCATTTGATGCAGCGCGAACCTTGCAAATATTTCTATTCACCCGTATCACAACCCCAAAAACTACTAGGCCCATTTTATCATTAACTCTCAGACTCACAATAGCCTCAATTATTTCTCCGATTTCTACAAACCATGGTCCTCCGATGGATCTTTTTGTTGAGCTGACAGGGACTAAAGTATCAGGAAACGTAAGCAAGTATTTTATGAGGGTCTGGAATAAAATATTAGTTACCTCAAACCTAATTCAAAACCTCTCTCATGCCTTGAGACAAGAAATATGACCAAATGGAGACAGAATTGATAAAGAAAATTCATGGAAAAAATGTATCTAATTCCTCGTATTGCATAGACAAGCCAAGGAATTATATTTCATAATCAGATTTAATGACAAACTATTATTACAAGTAGCCTCACAACAGAAAACAGATCATTATTAGACAGCCGAAAATTCTCAGTGGAGAGAAACACGATACATTTGAGGTTCAGTTATTAATCATACAAACCAAAACAAAACTGATCACTTCAAGTTCGTCCTCAGTTAGATCTGGTCAAGTCTGAACTGCAGCACCACATGCCAGAGTCGGAGTCAGATAACTTCTCAGTTAAAAGATTATTTTCCTGCACAACTTTACCAGCCAACAAAGTACAGGATTTGAGTTCGCAGTTAGATATAGTTCAGTTCATTAAAGTCTACTCCACCAAGTGTGGATGGAAAGGGGCATAAAAAAGACAATAGGGATAAAAAAGGTCTGTCTGACAGCATGCCAGGCAGGAAAGGAAAGATCAAAAACATACAGGGAGAATGTGCAGTTTAAAGACCTACTACTAGTTCACTTCCCCAGTAACAACAATTGAATAACACACAAGAACCTAGGAGGTCTATAAGCCAAGCAAATTGCCGGCAGAAAACTGGCAGGATTATCTCTATGTCAGTTGGTGCCCCAGTCACCATATAACAATGTATGAAGAAGTAGAGAAGAAAAGAGGGAGCAGTGATATGTAATAATCAATTAGAGAACTGATCAAACCAAATGTATTGATGTTTAGGTTAGTATTGGGTATATCCACATTTATTTTCTCTAAGAAGGGACTGCTGCTTGTGCCATATTTCTAAGGGTAAGAGAAGGATTCATCACAGAACCAGTTTACCTTTTAGATGTCAAAGTACTTGGACCTTGTGAGTTACAGTGACAGCTCATATCAAGTCTGTGGCCTTCCTTCTAACTTTACAATTCAATTCAGTATTAAAAAGACGATTCCAGTGGTGGCAGTATTTTGCTTTGACTACCTGCTACTGGAAGAATCTGGTTTACATTATTCAGAAATAATACTTAAAATCTGCCTCACTCTACTGGCAGAAAAATCTCTCTTCGTGACCAGCAGGACAATGAGCTAATCCAACATTGATAATTTGACTCAAGTCCAATTTTTGCTCAATGTTTATGGGAGGTCAACAACTTTCTCATACCTGAATGTTCGTAGCTCTGTTCTAGGGCTGTTACGTGAACAATGTGCAAAGTTGGATTGTATATCTCTGTTGGCATGAGTCGCTGCGTTTTTGTAAAATTTTGCTCCTACTCCCCAGACCTCTGTTTTAATTAGCGCAAATGAGTGCATTTTAATCCTGTATAAAGTTGTTTCTAAATGAGAATATAGTAAAAGAGAGCATAACATGTTTTCCACTTTATCAATCAGGAAAAACTTCATAAAAAGTGAGCCATTACAACAAAGCAAAAGACACACAGATGATGGTGTAATGCAGAGCAAATCGAACATTCACACCCAGTCAGGAGATCTAGGTTAAATCCATTGTTCTTTTGCTCACCATGCCACCCCAGTTTAGACCCAGCTATATGCAAATCAGTCTTGATCCTGTGCCTCATGGGAACAGTCCAGCCTGAACTACCAAGCTAGGTCCTCCCTGGACTGGAAAGAAGCATCTGGGACCAGTTTCAGGGCATCACTCCATATCAGACAGGCTAGTTTGAATCCGGTGGCACAGAGAGCCTGGGACCTCCATCTGGGCATAACCGGCGCACTTACAGCGAGGAAGCAAAAGACACACAGATGATGGCCGGAATTCAGAGCAAATTAAACATTCAACCCTACTCAAGAGATCTGCGTTAAAGCCATTGTTCTTTTGCTCACCATGCCACCCCAGTTTAGACCCAGATATATGCAATGAGTCTTGACCCTGTGTCTCATGGGAACAGTCCAGCCTGAACTGCCAAGCCAGGTTCTCCCTTGACCAAAAAGAAGCATCCTGGGACCAGTTTCGGGGCATCACCGCTCATCAGCCATGCTAGCTTGAATCCAGTGGCACAGTGAGTCCGAGACCCACATCTGGGCATACCCAGCGCACTTAGGGTGAGGAAGCAAAAGAACCAGAGAAGATGGACAGAATCATCTGTTCTTTTTGCATTTGTCGCCCTAAGTGGGAAGGGTATGCCCAGACGTGGGTCCCGTGCTCGCCACGCCACCAGACTCAAGACAGCCTGGCTGATGAGGGGTGCTAACCCGAAAGCTTCTTTTTCTGGTCTAGGGAGGACCTGGCCTGGCCTGGCAGGTTGGGCTGGACTGTTACCATGAGGCACGGGGTCAAGACTGATTTGCATATGACTCTGTCTAAACCGGAATGGTGTAGAGTGATAAAAAACGAAGGATTTACCCCAAATCTGCATCTGGGGGTGAATGTTTGATTAATTCAGCCTTTCTGTCCATCATCTGTTCTTTCTGCATTATTCACAACAAAGAGCATAGGCACAAACTGATGACAAAGCACAGAAACCTGGATGCGACTGTGTAAACCGACCAATGCCCGCAAAACTGGAAGCTGCTCTCTGGTATACACATTGGATGGAGTTTGGAACAGAAAAACAGTCTCAACATACCACGTTTTCCAATAGAAAATAACACGTCATACTGTGCGCAGAGATATGCAGTTATCTTTAACACGCCTCAGATGCTCACTTGCTCTTGACTGAATAGTATTCTGTAGCTCTTTAATGAGAGTGGAACGTTGCATACTGTTGAGTATTTCAATTCAAAGTCAAGAATATCTCTAATTGAAAATGTCTAATTAGAATTTCCAGCGAGATTTATTGCAACCGAGGCACGGTTTAGTCACAAATCATGCTGGACAGGAACACTTGGCATTTGCTAATTGGAAGCTTTTCAAAAGTGACTCAACGCTGAATTAAGACAATGAAAAATTCATAAAGAAGACTCATGTACAGCACGCTGTTGTTTATTGCGGCAATGACATTGCCGTGTACGACGAATGCAATTATGCAACCAGTTGTTGCTGTTAAAGCTTTATAGATACCAGTCTGGCTAATTAGGGCATAATGGAACCCATGCAAACCAAGAGGTGTAAATTACGCGTGGAGAGAAAAAATGTAATTCCAGCGTTCAACCTGAAATAAGACATGGAGCTAAGTACACCCCCTGCCTTAATTCTCCTTCATCTAATTTGCACCCTTCCGTGTTTGCGTTTAAGTCAGGAGCATGCTATATATCCAGATTCTTTAAATTATGGCCTCCTTGATTGTGGTCCTTGACTGGATGGCCCTGAGGATTCCCCTCTCTCACTATTCTCATCTTATTTGCAGCCCTGCCAAGATTCCCCGAACCATGAGTGACTCTGGGTTTTTTCTTTGAATTCTTGGACTTTTTGTTTTGTTTATTCCATTATAAAACTAGGAAAACAAATCACAGAATCTAAAAAAAATATTGGACTGGAGCATCTCATCAAGCATAGACCTGGGAAGACTTGACAGCTATCTCTATGCTAAACATAGGCTTCACTCAACTGATCCAAGTCCCCATGCATGTGTAAGGGCACACCTGGATGCATTATTTTGTAAAACTAAAAACTCGAAGTGCAGTCAAATATTCCTAATATTCCATATAACCATAAGTTACTTTGTTTTTTGCTATACGATTCCACTGCTGGTACATCAATTCTGAACCCTAAAATTACAGTGCCAAAAAATGTCACTCTTAATATAGGGACACTCTCTGCAGATCCAATGCTGGTAGGCTTCCTGCTAATCTTACTGGCTCTAGTACCAGGGCAAATGACCATTTTACAATACCTCGATCCACCTGCTGGAATCTATGACCCTTCTTACAAGTCCAGAGTGTTCGACCTGGTCTTTCATGCAGGATCACTCCAGATTGGTGCCTTCCTTTCCTAAACCCACTTTTGTTGGCTTGAGGACTCGACACACTTTACTCCTTCTAACCAATAGGAAAACAGTTATGATCTCCCTTTTACATGTGTTCTTGGCTGATTGGCCTATTTAATTAACTTATAAGTCCATAGAAAATGGCACTACATGTACCCAGGGCCTTTAAATAAAATGCTACTACTGAGCTACAGCACTCACTGTGCCACCCACTAACCTACCACCATAAAACATGTCTCATGCCTGCCACTGTAATCTGTAGTTCACTTTATAGGTGCCATTTCTACATGCCAACATAAACCTTTTGCCAGGCCTGCACTTAATTTTTTTCATACTTATAAGTCACCCCTAAGCTTGGCCCTGATGGCTCAGAAGACATTGTGCATGGTATTTAAAGAGTAGTACATGTGTACTTAAGTTTTACATGTCCTGGCAGTGAAAGATGCCTAAAGTCATTTCACTCTACCAATGCTAGCTCTCCCATAAACTAACAATGACTTCAAATTGAGAACAGATAAATACTCCTTCCACTCATTTGAATTGTAATTTACAATTCTTTTTCATTTCAAAGTCGCATTTAAATTACTGATTGAAAAGGCCATTTTTAGGAAGTTTTTTCTATTAACACAATAGGGCATCCCAATTTTCCCCAAGGAACTGGGTAAGACAATTATCTCATGCAAAATGTATTCCTTGAGGAATTATTACATCCAGATTATTTCCACACTTTATCACGGTCACATATGTGATATGAGTGATTAATCTAATTAATTTTTTAATTTAATAATTTTCAAAGCTTTATTCGACTTCAGTCATAAAAGCATTTCCACCTAACTCTATACAATAAATACTACATCTAAAACACAGAATATAAAATAAGTATTAAACAAGAAATCCGTCGAATACATTAGCTATTTATAGCATTTTTGAGAACCACCCTGGCTCGTACTCACAAGACAAGGCATTAAGAACATAGTAGACAAGATGCCTCACAACAATTTTCCTAATAGGGTGCGTGTGCGAATCACCCAGGCCCAGGCTAAAAACTTTGCAACCGCAATTGCAAACTGTGGTGAACAGTCAGTTTTCAGAATTCTAAGTGCAACAGCTTGGCTACGCGTCCCCAGGTTAAGACAGACCGGTCTTATCCATTTGTGACGCGGGATGGCATATAAAGGGCAGCAAAACAATACGTGGGAGACATGCTCAACTTTGTCCTTACAATGATAACAATGCTCGTCCCAAGATATAGACCATTTCTTTTTAAACACATTTACTGGGAGTGATCCAACTCTGAATTGAAAGTACAGCTTCCTGTCATACGGCTTCTCAATCAAGTCCCAGTACACTTCATACAAGGGAGCCATTTTTAAGCCCAGGAAGCGCCTCGTCAGTGAGGTGTTAGTCCCATTAGAGAAAGTTCTAAGATTCACCATCTCCCAGTACATTTGTTTCAACCTGATCTTTGAAGGGAAACAGGACACATCAGTATTACACCATAAGTGATCTAATTTTAGTTGCTGCAATACCCCCCCGTAGGTCTTTCAGCCAGGCAATGTTATGGAAGCGGTCTAGTAGAACAATATCAGACAGTGCTAAAGCATAATGTGCTAACTCTGGGGTCACCATTAAGCGTCTCCAATATAGCAGTGAACGCAACCTCGCTAAATCTGCAATACTTTTCCTGCCAAGGTCTAATTTTAGAGGGATGGTTGGTGTACTTTGTGGTACCCCTGCCAGCCCGCGAAGGAACTTATTTTCTGCAGTAGTCAGGTTTGTTAAGTCACTAAGGCCCCATAGCTCTGAGCCATATAAGCTAGCACTTATAACTTTCATCTGGTAGATTTCAAGAACACAGTTTACTGGCTTGGTCAGAGAAGCTCTGTGTTTTAATGATAATGCTCCTGCTAATTGTCTGAACTTCAATACAGCAGTATATATGTGTGTCTTCCATTTCAAGTTCCCCTGTATTGTTATTCCGAGGTAGGTGAAAGCATCTACCTGCTCAAGGGGGATACCTTTGAAAGTGATGACGCCTTTAAACAATGAATGATGGTTCATACACATAAACTTTGTCTTGCTAGTATTCAGTTCTAGACCTCGAGAATCGCAGAACTCACCAAATGCGTTCACCGCCTTTTGGAGACCACTAGGTGTACGCGATAGTATGAGCGTATCGTCCGCAAACATTAGTACCGGAACATGTGATCCAGCTATTTTGGGGGCATCAGAAGGGGACCTTTTCAGGAATTCTACAATACCATTTATGTATATCGAGAACAGTGTAGGTGCTAGAACGCAACCTTGCCTCACCCCACGCTCTACGGGGAAAGGCTCAGTTACTTCTCCCTGCGAGCCCCATCTAATTTTGGCGTAATTATTTTCATGCAGTCGCATCAGGAGCGTGAGAAGTTCTTGGCTTATCCCTGCGTCAGCTAGGACCCTCCAGAGCTTGTCCCTGGGAACCAAGTCAAAAGCTGACTTTAGGTCCACAAAGACAGCATATAGTGGGCCATTATTTAAAATGACGTTTCTCCAGTACAGGCCAATGAAGTAGAAAACCTGGTCAATGGAACTTGTCAGGGGACGGAACCCCGCTTGATATGGTGACAAAATGTTGTTTTCATCTATCCACACTTGGAGCTTATTTTGCACCATTCGTCCCATCAATTTCTGGGCTGAATCAATGGGACTGATGGGTCTGTAATTACTGGGGAGGGATTTGTCACCTTTTTTAAAAACTGGGATAATTTCCACCCCTTTCCAGGACAAAGGTACTTCACCACCCATCGCCACTGCATTTGCAAGCCAAGCAAAATATGTACACCAAGTATCCCGATCACTTAGATAGACGTCTGCTGGTATTCCGTCCATACCTGGCGCTCTTCCCCTCGTTACGCAGTCAAGGGCTGCATTTACATCATTTTCATTAAACACTTCATGTTTATAGAAAACAGCCGGTGGCAAAGTAACGCAGGCTTGCGACTGATTTCGAGCATATTGGGGTTTGAAGAATTCTATCCAGTTATTAATGGCAACATTGTTTTGTGGGGATACGGGCATCCCTCCCCGATCCCACTTCACTATGGACCAGAATAACTTCGAATCTTTGGCTGCACATGCAGTTTTAAGCTCACCCCATAGTTCCTCATCCCATAACCTCTTAGCCTGTTTCTGTGTGCGTCTGTATATGTCCCTTGCTTTCCTAACTGTGTCGGCGTTTCCTAGTTGAAGTTCTCTGCTAAGATTCTGGCGTGCCTGTCTACAACTTTTTTCCTACCATCCCTGTTTACTTTGATGTTTTTTTCCTTTGTTATGGCCTGCTGCTTTTAGGAAAAATGTTTGCAGTCTACAGAAAAGTTTTTTATGAGCCTCCATAAAAATGTCTCTGAAGTTAGAGTTACTTGTGAGTAGTTTTATGTTATTTACTTCCTCTCCTACTACTTTCTTAAGTTCATCTAGCTTCCCCTCGTCCTCTACTAGCTTTCCCCATTTTAGTTGCCGCTGATTGTTTGTACATACTAGATCCAAGTTCACCCTCTCTTCCTCTAAGCTTATCGCCCTTTCCTCTAAATAGGGCTTGAAGGCCATACACAATGGATTATGGTCGCTTTCCATTCTTTTTACTACCGTCATATCAATCAATTTATTCCAGACCCTGGTATCTATCAGAAAATAGTAAATTCTACTAGATGCCCGTCCGTTATCAAATGTACAGTTCCCATCATGGTCTGATAATGTGCGACCATTCGCGGCTCTAAGGCCTCTGGCTAAGCAAAGGCTCTTCACTTGGATAGCCACCGTACTCCATCTTTTAACTGCAGCTATCTCAAGCTCGGGGATTCCCCATTTCATGTCCTCTTCCTCAGCTAAGAATTTATCCTCTTGACCCAAGGGTTCAAAAGTAGTATTTATATCCCCCCCGACAATAATAAATTGTTCTAGGGGCAATGATTCTAGCTCTTGCTCTAGGACCATTATTACATTTGAGGTTTTCCCCCCTCTAACTCCCCTAGCATATATGTTAAAGAGGGCTAACTCTTCCCCATTGTCCCATCTAATATTAACTGATAGTATATCCCCAGTTGGGAGCCATCTTTGCTGGATTGTACACTTCAGCGACTGGCGAACCCAAATTAGCAAACCTCCGGATGGGCGGCCTTTACCATTTGCCACTGCAGAAATAAAAAAATTTAGGTGCCCCACTCGATGTACAGGGCTTTGCGACCATGTTTCTTGGAATAATATAATGTCATGATGGTCGATAAAAGCACACCATTATGGGGAAGTTACTTTGTTCGCTATCCCAGCAAGGTTCCAAGAAATAAAAGACAATGATGGATTAGGTGTGGCAAGCCCTGTCTGGTCTAGTCTTGGGAGGCTACTTTCAATTATATTCTGCTGTGTTGTTTCTACTGCTAAAGATCCTGAAGAAATGACAATGGGATCAGGTAGGCAAGTCTCCTGTACTGGCTCACTGCCGTTACACCGGCCTAAGCAGCTGTACCACTCCAGGGTATCGGGCCCTCCCTCCCTGTTTTTGCTATTGGGAGCTTCCTTGTGGTTGGCTATCTGAGTCGGGACTTGATATACGAGTCAATCGCAATCATTTAGATTAGATAGTGCTGCAAATCTGTTTTCTAAGTTAACACCCCAGTCGCCTCTTTGGACACCCCCACCCACACCCCCACCCCTTCTGTTTGCCACTGTAGTCCATTTAGTTCTCAAAACACTTGGTTTAGCAATAAAGCCTCTTCTACTATAGAAGAAGTCAAGTGTGAGAGGAATAATTTCTGCTGTTCTACGTTGAGGGGGCAGGAGATTAGGTAGGATATCAGGCAATACTTCTGGCCCCTTGAAATTAAGTACCACACAGTCACCTTCAAATCTTTTAGGGCTACTGCCTATCCATTTCACTCTTCTGGCAGTTAGTAATTCCTCTGCGAGTTGGTGTTTGCCCCAGTGGGTGATGTGCATATTATTTGTTAGCCAATGTAAAGCTTTACTTAGAAGTGACTGGGAAGACTCTATCTGGCCAGGTTTCAGGATTGGTACATTTGCAAGGACCAGGATCAGCGGGGATGCTTCTACGATTAACTCCACTGGGCCTGGTTCCGGAAAAGAATCTTCCCCAGACCCGTTAGTTACTAGCGGATCTGGTACGCAATGGGCGTTTACTGTTAAGCATGGTATGGGGATAGGTGGATGAGTCGGGACCACCGACTCCCCACCTTCTCCAGTTCCACCTTCCCTGAGTTTGATTTGCTCAAATTTGTCCATCACCTGGTTAGGTATTTCTCCCATATTTTCATTTGTGTTCAACAGGAGCCCCTCAAGTTTGTGCTCTTTATCAGTTAGTTGATCAATCTTAGATAGCGTTGGCTTAATTATACCCCTCATTTTTTGGTCAAACATTCCCATAAGTTTCTTAATGTTGGCTTCATCCCACATCATATTACCATCATCCTCAACTCCTACAATCTCTGTATTATTTTTCCTAGGTGGGGTTGCTGGTCTTTTTCTACTAGAACGTAGTCCAGTGCGTCTAGGTTGTCCCTTTGTGGCCCCTCTAGTCACCCTAGGTGCAGGAACAGGTACAGGTTTGGGGGAGCTATCCACCACGATTTCTAAGTCTAGATCTGAATCATCATGATCAGCCTCGATTATTTTGCTCAATATAACCGGTGACGATACATTATACACGGGGCTATCAGTACTAATCTGGGAAAGCACCCCTACCTCACTGGCATCTTCTGCCTCCTGTAAGTTAACTCGGGAGTTACTCAGTGTGGGAGGCAGCGATGCATTGAGGGCGGGGCTATCAGTACTAATCTGGGTGAACACCCCTAGTTCAGTGGAGTTGTCTAAATCCTGTGAATTAACTTGGGAGGAATCAATTGAAATCATATTGGGTGTTAGACTCAGACCCAGGGAAGACCGTCTATCATTGTTTATCTTAGCGACCACTTGGACTAAATAATTGTCCATAGTGTTTGATGGGGCAGTACATTGTTTTTGTTTAGACATAGTTAAAAGGAAAACACTCCACAATCACAGTGACCCCAGATAATGTCAAGCCTGTTTACTGGGAGTCCCTACTAGCGACTACTTTTAGTAATAGTAGCTATGGTACTTCAAGGTTATCACGGAAAGTTATAATCACTCACGAGGATGAAAGGGCAGTATTCCTAGCCCAGTCCAGTCACTGCCAGTCGCGGACTGTCGCAGACTGTCCCGCCCTTGTCCCGGGCTTCTCCCGGGACGCTCCAGCGCGCTCCCGCGCAGCGGTGAAAAGCTGCTCCAATTATAGGAGGGAGGTGTACGGGGGCGGGGCAAACAGGGAGAGCGTCCAGGTGCAGGTGATGATAGCGCAGGGGCTCCTGGGCAATGGAGTCCCTGTCCCTCACCTGGCGCTCGCAGCCCTGTTAGACTTGTCACCGCCCTGGTCTCTGGTCCAATGTTCAAGCGCCAACAAAAACAAAGTGCCCTGGCAGACAGTCGAAGCGGGACCCGCGCAGCGGGTTCCGCGAGGTTTCCTCGGTTTTCCGGTGGCAAAAGAATCAGCAACAGAGGTGAATGCGGCAAGCAGAAAGCTCTCTCGCTATCAAACGATGAGGTGTCCCAATGATGCAAAGGGAGGCAGGCGCCTTTCACTCGGTGCACGGGGGCGGGGCAAACAGGGAGAGCGTCCAGGTGCAGGTGATGATAGCGCAGGGGCTCCTGGGCAATGGAGTCCCTGTCCCTCACCTGGCACTCGCAGCCCTGTTAGACTTGTCACCGCCCTGGTCTCTGGTCCAATGTTCAAGCGCCAACAAAAACAAAGCGCCCTGGCAGACAGTCGATGCGGGACGCGCGCAGCGGGTTCCGCGAGGTTTCCTCGGTTTTCCGGTGGCAAAAGAATCAGCAACAGAGGTGAATGCAGCAAGCAGAAAGCTCACACAATTGTAATTACAGTCCTGGACGTATTCCAAAATTCTAATATTTTTACTTCATTTATATTCAACCAATTAAATTTATATTATACATATCATTGAAATAAACCACATTATATATACAGGCACTATATACATATAATTTATATATACAGGCACTATATATACATATAGTTAATGGCAACACTGGCACTACCAAACAATCCCTTCAAATCTCTAGACTAAAACAGTGTAAAAATTAGCTTGAATCCCATTGAATCAATTATTCAAATGCCCGCATAAATGGGACTTGACCAAAGACAATTTGTAATGTTTCAATTTAAAAAGGATGTGGTGTCAACGTTTTGGTCTTCAATGGGTTCGTGAGACCATCCTCACGACCCAGCGTTGTGGGAAAGCAAACCCTATAAATGCTTGTTTCCTTCTTAATTGACTTCAAGACAAATGCCAACAATCTGTATATTGCACACTGACTCCAAAATAACTTGAATCGCCTCCTTCGTAGTCCATGCAAACACGTCCGACTAATATCTCCGGCCTGAGCAAGCCCAGTTGGCCATTGAAGACCGACTTTATCAACCTTCACATTAGTAGAAAATATTAATTGTTGAAGCCAAAAAATGTTTAATTAGCAAATTTGATCTGAGACAAAAACTAAGTGTGATCTTCAAATAGATTGCTGCCTCAACCCTTCCATCTCATTGTTATGCAGCAGCACAACTCATTCTTCCCAGACAAAATTAAGAATATAAGGCAGGAACTGTGTACGATTGCCAAACATTTATAACATGCCATTCGTTTTCACTGCCATTATGCCATTATGATTCCCCTTGAAAAAATCACATCTGAGACTGTTGAACCCATGCATAGGCCCTTAGAAGGTACTGTTTGCCCTCTGACCTTGCTCCTCCCTGACACTTCACATAGCTCTCTTTTGACTTGGTGCCTATCCTCGTTTCCTTTTCAACCTATCCTACTATGTCTGTGCTGCACCACCTCTCAAAATGTTAATTGACATCTTTGGTATCAGCCTCGTGACTCATTACGAACTTGCTCATCATGGCTAAAACATTGTAAAATAATGTGGTGGCATATCTGCAGAAATACCTTACATTATTCAATCCAGCTGGTGTCCAATATGCAAGCAAGCATTCATCCTTGCTCTGGGATCCTGAGTTCTGAGATGGTGCCCTGTGCTTCATTGATGAGGGCACTGGCTGATTCTCCGTAAGGCTTATCCTCTCTGCAGCACCTGAGACCGTGAATCATTCTATACTTTTAGGGATTCTATTCACAGTGATCTACGTGTAGTAAAACGCCATTATTTGGTTTACATCACCAAGAGTCTATTTGGGTCCTTATCTTTCAGCAGGCGCCCCTCCGTGTGACATCCCACAGGGATCAGCATTATTATCATCTCTTTTCAATGCATACTTTGAGTTGCCAGAGGACATCTTTAGAAGTACCTCCGTTAGAGTTGTATACAAATGACATCCAACTCTGAATTAAATTACATAACACCATCCTGGTGGTCTCTGAGTAACAACAGATGCCAGGAAAAATTGAAATACCTATCTTTAGCTGAACAGAAATACAACAAGGATAAATTATTATTGGAACTAATTGAAAATGGGTCTTCACTCCCAATACCTAGGCTGCTCAGTCAAGCGGTGCCCACCCCCATAAAGGTCAAGAAACTTGTCCCTGCTAGAGATTCGTTCGTGCAATTGCCGAGAGCTTTGTTGATATTTCCTGGGACTTGTCCCTCTCAACTTCTCGAAGGTGTTGATTGCTTCTTCTTGTGAATTGCCATAGAAACTGTTCAGTCTCTGCAAGGAAATCTGAAACACCCAGACAGTTGACTACATTCAACTGTTGCTAGAACACAGCAATTCTATCTAGAAATGATTTCTCCTATTCAGCAATGCCTAACTGGTTCAGTGTCTCAGCTATACAGGCAACATATTCATGTATGTGCAAATCACCTATAGTTAGGTGACTTTGAGACATTAATTCATGTTCACTTGTCTTTCGGAAATGGACGAAAGTTAAAAGTTGAATTTAATAATCCAAAAACATTGGGCATTCTTTGAGCAGTTAAAGGAAAATTGATGTTGGTTTGAGTACTCCCACCTGTAAATGAAGTAAATCCTCCACATTACTTCCATATTCACAAATATTTAATTTATCTTTATTGGCAATATGATTTTTCGTGGGACATTTTCAAGGGTCTCATTTCTTTTATTATTTTCTCGGCTGAAAAATGTCCCGTCTCTTCCCACACCCCAAAAATCAGTGGTAGAAGCAGCAATACATTCTAGGTCCATGTAAGACCGATAGACCCCATGTTCACCGGAATTCTAGTGGACATTGGTCTAAAATAGTTTAATCACATCAAGGAAGCTAGAGTGTGCATACATTGGCTTCTTGTGCCAAAATAAGAAAGGACAAGCACTCTGTATGAATCCCTTCCCAACTTGGTTCATATTAAACTACTTAATACAGTGACGGGTCACATCCTGGAACACATTCTTCCTTCATGTTCATACCACTTAGTACATTTGTCTAATTAACTCATTACACCCAAAGCTAGAAATATGTTGTTTTCCTAAAAGGTGGACAATTGTTAGAAATCCCCCCCCCCCAAGGTATGCCAAATATGTTTATGTCTTCACACTCTGACTGCTTTGTGGCATAGCCTTAATTCTATGCTGCAATGAATGTATTAGTACAGGCTGAGGACAATTGTCATTTGGTAGGATTTTCATAATCCTCACCTACTATTTTAATGAGAAAGAATGGGCAATGGCTGGAAGTCTCATTGAGAGTAATCTCTGTCCTTAACCTGGGCTGTAGCTTGAATTGTTCTGCCCTGGATTCACACATATGAGTAAGCGGATTGGGGAACCATTGCTGCACCTCTGTTGATGGCAATTGAACCATAGCACCCCATTCACACACATCTGCAATGCAGTAGATCATGCTGCAAGGCCAGGGTATAAATTAATTACAGCGATTGCATGCAGATTGATGCATGGTGAGGCGGTCATGCTGAAAGTGCCCGAGACTGAGGGTGGTGGGGTGACAATGGCACTTCAGGCTGTAACCCTTAGGTTTTTCTGGCAGGTTTTGGTAGCCTCTTGTCTTGGGGGGGATAGAGTTGAGCGTAGAAGTGCTGAAGTGAGGAGATATGCATGATACCTGGTCGGTGGGCAGTGAGCAGCCTGATGTGCAGTGACAGAGTGGGGGAGGTGAATGAGGGGTGAGGACTCTGCAAAACAAGGCCTAGACACCACCGTGGGAGATCGAGGTACTCAGTAAGACCCTCGTAAGAGTGCTCACATAGCATTTGGAATGCTAAATGTTGAGGGAGGCTTTAGCAGCCTAGATGGAAGATATGAAGGAGCCCTGGCTGTCCATACAAGCCTTCAGCAACTGTAAATCTGGAAATGGTTGATGATATTTTGCAACTTATTGGAGTAAGTAAAGACTCTCCTTATCTTCAGTAGAGGATTTTCGGCAATGGTGCCTTCTTCTGTGAGGGAGGTGCCTTATCTTGAGAGCTATTGAATGGTATCTGTGGGATCTATTTTAGCCGGGCCCTAAAACCTCACAAATTTTCCATTAAGAGTAGAATACTAGCTTCTGACAAATAGTACTGCTTGGAAGTCTTGACGTGCACAGTAACCTACATGGTAATGTCCGTTGGCTGATGCGGAATGAAAGAAACAGAAGGAAACCCTTTTTTAGGAAAATTCAATCATCTAAAAGTGGCAAAGAAGGACTATTAGCCTCACAAGTGAACTATGAAATATGAGTAGCCTCGTAGATAAAACACAGCCCTGAATTTCTTAGATATTGCACCAGATTTATAATAGCATTTCAGCAAACAAATTAAATCTGAAGTGAGCAGCATTAGGATGAATGTCAAGGCCTGGTTCAAGGCACTAAAAGGTGACTTGGCTTCTCTGATGGCAAATGTTTATGACATTGATAGAACAGTTGAGAAGACATTGGAAGAACAACATTAAATGTGGGGAATGGTCCAGATGCTGCAGGAGAACAAAAAAATCCAGTCTAACCGGGGGGACCTTGAAAATAGGTCTCAGAGAAATTACATATTGTGAGAGGTTATCCAAACAGAGCGGAGTTGCATGGTATTGTAGTATATGTGTACGAGATCAGGTACTTTGTTAGAGACAGATCAGAAGATGTTCTGCCGTGGTATAGATCTCACTCACACAGTAGGTCTTGGTGGGCCAGGAGGGAACAACCTCCTGAAATGTTAACATGGGCCCGTTTATGAGCATAAGGAGGACATTTTTGCTTTGGCTTGGAAGAGGAGAGCTTGACATGTAAGAGGGTGCACGCAGCGGGATCTGTAAGGAGTTGGTTGTTGATGCTCTGACCTTTGCGGCAGGGAGGAAACATGAGGGAGTGAGAAGCTAGTGACCGGTGGGCACCGTGCGTTTTTCACTACACGACAGACTGGTGAAGATTCAGTTTGCCCTCTCGGGGGGTGAGTTAACGCCTGGTATATATAACTCTCATGGGGTTTGAGAGTTTGAAGACAATTACAGATATTTTGACCCTTGTCCTGAAGTGTCCTAAAGGAATTGGGGGCTGAAACGCGACCGCGTCCGCGTAGACAGTAATTTGAGGAGTCCCAGAAATTGTGATATTGGCTTGAGAGTATGGACGCACACCAGTGAATAGGAAAGATGTGTGATACCTCTGGCGCTAAGAGGACGACCTCAGTGTGTATCACTCGGACTTAGGAGTGTGCATCAGTAGTTGTACATGTTAGGGTCTTGTATAGGTTGTATATATTGTGTATATGTATTATATTGATGTTATATTGATTTGTGTCCTTTTTTATGTTATATGTATTTTTTTATGTTAAATGTATTTTATGTCTGATGTTTGTGTTATCAGTAAGTGATTCCATGTCCTGCTGTATAATATGTGTTCTTATTCGAATTTAAAAAATCATACTTTTGAAATATTGTAGAGATCAGGGTAATTGATGGTACCTTGATTGTAAATAAAGGTGTGATTCATCCCTCCATTCCGTTTTCTTTTTGCACATCTTTGATGTTTTTTGCCCAGACATAGGAGGGTTATTTTTTACTTTATCACGGGGTCCAAGATACAACTGTGTCAGAAGAGGTCTCGAAATATGAAGATAACAGATGCACTAACCTGTTGTTTACAAGCCCAGCAGGAACAATATTTTGATGTACTTGCTGCCTCTGCCGAACTGCGTTCTCCAGAGTGAAAGGTGTCACACTCAGCTCTCAAGAGGGAACCCAGGGGAAGGGAAGGAACAAGGGATGAGAGGCTTCATGCTGCTAAACAGCTACTTCTGTCACTGTCAGGCTCCCACTCTCTTTATACCTGGCCTCTAGTTGGTGAATGTGTTTCTTCGTCAGCATTACCTCGTCTGGATGAGGTTGGCTGTTCAGTAAAACAATACTTTAATTCATCAACCATTACTTGCAATGGTGTCAACAGTATTCACGCAATATATTCACAATTCAAGAGTCCACTTTTCTCGATTATGCTTTCTTCACCTTGTAATTCTTTTACTGGGCTCAAGACATGTTGCTGGTAATCTTGTAGCTGTTTGCTATCTTGAGTCTTCACACGAATTACACTCTGGTAGTTCTAAAGTTGAAATCACTCAAAGTCACAAGTTCGTGAACGATCATAATTCGTGAACGATCACAATGCTGATCTTTTGTCGAATCAGTTCTTTCTCCTTTAGCATAAACACATGTTACAGCAAGCGCGTGCTTTATGTCCTTATCTTACGCGCACACTTTTACTGGAAGCGTCTTTTCTTATCTCTTTGTTTCTTTGTTATTGTTTACAGGTTTCCTTCTGGTCCGGACTGATGAGAAGAACAGCGGGGGCAATGTGCAGGAGCTGTGGAGACTTCCTCGAGGATGACAATGGGTTGCAGCTAAGCTTTCCATCGGGCATGCTGGAGCAGACGACTCCTTCCTGGAAGCTCTGATTGCTGAGCAAGACATAACGGGACATGACCGTTTTACACCGTTGAAGTTAAAATGGCTGCCAAGATTCTCCTGATTTCACACGGTCTTTCAGGAATGCTCCAGTCTAACACTGACAATACTTGAACAGTCAATAGAGCATGATGTTAAGATTGTGTGGAGGCATAAACACGATAGGCCTCAACAACGAATAGTAACAATTCTGACCCCAGTAACATTCATGACACTCTTGGCACTCCACATGGGTCAGTCTCTACAATGATCTGCTGCATCCCCAGTTCAAAGATGATTACTTTCGAAGCCATCCTGGAATCATTAGATAGTCATCCAACTACCTCGGAACTAATTTTCACATCATCAGACATCATCAACCTCCTGAAGTCTGTTATGTCGTGGGCCCAAGGCCCACATAAGGGTAAATGACTGTGACACGGACACCAGTACTATAGTGGGTTAGTGAGCCACGAGCACGAGCGCTCAGCTCTATTTATTGACTGTGTCACGTGATGTCGTGACATCAGTGGTGGGTGGGTGTTAAGTGTTTCATTACACTTTAAGCAACTAGACTGTGTCTACTAGGACACAACATTCCTCCCAAAATTTGATAAAAATTAAGGAAAGACAAAAGTCCGAATCTGTGGGAGGGAGTACATATATATACACTAATTACAAATTTACATTGAGTCTCTTCAGCTGCTTGCTTGATGACAACGGTGGAAATTGCTGCTGAAACTTTAGTTCTTCTTGGCTTGACGTCCTGGTTCTCGGTGGGCGTGCTCTTCTGCACTTGCACCGTGGAAGTGTGTTGGTCAGTCCACTGAGATCTTGCTTTTGAGGGTGACGTCAAACAGGATGACCAGATGTTAGACTTGGATGATGTTGTCTTCTACTGGTCCGTCGGTTTATTCACTGTAGGCAGCTTGGCTTTACTTTACAAAGGATGGAGTGTTTGAAGGACATTCTTCTCACTAGGACGCCCCTCTCTCGGGTGTTCTCCTGCCACGAGATGTCCCGGAGGCCCTTTTCATCGGGATTCCACTGGGCCGGGTATTCTTACACAGCGTTGCTCCAACTCCACAGTCTGCGTGTGAATGGAGGAGACGATGAGGGTACTACCTCACAAAGTCCATCGGTTGCCTTTGAATCTTGCTGCTTGCGGTAGACGTCTTGACTCTCCCTCGACGTCCAGAGTGAGGTTGTTGTCTCTCCTGCGTTTGCGATGAACACCTGTGGCCACAGGCGTCACTTCTGCAGTGGTGATGGGTCTCCGTCTACGTCCGCGTCGCTGCAGGCTTGTTCTCGTTCTGTAGGCTTTCCCTTGTGCTGTCTTGTGCTTGTTTGCTTCATCTGTGCTTCTTTTGGTGCAATTCTCCCCAGTGTTCACTAGATGGCAGTGTAGCTTGGGCTTTTCTTCAGCAGCAGCTTTCTCTTCTTGGTGACTTTCTTTCCTGTTTCAGCTTGTAGGATCAGCTGTCTATGAAGTGTGCAGGAGAGGGGGCTGGAGTCACTGCAGACCCCGGACACCAGGAGCTAGACTTCATCTTCAGGTCAGTCATCATTCTTTCTTTTGAAACTTGGCAGGGTGGGGCTAGTTCCTATCTGCCTGTGCTGGGTGAGCACCCGCAGGCCCAATCTCCGTGCTGCAGCGTTAGTCACTTTTCCCGCTCCCTGCACTTTTCCTTGTGCCTCCAGTCACTTGTGGCCTCTTGTAGGGCCGTCCTCTGCAGCTGCGGGCCCTCCACTCTTGCCAGGGGACTCCGGAGGTGGGGCTCATTTCTCTTCCCCGCAGCGGACGACTTTGCCTTCTTTCTCTCCCTCCCCTCCGCTGCCGCAGCTCCACTTGCCACACACTGCGCGGCGGGGGAGAATGTGGGCTGCTTTCCGGGGTTGCTCTCAGGCCGGTGAGTGTCTCTCGTGCTGCGTGGGCAGGGAAGCGCTGGGGGCATGGTCCGATGTGCGGGTTCGGCGGGTAGGCTCCGCTTTCACCTTCGAGCTCCCCGCAGCTCTTTACTCGGCACAGGCACGCCGTTTCTTCACCTGGCAGGCCGCGGGTGGGCTCCGCTGGCGCTGCTTTATTTAAAGTTTATTTTCGGCAAGGCGCCATGTCATGCGGGTGGGCTCCGCTTCTGTGCAATCGATGAGGGGGCGTCGCTTTTGGCATCCGCGACCCCCCTGGGGCCATTCACAGTACCCAGGCTCACCTCCGGCCTACGGGCCCATTTTTCAGCTGCGGCCGTGGCGAGTGGGCTCTGCCCGGCCAGCATTCCTCTCCGGGGCACAGTCGCGGCCGACACGGGTGGGCTCCGGTCCATCCGCTTATTCTCCGTGGGCACTCCTGCAGCACGGCAGCGCCCGGCGGGGCTCCAGGTCACCGTCTCATCGACGGCGAGGCCCGGGGCAAGGCACACACCCCTCGGGCCTCACGGTGGCCGGCGCCACCTCGTCAGGGGTGCCCTTCACACGGGCAGCATTCTCCCCCCTTTCAGCAGTGGCTGCATCACGTGGGGTTACAACCACTCCTCGTCGCCAAATGTTATGTCGTGGGCCCAAGGCCCACATGAGGGTAAATGACTGCGACATGGACACCAGTACTATAGTGGGTTAGTGAGCCACGAGCACGAGCGCTCGGCTCTATTTATTGACTGCGTCACGTGATGTCGTGACATCAGAGGTGGGTGGGTGTTAAGTGTTTCATTACACTTTAAGCAACTAGACTGTGTCTGCTAGGACACAACAAAGTCGTCAGCAGAGTTCAGAAACGTTGCCTGATGATTTGAAAATGACTTGAAAATGAGTATCTGATGACTTCACAAGATGTGATCATTCCTGATGATCTAAGCAGGAGTATTTGATCACTTTTTAGGATTAGATTATTCCTGATGAAGATGACCATCTGATTACTTTATAGGCATTAACATGATGAAATTTTACCTGGTGAGACCCTTACTCCATTTGGGGTTCACGTTTGTTAGAACAATGACGTCTAAGTGATCATTTCTGAATTATTTTTTGATTAGTGGACAATGAACAACATTGAACTATTTCACATGTTTTCTGTTACATGCAAATAAGGATACATTGTTTTCTGGAAAACTGTACTAAGGGTCGTAGAATAATACTTTTATTGCCTTTTTTAACTTTTAAACTAAGTTTAAACTGATTTTATAAGGGTAAAAGCAATCACACAGTGTTAAAATGAGCAATAAATAATGGTAACCTGGAGGGGGGTCATTACGATGGCGGACAGAAAAGGCCTCCGACTGACGTGGTTCCAGAAAAAATCACACGCATAGACAGGGGAATATCCGACGGTCATATTAGGATATATAGCCTGGAAAATCCTACTTGGGCGGTGGGATTTGTTAAAACTCTCTCCGCCACGGTTGGAAATCCTGAAACTCTGACCACGGAGGATGGAAAAGCATTTTTCCGGCATACAAATGTCGATTCACCAGCGGCATGACTACAGGGGAAATTATGATGGTCCAGCGGCTCTGTCTTAGATTACTCTGTTCCGACCGCCATGCGAAACAAAGATAAAAAAAGGTCCACATCAAAGTCTGACTGGAAAAATACATCAGATGGTCATTCCTCAGGTGGACACACCCACATAGCAGGTATAAAACAAACCCCTTCACTGACCAGCATCCTTTGCAAAAATCCAGCATTGAAGGAACACAAAACACACAGCATTGAAAGCCCACTTCTTAGGAGAGGAGAATATTTCACACTGCACACCTCCACACCCACCTATCTCCACCTGCCAGCGCTTTTCACCCACACACCGGACACTCCTTTCACACCTCCACTACCACATTAATCGTTGCCCTAGTTCTCATTTTGCACACTACTCACCATGACACAAAAAAGATGCCAAAATTCACTGACAAGGAACACATTTGTATGGAGCCACTGTCCAAAAACACCACTTGTCCACAAAAATCACACATGGGAAAGAATAGCCAATGCAGTAGTTATCACCCTGCGCAGACTGCTTGACATTAAGAAGAGGTGGCATGACCTCAAGGCCTGTTGAAATACTGGGCCACCACAAACCATGAGACAGCTCAGCTGCCTGGCAGGGGCCCTCCCATTCCTTCACAAACACCTACAGAATGGTAGGAGAAGATGCCTGCCATCCTGCATCCAGAGAGTCTCACGGGAATAGCTGGGGGAGTGGAAACAGGTAAGTACAACCAACATTCTTCCATCACACTGTCATGTACTGTCTTGCACAACCATTGAGCTACAATTTAAAATACCAAAACCCACTTATGTAGAATGCACTCTTTCTACCACATGTATAACATGGCTGACATTTCTTTCTTCTGCTTCACCTCAAGGTAGCTAGGCATCTTTCCACGGTGGTGTGTGGGGCTGGCAGCCAGGACCACAACTCCCACCTGAACAGGATGGAACACTCCTCTCACCCCGGAGCCATGTGTCAGCCATCTCACTCCTCAGATTCACCTTACAGGTAGGTGGCCATATTACTAGGATGGGGAGTGTGGGGACAGGAGAACACCACTTCAAATTCCGGCAGGTCCTCTTGATTCCCAAACAGCATGAAACACTCCTCCCACCCCAGAGTCATGTGGCAGCCATCCCGCTCCTCTGATTCACCTTACAGGTAGGTAGCCATCTTAATCTCTCTTGCCTCAACCCTGAACTGCATGGAACACCCCCCCTCCTGAGCCATCTGGCAGTCATCTCACTCCTTAGATTCACCTTACAGGTAGGTGGCCATATTTTCTAGGATGGGGAGTGTGGGGACAGAAGAACAACACTTCAAATCCCAGCAGGCCCCCTTGATTCCCAAACAGCATGAAACACTCCTCCCACCCCAGAGCCATGTGGCAGCTATCTCATTCCTCAGATTCACCTTACAGGTAGGTAGCCATCTTAATCTCTCTTGCCTCAACCCTGAACAGCATGGAGCACCCCTCCTCGCCTGAGCCATCTGGCAGCCATCTCACTCCTCTGATTCACCTTACCTGTAGGTAGCCATCTTACTAGGGTGGGGAGCATGGGGATAGGAGAACACCACTACAACTCTCAGCAGGCCCTCTTGACTCCCAAACAGCATGAAATACTCCCCCATCCCTGAGCCATCTAGCAGCCATCTCACTCCTCAGATTCACGTCTCAGGTAGGCAGACATTTTTATCTCTCTTGCATCACCCCTGAATATGATAGAACAATCTGCTCACCACATTTCTCACCTGTTATTTAAGTCCTACAATGCTCCATAAGTCACATCAACTGCGCACACAGCTGTGCTCACATACATGTAACAGAGCTCACACTTCAAATCACAAAGTCCGATGTAAAGAAATGCAGTGAGCAGTTACGACATGTGCTCATTGCTATGTGTAAGTCAAAATTATGTGAAGCATGAAGGGTGACATGGCCACAATACATGCATGGACACTCATTCAAATAACTCAGCCCACATGCTGTCACTTAAAAATTGCCAACACAACATCAAAAATGCCTGCATACGTAAAACATGGTTTTGCAAAAACAACAAAAGACATGCCTAAACTCAAGTGGATGAGCAACAAGTTGTTAACTGATCACATGTCGTTGGAAACAGCCAATCCCAACATGTTAAATGTTTCCCATCTCCATGTCACCTTCAAAACAAGTAATGGATGTACCTCTAGTTCATGTCATATTGATGAAAAGATAAAATGTATTTTCAATGCAAAAACTTTGGTCTCCTCGTCTAATACATCAATTACTGTGTCAGCAATGTTGTTGAATGCACTCTACCTCCTGAAAATTTAACCTTTGTACAACAGGTGGATCACGATCATCAGCTGGCACAATCACCAACATCCAGCAGACCCAGTCTCCACACCTGGAACATGAACTCTCTGATGCAGATTCTCCCCAAATCTCTGAGGTGGATGACCAATCTGGCCCTTCTGGCCTGCCGGGGCGTACTCAGTCAGAGGGCCTCTCTGCCCCCACCACATCACAACTCCCACTACAGCTGCAACAACAACGCAGAGCCCTGCACCAGCTACATGTGGAGCAAACACCACCACCACTGCTGACTGCACCAATGTCCCTGTTGCAGGGGTGAGCAACACCACCACCCACACCGAGCAAACTGGGGAGAGTGTGCAGGTGCAGGTTCAGCCAAGGCCACATGTATGTGTGTGCAGGACAGGTGGAAGGGCAATTGGGAGCCAATCACAGGAGCCACTGAGACTGAAACCCTGGTCACCATCACCAGATTCCTTGGGGCTAATTAGCAGAACAAAGGACCTATGGGCCAGGTTGTAGAGGAACTCCAGGAGATCCGGCTGCTGCTGAGGTCCATGGACATCCGTTTCGGACAAATAGTTGATCTCATGGGACAGCTCGTTGGTGTTGAGAGGGACATCCATGCAGCTCAAGCGCATACCCCCTTCCAGTGGACAGCATGCAGATAATCAATTCACCTCTGTGGCTGCCACAGGGAGGCAGGATCTGCAACCCTATGTGTCCTCTGACACCTCCGAGCATGCAGCAGTGGACCACCCCCAAACGTCGCTGGGGATGTCTGAGAAACTCCACGGGAGAATCAAGTGGCAAAGCTCCAAGCCAAGCCAGAAAGCCGAGCCATCCTTCATTTGACTAGTGTTGCATAGAACATTGACTTTGTTGACCATACTGTCCCACTTTGCCATGTTAATGGCAGGAGTCTGTTGGACTGTGGAATTACACATTCATAGTTAATACTCTAATTTTCTATGTTACCATCACTGACAACTTAACCACTCTGTATTCACAATTGCAATGTTATCTAATTTCATTTTATTCACCATATGCATGAAAATAAAAACAATTGTAACCCATGCCTTCAAGTAAGTTGTATGTTCATCTGGGTAAGCACAATGTTAACTAGAATGTGAATGTACCAACAGATGACATTATGCCACCTATCTATGCAGTCACTAGGTGGCGTGCAAGCTAACAGTTCTGTTTAGTATACAAAACATGACAACATTTATAGATATTGAAGTCAAAATGACACATATTGTTGAAGGAAATTGTCACACATGTAGAGGGCTAGAAGGACAGGGAGATCCACAGTGACACCGCACGTGTCTATGATGGAACATGCAATAGGGCAGTTTTACATATCAACATCACACTTGCAAGTATGTGTATGCAACATCATGCACTGTCCAATCCCAGAGTACTCAGACTGATGTTAGATTAGTACATCCACAGACGTGAAGTAGGGCTCAACACGTTTCAGCCAGAGAAACGGAAAAAGAAACAGGGGCCAAAAGTCAAAATCTCCACTGGTACACACAAAAACGAGTTGTCAACCACTCTTGGCTGTCCTAGGACATGTTTACATGTTTACACATACTTTACGTGGTATATAATACTGAAACACTTGGATAGCTATATCCAAATTTGCACAAACAAACATATCAACCTAGGTGAACAGTAACAAAACTGCATTGTCACAATTGACACAATGTGGTAAAGAACATTATGGTACACATAGGATATGCACCAACCCCTGACAAATTGCTAGTTGCACATTACATATCCATCAGATCACAGTGACTGTTGCCTGAAAGCCAGAGTTTCAATCACATAGTCTGTGTCTGACATTCTCTGGGGCACCCCCTGCCTTTCTTGCATGGCAGAACAGCATCATGCTGCGGATGCGGTCAATAAACTGACATGTAAGGTTTGTAGATAGTAGGGCGGAAGGACCTAGAATGAAACAACAAGAAGATGACATTGAGTAGTCATATGATGTCACCAGACCAACAATACACTACTGTTCAACACTGTTCTAGATTCATAACAGACAACACTTACAAACAGCATCAACATAGACATCAGGTAAGTGAACATACAAAGACAGTGATGTACAAAGTACCCCACAGTAGTGTGCTCCCAACAGGTAGCATCGAAACACATCATCAATGTTTTTGGTCCAACAGCTAAGCAAACTGTCATTGTCATACAATCTCAATGCATACTTACACTCAAGGGAAGTAAGTAAGTATTTTGTATATAGTTAATTAAAAGTGATACAAAATGTACAATAAAAAAGAGAGTGAAAATGATGCTAGCGTGTGACTAAGACAAGGAATAAAAACCAGGTAAAAAACATTTGATGATTGAAAAAAAATATAGTGTAAATTTCCAGGCCCAGTTTAGACAAGGTTCCTGAGTCCTTGGGTTTGACACTCTTGCACCTTTGCTTGATTTGTTCTTCAGCCGGTTTACGCCAAGGTTTGGAGCAGTTCGTTAATCGTATGTGCTTTTCCCACTGAGCAGTGAAATTCTAACATTTGCATGTGGTGTAACCACCGTTACCCAGCTTCTCGTCTATCCGTGCTACGAATTTTACTAGCTTACAATTCATCTCTGGGCCGTCTGAGTTAAAGCAGGCGGTCACAGCTTGCCTCTGTGTTCAGATCCCACGCAGATTAAAATGAAACTTGAACAGACACTATCTTTCTCTTCTTAGGCTGAGGCAGGTGCATATCAAGTGAACCATGTCCTCTACACCGTTAGAACACAAGCGGCAATTTGGAGACTTTTGACCCCGCTGACCAGCTGGTGATTTTTGTTATAGATGCTTCAGGAAATTCTCCATGATGGTCCTAGAGTACCCTGCACTGAAATATGGTTGTGGCCTAAGTGATACATAGCCGTTTATTGTCATCCAAGTGTGTTTTCTATGCGCAAAGGTAACGTTGTCTTCTACAAGTGACATACTCCTAATCGTATTCCTCTCAATTTTCTTCAAGACTGCATGTGTGATCGGAATTTCCCAGACCTGACTCAGGCCGGTGTTCTTTAGGCACTGATATAAGTGTTTTGCTTGCCAGAAGGGAAGTAGTTGTTGATGAGCTGTTGACGCAGGTCAAGATCTTCCTCCTCACCACTATCATCTTCACTGGGCATGTGAGGATTCTCAGCGGTGGATCCTGCTGGTCCTCTTCATCCAGAATGAGGGGCATCTCCTTGTGCAAGGCAAGGTTGTGGAGAATGCAGCATGCAATTGTGATTTGACTGACCTTCTGTGGTGAGTAGAGAAGGGCATCTGGTCTTGTCCAAACACCTGAATCTTGCCTTCAGGAGACCAAAACCTGCTCCACTTCTGGGCCTGTCCTCCCATGTGCATCATTAAAGCAGACCTCCCCTGGGGTCTTTGTATTTCTCAGTGGGGCAGCAACCAAAGCTTGTTGGGATACGCTGAGTCACCTAGTTGTGAGACACACAGAGACTCACAATCTGATTGAAGTGTTTGAGGAGGATGAGGCCAGCATATCACACATGCAAGCAAAATGTTGGCACACCTCACTCACCGACAAGCCACATTCTCTCTGGGTGAACATTTGACATCAACTGTGGTATGAATCTATTCCGCATTATATATGAGTCATTTACAGAGCCTGGAAATTTGGCACAGACATGGGAATGGTAAAAATTGCTAGGCATACCACTTGCACGTTAATTGAATGGAAATGGTTTCTGTTCCTGTAGATATGTTCACATGTCTCAGGTGGAACAAGGCCAATGTGTGTGTCATTGATGGATACTTGCTCATTTTGCCACTGGATTCAAGCTAGCCTGACTGATGAGGGGTCTTACCCCAAAACAGGTCCCAGGATGCTTGTTTTTGGTTCATGGAAGACTTGGCTTGGCAGTTCAGCTGGACTGTTCCCATGAGGCACAGGGTCAAGACTGATTTGCATATAGCTGGATCTGAACTGAGGTGGAGAAGTGTACTAAAGAACGATGATGGATTCAACCCAGATCTTTGACTAGGGGTGAGTGTCTGAAAGGGTTCAGAGCCCCGTCCATCATCTCCTTGTGTTTGCTTTTTTTGCAATAAGTTGGCAGGAATTGCCCAAACATGGGTCCCTTGCTCACTTTGCCACTGTATTCAAGCTAGCCTGGCTGATATGGGGTTTTACCCTGAAACCAGTCCCAGGATGCTTGTTTCTGGATCAGGGAAGACCAGGCTTGGCAGTTCTGGCTGGACTGTTCCTATGAGGCACGGGGTCAAGACTGATTTGCAGATAGCTGGGTATGAACTGAGATGGCAAAGTGAGCTAAAGAATGATGATGGATGCAACCTAGATCTTTGACTGGGGGTGAGTGTCTGAAAAGTTTCAGCGCTCCGTCCATCATCTCCTTGTGTTTGCATTGATGGCTCCTACAACATTTAGGATGTGAACCAGGTCATAAAAATCACCCTTCACAGTTGCCAGATCTTCTCTCCTTGGAAAATACATACAACTGTCCATGTATGATAACAATGCAGACAGGACGATCACGCAACACCATGATGAACATTGGTTGTGACATCACACCTGATGTAGCCAACGTGCATTGAAATGAACCATTGACAAAGTAATGCAGTGCAGCTATTACCTTTACTGTTGATGTTGGTGTTTATGCTGTTGGATAGGTTCTGTGAGGCCTCAAATGGGGTTCCAACTGACCATATAGCTCCTGAAGTGTAAGGCAATTTAGTCAAAACTTCTGGATGACATATCGGTCCTCCATCGTCAACAGATCTGGGAAGGGCCAATAGACAGATTTTTTTTCTCCTTCTCAGTCTTGCAGGGGACACATGTGGAAATAGGCAAATATGAGATGTTGGCAATAGTGTACAGAGGAACTCAGACAAGCACATCAACAGACCTGTTGAATCAGTGTAATGCACAAGTGACATGGATACGCAGCTTGGAGTCCTGTAGTCATTTCTATCTCTAAGGTATACATACTAACTACTACAATTGACATACTTGCCTAGGTGCAAGACATATGGTACATTGCTAATTCATGTTTTCCCAGCCCTGTGGGTAGGTAACACATCAGAGGTGGCAAACAGCATGCACTCACCATTGTACATAGCTGCTGTCACTTAACCGGACCCGCCTTGAGGATAAAAAAAAGGCACAGCATCATCCAAATATACAGGCTGTGATGGGAAGCAGGACAAGACTTCATTAAACGACAGCACTGTGTAGAGCATATGTGCACATTTCTGCATCAGTAAACTATGCCTGTGTGAGGAGTCAGCATTTGCCACATTTACATTTTCACAACAAGGAAACACAAAGCCCCTGTTAATGTGTGTCCCACATGGATAACAATGAACTGTGAGGTAGGGCAAAGCAATGTTTAAAGTCCCATGCGTAATCGTGTAACACGATTTGGCAGTGAAAATAGTAATTTCACACTCTCTAATCCCTTTCAAAGGTGCCCTTCAATTGCAACATTGTGTGGAGATGAGTGCATCTAATTTTCACTAGAGAACCACAAATGAAAAATGTGGTTAGCCACGGATAGGCATGCTTAGCGACTGCAGTCACAGCTATTGGACCCCAATGAAGAGTGCAGCTTTGAGGTGGAGAAGTTGTGACCACTGCGGTGTGACACCACCTATGAGAATAATATGGCTGCCAATGAGACCTGTTGTTGGGGTCGGCTTTTAGGATTTGAACATCGCAGTAGGCGTGCTGATCCACCGCTGAGGTCACAGCCATTGGATACTATTGAAAAATACAGCGTTAATGGCCAATTGAAATTGCAGAATAACACTGAAACCACACTAAGGACCTATATATGTGTGGGAAATGCCCTTACTTGTCACTTGCCTACAGACACTGATTCCTGCCATCCCTCCCCATCACCTGCTGCTGTTCTACATCTCTGGGACCACTCATGTCTGATAAAGTGCACATCAGGGCCAGTCCCTTCACCTCAGAGGAGCTGGAACCCCTGGTGGATGAGGTCCTTGGTCAGTACTGGTGCAACAGAGGTACTGGTAAGTGAATATGTAGAATCATTTGAGTCTTATGTAACTGTACACTAGTATGAGCCTCAGAGTTCAAGACAATGTGTCTGGGTATTTGTGGACTACTACATGGCCCATATATGACTTATGAGTTGTTGCACTTGAGTGTGTGGTGAGGATGGCACCATTGTCACTAGTGCCTCTCCCTTGGACAATTCAATCACAGATATGGTTACTGCATGGCTAAGGGTAATGTGTTCTACTCTGACTTGCAGAATTACTTCAAGGTAATGGGGTGTAGAGCCTTCTTCCCCCGATCTCTGACTGTATGCAAAGGGGATTTGTACCTAACAATGTTTAGCAATCGTATAGTTAAACTGATGCATGGAGGAAAAGTCACTTTGTGCCCCTGTTCCCTGTGAGATGACACATACATATATCAGTTAGATAACCTAAAAACATTAGTGAGATGGTACATGTCGATTGGGCAGAGGTTACAGATAAGTTATGTAAATGAGGTCATAGCGACACTATGGAGATGAGTCCTGCCTGCCCAAGAGCTCAAGGTCTGTATCTGTCTAGATTACAGGATAATCACCTCTTACACATCTGCAACATGTACAGTGGACATGTCATCCTTGGTTTGTAGACATAATGTGTTGAGTCTCACATGTGTATGCACTGTGTCAACATTCTCATTTCACATGCATGTGAATCTTGTAAGGGCTCACATTTTGTGGACTCCCAATAGACTAAATGGCTGTCCTGTGAATCCACAAAGTGGAAAGTCCACATCTCACATATGACTTACTCAGACGTTTAAGAAATGCACCCTCCTATTTTGAATCAAGCATTTAGAGGTTTGAATGAATCACTGACAGAATATCGACATTGAAAATATGGACGGCAAACATTTTGTAAGTGGAATATCGACATCAATAATATCAAAGTCCTATCTACATTAAGGTAAGTACAAAAATATATTAAAAAAAATATTGTAAAAAATATCATTTTTTTATGTTTAAAAATAATATAAAATGAAATAAATAATGCATTTAATTAAAATAAACATAGTTAAAACTATATTTAAAATTATAAGTAATACATATAACTATTTTTTTCAATTTTTTTCTTTTCCTGGTCCTCATTCGCCAATACCCATAGTATGCTGACCGTCTGTACATGCCCCTTTCCAATAGGCTAGGATGAGATGGGCTCTTCCCTCGGATTCTCTTGATACCATCAGCCCGAATGCCGGAGGGGTGTGTTTTCGGACCAAAAAGCCACTTCCCATCGATTTGGGGAGGTTGGGTATCACTCCAAATTGATCAAAAGTCCATGTGGACCCTCTCAATGCTCCATAAACCATGGGCATATCCAGTTTGTTCCAAGGAGTGTCCAGTTGGCACAATAATTGGACCACACAAAAAAACCCAATCATCTCCACCCCAACAACAAGTCCCAGTTTGCGATCTTTTTCCTGCTACATACTCTGGCCATATCCATGTTAGATGTTTCATACAAAGAAGTCAACCAGTCCGAGTGTTTGGGAGGGGTAGGGTCTACACAATATTTACAGATTTGTCTTCTTGCCAGTAGAATTGAATAGAATAAAAAGAGTCTGGCTGGTCCTAGTATGTGGGTATGTAAGCCAAAAATTGTTAGTTTTAAGTTAATTGCAATTGTCGCTCCCAGTATACTCTCCAATGTTTTTTGTATATCTTCCCAGAATGCCTGGATGGAAGGCCAATCTCTAAACATATGAAGTCTGAGGATTCTACCAATCCGCATTTTTCACAGCTGACTTGTGAACCTTTGATAATTCTTGAGGGGATAGGTATGCACGATGAGCCGTGAATAAGTGATTCCTCCTTAACCATGCTGGTTTCACTATGTTACAGAGGATTTTGAAAGATTCCTGCCATAGATGATCACACTGTTCGTTAGACAGCGATCCACCCCACAGCTTATCAGCCTACTTGAATTCCCCGTCGACCTCCTGTTCTATGGCCCAATACCAATAGGAGACCTCCTTTTTACCTGCTGGCCTTTCCACAAGCTGTTGCTCCAAGCTGGTTCCCTCACCATTACTTTTTTCTTTTTTGAACTGGGATTGTATCCAACTATGTACCTGGATATATTTGAATCTTGAGAGGCCTCTACTCACGCTCCTTTTTAAATCTTCCCATAAAATAATTGTTTCATTGCTGACTAAGTCTCCCCATACTTTATATCCAGCGTCTCTAAGTGGGATAGCCAGCTTGTCACAAAGGCATTCTGGGGAGCCTGGAGAATCCCAGAGTGGTGCCAGTTAGGAGAGGTAACTGAGACCTTTTGCCTTCCTTAATGATACCCATAACCTGGCAAAACCCTGTAGGACCTTAAGTTTAATTTTGTTAACATTTTTGATAGCCGAATTTAAACATGAACTCATCTGCCGGCAGCCCGCCCCTTTCAACAGTGCCAGAAACATAGCTGCACTCCCTTTATCACTTGGCGTTTTCAGTAGCATACGAGAATGAGCGAGTTGAAATGCCCAAGCATAGAATTGTAAATCAGATAACAACAACTCCCTTTTCTCTCTCCTACACCTTAGTTTCTTCCATTCTATTCTGCTAGATCTATATACCCAGATAAAAGAATGAATTTCTCGTTGGAATTACCTATAGTATCTTTGTCAAAATGGAGAGGGACTGTATTACAAAGAAAAGTGACCTTAGGCAGTATAGACATTTTAAGTAGGTTAATTCTCCCCAGAATGGATATGGGGAGGTGCACCCATGACTTCATTTGTTTATGGCAATCCCGAAGGGTTCGCGATAGATTGGTATCTGCCAGTTTAATAATATCCTGGGTAATTGTGACCCCAAGGTAAGGCATACTACAGCTCGTCTGATATGCAGTGTTTGCGATCTTCCAAGTCATAACGTCTGTCTTGGCAGCATTTGTCTCGTAGCCAGAAACCTTACCAAACTCTTCCACCAGTTTAATTACTACTGGGAGAGTTCTGTCTAGGTCTGCAGAAAATATTAGAATATCATCGGCATACAGGGCTACCCTTCTCTCCCAGTCCCCATGTCTAAAGGATTCTATATCAGGGTTATCCCTTAATTTCTGTGCAAATGGTTCAATATACATATTGAACAACAGGGGGGAGAGAGGGCAACCCTGTTGGGTTCCTCTGGTTATACCGAATGGCTTTGTAAGACAGCAATTCACCAGGAGCTTAGCGGATGGAGATCTATAAATCAACTGTATGGCACGGCAGAATATTATGCGCAGGTTAAATTCCTCTATGACTTCCGATAGGTAAATCCAGTTAACCCTATTGAAAGCCTTGGTGGCATCTGGACTCAAGGCTGCGAGGGAGAGCAAATAAGTAGAGGCGAGGTCTATTGCATGGACCAGGTCATAAGTACGGTCTGCTAACTGTCGCCCTTTCACAAACCCCTTTTGGTCCCCCAGTCTAGTAGCCAAAATAATTGTATAGATTTTATAATCGGCATTCAAAAGTGAAATGGGCCGATAAGACCCACAGCTGTAGGAGTTTTTACCTGGTTTCAGAATGAGAACTACAGTAGCATCATTCCAGGTTACAGGTGGGCTAATTCCATCCATAAAGATTTTATTAAATAGAAGGGTTATTGTTGGTATTAAACTCTCTGTTTTACCCCTTTTCCCACTCGCCAATGCTTTCCTCTCTTCCTCCTGTGTGATGGGCTGCCCCAAATACAGTTGTTGTTTGGAACTGATAGGTGTTAGAGGGATATTTTCCAACCAAGATTTTGCCTTAAATTTATCGTTTTTGGAGGTCTCTATATATCTCCTGGAAATAATCCAGGAAGGCCTCTCCTATGCCCTCGTCTGAAGAAATAGGGTGTTCTCCATTACCAGCTGAGATCTCCTTAAAATAGTTCTGGAGCTGGTATGCCTTGATTTTCCAAGCTTGTAATTTTCCAGCTCCTTCCCCATACTCGAAATGGGCCATCTTACTAAGTATTGGCGAAATTTGCGAATTCGCGGTACGCGAATTCGTGCGAAATCGTAACCACGATTCGCAATTTTCGCAAATTCCCCAAATTCCGTGAACTCGTGGATTTTTTTTTTTGCCAGTTTGCTATGGTTTGTTACAAGTTCAGGAACGCGAACTTACTTGTGTGGTCGCAACGGTGGCAACCATGTTGTTTCCACGTGTCCAGCCTGTTCGCGACCCTGTGGTTCATCACGGCCACCCTCCGGTTCACCACTGTCACCCTCTGGTTCATCACTGCCACCCTCTGGTTCATCACAGCACCCTCTGGTTCATCACAGCACCCTCTGGTTCACCACTGCCACCCTCTGGTTCATCACTGCCACCCTCTGGTACACCACTGTCACCCTCTGGTTCATCACTGCCACTCTCTGGTTCATAACAGCACCCACTGGTTCATCACAGCACCCTCCAGTTCACCACTGCCACCCTCTGGTTCACCACTGTCACCCTCTGGTTCATCAATGCCACCCTCTGGGTCATCATTGCCACCCTCTAGTTCATCACTGCCACCCTCTAATTCATCACTGCCAACCTCTGGTTCACCACTGTCACCCTCTGGTTCATCACTGCCACCCTCTGGTTCATCCTTGCACCCTCTGGTTCATCACAGCACCCTCTGGCTCACCACTGCCACCCTCTGGTTCACCACTGACACCCTCTGGTTCACCACTGCCACCCTCTGGTTCATCACTGCCACCCTCTGGATCACCACTGCCACCCTCTGGTTCACCACTGCCACCCTCTGGTTCATCACTGCCACCCTCTGGTTCATCACTGCCACCCTCTGGTTCATCACTGTCACCCTCTGGTTCATCACTGCCACCCTCTGGTTCACCACTGTCACTCTCTGGTTCATCACTGCCACCCTCTGGTTCATCACTGTCACCCTCTGGTTCATCACTGCCACCCTCTGGTTCACCACTGTCACTCTCTGGTTTATCACTGCCACCCTCTGGTTCATCACTGCACCTTCTGGTTCATCACAGTACCCTCTGGTTCATCACTGTAGATTATGGGGAGAAAGCACACCTGCCCAGCCTCAACCGGGGGCTGGTTAATGTGTTACTGAATTTGAGCTTCAAGTCCGGCACCTGCTTCCTTATCTGTAAGTGCTTCCTGTTGTGGTTTAATTTTTGTGACAGGAGCATTGTGCCATACTTGTAACTATTCTCTGACCCTGCTTGGAGGGTCAGAGCAGGGTCAGAGAATAGTTGCAAGTAGGCAACGAACTCTGGAGGCGCCGCTCAGGAAGCACTTACAGGGTTACAGCGGGTGCCCAAGTTGAAGATAATTTCTTTGTAACCATTTTGTGAATGCCATTTGTAAATGCCCAAGTTGAAGTTAATTTCTTTGTAACCATTTTGTAAATGCCATTTGTAAATGCCCAAGTTGAAGTTAATTTCTTTGTAACCATTTTGTAAATGGTTACAAAGAAATTAACTTCAACTTGGGCACCTGCTGTAACCCTGTAAGTGCTTCTTGTACTTCAGTTTTGGAAAATCCGGTCTGCTCGCAGATTCGCGGATCGCGAAATTGCAGAAAACCTGCAAATTCCGCGAGCGGAACATATTGTCCGCCTAATGTTACATCTCACTCACTTCCCACCTACGCATAAGACGCCCCTGGAGAACCGTCTCCATTTGTTCCTTCAGTTTCTTACTAATTTCCCAATCTTCCTTCCTTCCGATTCCCTCTTGGGCGTTTAGTTTTACTTCCACTTTCCTCATTTCTTCCTCCTAACCCATGATCTCTTCTCTATAATTCTTACATCTATAGCTTGCCCTGTTGGTTATTATACCCCTCAGAAAAGGTAATGCACAACAACAAAATGTACAATATCAGGTCAATTCAGGAGTCAGATGAATTACTGGATAGCATCAGAAAAAGGCCCTCATAAGCAAACCACTTACTAAGCTATGCTTTGGAGGTTAAAGCGAGGGTTACTGTCTACGGTTCATGAAAAACGGAGGAGATAAAAAAAATAACATATACATAAGAGGAGGAAATGGGATAGACAAAAAAAAACAATAAAAGGGGAAAAAGAGTTCAAAATATTCAAACACGTATTTAAGGGCACAATGTAAGGCAAAATCCCTCCCTTTTTTCTCATTTCTGGGTGGGTAACACATAGGTGTAAATATGTAGAGGATAGGAAGACCACGGACGCCATATCTGTATAACAACTAGTCCAGGTAAATGGGGGTTGGGTTCTCCAAGGGGGGCGTAGGGTGGGGGATAGGAGAGCACAGGGAAGTACTAAATACAAAATACCTAATTCATCTCATTTTTTTTAGGTTGTGTTGACCAGATAGCTTTAGTTAGACTAGAATTGACAGATGGGATAAAATCAAGGTGTAAAAGCTGCATTATATCATTGAGGGTCTGGAGGGCGGAGTACTCTACCAAATGAATACCTAGCAGAAATTGTCCTGGTATGTGAATGGCTTGAGGGTGGGGTCGCGCAGAATAAACATTTTACAATACCTGAGAGATTCCCCCGCCCAAGTCTTGGTTATCCAGGAGACACATCTTCTTGAGGCAGAAACAAAAGATATATTAAACTCACAGAAGTGGGTGGATTCTTTTGCATGTACCGACCAGACGGCAAATATTAGGGGTGTGTGAATCCTTTTTAAAAAATCATTTAAAGCACAGATTTTAAAATACAATGGTGACCCAGGGGGAAGATGGTTGATACTGAAAGTCACAGTCAGCGAGGTTCTCCTTACATTAGTCATCGATTACGGCCTGAACCATGATGATCCCTCTAACCTTCAAACTATTTTCACGCACTTATTGGACTTCCCCGAGCCATTGAAATGGGCAGGAGATTTCAATATTTTCATGATCCCAAATTGGATAAATCTAATAGTAGAGTAATCACCACTTCGAGCTCAAGGATATCCCTCTTGACAATAATGTCCTAGTTGGGCCTTAGCGATATCTGGAGAGAAAGGTCAGGCAACAGATGGGTGTATCGTATAGAAATCTTAAGTACAAACACAAGTCAAGAATTGACTTTATACTGATTAGCCATACTCTTAGGGATAGAGTAAAGGACATAACATATCTGCCATCGCATTTGTCACACCACTCTAGTATTTTATTGACACTACAGAGTCTACGGACTCAACAGGCCAGAACGAGGTCTTTTGACCGTACTCTGTTACTAGAAGAGAACAAGATGAGTTTTCTCTCTTGGGAAACAAACCAATTTTTAGAGACCAACTTGGGAACTGTCAACATCACTATAGTTTGGGACACTCTCAAGGCTTTTCTGAGGGATATAATAACCAACAGGGCAAGCTATAGATGTAAGAAATATAGAGAAGTAATACATATAATGTAAAAAAAAAAAACATATACATATAAAATGTAATATATATATATACTTAGTTAATAATATTTAAGATTAATTACTCTAATGACTTATGCATTGTTAAATAAAATTATAAGTTATTAATACATACATAGATACACATACAACAATAATATAAATAAAAATAGCAAAACTATATATAACACATAAATACTTGTAAATAAATTAGACACTACATTAACTAAAATAATAAATATTGGATAGGGTGGGGGGAACAATTACTATTCCAACTCCAGAGGGTGCAACAGTGGGGAAAGTGTTGGATAGCGTAGGGGTTAAAATTACTATTCCAATTCCAGAGGGTGCAACAGTTGGGAAAATGTTGGATAGCGTAGGGGTTAAAATTACTGTTCCAACTCCAGAGGGTGCAACAGTAGGTAAAGCGTTGGATAGCGTAGGGGTTAAAATTACTATTCCAACTCCAGAGGGTGCTACAGTAGGGAAAGTGTTAGATAGCGTAGGGGTAAAAATTTCTATTCCAACTCCAGAGGGTGCATCAGTAGGGTAAGTGCTGGGTAGCGTAGGGGTTAAAATTACTATTCCAACTCCAGAGGGTGCAACAGTAGGGAAAGTGTTGGATAGCGTAGGGGTTAAAATTACTCTTTGTGATTGCCAGCCCTGTTCCTTCTTGCCATTGCCTGTGGGGAACGCTGATTCTCTACTACGGGGGCCCGCTGTCATTTTCTGGCACCCGACAACCTCATTGAAGTGCCTGCATCGCCGCGCCAGGGGGGAACAACACTTCCCAGAATCCCCGGCAGTGCAACGTGTCACGGACCTGCGCCAGGAGGCGCATAAAATCAGGCCAGGCCCCACGCAGCGCGGGACGTGCCACAGACCTACTCTTTGTGATTGCCAGCCCTGTTCCTTCTTGCCAGTGCCTGTGGGGAACGCTGATTCTCTCCTACGGGGGCCCGCTGTTATTTTCGGGCAACCGACAACCTCATTGAAGTGCCTGCATCGCCGCGTCAGGGGGGAACTACACTTCCCAGAATCCCCGGCGGTGCAACATGTCACAGAACTGTGCAAGGAGGCGCATAAAATCAGGCCAGGCCCCACGCAGCGCGCGGGCGTGCCCGGACTCTGCCCGGGCGAATCCCAGGCCAAGGGCGGGACCGTCGTAGCCCGGAGGAGGCTGAGCTGGGCCACCCCCGAACATTTCCAGCACTGTAAGAAAAGCTAATTTTCCATTTTTTGGTCTGTGACTTTGATATTGACTGATGCACGTCGATTTGTACGTATTGTAATAATGGCAGCATGCGAAATGAAGGAAAGGAGGGAAGCTGTGGGGGGGAACTGTTAGTCGGATACTTGATCAGTTTATTATCAGAGCAACTTCTGTTCTTGAAAATGAAATAGCCCTGACGGAGCGTAGCCTGTCCCTTGAACCAATGTATGCAAGGCGATCTTCTTTAGGACCGATTATGTTGGCTGTTTCCCGAAATCAAGTAGAAGGGCAAATCACTAGTAATAGACAGACTAGCGAGGGAGACAGCATTGAAAATGTGGAGGAAAGTATATTAGATAGACCTGTGGTAAGTGGGCCGTCCCCTGATGTTCCACCAAGTGTCTTAGACAGGGAAGACACTGCTACTACTGCTGCACTACACCCCTCAACAAGGTCCTGTGTGAAAAACAGCTCAAAATCTCAAATGTTAAAACAAACCCCAGGACTAAAAAATGCCATTGTAAAGAGAAAGCGAGAAGTGGGTGCTCAGAAGGGGAGAAGTTCAAAGATGATAAAAATCTTCAAACCGCCCAATACCATTACAGAAGAGGCCGTGGCTACTGGACCTAGTGTATCACCTATACATCCATTGGTACTCACCCCTTTGTTAACGCCCCCTACCAATAAGGTGGCGGACCTAACTTTACCCGTGTTGCAACCACCTGTAGGCTTTATGCCTCAAGTAGAAGAACTGATGAAGTCACTTATCTTGCCACTCCTAGAAAGGAGAAGGTAATTAATGAAAGGTTGGAGAGATTTGAGCAGACCACGGCAGAGAATTTTGATAAGATGAAGAAGCAGGTTGAGGGCATACCAAGAGCTATCACAGGCGAAGCAGATATGGCGAAGGCATCCGTAGCTGTAGTCACCTCACTGCCTCCCCTGACTGGAGCTAATAGAACCCCGGTGGAACTCACCAAAACCAATCAAGTGACAATATCCACTGACACTGGGAGAAGTGAGCTAGTGAGAAGTAGTAGGGAGGGGAGGGAGGGATCCCGATTGATGCAAATAGTTCTTCAAGGCAGGCTAAGGAAACCTCCAATATTCCAAAGGAAAAATTTATTTTAAATAATATTAACCAACCACCGGAGTCCTGACCATATGCTGTTGTACTTGCGGGGGTTCCTGAACTGAAGGATGGCAAAACAGAAACTTATTTAGAGCTGAAAAATAAGGTCACCTATTGGCTAAATATGAACAGACCCCTCCCAAGTAATATAGACGGGAAAATTCTGCATGTACGTAGAGTAAGTTGGGTTGGGCAAAGAGCAAAGGATATTGAGGGGGACTGTGTGATTGTTAATTTCGGGGATAGACGGGTAGTTGGCTGCATTTGCGATCGCTTCTATCCAAGTGAGGGAAGTGGCATTCGAAGTTATGATTTAAGCTACTTCTACCGCCCTATATTATTTTCTAACCGTAATCCCTTCAGAACTCAATATGGAGGGACAATGGGTAGACTCAAAAATAATTTTTCAATACCTACATTCAATCGCTTTGAGGAGCTATGCGGTCTCGAAGGGGTAGATTGACTGATAGACCAAGGATGGAATAAACTAGCAGTCCTGGTGATGAAATTAGTGGGTGCTGCTTATAATATGAGTATTGAAGAATTCCCCATGAAGCAAGCAAGGACAACTTCTAATATGTCGGACCATAGCTCACGACCAAATAATATCGGAGAGGGCTCAGAACAGGGCATAAATGTTAATAATAATGGAATGACAATCGAACTGTCCAATGAAACACCTTGTGGAAGTAGACACATTGATATAATAACACAAGTAAGCGCATGTGATCCCCATTTGGTACCTACGAGACAAAGCGATATGATTGAAGGTGTTCCCTTAAACAGGAGTGCCCAAAACGCTAACATTGAGATGCAATTAGTGGAATGTAACAGCAAATGCCCGAAGAGTATCGTACCTGACACAGTCATTGAAACTAGCATCATATTGAGGTCATGGAACATAGCAGGTATGAAAAAAAACCTGAGTGATTCTACATGGCAGGAATACGTTGATAGTAGTGATATCATATTTTTCCAAGAAACCTGGGCTGTTAAAAAACGATTTTAAAGTTGGCTACTGATCATTCAGTGTACCGGTAATTGCTGCAAATAAAGGTAGACCTTCAAGAGGTTTGGCAATTTAGGCCAAAATTACACTGGGAACCGACTTCAAGCAAATTGACTGCAATAGCCTAGACATCCTAGGAGTAAAGTTTATCGGCCCCAACAAAAGAGAAATTTGTATTTTAAATGTTTATAGCAGGCCTTTAGCGGCAAAAAAGATTCAAAAGTGATCGAGCAGCTACATAATATTATCTCGGCACTCGATGAGAGAATTTTACTAATTATTGGGGGGGGATTTCAATCGCAAATTTGAACCAATAATAGGCCTGGAAAGTATCTTCGAACATGAAGATAATGTTCATAATATCCCTGGAATTGAGACAAGCTCAGCAGTACCATGCTCAGCAGCTGCAGCACAGCTATTGCGACTGACTGCGGCACATGGGCTACATGCTTCCAACGGGCGTTTGCCATCAGATAGCCCGAGCCAGCCAACCTTTCATCGGGGCAGCTGTCTCAGCCATCTAGACTATCTAATGGTCTCAATCCCACTTTGGCCGATGATAAGAGACCTCGTAGTGAAGAACCGGATTGAGAGTGACCATCGTTCACTTAGCCTGACCCTTAGCCCGATATTATTTAGTTTACTACCCAGGGGAAAAGAACCCCTTCAACAAATTGACATCTGCCCATTGATCTTGAATAATCGTAGAACCCTAAAGTGGCCGGTTGTACTGGGAAACGATAGTACTGTTAAGAAAATCTATAACTTGTATGTAGATTTAGTTTCCCCGTATATAAATTATCCAGCACAGGAGATCCCCATTATGTCGATCCACGGAAATTTGTCTCAGGCTCTTGGAGAAATATTAACTAAAACTATTAAGCCACAAAAAAAAGGCCAGGAAAGACTAGCCAAGGGGGACATATGGTACGATAAGGGCTGCCGCAATGCTAAAAAGAAACTTATAGCGGCTGTAAAAAGTAATAATGTGTTATGTTATGTTATGTTATGTTACTATTTTTTTTATATAGCGCGCAGCGACTCAAAAAGAGTATCCTGGCGCTTTCACAGCGAGACCTACAGAAAGTAACACAACACGACAATAAAAACAGCAGGGAATAAAATAAACAGAAAGGAAACCTATAAAGTAAACAACCAAGTCTTGAGACCCTTCCTGAAGGCCAACAGACTAGTAGCACCACGAAGTGACAGCGGCAAGGCGTTCCACAACTGGGGGGCGCGCAAACCAAAGGAGCGGCCTCCGATGCGAGCTTTTTGGACGCGCGGCACAACAGCCAGAAACTGTGATTCTGATCTGAGCGCCCGGGCCGGGTGTGCTATTAGTAAGGGAGAAAAGGAGATGTTGCAAGAGGATAATTGCCCAGGCTAAGAAACACTGGGATGAAAAAAACTTGGTCTGATCTGTTGGAAGCCTGTAAGGCAAATGACCAGGTATTGTTTTGGGGTTTGATTGCAACGGGCTCTAGAGGCAGAACCCCTACTAGGGATAAGTATTTGGACGCCAATGTGTGGGTTACACACTTTTCTGAACTATATGCCCCTACTGATACTGAGCATATTGATGCAGATGATGACTCAGGATTCAATTTGAGTGCGACACCCTTGTTTGTTCTTTAGTATGGCAGAAACAATCGCTGCCATCAAAGCAATAAAACCTGGGAAGGCCCCTGGTCCGGATAGGATACCCGGGGACCTATGGAAGCATGAAAATATGATTTGGGCTCCATATATAAATTACCTTTCCAATAATATTGCCATGGGCGCCCCTATTCCTGATACATGGCGGGGTGCTGAGATAGTTACTGTTTTTAAAAAGGAGGACCGTATGACTCCGGCCCATTACAAACCTATTAGTCTAATAGATGTCTTACAGAAGGTATACGCGAGACAAGTTTTAGGTAAGCTGAGTGCTTGGATTGGGGAAAATAGTACCCTAACCAAGTACCAGGCGGGTTTTAGAGAAAAAAATCAGCACAATTGATCAGGTGTTTAGATTTTTATGTATCATCTGGAAATACGTCAAAATACAACGGGCACATTTATACGTGGCTTTTGTTGACCTCAGGGCAGCGTTTGACCTTGTCCCTAGAACTGCTTTATGGTTAAGAATGAGGGACCAGGGTGTTCCCGGGGAAATCTTTGAACAGATTGTTAGGCTGCACGAGGACAACTATTGGGGACCAAATGGAGAACTGTCTGATTGTATTAATATAAAGCGAGGTGTTAGGCAAGGATGCGTGCTAGCACCCACACTGTTCTCCTTGTACGTTAATTATATACCTGACACCCTCTTGGGCTGCGAGCATGACTCTCCCAAGTTGTGTGGCGACCATGTGCCCGCTCTGCTATTCGCAGATGATACTATTTTAATATCACTGACTCCAACAGGACTACAAAATGTATTAGATACCTTCCAGGTTTACTGTGATACTAAAAGTTTGGAGATTAATTCGTCCAAGACTAAGTATATGGCGATTAATCCCCGTAGAGGGTTTAGAAAAACACTGCCTGTGAATGATGAAACAATAGAATATGTGCAGAATTTTAATTACTTGGGTATAACTCTTGACACTAAAATGGATTGGAAAACTCAAATAGATAAAGGCAAAACGTTCCTTACCCAGAATGTAGTTCCAATAGCGAGAAGCCATAAGAGTAGCCATACTAGAGCTGTCTCCCCAGCATTAGAGTTATATAATTACAAAGCCCAATCAGCCTCACTATATGGTTCCGAACTATGGGGCTATGCTGTTAAATGTGCCTTTACTACACTAGAGAATGTTTTCTTTAGGAACATTTTAGCTATTCCAAGGGGCACACCCTTACTTCCACTTATAATGGATTTGAATATCCATCGCACTGATGACTACGCGGCCTTAAGACCTTTGCTGTATTGGATTCGGGTATGGTCAACAGATGAATTAGTAGAGTATCGAGAAGCCTTAAAAGAAATTATTAAAATAAAAAATGGAACAAGGCTGCTATGGCTGAACCACATTGAGGACTGGTTCGCAAAGTAGGGGGTTAATTCACTATTGGGAAGACCCCGAGAGTCTCACCTTGAGTGGCACAAAGTTGCTAAAAAAAAGTTATTGGGAATTTGTCCTATATTCGAAATTACACAATCCGGAATTGGGGACTTTAACCCTTAAATACCTTGGTATGAAGACAGTAAGCAGATTCGAGTCCTTTATGGACAAGATCCTACCAACCTTAGCTAAAACATTGTATTTAAAATTCCGTTATGGCATACTACAGATTAAAGTAAACACTGTGAAATGGGTGTGCAACAATGAAAACAAAGGAAATGATGACTTGGTTAAATGCGAATTGTGTAGTATCGGTGCCAAAGAGGATGTGGCGCATGTATTGTTTTTTTGTTCTGCTTACACACAGCTTAGGAAAAAGTGGATAAAACCTATTTGCTGCCTTCTGGGCTTTAGAAGGTTCAGTGAGGCAGAAAGAATTTTAAGAACCGAAACAACTCAATCCATTGTTTTCAGTGTAAGCAAATATCTCTTTTCTGTGGAGATATTAAGAAGGAGAAGGGGTCTTAAGTTCTAAATGATAAAGGACTAGACCTCTGGCTGATTAAAAAAAAAACAGCTGGAGATGGGATGGGGATTCTTTAGCCTGTGTCAGTATTGCCCTGAATGTTTAAATAGCCAGTCTCCTTTTTCCTTTTTTGGAAAAAGTAACAATACCATTGATATTAAATCTTGTTTAATTGTTCAATTGTAGTGCACTGGCTGCACATTTTATTTAAAGATGGAATATGGTTTTTTAATGGATATTGTATTTATTGTTTTAAAATCGCAAATGCCCATGATTGACATCTAATTGACAATAATGAATTGTGGACAACATGGGTTTGGAATGGGAAATTTATTCATGCAGTTTTATGGTTTTATGGTCTTATTAAATTGCATGTATGTACATCTTTTATGGTTTTTGTTTTAACCGAAATAAAGATACTTTAACTTTGACTATTCCAACTCCAGAGGGTGCAACAGCAGGGAAAGTGTTGGATAGCGTAGGGGTAAAAAATACTATTCCATCTCCAGAGGATTCAATAGTAGGGAAAGTGTGGATAGTGTAGGGATTAAAACTACTATTCCAACTCCAGTGGGTGCAACAGTAGGGAAAGTGTTGGATAGCATAGGGATCAAAACAACTTAATAATAATTAAGAAAATATATATATTTTTTAAATAACAATTTAATTATTAGATCACAACAAATTAATTGACAATACCAATAATTAATTATTTAAAAATAATTACCAATTCCTAATTAAATAACAATTAAAATAAATACAATTAAATAATAATTATAACAATTTTCTTAGCAAATATTAAAAAAATAAACAACAACAAAATTCAATAACAAAAAGCAATAACTAATAAAAACATTTAGCAATTAATAATTAATTAACAATAACTTATGATTAAATACATTAAAAAAATATAAAATGTAATTACCAATTAATGATTAATAAACAATTATTTAAAAAATAAAATAATTAGTACAAATGTATTACAAATTAATAATTGATTAACAATAATTTATTTATCAATACTCAACACAAAAAAAAGATTTATTTAATTACAATTAAATTACTTTCCACCCTATTACCCTATAATTTCACAACACACGTCAATAATAAATTAATACACTTAATATAATTACCAATTAATCAATTCATAACCATTAATTATCAATTATTAAACATTATTTACTAATTAATAATTATTAACATAAAATGATGTATCAATGCAATAAATAAAAAATTACATATATACTTAATTACAATTAAATTACTTCCCACCCTATTCCCCTATGAACCCACAACCCGCTACAGAACTAAAACGCAAAATGTATTTAAAAATATTTAATAATTCTTAAAAAAATATTTAATTCATTTACTATCATTAATTGACTTCCCACCGTATTCGCCTGTAAACCCACAACCCGCTAAGGTACTAAACGCATAATTTACTTAAATAAATTATTACTAACTTCAAAAATGTAATACATATATTTTAAAACTAGTACAATATTTAACAAAAATTATAAAAATAAACATATAAAATAAAATACATAACACTAATATTAATATTGATATTAGTAACATCGATATTTTTGCTATTAATATTACTAACTTCAATATTAACAAAAACAATATTTCTTACCTTCAGGTCAATATTCTGGTCGTCATTTCGATATTCTGTCCCTCTGAAATTTAGGACTCGATATTTTTGCCTGTCGAAATAAAAAAGTCGATATTTAGACTGTTTACCGGTTTGAATAGTACACACAACTTGTCAAATAAGTGAGTGAATGTAATGTGAGGCACCTTACTGTGACCTCAATGACATATGGAGGAAAGCAATGGTCCCGGACGTGAGGGGGTAAGTGGTGTCAGTCACAGTGAGTATTTCCACAAGGTAGCAATTACAATGCACTATCTGTCATGGTCACTCACATCATGCACCACAGATGAGGACCGTGCTCACCCTGATGTAAGTTCACACCATCTGCATGTGTGTGTGATGTCCAGGTAGTAGGTCCATCCTCATAGATGTTGCCATTGTACTCATCAAGATTGCTCAGAGCATAGTATGTGACATAGTCTATCAGACTTTCCTGTCCATTCATCAATGTGTGCGGTATGTGTATAATCGCTTCTGGACTGGCACACAAAGGTTCACTACATATTGTACAATTTCTTTCATGTTTCCAATGCCCAACGCTGAAGGTCCATCAGTGCAAGGCCATATGGTGTGCCATCACCTCCAAGGTGCGGATCCCGGGAGTCTCCAAATGGCGAAGGATTCACTGTCACTAGAGGTTGGAAGGACACCTGCCGCCTCAGCAAGACTGTTGCAGAAGTGCAGCTGGGGCTGGCCCCTTGAAGTGGTAGGTTGGGGCACCGGACCATGACCCCGCTAATGGCCCGCATCCTGGCAGTGACCCAGCCAGAGCTAGATGAATGCTTGAGGGCCCAACAGCAGCAAGTTAGGGGTAAGTATTGGGATGAATGTGAATGTGTGCATGACTGACTGCCCTAATCCCAGCCAAGACCAAGCCAGGGACCTCACAGATGTCTCAGGTGTGATGCAATCTGTTCAAAATTGCCTCAGTGGCAATGTCATGAGGTGCCGGGTGTGTCTAACAGTTGGAATCTCCTGTATCATTACCACAACCAGTGTCAGGGCAAATAATCTTGACCTGTGAGTATGTTCCATTTTGAAAATTATGTCTGAACTGATACATTCATATGCATGAAAGGAAGGTGTGTGAGTTGTATGGTACAGTACACTTATCAGCCTTGTGTGTGTTGTGTGGCTCACAGAGTATTGTGACTTGTCTGATGATGTGCCAGTGGATTGAGTCTTGGACAAATGATGAATCAGGGTGCAGTGAGTTAGCAGAGGTTACACTTATCCAATTTGTTGTGTGGAGCCAAATGATACAGATGACAGCAGCATGCCATCAGATTAGTTCATTCCCTGCCACAATGACGGCAACTGCACACATGCGCAGATGGTGTAGTTGCTGATGAGTACAGGTATGCATTGGATGATCTACAAGTGGCCATTGTGTACATGGCAACATGGCTTTGCAATGGTCGGACAGTGGAAGCTTGCAGCTGTGGAGCTGAATGTGGCTATTGTGAAAATGTATTTAACCAATGGCTTTACATGGTTGTATGTGATCAGTGCGTATGTGATTTATTAAAGTTTGAGACTGTTGTACTGAGAAATCTGTGAAAATAAGCCTACGACACTCGGAGTGTCACCACTTACGGTGTTTACATTGAGGAGGGATCTACATATGCATCAGCACATAGACACGTTTTGCCTACTTATTGCCGTCATTGATTGCGCTCTTGTGACATTGATGTGCCCTTTTTATGAGAAATCAGCACAACATAGCGATGACTGACACCAGACGCTAGATTTAACCACACATTCCCCGTCCTTATGGAGGTCACTGAAAGCTTTACCTAAATGTTTATTCGGATGCCTTGCATCATTTCAGGCTTACCCTGACATAAACATATGTCTGGTATGTGACATTTTAGCACATGTAAGGCCCTTGCATCAGATTGGCCTATTCAGGGCTTTGTGCCTTGTTCTTTGTCAACACTTGTGCATGGTGCCTCATTGCATATTTTCATATTGATTTGTCCATGTGAAGTCCACAGACGTGTAGATCTCAAAGACATCAACTGGCAGTGAACAGCAGTGAGCATCTTGTTATGCAAGAAAGAGTTGTTTGTGGTGTCCACTTCCATATCAGCGATGAGTTTAAAATCTGAAGCGAATGTTCCCCAGTAGGTTTGCTGCAGTTCATGAAGAGCTAGATGTATGGATGCAATGTCACTTAACTATTTGCATGTTCCAGTTTGTGTGTGTTGTGTTTAGGGAACTCTTTCACGTCAGAGAAACAGTACACAATTAGATATGTAGATCTCCTGATCTGAGGCATCTAGGTGTAGCTACACACAATGGGATGTGATTCTAAAATATTGGCACATGTACAGAATAATGACAGTGTCAACTCATCATGTTGCGTGAATGGGCCATGTGTCTATACATCATGTATTCAGGCCAAAGATTGTGCTGATGCAGCCAATACATGTACAAGTTAAATCCTGTTCTGAAGTGAAATGCATTTTTTTGTATTTCTTGTCATATTTGTGAGAATGCCATTGTATTGAACCTATGTGTCTGTCTCTTACAGCATCTGCCAAGGGCAGGGAAGGAGTGGGGCCCGACTCCGTTGGGTAAGCAGCTGGCATGAGTGGTAGGCCTGGGCATAGGTCACGGAGTTTTGCTGTGCGGAATTCCGCAAAGTTACCAAAAACTCTGCGAAGTTCCGCCAGTGGCGAGGTGCAGTGCAAGCTGCAGTTTGTGTTAGTATTCCTGCCACTTGGGTAGAAATTGTACCCGAGCGGCAGCTCGCTCTCGCAAACTTACCAATCGCGATCTGGAACTTAGCGTTCCTAATCACGAGCGGGGAAAAATCTCTGCTGCACATCGCGATGCTGTGCGGAGTGCAGAGTGCAGAAAACTCCTCAAACTCCGCGAACTGAGCGAAGTTCACCTACCAGGCTTAATGAGTAGTCACTGTGAGTTTGTGACACTGAGGGGAACAGTATCTCGGAGGGGACAGAAGTGCCCTGGAGGAGACAGGAGCAGAAGCACCTAGCTTGAAAAGTTCACATTCCAGCGGCGACTACCTGGTGTTGGTGGACAAAGGGAAATCTCCATCTCCATCTCCGTCCAATGCACCATGTCCTGTGTCCACCCTCCCTGCTGCTCACCAAAATGTTGTCTGGGCCACCAGACCTCTTCTGCCTCCACCCAGGCACTGCTGCCCCTGCCCCTGTCTCCCTTGCTGCCCTCAATGTGGAGGCCACATGACATCCTGCGGCAGATCTCTGTGGGTCAGACTGCAGTCATGAATGCCCTCCAGGATCATGGCAACAGGTTTTCACAGGGTGTTGCGTTCCTGGAGGGCATTCATTCGGACATGGGAGGTCTACAGAGAACTGTCCAGTCTTTGACCTCCACAGTGATGGCAGCCATTCAGCAATACCAACCTCCAAGCCCAGCTCCTGTCCCTTCCACCTCAACCCTCCCAGAGGCCTCACCTTATCAGATCACACACACACCGGAGCACATAGGCACCCAGACATACACATGCAGCACACATCAACACTACACAAAAAAGCAACACACACCACACCATCCAAAACACACACAAAAGGCACCCATAAGACAACACCAACAACACCATCACATGACACTCAGAAACATAAACCACAGAAACATGCATCCACATTGCATACCTCAGATTCCTTGCACTCCAAAACACCTCCCATCGCCACACTTCAGCCCACACCCTCTAAAGACCCTTACCCTGACTGCCCTGGGCCTGGTTACTACCACTACTGGCCCACCAACCAGAGTTAAGAAGGCTGGGTTGCCCACAAATTCCTTGACCACTCACCCCCCTCGGAAGTGTGGACACAAACCAAAAGAGGTGGATGTCACTCCCCAACAGGGGAGGAAGGGGAAAAGGCACTCCCTCCCCCAATGGTACCACCAGATCTGGGAAATCTCCCCGGAAAGAAGCCCAACTACCTGCCCCACTTTCTGTGGAGAAGGAGGCTATTGTGTCCACCTCACTTCTCCCTTCCACTAAGCAGTTTTGTGGGTATCATATTCCAAATAAACTGAAATCCAGCCCTCCACATGCCAAATCAACCACAGCAGCTCTCCACCTCCCCAGGCCACTACTCCTCCTGGTCCAGACAGCCTCCCCCTTCACACATTCATTGCACCCACTGCGTCAGTTCACACCATCTGCATGTGTGTGTGATGTCCAGGTAGTAGGTCCATCCTTGCTCCCACTGCCTCAGACAGTTCTCATCCTCCAGGTCCACTCCTCCCACTGTCCCAGACATGCCCCCCACTCCAAGTTCCAGTTCTCCCCAAGTTTGAGCAAGCCTCACCCTTCCACCCCATATCCTCCCTAAGTGGTGCTTGGACTGCCCATTTGCTGTCCATCATCCCCTTTTGTATCGCTTTGTTCGCCCTAAGTGTGGCAGGGTATGCTCAGACGTGAGTCCCTTGTTCACCTGGCCACTGGATTCAAGATAGCCTGACTGATGAGGATTATGAATCCGAAACCGGTCCCAGGATGCTTGTTTCCGGTCCAGGGAAGACATGGCTTGGCAGTTCGGGCTGGACTGTTCCCATAAGGCACAGGGTCAGACTGATTTGCATATAGCCATGTCTGAACTGGGGTGGCTGAGTGAACTAGAGAATGGTGATGGATTAAACCCAGATCAGTTGACTGGGGGTGAGTGTTTGATTTGTGCAAACGCTCCGTCCATCATCCCCTTTTGTATCGCCTATCCTGAGGAGGTTTCCATGGCAGTTGACTGCAGTGCAAGTTTTCATTCACAGATGTGCAGAGTTTATTTTGGACTGGCCATTGGCCTTGCTGTTTTGCACTTTAATGTTATAACGGAGATTGTATTAAAGGTATATTTTTTTTCAGAGCTTTGTCGCTGGCCTTGCTAATGACGTTGAACAATGTATTTGTATATGATGAGCTGTTCCAGGCTCTAAATGCAACATTCACAGTGGCATTTACTTGATTTGCAGTTGCAGATGTCCACAGAGCTTGGAGCAGGTAATGTGCCCATTGAGTCAAAGGGTGGATGGGGCCATGGTGCTTATCAGTGATGGTCTATTCTTTGGCTCTACATATATTTGTCTGGGCTCTGCTTTTGCACGCATATAATATTTGGCTAATCTACATCAACACTGGCTGTTTAGTTTCTAGGATGACTTGAGGGGTGGACAAGGTGCATCATATCTGATGGATCTATTTTGATGTATACACACCAGGGTAGTTGTTCAGTTATCTTTGATAGGTATGGGTTCATAGTTAAATAGGTATATTCACATGACTAATTGACTGCTCATGCAGTGTGATAGTCATGTGAAAATCAAATGTAGTAATGTGGATTGTGCACTTGAGCATAATCCTTCCACACTTGTACGTTCCAGTTTGTGAGTGTCTGATTGTTATCAAGCTCAGACACATGCCACAGGATGTGTGCACATGTGGATGTTTGTGCAGATGCAATGTGCATTGTGTCAGTGGATTGGTTTACGTGAATGTCCACGTCTGAGTCTCACTCGAGTTGTGAAGCCTGCCGAGCGTGGTGCAGTAAGCACGGGCTGTGGAGCAGAATGGCGTGGGCTCAGTTTATTGAATTTGAATGCAGGTGGTAAGGCAGAGAATCCAGACCGTCTTTTCGCGTCGACCGTAACCGCGGGGAAAAGACGGGGAGGACATCTTGCAGCTCCCTCTCACGGCACCGATACCATTAATACTGTCCCAACTTTGGCCCCCGCTTTCATTAGCGGTCGGCAGGAGGGCTAGGCTGTGGTGGATTGCGACTGTGACTTCCTTGTGGGCGTGAGTCCCTTTTGGCCTGGGGCCTGGGGCCGGGGGCTGCTGCAGCGGGCAGGTTTCTCTTTGCCCCTTCACCTCCTTATCCCATGGCTTGAGCTGCAGCTGACTGCCACTGACTGCATTCCCATACATCTCCACACAGCCCACAGGAAAGCAGAGAACAGAGAGCAGCAGCAGCAGCAGCAGAGTACAGCCGGTCAGGCAGCACTTGGAGGGCCCTGTCGAATACAGAGGCCCAGCAACTGGCGACCGGTTGGTGACCAGTGAGTGGTGGTGAGTTGTAAGTCTGGGCATTGGTCGCCCCCTCATTTCATCCCTGGAGCTGATGTGGGGTGGCTGTGACAATATTGAGGCCTACAGCCCATAGCCATAGCCTACGGCTTACAGCTTATCTTAAGTGCCATTTGTAGAGCGCACTGTCGCCGAAGCTTCCTGGCGCTAAAGACAGAGTGGGTGAGGAGGAAGTACAGGGTGCGGGAAGCCTAACTGAGGGAGGGGAAAAGGTGCGCTTTTAACAGTTTCCTGAATTTGATAAGGGATGTAGAGGATTTGATTGAGAAAGGGAGGAGGTTCCAAAGTGCAGGAGCCAGATAGGAAAAGCAGCGATCGCCGAATTGTTTAGTTTTGCTTTTGGGGGTGGCTAGCAGATCACGATGTGCTGATCGGAGGTTGCGTAACGGACAGTGAGGATGGATAAGGGATTTGAGGAACCCAGGGCAGGGGCAGTGAAGAGCTTTAAAGGTGAGACAAGCCACCTTGAAAGTGGACCTCTGGTCCACCGGGAGCCAATGGAGGCTGCGGAGCAGAGGCTTAGCTGATAACCATCTGGGGGATCCGTGAATCAAGCGGGCCGCTTGATTCTGGACGACTTGGAGGCGGTGTGTCAGGAATAGAGGGAGACCGTGATAAATTGCGTTGGAAAAATCCAGATGGGAAAGCACGAGTGAAATAACAGTTTGAGTGAGTGCTTCGGGGGGTAAAGGTGACGAATTTTGCGAATCCTCCGGAGTTGGTACATGCAGGAGGATACTACAGCTCCAACTTGGGTTTTAAGGGAAAGTTCGGCGTCAATGATTATGCCCAGGCTTTTTACAGCTTTGGCTGGGGTAGGGGGGGGGGGGGGCGAGCTCTGGAGGCCAGTACTGAGGGCCCCAAAGGGTGTGGCTGAGTCCCGGGAGGAGGAGCTCAGTCTTGCCGGGGTTTAGTTTTAATTGATTATGGTTCATCCAGAGCTGGATGTGAATCATAACCTCGTGAAATGTTTTGATGGCATGAGGGGAGTTGAGGGGGAAGATGAGTTGCAAGTCGTCTGCATAGTTAAAAACTGTGATATCTCATTTCAGAAGGGATTGAATCAGTGGCCGGAGGTACAAGTTGAAGAGGAACGGGGAAAGGGAAGAACCCTGGGGGACACCACAGGAAGTGAGAGTATGGTTGGCAGTGTAAGGACCCATGCGAACTGCCTGTGTTCTTCCAGTAAGGAAGGATTTGATCCACTCATACGCTGTACCTTGGATGCCCGCCTGCCTGACACGGTGGAGAAGGATGTTGTGATCCACCGTGTCGAACGCGGCCGACAGATCCAGCAGGACCAGGGCCTGATGACGTCCGCCGTCTGCGTTGCTTCTGAGTGTATCAAGGACTGCCAGGATGACAGCCTCAGTAGAATGGGCAGGTCGGAAGCCCGCCTGATTAGGCTCCAGATGGCAGGAGGATTCGATGAAATTTGACAGGCACCGAGTGGCATGGGCCTCCAAGATTTTGGAAAGATAGGGAAGGAGGGAAATAGGACGATAGTTTGACGGCTCTGCAGGGTCGGCGCCAGTTTTTTTTAGGAGGGGTAGTAAGATGGCCTTCTTAAAAGAGGTAGGAAAGATACCGCAGCAAAGGGATCTGTTAAGTAGATTTAGAATGTCGTCGGGTAAATTGAGACATACATTCCGCATAACGGATGGTGGACAGCAGTCGTTGGGGGAACCAGATTTGACACTGGTGGCGAGTTCCGCTAGGGAGGTGGAGTCCAGAGCGGGAAGGGTGTCAAAGGTCATAGGGTTTGTAGAGGAAGTATCCGGTGGGGATGACTGGGGAGGGGGTGGGATGGACATTTAAATTTTTATGATCTTTTCCAGAAAAAACAAATTTAAGGAATCGCAGGCCTCCTGAGTAGTGGTCTGAGTTGGAAGAGTTCTGTCATCAGAGGTTAGCTCGTTCAGAACTCTGAACACCTCCTTGGATTTATCTTCTGCCGATGAGATCCTTTTTGAGAAATGATCTATTTTTGCCGATCTGATGGCTGCCTTGTATTCTTTGCGTGCAATCAGATAGGATTGTCTGACTAGGTCTGAATAGTTGCGTCTCCAGATGCGTTCCGACTGGCGGGTTTTCAATTTGTGGGTTTTAAGCTCATCAGAGAACCACCTATGAGAATTGCGGTGACTGGTGCGGGGGAATTTGACTAAGGGGGCGACTAAATCGCTGGCCGATTCTAGCCAGGAGCCTAGATTTTGTTCTAATTTATCGATATCATCGGAGGGATCTATGCGAGAGTCGGCAAGAGCGGTAAGAAAGCCCTGAGCATCGTAGGTGCTCCATTTCCGTGACAAGCCACCTGCCATCAATGGGGCAGAGATCTGACCGGCCATTGTTATGGTGGTGTCCACCAGGTGGTGGTCTGACCAGACGCAAGGGAGTATGTCTGGTGGGGAGAGGGCCAGGTTGCAGGACCAAATCTGGTCCAAGATATGTCCCTTGATGTGGGTGGGTTGGGAGACCTGTTGAATAAGATTCAGGTTAGTGAGGGTGTCAAAGAGTTCAGTGGCATGAGTGCCAGCGTTGGTGTCATTGAACCAATAGTTCAAATCGCCAAACATGGCGAAACAGGAGTGCATTGTTAGCAGGGAGGACAGTTGTTCGTTTACAATGGAAGAAAAAGAGGGCATTGAGTGGGGAGGTCGGTATAGTAGGAGGAGAGTGAGAGGGCCAGGGTCCGTTTGCACACTGAAGAGTAGGTTCTCCACCTCAGGGAGGGGGAGAGTGTGAGAGGAAATAGATATCAAATGTTTTGATATAATGGCTGCCACCCCGCCACCGGGCCGGTCGTCAGGGCGGTCGGTGTGAAGGATGTAATAATCAGGGGGAAGGGCAGCCAGTATATCAGGAAGGGACTCTGAGGTTAGCCAGGTTTCTGTGAGTAGAAGTAAGTCAGGGTTAGAGTTAGATAACAATACGAAGATGTCCTCGGCGTGTTTCACAAGTGAGCGGGTGTTCAGGTATAAGATCCTAATGGGCGTGGAGTTCCTGGTTGGCGAGGCTGAAGGAGTGCGGCCGCTGGAGGAGATTTTGTCGGGGCGCATGAGGCCAGCAGCAGATATGCGGCGAAGGGTCGTTGGCGAAAGGGTGGTGACGGGATTTTGTAAGTCCCTGAGAGTATTAGCCGAATACGTGATGGTTTGGCCAGCCTGGCGTGCCCTCGGGCCCGTCCTGGCAAGGACGGGCGCAGACGGGCTTGCCTTAGGCGCGCCTTCGGCGCGCAAACGGCGCTCGTCCGCTGCGCTTCCGGTGGATACACATATTATGTGCTGGAACAGGGGGAGGGTAGAGGGCGTGGCCTAAAAAGGGGCGTGGCCTCTCTCGCGGCCGGGAATGGCGTGTGTGTTTGGCGGCGCGGCAGCGCTAAGATCCGCTGTGCATGCCTGACACAAAAGAAAGAAATGCTCTCACAAGCTGGTGAGTGAGTTAAAAGCAGTGACAATCAATAATTTTTAAAATATGCAAAGCGCGAGTGCGCCTCCCGGCTTCCGCCTCAGGAGGGTGTACCAGTCTGTCTGATTAGGTCGCTTGTATTCAGCGGCTTTTTAAGGCGACGGTGGGCGTGGCCTAAAAAGGGGCGTGGCCTCTCTCGTGGCCGGGAATGGCGTGTGTGTTTGGCGGCGCGGCAGCGCTAAGATCCGCTGTGCGTGCCTGACACAAAAGAAAGAAATGCTCTCACAAGCTGGTGAGTGAGTTAAAAGCAGTGACAATCAATAATTTTAAAAATATGCAAAGCGCGAGTGCGCCTCCCGGCTTCCGCCTCAGGAGGGTGTACCAGTCTGTCTGACTTCAGCCTACAGCTTACAGCATGCAGTATTGGTGGCAGTGATCCCAAGGGGTATAGGTGCGCAGGTGCGGCCAGCCCACTGCACAGGGAGTGTGGGGTGTGTATCGCCGAGTCGAATACGGCATATAGCATACAGAGGCCCTGCAAAAAGAAGGAAGTCAGTGCAACTAGACAGGCCACACAAGCCTTCTGGATACAGGCCTTTCGGAGACACCACAAAGAGCAAATAAATCCTAAAAGCAAATCTGAGGACATGCATTTTGGTTGGGCTTGCCCGTGTTTGGTTGCCTGGAGTGGTGTCCATCATCACCTTTGGCTTTTCTTTGTTCGCCCTAAGTTGGCAGGGTATGCTTAGACGTGAGTCCCTTGCTCACTTTGCCACTGGAGTCAAGCAAGCCCGGCTGAAGACGGCTGTAATGCCAGAAACCGGTCCTGGGAAGCTTGATTCGGGTCCAGGGAAGACATGGCTTGGCAGTTCGGGCTGGACTGTTCCCATGAGGCACAGGGTCAGACTGATTTGCATATGGCCATGTCTGAACTGGGGTGGCGGAGTGAGCTAAAGAACAGTGATGGACTAAACCCAGATCAGTTGACTGGGGGTGAGTGTTTGTATTGTCAACGCTCCGTTCATCATCACCTTTGGTTTTTCCCTGGTGTCAACAACAACAACAAAAAAAAGCAAGTAGCTTTGGTTGAACCCGACAAAAATATTTTGGCATACAACTGGTACTTTTAGGGAGGCATAAGACTATTGCAATCACCGCCGCACAGGGCGGCTGTCTAATATCAGGACTGTGATGCAGTACTGTTAAACGACAACATTGACTTGTAAGGCACAATCAACTTTTATTAAATAGGAAAAAAGAGCAAAAAATGCATTCCACATAAACTATAAAGTTCAGGGCGAGGGAGAGCCATATTCCCATCAACAAAAAGGGTAAAGAAATCCCAAGGTTCAACCACAAAGAATAACAAAGCAAAATCAGAGGGAGTGGTGCAGCCTTAAATCTCACCTGTGTATAGAATGTTTGCAAAATCGATCAGTATGTCAAGCAAATTACATTTTTTAAAAGACCCAGCGGATGTAATGTTATCCCATCACGAGGAGCAGGAGGGATGCGATCATCATCCACAATCACCAATCCCACCATCTATTCACATAAGGAATATAAATTCAAAGAACAATCAAACTAATACAGCGCCCACAACTCTAACTGGGTCCCAGCAGGACAAAGAAAGCAAAGAATAAATGGACCAATCATGGGGGTCTATTATGGACCAGGAACGCCTGATGAACGGAGACCACTCATTACAACAGGATAAATACTCTATTGAATCTCCTGCTGAACAAACATCACAAAAATCTTGAGAGCAATTTCAGATCACTGGGGCCCACCAACCTATTGAGGTACAAGTAAAAATCAACAAGCATCCCTCAAACAACATGTGGAAATAAGTGAAATCGATAGTAAAACACAAACATCGACTTGTACAGTACTGTCACCTAGTTTACAAAACACCACAACAAACGAGGTACTAGTAGGAAAAAATTTAGGTAGAGAGGGAGCAGGGATTGAAGAACACACACTAGTTAGCAGGTTAAAATGGAACAAGCATCAGGCGAAGTTATTTAAAGCATGGAAAGAAAAACAAGAGTAAGCATCCTAGAAACCAACCTTGTGTGCATAACTGGAAGAGGTGGATTTGTGCTCTAAAAACTATACTTGTCAACAACTACAAAGTCAGCCCACATGAAACGATGATGTACACCTTACAACTTAGACACAACAACATAAAACTAAGCATAATAATACGTAACATGAAAAGGGCAAAAAGAGCAAATAGGATTGCAAGAACCCAAGAAACAATGGAAAAGTTTAGAGACCTTTCCAAAAAGTGCAGACATCTGCTATGGTCTCTTCAACAAAATAAAATTGAGAAAGACTGGTTAACAATACACAAGCTCTCAAAACCTCACAAACAACGTCAGCTTTGGCAATCTGTAGCCAGCCTGGGGAAAGGTACAGTAGACAGGCGCAACTCTGTACACACAGATGCATGGCTGAGACACGTCTCTACAATTTATATTGAAAAGGAAGGCTACATTCATACTGGAAGCTCCGGGGCTTCGCCCCTTGGCTAGCGCAAATACAGACGAGGAGGTATCAGTGGAATTTATGGGCAAAGAACAAGACTGTACCACCGTCAAAAAAGTTATAAAAAAGATAAGAAAAGGCGGGGAAAATCTTATCCAATCTGTTTAGCGAATGTCGATTGAAAGTAAAGGTGCCCAATTCATTGCGAGGGTCATTTTTACATCCAAATTTCAAGAGAGGAGACAACACAGAGCCACAAAAATTATAGATTAATCGCCCTCTTGGTCATTGAAGAAAAAGCCTATGCCAGCACCTTATTGAAGGAATAAAATAGATGGATTAAAGAGAACAAAATCCTCCCCCCTACCAGTCCGGATTTCGTAAAGGCAGCTTCCCAACTGACAACATCGTGGCCATGTCATATCTAAGCCAGCAAGCAAACGGTAAAAATAATAAACCAATCTTTGCATGCTTCGTAAACTACTGATCTGCCTTTGATGGGGTGCCTTGACACAATCTTTGGACCAAATTGCGTGTCTGGCATATCCCAGCAGGTTCTTCTCAACGCCATTATCTCGTTGTACAGTAACACCTGGATCAAAGTAAAACTAGTAGACAACATTACAATGAAGAAGTGCTTGACAAATCATGGATTAAAACAGGGATGTGTATTTGCCCCCACATTGTTTCACTTACACACCGCTGATCTGGGGAAGAAGGCTCACAAGGCCAGTCTTGTAACTCGGAAAATCGGAACCAACAAACTGCAAATATTACAATACGCAGATGATTTCGTGGTAATGTACCACAAAAAATCGGGCTACAAAAGGTCCTAAATGCCCTCAGTAATTACAACGAAAGAAATGAACTCATAATAAATGCTCAAAAAACTAAAGTTGTAATTTTTTGACATTTCCCCAAAAATAATCTATTGAAATGGCATGTGGGCAAATAAATCATCTTTACTGCGAAATCCTACAATTACCTTGGGTGCTGGCTAAGTGAAATTGGTAAAGCAACGCTACATCTGCATAAAATGAAGGCCAAAGCACAGTCAACAACCTATGCCCTATGTAAACTACATGAGCTAATGCAAGGTCCAACGACAGCTCCTATTAGAAAAGTAATACAAGTCAAAATAAGCAGCACAGCAGGCATACCCGGGTAAAATGGAATTAATGTTAGACAAAGCACAATGCCAGGACTATAAACGCATTTTCAAATTGCCAAAATACACTCACAACAGCCTAATTTGTTTGGAATTTGGACTGAAGCAACAAAGTAAAGAATGATTGGGAATGCATGCGAAATACTACTATCAAGTATTTACAGCCCCAGCCGGAAGCTTAAAGAGCATGCTAAAGCCGATCTACCGGGGAGTCAATTAACCTGTGGCAATATTATATGGAGGAAGCAGTGAACAAGTTGGATTCAGAAATTGAAAACTGGGACCAGGGACGATAAACTGTCTAGCCATTAAAAACTCAATTAATAAACAATGCTACCAACTGTCACATACAAATTAGCTAGTTGACTATGTAACAGGAAGAGGTCCACCAGGGCTGATAACATCATATGCAGGGCATAAATCCAGCCCTATCTTAGCCAAGCACTGGGAAGGAAAGCACTAAAAAACATTGTTTGGGCCAGATTAGTGCCTCTCCCAATTAAAGAATTAAACCCAGGGTGGAAGTCCCTTGAACACAGAATTCGATGTATATCTGCAACTTTAAATCTGAATCTCTGCTACACTTGATTTGTTGTTGTCCCAGTATGCTACAGCCTAGTCAGAACCTTTTAAAACAAATATAACTGCGTAACGGGGTCCGGACAGTGAAAGAAGCAGCCTCGGTTCTCTTTTCCTGCACCCGTCAGACTTGGCAAGATTTGGGAGATACATGGCCGAGCTGCGTCTCAGGCTTATGGAAGAGGAAGGGGTCAGGCAATGCAAAAGACAGTCTGGTTTTTTAAACAATCAGTCTCCAGCAATCAATTAGTGATGACGTAGTTTTAAATACCAACCTTAGTACCTGTATCAAATTTGCAATAGGTTTGAACTGGCAATTTCTCACCGTTTTTTAATGTATATAACATATCTTTTTATTCAGTTTTGATAATGCTGCGTAAAGTCATTTTGCACAATGTTTTTTAAACAATTGTGATTCTATTTTTTTTAATTGTATGTAAGTCATATTGCAAATGGTTTCAAGTAACTGCAATAAAATAAAATGCATTCATTCAATGTGTCAGTGTGACCTCTCTGTACTTGGATTCACTTACTTGTGGGCCACATCAGCTGGAAGTATGCAGAGGGTGTTACTCCAATGTGTGGGGTGTTGGCTTGTGGATCATACATTGCTCTTGCTTACCTTTGTGTTCACTGTGCTGACTGACTCTGGGAAACATAGGTTATATGTTCCATTTGCCATACATTGATGTCATATTATACTATATATACTCAACTGTGGGGTCTTCCACTCCATACCAGTCCTTTACACAAGTCCAGTCTCCAGAACTCCACTGTGTGCTATTACACTGTACCTGTCAGCACAGTATGACACTACAGTCAAAAGAAGTCCATTTTAGGACCAGAACAATGTATGATACTACACTATGTCCTATTGCACTGTACATTCCTCACCTATACAATTCTCATGTATACACCAATTCACTCAACAACTTTCCACTCTATGCCATACAAGTGTTTGACACTCAGAACCACTCCATAGTGTGACACTATACTATGACAGAATCATATGTGTCCTAAAACATTTTGCACCTCAGAACTGGTTCCCAATTTGATCTGTGCTAATTGAGTCTACTTAATTGTAGTGATGGTCAATCCTGTATTGTACAGTTTATTTACAATACAGTCATCTAGGTTTGTCCTGTGCATATGTGGTTGCCAGAGTAGTAGAGCAGTAGCTGATATCTGCAGTGCGTAGGTGTTTGATAAGGCACTGCCACACAACCTGATGTGTGTTCTGGCTGAGTATGTGTCATATGTGAAGATGCATTAAAGGTTGTGGCACAAGATGCTGAATCAATAATTTGTGCTGATGTGCAGTGAGTGTGGACTTTTGGCTGCATACTGTGCAGAAAGGGATTGTGGCGTGGGCACAGTATTTCTTTTGACTTGTGTAGATGTGTCCATGGTGACTTGTGTGGATATAGTTTGACTAACTTTCATGTAAGTGTTGGTCTGGGGATTATAATGAAGCATACATGGTCAATGTAGATTTCTTTTGGGTATGGATGTATGATTATATGACTCACACTGTCTTGATGCTCATGGTTGGTGGTGTTGTGTGTTGTGTGAGCAACTGCTTATGTGTTGGTATGTATGCTTAGTCATGTAAGGATGAGATAGCCTGCTGGTTGTTGATCTGGAGTATGTGTGGAAAATCTGTCAGTATGTGTGTACCTAACACCCTGATATGTACATGTATTTGCTGTTTGGTGTGCTGTGTCGTAAGTGTTCAGTGTGATTATTTTTCCGCATGGTAGCAGTTCTGCTGTACATGTGGCTCTTCATTGGGATGCGTGTGGATTGTGAGACTGCAATAAGGGGTATCTTAAGAGTGACTCAATGAGAAAATGGAGAGAGATCTGTGTGTTGTGATGATGTGTGATGTTCTAGCTCGTGATGTTGATCTCAGATATGTGTGTTCCTGGTTGTAGTAATATTGCTATTTTTCCTCTTTCTTCAGACAAGTGTATGTGTGTGTTCTGTTGTTATTGCAGGGGAGCGTGTGTATAAGGAGTGTGTGTCTTACAATGTACTGAGAGTGTTGGTTTAGTACTGTGAATTTATTTTGGTAATGCCACTTCAGGCAATGTGGAGTCTTGTTGATTTGATAGTTGAGTGTGCTCAATTGTGCTATGGCCCTCTGTCTGTGCACAGTTGTCAGGATTGTGCCAAGGAATGTTTGGGAGGCAGACTGACACCATGGTCCCATTGTGATCGGTGGAGTGTCTGTGGCAGTGTTGCCAGATTGGTATAGAAGAGGCACACTTTGGGGTTATATGTGTCAGTTGGTCATGTAGTTTTTGTCTTTGGTTGGATTATGCAGTCGGTGCAGTTAGCCAAATGAAAGTCTTATATCTTATTCGAGGGAGGACTCTGAGCATATTGGGCTATCCCCTCTCTTGCAGCACTTACCCATGCTTGGTGGAATGATCTTGATGTGGTCTGTGAGAAGATATTAGGCAATAGCCTTGAGTACTGGATTACATACATTTGGCATCGTTGACTTTGGCTCTGAGTTGTGGGAGAGGTGTGGCGCTGCAGCCAGGGCGACTGACGCTGGGCGCTGGGGATCACGGTTCGATCCCCGGCTCCGGCAGCAGGGGTCTGCTCAGCACCATGTGATTTAGGGCAATAGATTGCCTAATCTTCCTAACGGCCCCCAGTGCCAAGAGAACCCTTCAGGGGTGATTCGTGCGCTATACAAGTATTGGATTTTATTTATTTTAGTTGACAGTGTCCCCACCAGTGGGAAGCATTCTAGAGCAGGGCACTCATAGGAGTAGTGTTGCACCTGTATCAGACATTGTGCTGGGTGTAGCGGAGGGAAGGTGAGTGTGGAGTGTGAATGGCACTTTAAAGTTTGGCTGACAGGGAAGGTCACAGTGAGGCATGAGTAGTGTGCCAGTGACATACACATGCCAGATTAGTTAAGACAAATGGAGTGCTGTTCCCTGGATGGCTAATGACAAGTGCTCTCATTGTGGTCCAAGAGCTTACTTGCATAGCTGAGATCACAGTGATACTGCACCAATGATATATTCAATTCTATTTGGTTCTGTGTGCCATTCATGGACCAGTTGATGTCTTAAGTGTATTCTCAAATGTGAGACCTCTTACATTCCATGAACATATGCTACCACTCATTTCTCCGAACATTTTTTGGACAGATCCCTCCACTTTAAATACTTTACTTGTTATTATTATTATTATTATTACGGAGATTTCTAAAGCGCCTGGTTACACCCACCGGCGTGTCCCCGCGCTGTGGTGAGAGGCAGTGAGCGGAACAGTAAGCCATTAATCTAGTGTAGAACAAAATAGATGGGTTTTTAGAGCTCTCCGGAACTTCACCTCCGAAGGTTCAAGACGCAGTTCCATAGCGAGCCTGTTCCAGCTCTTAGCTGCAAGATGTCTAAAGGATCTGCCTCCCATTCGCGCTTTCTTGACTTTGGGAACAGCTACTAGGCCACTACCGGTGGATCTGAGTACCCGACTAGGTTTGTATGGTGTGATGAGGCTCAGCAAGGGGGCGGGCGCCCTGCCCCCAATAATGCAATGACATACGCATAGCGCCTTAAAAGCAATCCTCTCCCTGACAGGAAGCCAGTGGAGAGCCTTTAAGGCGACTTTGGAGGCTGCTCTTTTAGGGAGCCTCAGTATCAGCCGTGCTGCGGCATTCTGTAACACCTGCAGGCGACTTAGACTTTTAACCGTGGTCCCCAGATAGAGAAGGTTGGCATAGTCTTGCCGTGAGGTCACCAGTGCATGCACCAGCGTACGTCTCGCATCAACCGGAATCAAATCAAGAGTCTTCCGCAGATTTTTGAGAACGCCAACGCATGTCCCAACCACACGACCAATCTGGGGAGTGAATGAAAGGTCCGAGTCAAACATTACCCCAAGATTTTTGGCCTGCTGGCAGGGTACTGGAGTGCTGTCAAGGCATGCCGGCCACCACGCCGATGACCACACAGACGGGTCGCCCCCTACCACGAGCAACTCAGTTTTCGCACCATTCAACTTCAGGCAGTTGTTAGACATCCAGGAAGCAAGCTCCTTCATGCAAGCACTGAAGTTTGATGCCGCCACCTCTGGCGCTCGCGACAGGGAGACGACCAGCTGAGTGTCATCGGCGTATGACACAATTTGCAGGCCGTGACTCTCCACGATATTTGCTACAGGGGCCACATAAAGGTTGAACAGGGTTGGACTCAAGGCAGAGCCCTGTGGCACTCCTTGATCCAAGTTGATCATACGGGAGTAATACTCCCCCTGTCTAACCTGAAAGCCCCTATTGGACAAAAAAGATTGGATCCACTTCAGCGCAGTCCCCACGACTCCACCCTTGTTCAGACACTGTAGCAGAGTGGAATGGGCTACAGTGTCGAACGCTGCGCTCAGATCGAGTAAAATAAGGGCCATCGTGTGCCCCTCATCCACTCCTTGTCTGATGGATTCCGTGGCCATCAGCAGTGCTGACTCAGTGGAGTGACGGGAGCGAAAGCCAAACTGAGTTGGATGAAGCAGGCTAGTCTTCTCCACACGAGCCATCAACTGAAGATTAGCCACCTTCTCTGCCACTTTGGCCAGATAGGGTAAGAGAGAGATAGGGCGAAGGTTATTCAATTTTTCCCAGCTCACATTTGGATTTTTTTGAAGTGGAAGTACCACTGCTTGTTTCCATCTGTCAGGTACAGTATGAGTACTATACGAGAGATCAAGTACATCTCTGATATAGGGCTCCAGGATCTCAATACTCCCCGCGAGCAGCTTGGGTGAAGCCGGATCAAGGGGGGATCCTGACTTGATGGATTGGCATATCTGTATCAGGCTTTCATATGGTGGCGTAAGAAAGCTCACGACCCTATTTTCCTCCACAACATCCAGTTCTATCTCTCTAAAATCAGAGGCCCTTCTATCACCACCCGAGAAGGTGGAGTATATAGCAGCCACCTTGTTGGAGAAAAAGGTGGCGATGCGATCACAGGATCCTCTGAAACACTAGCCGGATCAGCACATGGCCCATGGAAGGTAATTTCTTTATATATTTTAAATAACTCTTTACTCGAGTTTTCGGCTTCCCCTATTCTTCCTGTAAAATATTTGGCCTTGGCGCGTCTAATTAAATTATGGTAAATTCTCCGTTTAACTAACTATTCTTGTTTGGCCTGTTCCAGAAAGGCAATCCTCCAGCGTCTTTCAAATTGTTTGCATTCAGCCTTAATACGACGAAGTTCATCGCTAAACCAGGGGGCGGATTTCTGAGGTCTGCTGCCAATGTTTTTTACGCGCAGTGGGGCCGTAGCGTCCAATGCATCACTGATACGCTCTTCCAATCTGTCCGATGCAGAGTTGGCATCCAGGCCTCCAGGTCTACCTCCTTTGACCAAGGCAGTATCAAACTTGGCTTTGGAGAAGGTTGCCCATTTCCGACTGGGATATTTAGTATTGGCTCGCTCTAGGGTATTTGTTATTGGCACATCTATAGTAAAAGGTACTAGATAGTGATCAGACCAAGGAATCGGTATAGGGGTTTTAACTTTAACCTCCTCCCAGTTGGCAAAAATAGGGTCCAGAAGATGGCCCTTTTGATGCCTAGGGGATGCCTGGGACCTAAGATGGAGTTGAAGAGCATACAGTCCCTGACAAACGTCAGTGGCTCCCCTATCCTGTGGATCGTCTAAGTGCAGGTTAAGGTCGCATAATAGCAGGAATTTATCCCTGCGCAGGGCCTCTTCCGTCACACCTTCAAGCAAACTGAAGGTAAAACGAGCAGAAGGGCCAGGTAGACGATAAATCAGAAGACCCTTCACAGTATTGCTAGCATTAACCTTTATAGAGAAGGCACCTGCTTCACTATCCGCTGTGGTAAATGGTACCAATTCACAACATAGCGGGGATTTTAAAGATTATCGCTATTCCACCACCTCTACCCACAGGTCTGTCCAACCTGACCATGGTATAGCCCTCCGGAAAGAGAAGGCAGCAAGCCATGTCTCGGTAAGGAATAGAAGATCAAAGTTCATCTCCGTGAGTAAATCGTATATGTCCAATTTATGCTTAACCATTGATCTAACATTTAATAGTCCGCACATCAGCCTTAGGGCTTCAGTCTTCCTAATTTGACTGGTACTCCACGTATATTTACATTATTTGCAGGCAATGTCCTCCTCAGCTCTCAAGCTATGAAAGCAGGCCTTATCGGTATCGGGAAACATTGCGCGGAGTTGGCCAGGGCTCCACCGTATAGGTGCCCCGTTTTGTCCAGGGGTTATGGCCCCTGCCCCCGTCCGGCCGCGGACGGGCGCAGACGGGCTTGCCTTTGGAGCGCCTGCGCGCGTCTGCTGTGCGGCCGGAAGGGCATCCGCCTTAAGTACCCCGCAGTCCGTCTGCGTGCGGAGCACTAGAGCACTGATCTGCCTCCCGTGAACCGGAAGTGGCTGTCTCACCTTCCACGCCCTCCGCACAAAGGTGCTAACCACAGCGTCGGACCGGGGCGGGAAGGAAGATAACAGAACAGCCCCCCGGTGCGCGGCCCCAATCAGGTAGGAGTTGCAATTCTGCACTAATGGGCGCCTAGTCGGGAAGCCTCACTCGCTATCCCGCCGCCCGCCCAACACAGGTATCAATGAAGATCTCAATGCAGATTTAAAAATGCTTTTAAAATCGAGCAAGTTAAAATAAAGATGCACGCAGCGCTACACAAGCGGCAAAAGGGCCCTGTCACAGCCCACTCACCACAATGTGGGCGAAGCTACTGGTGCCTTAAGTACCCCGCAGTCCGTCTGCGTGCGGAGCACTAGAGCGCTGATCTGCCTGCTTGTTCTTAGACAGTTCTTAGACAGTGTTGATGATTAGCACTTTGTGGAAGAGGAAAATAATGATTATTTGGAGTTTTGTTGAGAGTGTATCATGGAGCTGACATGCAGTATGCCCAGTGAAAGGTTTGTAATCTGCGCAATAACTTATTATGTGTTCAATTATGTTAGCTTATTTACTGAAATGAAATCCATGTGTGAGAATGAGGATGTTTGTCCTGGTGCTTAGGTAATTGTTCACTGCTTTCATTATGGCCTCTTCATAACACATTTGCATTCAGTCCTGAATTGCCTTTAATCACTGGACAATGACAATGAAGCTATTCATACCAATAAATGCTTTTTGGGAAACAGCGGCTCTGCGTCTGACTGCGGCTCGATTTTTGGGACATCCCACTGAGCTTTGATATTAAGCGGCCGTCCTGCCACTGAGCCTGCATCACCCCAGGACCAGGGGCCATGGAGGTACAATAATGTGAGGTTTATACAGTGGAACGTGGGCCGAATGGATCTAGAACAACTTCGTTTTCTGGGGCTCATGGCGAGTTTTTAATGCGGCAGACCAGAGAAAGAGAGCATCCTTCTGGGGAATAAAAACGGACTACATCTCCCATAAACCTTACGTTCTGACTCATACAGTCGGTGTATGATATGGCTGATAAGGAAGGTGTAGAGCGCCACGCTCTCTTTGACCTCTACACCCCTGAAGAAGGGAGGTCATCGAAACGCGTAAGGCTGCAGTTATATGCCTTTAATTATTGGACAATGAAGCTGTTCATACCAATAAATGCTTTTTGGGAAAAAGCGGCTCCGCGTCTGAGTGCTGCTTGATTCATTGGACATCCCACTGACCTTTGAATGATGTAATATGTGACATCATCAGCAGTGGATTGCGGGCGCGTGAGTTGCAATTTAGTACAACTAACTATAACTGAGGAATTTCAATGGTTTTGTACGAGTGAAATGTCCAGCTAACTATAACAGCCCTAAAACCTATGGCTTTTTCAGTAAATTTCTAAGGTTTTTTAAATGCTAATTCCTAACAATAACATACCTTAAACCTATGTTTTTTTCAGTGAATTTCAAAGGTTTTTTAAATGTTAATTTCTAATTCTAATTTTTATTAAGCATATCTGTTTTATTCTGTCTTATTAAATTATCATCCCATTCTCAACCCAGTAAAAACTGAAAATATCACCACTCTTCCAGTAAATCCTTCCGCCAACAAAATCGCCACAAACCAGAACCACAACTAACGCTAATGATATACAAACTATGCGTTCCCATTGGAAAAAAACACGAAAAGACAACGTCCCCATGTTTTCAACAACCAGCCAAATCGGCAATGCTACTTAAAAACAGGGGATAGCCCCACTTAACATTAACAAATTAACATCAATATTTAACTGGTATAAGAACATTCACTATCTACTGCATGAATTACACTCAACTCACACCCATATTTAAAGACGAATATATTATAGACGTACAATCATGCAGCTCCGACACCCAACAAAATCAAATCACCCAGCGCCACCAACACCACAACCACCTCCGAACGACTCTCCCCCTACTACCTCAGAGGGAGCGCAAAACAGGACAACGGACCTTTCCAAAATACCATATCCCCTCAACCGCACAATAGCTGAATGTTTGGAGATGTGGCAACCAACTACGTATAAGGAAGGGAACTCGCACCCCAACAATAATTCACACAATCCCAAATGTACTGGTGATATGCTGTACACAACTCACTATACAAACAACAAACCTTTCCAAGTGTAGATATAGTATTGATACGTGTACTGTACTGACCAGTGGACGCGACCATATTATCTTATACACTGGGGAAGATCTCGGGCATGTAGCTGTGTTGACCCCCCCTTGTAGCGGAAGCGGAGTAGGCTGGTCCAAAGTACAGAACTCCAGCGTAAGAGTATAAATACATAGGCCACGCCTTGGCCGTGGTTTACTTGTACGAAGACAATAGACTCCAATAGGACATGGGGTTTCAATTATCGTGCACAGGGCGTGATGATTGAAACCATGTGCATGTCTGCGCACCACTTGTTTTCTATAACCAGATGGAAAACATTACTACTCTACAATTGTTGATAAATCGAAGCCCATTAAACAAGTTAGAACTGTACAAATGGTTGTATTTTTAATGGGGGAGGGGATGTGTGTGAGAGGGCGATGTTATTCTACTCCACATTAAGATAGTGGCAAATACCTATCATAACATCTTTCTTCTACTACCTTTTAGATGTGGAGCTTTAGGGTGCACTATGTCCCGGCACGTGGTGGGAAACACACCGATGACAGAAAGGTTAGCTGTGAATATTCTTTTCAGTGTCACTTTCTCACTCTCCATCCTCCTCTCTCCATTGATGAACAGATGACGCACAATCTTATCTTCCTTTTTATCTAACAAGTTGTGCTTCACGAATTGGCGTCCCTCACCACCCCCCCAACACCACCAAATCTCAACGTCTGAGTAATCTGCGAGGATGCGTGGCCATCCTAACAAGGCCTGAGAAGAGTGCGTCGGCACGTGGTGGACAGTCTTTAAACACACCGGTGGCACAAGGTGAGCAGAGAAGCTTCTTTCCGCAGCAGCAAGAAGTCACCTCTGGGTGGTGAGAGTGGATAGTGTGCAGCAACCTGATTGCGTAGGAATGGACAATAACCTCCAGGCAGTGAGAGTGGATAGGGTGCAGCAGTCTGGGTGCTTAGGAATGGGCACTCACCTCTGGGCACTGGGAGAGGATGAGGTGCAGCAGTCCGGGTGCCCAGTAATGACAAGTCACCACTGTGCAGTGGGAGGGCATGAGATACAGCACCCTGGGAAGAAAAAAGCGCACAGACACCTCCTTACAGTGGGAGTTGGTGGAATACAACAGGCTGGGTGTGCATAGGCGTAACACAGAAAAATACGTGTGCAGTTGTATGTACTCTGCAATTACTAATTGTATACTATCTTTCAGATCACTAAACTTCAGGGCGCACTATAACCCGGCACGTAGTTGGACACACACCAGTGGCAAAAAGGTGAGCTGTGAAGATTTTCTACAGTGTCAACATTCCCTATCCTGCTCCATCTCTTCCTTTCACTCTCTCAGATTTTTAATGTCTTTCTTTCTCTCTTCCTCTCTCTCTCTCATTCATTCTATCTTGCTCTTTCTCTCTTTACTCTTCCTCTCTCTCGCTTCCTCTCTCTCACAATGTTTCTCTTTCTCTTTTCAAGTTATGAACCCTGTTGTCCACAGTGCAGATTAATAAATCAAGGCTAAATTCAATGCTGTCCGCAGTATAGATCCAAAGCAGAATTCAAGTTGTGACCTCTGCTAAAAGTAGTGTTTGCAACAGGTGAGCAGAGCGGCCTAGGTGCACAAAGCCTCCAATTAAATGCGGTGCGAACAAACTATATTGTCCTGCATAATGATGTGATCTCTCACCTAACTCAGTCTCATCTCTGAATCCTTTTAAAGACCTGCTGGACCATACTGTAGATCTCAGCCTGCGGGCACTTACCAGCAAACACCTCTTCAGCGCTTCAGCGCGAGCCTGCGAGAGGGGTGGGCTGCATAAAGCAGACTGAACATGTGCGAATAACCAATATTGCCAAGTGTTATGTTAATTTGTGATCATTCACCTGATTCAGTCACATCTCTGTCTCATTTGTAATACCATCTGTACCATAAGATAGGCCTAAGCCTACGGGCAGCGCTGCCCTACAGACTCCTGTTGAGGGTGATTCTGCGGGAGGGGTGGGGTGCACCACCCTGAGTGTGCATGTGAGAAAAAGCAATGTTGCCGTCTGTAATCATGTAATCATGTAATCTCTCACCTCATTCAATCACATCGATCTCATTTTAAGGACCTCCTGCACCGTAGTCTAGACCTTAGCCAGCAACAAGTGCTGCTCTACAGACACATGTTGCTGGCTTTTAGGACACTGTAGTTAGCTCCTTACTGAGTGTACATGCACAGAGGCTCCTGCCACTGCAACACACGTGAACATTAAGCTTCTCGCATATACTCTATTCCTATGTATATAAACATTAGCATGATATATTATTATTTAACCTTGTGTTTTCTCGTGCACTCCAACTCCTCTTTAAATAACGATTATCACTAAAGATTGATCGAACTTCAAAAACAAAGGATGCACTCATCATTAATTTACCTCCAAATGTTTCCACCATTTAATTACTTCTCTTGTTACAGATTGGCTGAAAGGGGCTGAGCGGGAACTCTCACCTGCAATGACGCCCTTAGCAGTCTAACACCTACCATTGCAGTATTAAAGACACCGTTCCATTGTGGAGACCTGCTCTTCTCTACAAATGTACCCCGGACTCGGAGACTGCACTAACATGTCGTGGGACACCAGTGGTGGCAGGTGAGCTGTGAAGCCTCAGTGTGCAAGACCTACAATTGAACACATTGCGGGGTAGGGACTGGGATGCAACACTCTGGGTCCACAGGTGCATACAAGCGATTTTACCGTAAGTATTAATGTACGACTATATTATCTAACAAAGGCGATAACATTATCACCACCTTAGTGACAGGAAACTGCTGCTAAAGCAACTATAAAGGATTGATAATATGTCCTTGTAAATTCCCATAGAATTCCAGGTTCACACCAAAACCTGAGCTTCTACGAAATTCACACCACCATATTATAAACCCCTTATTGCCGCTTTAGCGGCGGTTGGCTGCCGCGAAAATAACGATAATGTTATCGCCTTTCCTTCATAACATGGCCCAAAATATCTGGGGCCTCATTTATGAGGCCGTGCGTCACTTTTACGCCGCCGGCACTTTTTGTGACGCACCAGCAGCATAAATAATGTGCCTTGTTGCACCATATTTACAAAGTGACGCATCTAGGTAGATGCGTCACTTTGTAAACCCCTGCGCCACATTATACCTGCGCCAGGTATAATGTATGCAAGGGGGTGTATTCACGCAAGGAAGGGTCATAGAAGTGATGCAGTGAAATCTATGAGATTTCACTGCGTCACTTTAAGGACTCCGTTGCGCCAAAATCTTGCGCCTGCCTCACAGCAGGCGTAAGACTGACGCAGGCCCTTTCACATTTTCACTTTTGTGACACACTCCAGCAATGCGTCACTTTTGCGCTTACAGATACGTCAGAAATACTGACGTATCTGTAACTCCTTGCGACATGATGCGTCATACATTAAATATGACGCATCATTGGTGTCGCAAGGAGTGCGCAGTGAAAAGTGACGCATCGCAGCGATGCGTCACTTTTCATAAATTTTGGCATGATGGCCGCCCGGTAGGAGCTCTTCTTAAGAGCTCCTAGTGCTTGGGATCCCACTTTTGGATTTTATCCCTGTTAGCACCCATTTGCCCCGAGCAACGAAACGAGCACAAGTAACTGGAGAACATCCTCTACAACCACACCCGACTTGCGGATCGTTGGAGCTTACCGTGGGCTCGGATTCGTGTTCGTGGTGTCTGTGGTCCGTGGTTCGTCTACGAGATGGAGGAAATCGGAGGAGCATGAGTGGGCTGAGGGCTCCCCTGCTTTTTACCGGACTAGGGACCACAGCTTGCCATCGGCGGAGACAGAGGTCCGGAGCCTGATGCATTTCCTGCGGCTGCCGAGGAGGCTGAAGTGACCTGTGACCGGAGTCCACCAAGAGCCCTGCGGACCATTGGAGGTCCCCGAGCCGCTTGCAGCCGGACTGAACCCAGGGTTGGGACTGAACCCAGGGGTCCCTGCACTTATGCCCAGACGGATCAATCGAGGGGCTACCCGGTAGACAGTCGGCTCGGGACTGGGGTTGTACACGGCATCAACTGCTTCGCGGCCAGATGGTGGGGACGGCGACGACGATATGTGCCCTGCCGCACTGGTGATCTTGGCAACCGGGCTGTCTCCTGTGAACCCTGCATACATGATCGGGCAGCCTCAGTGCAGCATTGGTCCCAGAGAGTGTGTGCTGCATCGCGGGGCAGCCTGCTGCCCAGACCTACAGCCTGGTTCTTCGCCTGTGCACTGTCTCGACCCAACCTGCTGCTTACAGGGAGCACTGGGAGCGGACCGTGCCATGGATTGATGCCTCTTCCACTCCTCTCACCCCCCCCGCATCCCCTCTCCTGTTGCTGGCACCTTTCATGAGCGGACCTGCGGACTGTTCCTGGAGGTGAATGCGCTCTGCTGAGTTGTGCATCTTTGGACAACCCCGATCTCAGGTCTCAAAAGAAAAGGGTTGCATTGGTCCGTTTATTCCTGGATTTTTCATTTTGGTTTCTCCATCGCCCAAAATGGCTGGGGCCATAAACTGGAGTAATAAAATGCCTCCACTGCCCCCAGATGACCACGAGGCTGTAAAACAACGGGGTCAGGGGCCACCAAAAACAGAGATTAGACTATCTCCTCCCCACCAAACAACCCAGAAGCTGGACTAATTCGAAACTTTCATCACAACAGACAGAGGACTACTTTTCTCGTTCATGCTCTCCTATTTGGTGGCCATCTTGACTATTCTTCCACAGTGGCGGCCATCTTAGACTAGTCATCCTCATCACAGATCACACTGATGGTTAGTCCCAATTTTATTTTATTTTATTTCTATTTTACTTTATTCTATCTCATTTATGTCTGTTCACATAACCCTGTATTTACACCTACCTTCACACACCCCTCCTCATCAATTTGTATTCTATTCTTATCTTACATCATTCTTATCTCATTTATTCCTATTCATATAACCCTACAACTACACCTACCTCACCCACCCCCCCTCATCGACCCACCCCACCTCCCCTAACATGGAACACACGGGCAAGCACACATACAAAATTAACTACCCACCCGAGCTCAGCAAAAAAAATGCCAAACGCTTCAAACACAACGTACTAAAGGCCCACCCTGAAACCCCTTTCGTGGACTCCTACTTCTCACTGATCAATGGAGCCACGAGCACCGATATCATCTTCTACACCACACGGAGAGCACAATGGAGGAAAGCGTTCCTCTCCCTCCTCACTATCTCCACCACCAGGAAATCTGCTCATGGCCTAACACTCTCTTGCACACCATCCCAACTCTTCTCAGGCAGAGCTACCATCACTATTTACAACAATGGGATCATCCTACTCCAATCCACTGATAAGAACCTTGACCTACTCGACAGCTTGTTCCCCACCTTCAAAGAACATATCTCCAATAGGCAGACCTCCAATCCAAGCGCCTCCGACTACACAACACCCCCTACCTCGAATCGCCTATCTGACCCTCCTAACCGTGCACAGCATCAGAACGACATGCACCCCCACCCCCACCCCCAGCCTCCCATTGTAGCTACTGCACACCCCACAATCACAGACGTAGATCACTCCCCCTCTCACATCCCCCACACCCCCACCCCCCCTACCCCCCACCTCGCACCTCCTACTTTCCACGCAGAATTCCCCACCCCCCTTAACTCATCTCCCCCTCCTCGCAACATGGCCTTCTCCCACCCTATCCCCCCCCCACTCTTAGCCCCTACTATTCCACTCTCCCAACTAGTCTCTCAGAACACACCACCCACCTCACCATAACTCCTCCCCCTCTCTCTCCCCCCATTCTCAGCCCCCACCACCTTACCTGCACCCCAACCTTCCCTAGCCTACACTCATCCCCCAACTCGCCCTCGCCGCCTCCCACCAACGCCCTCACTTACACCACAATTCCCCCCCTTTCTCCTCTCACTCCCATCACCCAGTTACTCGCTCACCGGCCGAATACCATCCCACTTACCAATACCGCAAAGCCCTGCACTAACACTAGCGCACCCCTCCCCCCACACTCCAGTTCCAGTTACAATCATCCACCATCGGCTCTCATCCCCAACACCAACTCCAATCCTACACTGGACATGATTATGTCTACCCTCCTCCAAGTCAAAGAAGAACTTCGCACCATCAAAGAACTCCTCCTCACACACCCCCCTACAAACACCACTTCCTCGTCCAACAAGTCCCACAGCGTCCACACTGCCCCTCTCACTCAACACTCCCCACATTGGCCCGTTATCCCGGCGCGCAACCACACCAACCGCCCTCGCCGCACCCCCAATCCTCTTTCGATCCACGACATCCACACCCTCCTCCGCTTATATGGCCCAGTTCCCTTTAACCACACCTCCACCACACACCTCTCCATACCCACGATTCTCTCAAATCACCTTAGGCCCCCCACTCAAAACAACAGAAGCTCCGTCCTAGATAACCTTAGAAAAGTCCCCCTCTCTCTAGAATCCTCTACCACCCTTTTCACCCCAGACTCAAATGTATCCTACTCAACTGCAGATCAGACCCAAGACACTCCTCCGACATCGCAGATCTCATCATAACAATGGACCTTGACCTAGCCATTCTAACGGAAACCTGGCTATCGGAATCTTCCACACCCATAATGGACATTCTTGTCCCCCCCAACTACCACATCATTAAACTCGACAGGTCCGGCAAGACGGGCGGGGGAATCGCATGCATTTTTAGGAGCAACCTCTCCGTTGCTCAAGGCACCTCCCCTTCCCTCACCTCCTGTGAACTCATCTGCCTCGACGTCAACAGTGAGGGCAAACCTGTATGCTCTCTACATATCATTTACCACCCGCCCGGGGACAACCTCACCTTCACCCAACACCTCATGGACACGATCTCAGCCAATTCCGGACGGCATAACACACAAATCTACCTGGGTGACTTCAATCTCCACTGGAACGATGAGAAAGATGCAGTGGTGAATAGTCCTAAAACTTTCCTTAATGCGCTTGACCTCACCCAAATCTGCAACAGCCCGACACATGACAAAGGCTCTATCCTTGACCTTATCATCGCCAAAGAGGACTCTACCCAACTGGGTTCAATCCAACCCTGCGATTGGTCAGACCACCACATTATCACATTCTACATCAACGAAAAAGTCAAACTTAACCCGGCTCAACCTTTCAAATCCAAGATCTGGAAAAGGGACTTCAAGAAACTTAACCCCAACTCCTTGCCTTCACACAGCTGCAATCTCCTCCTTCCCCCAACCGGCGCATCAGACGTCCAATCTCTGACCGACCTCTACCTCAACTCTATGACTTCAATAATCAACGAAGTCGCCCCGCTGCAGCTGAAGAGAGTTTCCACCAAGAACTCAAACCCATGGTATGATGGCAGACTCAATGAAGACAGGCGTGCCATGCGAATGGCTGAGCGCACCTGGAGATCTGACCCATCAGCACTGCACCTTAAAACTCTTAAGAAGAAGAGAAATGCCTATTTTAGGAAAATCAAGCGCTCAAAATCAGCTTTCTTCAGCCTCCAGCTCGATCAGGCAAAAAATAGACCAAGAAAATTGTTTGAACTAGTCAAAACTCAAACCAAGGAACAACCTCTACATTCAAACATCACCTCAAGCGATATACCAACCTGTGAAGAATTCTCTGCTTTCTTTAAGACAAAGACCGATACTATAAGAAGCGATCTCCTCAATGATGTTGGCCGTTACTCCAACCCCATCGGCATAACCACCACTCAACCTAAAAACAATGCGACATGGTCATCCTTCGACACCAACTCAGAAGAAACAATTAACAAACTGCTGGGCACCTTGAAACCCTCTAATCACTTCACTGACCCCTTACCTGCGAATGCTGTAAAAGACTTCACCCCCTGCTCCTCCCACTCTGGACTAAAATCATTAACTGTTCCCTCCAACAAGGTCTCATCCCTGACTCCCTCAAGGATGGGCAAGTCACGCCTATACTCAAGAAACCTACAGCTGACCCTGCTGACCTTAACAATTACCGCCCTATCACCAATATCCCCACCCTGGCCAAACTGCTGGAAAAATGCGTTCAACTCCAATTGACTAAACACATCGATCAGTTTGACCTCCTCAACCCACATCAATCAGGTTTCCGAGCAAGACACAGTACGGAAACGGCCATGACACACATAATTAATGACGCCCTCCAAATCCTAGACCGCAATGACTCCTGCCTCCTCATCCTACTTGATCTCTCCTCAGCATTTGATACCGTCAAACATGAGAACCTACTTGAGCTGCTTAACACCAGAATGGGTCTATCGGGAACTGTCCTCAAATGGTTCACTTCCTTCCTACATCACCGGTCTCAGAAGTTCAAGATCAACAACGTGCTATCCCCAGCTGTGCCTGTTTCATTAGGCGTCCCTCAAGGATCGTCACTGTCCCCCACATTGTTCAACCTAGTCATGGAACCACTCACCACCTTGCTCCAAGCATCTAATGTACACTTTCATATGTACGCCGATGACACTCAACTCTACCTCAAACTACAATCCCCGGAAGACATCAAACTTCTGAACTCTATGCTCAAAAACCCCCAATCATGGTTGGCCGATAATCATCTCAAACTAAATGCTCTGAAAACTGAGTTCCTTCTTATCGCACCTCCGGCGAAAATCTCCGCCACTCAAACCTGGCTTAAGCACCTAACTGCATTCATTGTCCAACCCACCATCGTGGACTCCGTGAAATCATTAGGCCTCACTCTTGACGCCAACCTCAACATGCAGCAGCATATCAACAAAGCAACTAAGGGAGCTAACTTCGAAATCAACACTCTGAGGAAACTTAAACCCTTCCTCCCAGCTAAGGACTTCCAAACTGCAGTTCAAGCCCTAGTCATTCCACGCATAGACTACGGAATCTTGGCTCTCAGCGGACTCCCCCTATCAACAACAGCACCCCTAAGAGCCTCCTTGAATGCTGCAGCGAGACTTATCACTGGTTCTAGAAAACACTCGCATATTTCCCCCGACTTAAAATCCCTGAACTGGCTCCCTTTTGAAGCCAGAATACAGCTGAACATTGCCTGTATGACACACATGGCTGTACACCACAAGTCTCCCAGCTACCTCACTCAAAAGCTGACTTTATCAGGAGGCTCGAGAAACAACAGAAGCACAAAGAATCTCCTCCTGAAACCTCGAAGATTCCGGAAGGAGAAAACTTACAAGCGCTCCTTCTCAGGAATGGCACCCAGGATCTGGAATGCCCTCCCTCCCGAAACCAGGCTTATCTCCTCCACTGCACTCTTTAAGAAAGAAGCAAAAGCCATGCTTATGGCTAGTCGCACTTGTACCCTTTTTTTGGTTGTACCGAAGACTGTGCACAGACTTTGTATTATTGCTTATTCTGATTGTCTATTGTACTAAGTTGTTTATCAGATTATTACTCTAGTTTGTTACACACCTACTACCCACTACTATCTTGTACCTAATAGTTTGCTTTTGCCGGCCTATCTTATTGTCTATTCGTTCACAAGTTGTTTATCTGGTTACTATCCTAGTTTGCTACCCACCTACTACCCATTACTATCTTGTACCCACAAGTTTGCTTACTCTCCCGCTTGTTCCCTTACCCTGTGTTTACTGTAAAGCGCTCTGATATCTGCAAAGATCTTGTCCGCGCTATATAACACTTTGAAAATAAAATAAAAATAAAATAAAAATAAATAAGGCCCCTGGCTTCATATATTTAATTTTAAAGACTTCTTAAACCACACTCTATATCTAGATCCCTGCGTCATAGACAAACGACTGATGGACAGTAAACACTAAGGACTGAGTGCAATAAGTCGACACTCTATCTCCTCCTGCCTCTCTTCTTGTAACTCTCCCTCCTCTTTCACTTCCACCCACCACCCTCCCTTTTATTTTCACTTTGATCCCTTAATTCGAAATAGCTTTTTTTACCTCTTCCACATAGCACACATAATTATGTTTCATTTTTGTCTTGCAGGTTACCTACGCTGCTACCACTGGAGTCCATCCTATGTTTTGTTTATTATACTGTTCTATTAAATTTACGTTTCTGTTTTAATAAAGGATAACTTAAAAATAAAATAAATAACTGAGTGTATACGTCTTCGTTTTCTGACAACATTTGACTATTATTTAGTGTGATAAACATCTGTTTAGAGAAGATTTTAAAGTCAATACTATTTAACATTACTGTGGACCTACAAAAAAATAATGTAAGTAACTCTTACGCACATAAATCCTGACTAATTATACAACTACAAGAGTTCTATGAGTGTATCACTGTATAACACCATAAGTACTACCTAGCACCACCGAGGTTTCAGAGACTGCCGAGGCACACCCTGCATATTAAAATAAAGATCCTGAGAATGACAATACCCGGACTTAAGTTGCCTGAAACTCCTCGAACAATTAGTAAATAATTCTCGGGAAGGTGGCCATCTCCTAGACCACAAAACATTTCTGTACCCTTCTGCGCGCAATTCACATGTGACAATAACACAGTAATTAGGGGCATATTTACAAAGAAGCCATTAAAATGATACCCCTTAATTTGTAAAAGAATAACTGACGGAGCTCAAAGTTTTACTAAGAAAATAATAGTGTTTATAACTGGAAGTGTAATACCCGGGCTGACTCTTTACCAGCTCTTCTACCTTTTCAATAAGAGGCTGTAGCTGCGATTAACGGTTCCTATGGAAAACTTTGAAAAGTCAAGCACACTTGCTGTTTGGATTAGCAACATTGTGTGCTGAAAGTGTGACGTGTGTGTTCAGTTGAGTGTTCTAAAAACTGCTACTATGGTAACAGGCCGTAAGCAGTTTGGGGGTAGGGTTCAAAGGTGCTGTCTGTACAGAAGGCGTTATATTTACCCAGGATCCTCTACATGACAGAGGGGAAAGCAAACAGAGACGACAGAACACTGTGTACATTAGGAGCAAAAGAAGTACACAACTCTTCAAATTAACCTCAAGAGAGGTCGCGAGCAATAGCCACTGGCGTTACAAAACCCCATGTACAATTTGCCTACTCTGTACTCAACAACAGGCAATTCTTTATCGATCCCAATCAGACACTGCTGCTTCACGTTTCACAGAGTGTACTGCACTAAATACTTTGTGGCTATTTAAATGGGAGACGGGATTGTCGACATTCGAAAAGGTAGGGGCATATTTACAAGGAAAGCGTTAAAATTATTGCCGTTTAGCGGCAGCAAACAGCTGCTAAAACGGCGATAATGGACTTGAAAATCCTTTGTTGTCTTACCGCAAGATTTTTTCTACACTGCTGTTTGCTATGGCAGGGTGTGAGCCAAGGCTCCCGCCCTGCCAGAGCAAACTTGGGGGCCGATGGCGGACAGAAAGCGTCCGGACCACCAGTCTCGCAGGAAATGACCGTCCTACCGTACCGTGGGGAACCCGGCGGTGCTTTTAGGAAAACCCGACCATGGTGGTCGGATGTCTCCAAAGACCGCCGACCATGGACGGAACCTTAGAAAAACCGACCTCCGCGGACGGAGTGGTCACCGTAACAGGCCCAATCGCAGACAGTGCAGCGGAGTCCGTCCGTGGGCTGGCTGTGGTGTTGCGTGGGTGGCATTTGCCTGATGTGGGTGGTGATTGTGCTGAGGTGGGACTAGTGTGGGTGCCCTTGTGTGTATTCCTGTCCCCACCAGGGTGTCTGGTGTGGACAGGAACCAGTATTCATGCATGCTGTGGCATGGTATGTGTGTATTGTATGCTTGCGTACCTGCGGCGGCTGCCACGATGGTGCATGACTTGCTGGTAGTGAAGTATGAACAGGGCCGGGAAGGCATTTAGGGCTGGGTCCATAGTGCTCGGGTCTCATGGTAATGCTTTCCCTCTCAGTTGTGGTGCTCCCGCCATCTATGAGATGGCGGTGTTTCCGCTGCGGTGTTCTGGTTTGTTAGCGACATCGTAATATTGCGGACGGTCGGGACGTCATTCTGCACGGCGGTGAGCCTGGATTAGCTCAGTCCGCCGTGGTGTCTGGTGCGTTCCCGCGGAGGTTCACGTTTTTACGCGGTGGACGGTAAATGTGGTGTTCACCTTCCTAATATGGCGGACGGAAAATCCACTGCTGGCGGACGATGAGGTGCATTTTTTGCCGCCTCCAGCTCAGCGGTCATGCATCGCAATCCTAATCGGCCCCATAGTTTGGATTTTAAAAGAGAAAAAACAAAAAACCTGCTCTCTCTTTCAAAATGCAAAGCAGATTGCTTTTCCCCACGGGGAGCTGCATATTAGCAGGTCCCGGTGTGGAAAAGTAACTGCGGCTTCTGAAGGAAGCAGGGAGCTGGCTGGGACCATAGGGACATTGAGTCTCCCCCCACGGTCCTCAACGTTGTATATACGCCCATGGTATGGGATCCCGGGGAAGAATACCAATTAGTAGTAGGTGATCATTTTTTTACCGGTAAAATTAGGAGTCTGTAATGGGTATATTTACAAGGACAGCGTTAAAATGTTCTGGTGTAAACCTGGGCTTCTATTGGAATTCTCAAGAGCCTATTATTAAGCCCATTAACGCCGCTTTAGCGGCACTTTCCTGATGGTAAAGCAACGATAAATTTAACGCTGTCCTTGTAAATATGCCGCCAATATCGCGAGATATACAGTGATAATTCATGTTCGCAAGTGAAAAGCTTGTTAATATAAGACTGTGGACTTAACATATCAATCCACCTCGCATATTAAACATGCTTAAGTCTATTTCAGAGCAGATGTTAGGATCCGGCATAAACCGCTATACCGAGAGTTTTGCTATCACTCCTCAAGTCCATCGCCGCCTTGTAAATACAACGCTGGTGTTGTACCTCACTCCTCCATGTTCTATTGTCATAGGAACACCAACCTTGCCTCTGGGAATGCCTACATTGCAACACATTGGAGGTGCCAGGCGAGCCGTTAGCAAATCGGCTGCTAACATGCGTTAATGCATCTTAGCGTCGCCTGGTAAGCAGGCCGATATAATTTTCACCGCATTTTTGGCTTTTTAAAAAAAAATGCCGCAAAATGGCCCTTGATAATATATCCTCAAGTTTGCTATGACAGAGCGGGAACCTCAACTCGCACCCTACAATAGCAAACAGCAGTGCCCCGGGGGTAGGCACCCCGAGACACAGCAGGAGCCGGTCCTGGGGGTTGTGTTCCCCAGGGCCTTCAACTGCTCCAGAATGGGGGCCACGCGGCCCCCCGTACCAAATATAAAAAGCCCCGGAGGGTGGTGATCCCCGGGGCTTAGAGGGACATTTGAGCCCCCTACCCATTTTTTTGAAAACCCCGGAGAGTACCGGTCCCCGGGGCTGGAAGGAGCCTTTAAGCCCCCCCTACCCAAGTATTTTTACTGGGAGAGTAGCCTTTGAGCCCCCCACCTGTTTATTTTGCAGCACCAAGGGATGGCGGTCCGCGGACTACGGGGCCCCTCTGGACCCCCATCAAATGTAATATTTTAGACCCCAGGATTTGACCCCCCTGGGGGCACATTTTTAAACAAGCACGGAAGGCTGCGCTTCGTTTTGATGATTTTTTTTTTTACGGCGGATCCGCGCACCCTGCGCACATTTTTCAGTTCCCCCCCCCCCCCAATTTTTTTTTCGGGCCCTAGGGGTCCTTGTGAGAACCCCTAAGCAGGTCTAGAGGGTCAGGATATTTCTACCCTGCCCCCTTAATAAGTTTTGGACACTTGTTCCACTGATTTCTTTGAGCCTCGCTTCTACCGAGGCACAAAATGGCTGCTAACACTTCCTGGTTTTGAATGTTGACAAAGAGTTGACAGCCTATTAGCCTGCAGCTCGTGATCGTAAGGATGCGCTCACAGTGCACTCAGGATGCACGGATCCACCGCGGCCATAGATACATCTATGATATTACTTTTGATTTTCTCAGCAACTACTGAACGAATTTACACCATTTAACTATTGCCACTAGTCTGAATCAAGGTCTACCTCTTTGACAAATTTGGTGTAATTCCGTTCAGCAGTTCGGGCTGTACCGCAATTAATGGTTCCTATGGAAGATTGCATGGGGAAAACACGTTTTGGGACCCTCCTTTTTTCTACGCCCCAGCTTTACAAATTACCCCAATACTTTCAGGTTGGGAGCGGACTGGAGCGGCCAGTTTCGAAAAGTTCATGAAGATTCGTCAACTGGCTCTAAAGATATTCCAAATAGAATGTTGCGGATTTCCTATGGATAAAAGGTCCTAACTATAACTACCTTCTGGTGACCGCCAGTAGGTAAGATATATATATATATCACTGAAAAAACATAGGTTTCAGGGGTGTTATAGTTAGCTGGACATTTCACTCGTACAAAACCATAGACATTCCAACCTTATAGTTAGTTCAGCTAACTATAACTCACGCCCACGCAATGCACTGCTCATGACGTCACATATTACATCATTCATGGCATGGTCAGTGATATCACTGATGACATCTCAAATGACATCACTTATGACATCACTGATGACATCATCCAGTGACTGCGTGTTTCTGTAAAGTTTAAATATATCTTATATCTCATATATATATGCCAAGGTGTATTGAAGAATCAGTGCGTGTGGCAGTGGATGTATAAGTGTCTGGATGAAGGATGTACGATGTGTGTGTGACTGATTGTATAAGTCACTGATTAACTTTGTCTCACTGAAGGCATGCATTAGTGACTAAATTGTGTGAATGTCTGTATCAGTGTGTCTGTTGTTGTGTAAGCTAGTACATGGTTTAGTCAGTAGCTATATGACAGTTTATATGGTTTATTGATTGTTTGCCTGATTATTTCTAGCAATGCCTGAGTGTGTGTGCAACATCGGAATCTGAGAGAAAGCACTGGAGTGGATCATCTCGTTCCTCGCCGGAAGAACCCAGAGAGTCCACCTCCCCCCTTCAGATCCGAGGCCACCGAAGTCATCTGCGGCGTACCACAAGGATCCTCACTCAGTCCAACCCTCTTCAACATCTACATGAGCCCCCTCGCAGCCATCGCACACCAACACAACCTCAACATCATCTCCTACGCCGACGACACCCAGCTGATCCTTTCCCTCACCAACGACCCTGCCACCGTCAGAGCCAACCTACACGAAGGGATGAAAGATGTCACCGACTGGATGAGGAACAGCCGCCTCAAACTGAATTCAGACAAGACGGAAGTCCTCATCTTGGGATCATCACCCTCTGCCTGGGATGACTCCTGGTGGCCCCCGGCCCTGGGCACCGCTCCCAAACCAACGGACCACGCAGGCAACCTGGGCTTCATCCTGGACTCCTCCCTGTCGATGACCAGACAAGTCAACGCCGTCACATCTTCATGCTTCAACACCCTGCGCATGCTCCGCAAGATCTTCAGATGGATCCCCACCGAAACCAGGAAGACCGTCACCCAAGCCCTCGTCACCAGCCGACTGGACTACGGGAACACCCTCTACGCCGGACCCACAGCCAAATTTCAGAAAAGACTCCAACGCATCCAGAACGCCTCTGCACGTCTCATCCTGGACATCCCCCCGACACAGCCACATCACCGGACACCTGAAAGACCTGCACTGGCTCCCCGTCAGCAAGAGAATCACGTTCAGACTCCTCACCCACGCACACAAGGCTCTCCACGACCTGCGCCCCAAGTACCTCAACGACCGCATGACCTTCCACACGCCTACCCGCCAGCTACGATCGACCAGCCACGCCCTCGCCACCGTACCACGCATCCGCAGAGCCACCGCCGGAGGAAGATCCTTCTCCTACCTGGCAGCCAAGACTTGGAACTCCCTCCCCACCCACCTTTGGCGAACCCAAGACCATCTCTCCTTCAGGAAGCAGCTCAAGACCTGGCTGTTCGAGCAGTAATATCTCCCTTTCCCCCAGCGCCTTGAGACCCTCCCGGGTGAGTAGCGCGCTTTACAAATGCCGTGATTGATTGATTGATTGTGTGTGTGGGAGGGTCGGAGGTCTTTGACTCTCTGCATATATGTGTGACTAGTTGATACACTGGGTGTTTGGGTTCAAGAATGCATGTGGAAACAGCTCTATGACTGGGTGAGTGTGTGTATGGGTGTGTTCGTGAGTGAATGGAGATCTCAGTGGTACATGTAAGTAGCTACATATGTAAAAGGCAGTTTATGTGAGTGATGGTGTATATAAATAACTATATGTGACAGTGAGTGATTACGAGAGTGGCTGTATGACTGAGTGTGTACTTGTATCACTGATTATATGAGAGAGTAAGTATGCACTACTATCTGTATGAATTAGTGCGGTGGTGTGCATATAACTGTATAGGTGAGTAAATGGAAATGTGATTGATTCTTTACATGACTATCTAGGGCTGTGAGTAACTCCATGGATGAGTGGCGGTATGTGACTGTCTGGATAGGTGTATGACTGCATATGATAGTGTTGTATTGATGAGGGACTGCATGTAGGAGTGCTTGTATGGGGAATGAGTGGATGTGTGTGTAGACCTAGGAATCAGTGATTGGGTATGTAGTAACTTGTATTGGTGTATCTATGGTTTCAAAAATGGTAGTCTGTATTTTAGAATGGGTGTTTCAAAAGTTATATTAGGGTGTGAGGAGGTTCTTCTGATTATCACGTTGATGATGTTATCAGTGATGTCATTTGAGATATCATCAGTGATGTCACTCACCATGCTATGAATTATGTAATATTTGACATCATGAGCAGTGCATTGCGGAGGTACGAGTTATAGTTAGCTGAGCTAACTATAACAGTGGAATTTCCATGGTTTTGAACGAGTGAAATGTCCAGCTAACTATAATACCCCTGAAACCTATGGATTTTTCACTGGATTTCTAAGTTTTTTTAAATGCTAATTTCTAACTACAATATCCCTATAACCTATATTGTAAACTAAATGTTAAAAACACCTTTATACTTTTTATAGTGCAAAAATAAACTTAAGAGTAGTCTTTTATAACTTATAATTATGGCTCCTAGTTTTATGGTATTTATTTTTTGGGCATTTCCGTTTTTTAAAATATTTGTATCTGTATTTTCCCATACATATTTTGGGCTTTATGAAAAAATTAGTCTGAAATTAGTATATTTTCACATTTATTTGTCTGATAAATATGCAATCATGGCTGAAGGACTGACTGTTTTCAGTCATATGAACACTCTTAGATGATAAACTATACACAACCTTGATATTGAAATGTGCTTGTTTTCTTATACGAGCATATATATTGCTCTTTAAGGCTCTTTACTAAACTACTTTTATTGTTTTAACCCTTTTACTTTTAGAACGAGAGACGTATTGGCCTGGTACTCATCATTGACAGCATTTAGAATGGCTCAAAAAATAACCAATTTCCGTTTTTATCCACATTTTAAAATAAATACAGAGAGAAAAACAAATACTTTTCTGTCTGTATTTAATTGTAAAAATCAGTAAAAACGGAAATCAAGGTGCCCTACTAATAATTTAACAATGTTTTTAACTTAATTAGCAGTAATTAACATCTACGTATGGTAAAAGTATGATGCGGCACCTATAACACCTGACTTCGAACAACAGCGTTCACAGTTCCTTTCCCGACTCCAGCAGCATCTTACCCCACCACTATCTCACTGTGAGTAAAACCTTGCTTAATCTTCCTAACGCCCCCACCTTTCCGGTGGTAGCTTTACGCTTTACAAATGCTGGCATTTTTCTAATTTAACAGCATAGTGATGACAAATATTAGCACATTTTTTTTCTTCTATTGTGAACAATATTTTTTTTATGTTTTCTATTTAGATGTTTTTAATCATGAGAATGCAAATGACACAGTTTACCGGGTAACACTTTTTAAACTCTTCAACGTATGTAGATATTAAGGACCTTATACGTGTTACAATGGAAATCAAAACCTTAACAGCTTCACAGTTTGTAACTTTTCCCAACACGTGCACAAGTTAAACAGTTAAAACATGAGCATGTGTAAACTGTAAAACGTGACATCTAAAATGGGCGGAGCCGCATCTTCCTTCCATTGACTACTCAATAACCAAAAACAATATAAACCACACTCGTGCGATTAATTTCGTTTTCGCAAGTGATTTCTCTGTGCCCATTCTGTGATGCAGGTTCCCTTTTCTAGCATCAGATTCTTGTTTTGCATCAACAAAACATATTCGGGAGTTGTAAGTTGTTTGATTATGATATAGTAGATATTTATAATAGGTTGCTATTTTTCAATATTTAAACATTTATATGTAGAAAAAAGTGTTATTCCATGTTTTTGCCTTTTTTTCTGTAACATCATCAGCTTGTTTTCAGAAACAGAGAGATTACAGCAAACATTGCTCCTTTGAGCGCTTATACTGTGACTTTGTATATTATAATATTGACACCGTACTTGACCTCAGAGGTGTTGGTGACCCATTGGCGCAAACCCTAAACGTATACAATGAACGTCACCACCTTCCAGTTGTCAGTCTATTTTCCACTAGGGATCACATACTTCAAATATGTATATCATAATATGAACAGTCATGGTGATCTCAGAGTAGTTCATGACCCATCGGCACAAAGAGTAAAGATATATAGGCAACTTCAACAGCTTCTGGTTTTTAGTCTGTTCCCCCCTTTTGATCATATACTGTGAATATGTATATTATAATGTTCACAGTACAATGATCTCAGACGAGTTTATGACTTGTCACCCCAAAGATCAAAATTTTCGACGTCCCGGAGAAAAGAAGCTCAGAAAAAAATTACCGCTCGAAAGTATGGTATTATTCGTTAGATTGTAATAGACTGTCCTATTGTTACATAAGAGGAATTGGAGATTTGTCGGCACCATCTGTAATACAGCTTACGAAACATTATAACGTACTTGATCAGATATTTTTTCAGTGAACATATTTTAAGAAATTGCAGTATAAAAAAATATAGCTTTCATACATACTTTGTTGCTTTAAATATCTGATAAACCCTACATTTCTGAATGTTATTTTCTAATTTCTATTCTTCTCATTTGCGGTTCCTATTTACGTTCTCCCTATAGAATATATAGGACCAGTTCTGTATATTATAATAGTACTATCCTATATATTCTTAAATGAGTGTATAATTTGTTAGCGGAACAGTGTGCGACCTCTAAGCACTATGACAGAACGTTCCAGAATTCTACAAAATACAAATTTGAAAAATGATAATGCATTCTTTTCTATCTAATATGGAGTCATTTGTGTTTAACTGTTTTTTACTTGTTCTTCTGGCCTTAGATAATGTAGTGCTGGAATGTTTGTTGTAGAACTTCTATTCTACTTTATCTGAAAGTAACTGATGCCCTCTTATATTATCAAGAATATGGGGCAACACTTTTACAAACTATAGCAGAAAAAAGGAGGGTGTTGCCACGCTTAACTGATATTTTATGAAATTCCATTTTTATTTGTCACCCCGTTGATATGTACAGAGTCAGTTTCAGAAGAAAGTTTATTTGTAATTACTAAATAAAAACTTTTTCAAACTTAGACTGAAATTATTGCTGCGTAACCACACCTCCCCGTCAGAAAAGTTGACACCACATTATAAGTAAATAGTGCTCCTGGGAAGTATCCCACCCGCAAACTTGATAAAAAGAACACCACAAGTCACTGTTATTTTTCGGCTGTGATTTGAACACCCCACAGCAATTATATAAATAACCCTTAAAATATATAAAAAACAATGTTTACCTTCACAAACCCTGTTCACCATCTTGTGACCACTGTACAGAGTTAATAGTGTTCCTACCCCCCCTCTACTACTTTATTTCCCCATACTCCTTTGGAAGTGCGTCCTTCTGGGACCCCCTGAGCAGGCCTAGGGTTTCAGGGTGTTTCTACCCTGCCCCCTTCTCTTGTTTTATACCTTAGTTTCTCCATTTTCGGGTGACTTGCTTCTACAGAGCCACAAGATGACTGCCAACACTTTCTGGTTTGGAGTGCTGGCTGCCAATCACAGTGAAGCCCGCGCACAGGACTTAGGCTCTGCCCAAATATCAAAACTTTTATTTTTCTAATTTCTCAGCAACTACTGAACGGATTTACACAATATTTTAAAAAGGTCGCTTTCTAACCCAAGCACTACCTTTCTGCCAAATTTGGAGTAATTCTGTTTAGTAGTTTCGGCAGTAGCCTTGCACAAAGTTTCCTATGGGAAATTGATTTTTTGACTCTTATTTTTTGAATTTATCAAAAACTACTGAACGGATTTACACCATTTAAAAAAAAAAGGTTGCTTTCTGAACCAAGCTCTACCTTTCTTCCAAATTTGTGGTAATTCCGTTCAGCAGTTCGAGCTGTAGCGCGCGCAAAATTTCCCATGAAAATTAACATGGACAAAACAACTTTTGGGACCCCCTTTTTTTATCAGTCCCGGCTTGACGAATCACCCCCAAACTGTCAGGATAAGAGCTGACCTGGATAGACTTTTTGTTTGAGAATTTCAGGAAAATGACGCCAAAGTTATTCTCAAATCAAATAATGCTTTTCCTATGGAAACTAGGTTCTAATTATAACTACCTACTGGTGACCGCCAGTAGGTAATATATATGTATATATTACCTACTGGCGGTCGCCAGTAGTTAGTTATAGTTACGACATCGTTTCTAATAAAAAATTGTTTTTTCTTTTGCCAATATCTTTGGCGCCGTTTGACAAATCTTCACGAAATTTTCCAAAAAAGGTTCACTTGGGTCAGGTCCTGCCCAAACTTTTGGGGTGATTCGTTAAGCGGGGTCCGAGAAAAAAGGGGGGGTCCCAAAACGCGTTTTCCCCATGTTAATTTCCATAGGAAAAATTGGAACAGGCTATAGCCGGAACTGCTGAATGAAATTACACCAAATTTAGCAAAAAGGTAGGTCTTGGTCCAAAAATCTGTTTAGTAGTTGCTGAGAAATTCAAGAAATAAAAATATTGATATCTGAAACCAGGAAGTGTTGGCAGCCATTTTGTGACACTGAGTCACAGGGAAAAGGGGTGAAGAACAAGAAAAGAGGGCATGGTAGAAACACCCTGACCCCCTTGGCCTCCTCAGGGGGTCCCACAGGAACCTCCAGGGCCAGAAAAAAAAATTGTTTATTTAAACAAAATCAGCAGAATTCGTGCTTGTTGCGCAAATCCTGCTGAGAAAACAAAAAGAAAAATGAAGCATGGGGTCCCGCGCTTCATTTGAATGAGGCCCGGGTGGGCCAGGTCCAATGCCAAAATTAAATAGCGGGAGCCACTGGGGGCCAGTGGGGGCCCCCGCAGCCCCGGGGACCGTCACCTTCCTGAGTCTATGCTAATTATATGCAGGGGGTGCGTGGACTCCCCGCATCCCCAAGGACCACCACTTCCCCGGGGTTCTTTAATTGGATGTGGGGGGCTCCCTGGCCCCCCACAAGCCCCTGGAACTGCCACCTCCCAGGGGATTCAATTGATATATAATAGGTGTGGGGGGGAGCTTCTGCTCTCCACACACTACCACAGGGACCGCCACCTCTCCAGGGCACTAATTATTCAAAATAGGGTATCCGTTATGGACCCCCGGCCCCGGGGACCCCCACCTCCCTGTGGCATTGCCGTTTGCTATGGCAGGAGCACGGCTCCCGCTCTGCTCTAGCAAACCCTGCTTTGGTTTTTAGGAAGCGAGAGCAGGAAACCTGCTCTCGGTTCCAAAAACCAAATCAGAATTGCTTTTGCACAAGGGTAGCTGCATGTCAGCAGCTCCCATTGTGCAAAAGCAATGCCGGCTCCCGCAGGAGGCGGAGAGCCAGCGGGACCGTGGGGGCATTGGGGCTCCCCCCACGGTCCACAAAAAAGATGCCAGGCCGCAGGGGATTGGGTCCCCAGGGCCAAAAGTGGTCTGGGAGGGGGGCCACACGGCCCCCCTCCAACGAATAAAAAAAATGCAGGCCGGTCCCGGGGATGGGGTCCCCAGGGCCAATAGTGGCCTAGGGAAGGGAGATCACACAGCACTGATTCCCAATGAATACATATTTAAAAGGAGACCATGCCCCGGGGATAGGGTCCCAGGTCCTGGGTCGAAATTGTCCTTTGGATTCCTATTTTTGGGGTCCCAAAAATAACAAAAGAAGGGGGGCCACACAGCCCCCTTCTATTTTTTTTTTTTAAGCCGCCATCTCACGGAGGCCCTGCTCCCTCCCTGCACCATTCTGCAAACGCACCACCATGATTACTGAGGGTCCCTGGGGGCCAACTAGTCAACCAGGTAACTCCAGTAGGTGCCACAGGGCTGGTTTGCAGAGAGGTGGTCCAAGGCCATGCCCCTTTTTATACCACTCCGCAAACGTACCTCATGCACCTATTCTAGTTTACTACTATTCCTTTTGGGGTTTCAGAGTAGTGTGCTTTTCACTGAAAGCAATTCAAAGCCTAGTAAGTGTTATATAACAGCAATTAAATGCACATACCCATGCAAGCTTTAAATACAGATGAAAAAAAAAATCTCCCATGAATATTTCCCAAAATGTGTCTATTCCCGGAGAGAGACTGATAAAAGAATATTGTTTAATATTGCAATTGCTTGTTGAAATGTAAACATCTTTAACTAAGTATGGGTGAAATTTGCGAATTCGTGGTCCGCGAATTTGTGCGAAATTGCAAAAAAAGTCAGCGAGTTTGCAGATTTTCCCACGAACTTGCAGATTTTGGTGCCAGTTACACAAATATGTGACCACGTGTGTCTGTAACTTTGCCAGCGCGCCAAAAGGCGCCAAGGTCCCTTGAGTGAGCTGGCCATTATAGTGGGGACGGGCGGGAAGACGTTTCATACCGCTAGTGTGTGGTGGATGGGGCCAAACGGGCAGGGTTTCTATGCGAGTTCACATGCATCTTGTTTATAAAGGGTCAGAGACCGAGCAGAGCAGCAGATGAGGAGAAAGCGGCCTCCTGGTCACAAGAGCTACACAGGGATGGCACACGGGAAACTCATGGATGCAAAAATACGTTTGGCACAGGACCCCAGAATCCTTCAGATGTCCAAGATAGCTCTGCTGCACGTGTTGGTACAAAGCCATTCTGATCCTGCTCAGTGGGTTCAGGTGCATGTAGCTGCTGCTGCTGGACAATGTCCCATCTCATACTAAACTGCCCCGTACAGGCATATGCTGGCGCTGGGCAGTAGGGTGCAGTGGCATGCGGGTGCTCCATGCCTGGTACATGCGCATACCGGTGCCAGGGGGACACGTGTTTATTGGTGCTGTGTAGCAAGTTATGACTTTACATTTTGACTGCACCACACGGTGGTACCACCTACATGGATCAGGAGCATCCAGGCACCAGACTTCATGGTGCAAGAGCATAATGGTGCTGTGCGGTACGGGTATATATGTACTGGGGCCAGGGGGACACTTAGCACAATGTGTGCTCACACCCAGAGGGCTCCCAGGCAATTGAGCCCGAATGATTTTCACACTGAGAGGGCTCCGGGGCAGTTCAGCAGCACGGGGGCTCAAACCTACTGGGCCACGGGGCAGTTCAGTAGCGCATGGGCTCACAACCCCTGGGCAGCTCAGCAGCGCAAAGGCTCACACCCACAGGGCTCCCGGGCAGTTTAGCAGCGCCACCCTCTGGTTCATCACTGCCACCCTCTGGTTCATCACTGCCATCCACTGGTTCACCGCTGACACCCTCTGGTTCACCACTGCCACCCTCTGGTTCATCACTGCCACCCTCTGGATCACCACTGCCACCCTCTGGCTCATCACTGTCACCCTCTGGTTCATCACTGCCACCCTCTGGTTCATCACTGCCACCCTCTGGTTCATCACAGCACCCTCTGGTTCACCACTGCCACTCTTTGGTTCACCACTGCCACCCTCTGATTCATCACAGCACCCTCTGGTTCACAACTGCACCTTCTGGTTCATCACAGCACCCTCTGGTTCATCACTGTAGATTATGGGGAGAAAGCACACCTGCCCAGCCTCAACCGGGGGCTGGTTAATGTGTTACTGAATTTGAGATTCAAGTCCGGCACCTGCTTCCTTAGCTGTAAGTGCTTCCTGTTGTGGTTTAATTTTTGTGACATCCTGGAGCATTGTGCCATACTTGTAACTATTCTCTGACCCTGCTTCAAGGATCAGAGCAGGGTCAGAGAATGGTTGCAAGTAGGCAACAACTCTGGAGGCGCCGCTCAGGAAGCACTTACAGGGTTACAGTGGGTGCCCAAGTTGAAGATAATTTCTTTGTAACCATTTTGTAAATGCCATTTGTAAATGCCCAAGTTGAAGTTAATTTCTTTGTAACCATTTTGTAAATGGTTACAAAGAAATTAGCTTCAACTTGGGCACCTGCTGTAACCCTGTAAGTGCTTCATGTACTTCAGTTTTTGAAAATCCGTCCCGAACGCGATTTCGCTGATGTTTCTGCAATTTCGCAAGATTAGCGGACCGCGAAATTGCAGAAAATCCGCAAATTCCGAGAACGGAACGGATTTTACGCGCATGCTTATCATTAACACAGTGCTGTTTCTTAATTATGTGGTCTGTTTATCTTTAGTAATATCAAGAAAGGACTAGCTTAGTTGTGTTAGCGAGACTCAGAGGGTACGTCTGTAGGCAAACCATTTGGTTTGGACATGAAGCCCTCACCCACCAACCTAGTTGGTGGCATGCTTCATCATCGGGCCCACCACAGTGACACCGAATGTGTCCCGGGTGTGCTGCGACTCCAGATTACTGAGGAGCTGGTATGCTTACTGAGTGTGCAGTGAATAGTGGGTATGAACGCGATGTTTAAAAGCTATGCAGGTGGTCCCAGTTCCCAAGGGTATAAGGATAATTTTAATTCCTGGGCCCCTGCTAGCAGTTAAAAAGGCTTGCGGACGATATGGAGTGTATTATGAGCTCCTACCTCCTGTGTGGTCTACATGTTTCAGCCAGGCCTTTTGTTAAAACTGGCTTTCCTCAGGACCAATGAGTATGTGTGAGTGAAAAATAAACTATATTAAGTGGTTTAGTGAGTGATAAAAAAGTGTCGCACTCGCTAAGGTGCTGTACGTGTTAGAGGGGGATTCCCTCTGCTTTACTGTACATAAAACACAGAGACACAAACAGACATACAAAGGAGAACCAATGAGAATGGTATTTAGGTAACACAACATAGTGCCGACTTCTAAGGTGCGTGAACGACCTAGTGCGGCAGGTTTGAACGTGGCCATGATGGTTTTCATGGCGGATGTGATTATAGCGGGAATTTTTACAGCGTAGTGGCGGGGGTGGGCTACACAGCGATACGAGCATAGCGTGAGGTACAGGTAAGTATAATACATAATTCCTCACACTTGCTATTTGCTGTTAAAGCCTCCTGGGTCACCTGGCAGGGAGAGAAGACCCTAGGCATTGTAAAAAGGCATAGGTTAGGACTGAACCTGTGGAAGAAAAGTGCTGCTTACCCAGAGCGTCGCGGTGAATCAGCATGGTTACTCACGGTATTTCCGATCAATGTGCTCCTGCGACCTATCGTCCTGCTCCGGTGTCCCGAGTGAGGCTTCAGAGCTCAGACGCGGGCTTTAAATAGCTTGTTTCATTCGCTGCACCTGGAGCTGAGAAAGGAGGGTGTGGTTGCGCAGACCCGTGCCGCGCATGTGTGCTAGACCAGTGCTGGTAGTTACGCGCATGCGCGAAGTGCAGACTCTGTCTTGGTGCGCTTGCGCATTGCGTGCTGTTGCGGTTCAGTGTATATGACAGCGCTGGAATAGGGCAGACCATAATGTGGTCAGGTAGGGCCTGAATGTCAATGGTGATAAAGACTAGAGTAGGAGATGAATTAAAAATAGAATTAAAAATTAGAAATTACTTACTACAGACATGGGACAGACCACGAGTCAGAGAGGGTACAGGGATAGAACAAGGGGCTGGTTAGTTTGACAGCGCATTCCACGGAATGGAATCGTTAAGCCCCTGTGTATGGGTGGATAGGCGGTATATCCAGCGCTGTTCTTTGGTGAGAAGTGTTTTCTCGTTGCAGTCCGATACTGCGAATTGTTCAATCACCGTCCATGTAAAGTCATTTGGGGTATGGTTTTGGGTGAGAAAGTGTTGTGTCAGTTTGCTGATATTTTTACCACAGCGCATGGTGCTTCTGTGTTCAGTCATCCTGGTTCTGACCTTCCGGGTTGTCATGCCAATGTATCTTAAGCCACACCGGCATGTGATGAGGTATACAAGATTGGATGAGTTACAGTTGGTAAACTGGCGCTGTGTCCAGGTGTTGCCGTTTTCCAGGGACAGTGTCTTTGAAGGGGTGGTTAGGTGACAGACACTGCAGTTGTAACAGGGTTGATGGCCTGTTTTCTCAGGTAGGCCCCACGCGTTAAGGATCGTGTTGCCTGCCGGTCGTGGGTTTTTCTTTGGTCTTGTGGATACCAATTGATCCTTAAGGTTCTTGGCTCTTTTGTAGGCGAACCGTGGTGGTTCCCACTTTCTGGTGCCACAATTGATGATCCTCCAATTTTTGCGGATTATGTTGGATACTTGGTTAGAGGCTGTATTGTAGGTGGTGACGCACGTCACAGTGGATGTTTCAGGTGGTTTGACGAAGGTTTCTAGGAGTGCTTCTCTGTTCTGATTGCGGGCTCTTTTGCACGTTTTGGAAATGATTCTGGTTGGGTAGCCTCGGTCTTCAAGCTTGTGGACTAGGGCTTTTGACTGTGATTTGAAATCCTGGATGTTACTGCAGTTCCGCCGTATGCGCAGGAATTGACCGAATGGTAAATTCTCCCTGAGCGGTCTGGGGTGGAAGCTGTCAAATCGCAGTAATGAGTTTCGCGATGTAGGTTTATAGTGTGTGGTTGTAGTCAGGCCCCTCTGTTCAGCTCTGATGTTGAGATCAAGGAAGGCGAGATCGGTGCAACTGCTGGTGCAGGTGAACTTGAGGAAGGGGTCACGATTGTTGATCCATGTTAAGAAGTCCTTCAGTGTGTCCTCATTGCCTTCCCAGATGATAAAAATGTCGTCGATGTAGCGACGCCAGATTGCGATGTTCGCTGAGTAGGGGTTTGTGGGGGCATCGATGTGCGTCTGTTCAAAATGATGGACGTACAGCCCCGCCACACTGAGGGCAAAAACACTCCCCATAGAGGTTCCGTTAGTCTGGAGGAAGAACTTGCCCTCATATTCGAAGTAGTTCTCCTTCAATGCGAGGGAAGCACAATCCAGGATAAAATGACGCGGAGTGCGGTTTTGCCAGTCATTCTCCATCAGGACATCATGGAGTACCTTTAGGGTGGCATCCTGTGGTAGACTTGTGTATAGGCTCTCTATGTCTAATCCGACAAGGAGTTGTTTGTCTGGGTCGAAGCTGACATCTTTGATGATGTTTAGGAGGTGCTTTGTATCCTGGATGTAGGATGGAGTTTTTTGAACCAGCGGGTTTAGATAGAAGTCACAGAACCGTGATAGAGGTTACCAACGCACCCAGAATTTTCTTTGATGACGCCACCTTCAGAAAGGACTGGGCGCAGATAGCCTGGCACTGCACTAGGGACTGGCTCATACTCATTATTAAAACCGCTAAACGCCTGTCAGACGCCGTCATCATAGAGATTCAGGCAACAGAGACTCACTTCAGAACCACACTCACGGGCTATAAAAAGAAGCTGGATGACCAAAATCGTGAAATGAATGAATATAAAGAGTACCTGACCCAAACCAAGATCAAGAAATTTGAAAAAGACCTCAATAACTTCAGCTACTTGAAAACCTATCCCTATGCTGATGATGAATACACTGCGCCCACAAAAGGCACAGACAGCTCAGGAGATAACAGCTCCATATCTAGTGGTTCCAGCAACGGATCCTACAAAGCCAGAGGGAGAGGTCGCAGAGGTCAACAATGGCAAAAACCCTGGCAAGGACCCCCGCAACTTCAAAACTTTGGGCCACCACCCTTTGGACCTATGCCACCCCCATACTTTGGATATCCACCACTGTACCCCCCTGGACAGATGCCGTACTACCAAAACAACCAAAACCAAAGATACCCTTTTTTAGGCCAAGGCCGCAGACCTCGCGGCAAGAGAAGGAATCCCCCTCAACAAGTACAGTGGGCACCTCAACCGGCACAGTGGGCAACAGAAGAAGACCCAGTGAGTGCCAACACACGGAACAAATCCAGGGAACAAGCAGGACCCAGCAAATAACCACACCACTAAACAACAGCCCCTTGGTGTTTAACCTTTCTGATGTACCGCTGACAAATGAAGAAACCGCCGTCCTCAACAAAGGACTATCCTTTGTCCCCACCACTAGATTAGATACCTTTAAACTCCATGTCGAATTGGCCGAGTTTTTCAGGAAACTGAAGCTGAAAGCTTTTTTCGAAAACAAGGAGAAACCCAGCGATGACACAGAGAACACCAATGAAACTGGCCTTAGACTAAAGTCCAACTTCACCCCCCCACCAGCAAGCATACCAGTGGAAATCACCACCTTCGAGATTGCAGTATACTCTGAGATAGAGAAATTACAACCTCAAAATACATTTAACAACCTCTCCCACCAGGACAGGGAGATAGTCAAGCGCCTACAAAATGACCCCACCCGCATCATAAAACCTGCGGATAAAGGGGGAGGGATAGTGATCATGAACAAGAGCGACTATGACACGGAATGCCGCAGACTCTTAAGCGACACACGCAATTACAAAGAACTACAAAAAGACCCCACCAAAGATTTACAGAAGAGAATCAATGAACTTGTGAAAGAGGCTTCTGACGCAGACTACATTTCCAAACAGGAGGCTGACTACCTCTGCACACAAAATGCCAGAGTACCCTATTTTTACACAGTGCCCAAAGTGCACAAAGGGGTCACTCCGCCCCCTGGCAGACCTATAGTGTCAGGCATCCAATCCCTTCTAGAACCTCTATCACGGTTCTGTGACTTCTATCTAAACCCGCTGGTTCAAAAAACTCCATCCTACATCCAGGATACAAAGCACCTCCTAAACATCATCAAAGATGTCAGCTTCGACCCAGACAAACAACTCCTTGTCGGATTAGACATAGAGAGCCTATACACAAGTCTACCACAGGATGCCACCCTAAAGGTACTCCATGATGTCCTGATGGAGAATGACTGGCAAAACCGCACTCCGCGTCATTTTATCCTGGATTGTGCTTCCCTCGCATTGAAGGAGAACTACTTCGAATATGAGGGCAAGTTCTTCCTCCAGACTAACGAAACCTCTATGGGGAGTGTTTTTGCCCCCAGTGTGGCGGGGCTGTACGTCCATCATTTTGAACAGACGCACATCGATGCCCCCACAAACCCCTACTCAGCGAACATCGCAATCTGGCGTCGCTACATCAACGACATTTTTATCATCTGGGAAGGCAATGAGGACACACTGAAGGACTTCTTAACATGGATCAACAATCGTGACCCCTTCCTCAAGTTCACCTGCACCAGCAGTTGCACCGAACTCGCCTTCCTTGATCTCAACATCAGAGCTGAACAGAGGGGCCTGACTACAACCACACACTATAAACCTACATCGCGGAACTCATTACTGCGATTTGACAGCTTCCACCCCAGACCGCTCAGGGAGAATTTACCATTCGGTCAATTCCTGCGCATACGGCGGAACTGCAGTAACATCCAGGATTTCAAATCACAGTCAAAAGCCCTAGTCCACAAGCTTGAAGACCGAGGCTACCCAACCAGAATCATTTCCAAAACGTGCAAAAGAGCCCGCAATCAGAACAGAGAAGCACTCCTAGAAACCTTCGTCAAACCACCTGAAACATCCACTGTGACGTGCGTCACCACCTACAATACAGCCTCTAACCAGGTATCCAACATAATCCGCAAAAATTGGAGGATCATCAATTGTGGCACCAGAAAGTGGGAACCACCACGGTTCGCCTACAAAAGAGCCAAGAACCTTAAGGATCAATTGGTATCCACAAGACCAAAGAAAAACCCACGACCGGCAGGCAACACGATCCTTAACGCGTGGGGCCTACCTGAGAAAACAGGCCATCAACCCTGTTACAACTGCAGTGTCTGTCACCTAACCACCCCTTCAAAGACACTGTCCCTGGAAAACGGCAAAACCTGGACACAACGCCAGTTTACCAACTGTAACTCATCCAATCTTGTATACCTCATCACATGCCGGTGTGGCTTAAGATACATTGGCATGACAACCCGGAAGGTCAGAACCAGGATGACTGAACACAGAAGCACCATGCGCTGTGGTAAAAATATCAGCAAACTGACACAACACTTTCTCACCCAAAACCATACCCCAAATGACTTTACATGGACGGTGATTGAACAATTCGCAGTATCGGACTGCAACGAGAAAACACTTCTCACCAAAGAACAGCGCTGGATATACCGCCTATCCACCCATACACAGGGGCTTAACGATTCCATTCCGTGGAATGCGCTGTCAAACTAACCAGCCCCTTGTTCTATCCCTGTACCCTCTCTGACTCGTGGTCTGTCCCATGTCTGTAGTAAGTAATTTTTAATTTTTAATTCTATTTTTAATTCATCTCCTACTCTAGTCTTTATCACCATTGACATTCAGGCCCTATCTGACCACATTATGGTCTGCCCTATTCCAGCGCTGTCATATACACTGAACCGCAACAGCACGCAATGCGCAAGCGCACCAAGACAGAGTCTGCACTTCGCGCATGCGCGTAACTACCAGCACTGGTCTAGCACACATGCGCGGCACGGGTCTGCGCGACCACACCCTCCTCTCTCAGCTCCAGGTGCAGCGAATGAAACAAGCTATTTAAAGCCCGCGTCTGAGCTCTGAACCCTCACTCGGGACACCGGAGCAGGACGATAGGTCGCAGGAGCACATTGATCGGAAATACCGTGAGTAACCATGCTGATTCACCGCGACGCTCTGGGTAAGCAGCACTTTTCTTCCACAGGTTCAGTCCTAACCTATGCCTTTTTACAATGCCTAGGGTCTTCTCTCCCTGCCAGGTGACCCAGGAGGCTTTAACAGCAAATAGCAAGTGTGAGGAATTATGTATTATACTTACCTGTACCTCACGCTATGCTCGTATCGCTGTGTAGCCCACCACCGCCACTACGCTGTAAAAATTCCCGCTATAATCACATCCGCCATGAAAACCATCATGGCCACGTTCAAACCTGCCGCACTATGTCGTTCACGCACCTTAGAAGTCGGCACTATGTTGTGTTACCTAAATACCATTCTCATTGGTTCTCCTTTGTATGTCTGTTTGTGTCTCTGTGTTTTATGTACAGTAAAGCAGAGGGAATCCCCTCTAACACGTACAGCACCTTAGCGAGTGCGACACTTTTTTATCACTCACTAAACCACTTAATATAGTTTATTTTTCACTCACACATACTCATTGGTCCTGAGGAAAGCCAGTTTTAACAAAAGGCCTGGCTGAAACATGTAGACCACACAGGACGTAGGAGCTCATAATACACTCCATATCGTCCGCAAGCCTTTTTAACTGCTAGCAGGGGCCCAGGAATTAAAATTATCCTTATACCCTTGGGAACTGGGACCACCTGCATAGCTTTTAAACATCACGTTCATACCCACTATTCACTGCACACTCAGTAAGCATACCAGCTCCTCAGTAATCTGGAGTCGCAGCACACCCGGGACATATTCGGTGTCACTGTGGTGGGCCCGATGATGAAACATGCCACCAACTAGGTTGGTGGGTGAGGGCTTCATGTCCAAACCAAATGGTTTGCCTACAGACGTACCCTCTGAGTCTCGCTAACACAACTAAGCTAGTCCTTTCTTGATATTACTACATATAACCAGGGGATCCGGACTAGCTTACCTAGTCCTCTCTCTCCATTTTGATTTGCTGACACTTGGCAGCGCACAGCTGCGAGAGATACCTTATCTACACAATATGGCAGAAAATACAGGCCTAACCTTCACTGAGGACGATGTCAGCGAAATCCTCGCCGACCCCTCGCTCCTGGCAGATTTTAACACAGCAACTACTATAGCACAGACTACAGACTGGGACACTCTCACTGAGAAAAAGCGGAACAGGATACGAACAATTTTACATGGTGTTATCCTCGCACAATATCTCCGCACCAATACAGCACCTAAAGGCCTTCTGGTTACCAACGCACCCAGAATTTTCCTTGATGACGCCACCTTCAGAAAGGACTGGGCGCAGATAGCCTGGCACTGCACTAGGGACTGGCTCATACTCATTATTAAAACCGCTAAACGCCTGTCAGACGCCGTCATCATAGAGATTCAGGCAACAGAGACTCACTTCAGAACCACACTCACGGGCTATAAAAAGAAGCTGGATGACCAAAATCGGAAAATGAATGAATATAAAGAGTACCTGACCCAAACCAAGATCAAGAAATTTGAAAAAGACCTCAAAAACTTCAGCTACTTGAAAACCTATCCCTATGCTGATGATGAATACACTGCGCCCACAAAAGGCACAGACAGCTCAGGAGATAACAGCTCCATATCTAGTGGTTCCAGCAACGGATCCTACAAAGCCAGAGGGAGAGGTCGCAGAGGTCAACAATGGCAACAACCCTGGCAAGGACCCCTGCAACTTCAAAACTTTGGGCCACCACCCTTTGGACCTATGCCACCCCCATACTTTGGATATCCACCACTGTACCCCCCTGGACAGATGCCGTACTACCAAAACAACCAAAACCAAAGATACCCTTTTTTAGGCCAAGGCCGCAGACCTCGCGGCAAGAGAAGGAATCCCCCTCAACAAGTACAGTGGGCACCTCAACCGGCACAGTGGGCAACAGAAGAAGACCCAGTGAGTGCCAACACACGGAACAAATCCAGGGAACAAGCAGGACCCAGCAAATAACCACACCACTAAACAACAGCCAATTGGTGTTTAACCTTTCTGATGTACCGCTGACAAATGAAGAAACCGCCGTCCTCAACAAAGGACTATCCTTTGTCCCCACCACTAGATTAGATACCTTTAAACTCCATGTCGAATTGGCCGAGTTTTTCAGGAAACTGAAGCTGAAAGCTTTTTTCGAAAACAAGGAGAAACCCAGAGATGACACAGAGAACACCAATGAAACTGGCCTTAGACTAAAGTCCAACTTCACCCCCCCACCAGCAAGCATACCAGTGGAAATCACCACCTTCGAGATTGCAGTATACTCTGAGATAGAGAAATTACAACCTCAAAATACATTTAACAACCTCTCCCACCAGGACAGGGAGATTGTCAAGCGCCTACAAAATGACCCCACCCGCATCATAAAACCTGCGGATAAAGGGGGAGGGATAGTGATCATGAACAAGAGCGACTATGACACGGAATGCCGCAGACTCTTAAGCGACACACGCAATTACAAAGAACTACAAAAAGACCCCACCAAAGATTTACAGAAGAGAATCAATGAACTTGTGAAAGAGGCTTCTGACGCAGACTACATTTCCAAACAGGAGGCTGACTACCTCTGCACACAAAATGCCAGAGTACCCTATTTTTACACAGTGCACAAAGGGGTCACTCCGCCCCCTGGCAGACCTATAGTGGCAGGCATCCAATCCCTTCTAGAACCTCTATCAAGGTTCTGTGACTTCTATCTAAACCCGCTGGTTCAAAAAACTCCATCCTACATCCAGGATACAAAGCACCTCCTAAACATCATCAAAGATGTCAGCTTCGACCCAGACAAACAACTCCTTGTCGGATTAGACATAGAGAGCCTATACACAAGTCTACCACAGGATGCCACCCTAAAGGTACTCCATGATGTCCTGATGGAGAATGACTGGCAAAACCGCACTCCGCGTCATTTTATCCTGGATTGTGCTTCCCTCGCATTGAAGGAGAACTACTTCGAATATGAGGGCAAGTTCTTCCTCCAGACTAACGGAACCTCTATGGGGAGTGTTCTTGCCCCCAGTGTGGCGGGGCTGTACGTCCATCATTTTGAACAGACGCACATCGATGCCCCCACAAACCCCTACTCAGCGAACATCGCAATCTGGCGTCGCTACATCGGCGACATTTTTATCATCTGGGAAGGCAATGAGGACACACTGAAGGACTTCTTAACATGGATCAACAATCGTGACCCCTTCCTCAAGTTCACCTGCACCAGCAGTTGCACCGAACTCGCCTTCCTTGATCTCAACATCAGAGCTGAACAGAGGGGCCTGACTACAACCACACACTATAAACCTACATCGCGGAACTCATTACTGCGATTTGACAGCTTCCACCCCAGACGGCTCAGGGAGAATTTACCATTCGGTCAATTCCTGCGCATACGGCGGAACTGCAGTAACATCCAGGATTTCAAATCACAGTCAAAAGCCCTAGTCCACAAGCTTGAAGACCGAGGCTACCCAACCAGAATCATTTCCAAAACGTGCAAAAGAGCCCGCAATCAGAACAGAGAAGCACTCCTAGAAACCTTCGTCAAACCACCTGAAACATCCACTGTGACGTGCGTCACCACCTACAATACAGCCTCTAACCAGGTATCCAACATAATCTGCAAAAATTGGAGGATCATCAATTGTGGCACCAGAAAGTGGGAACCACCACGGTTCGCCTACAAAAGAGCCAAGAACCTTAAGGATCAATTGGTATCCACAAGACCAAAAAAAAACCCACGACCGGCAGGCAACACGATCCTTAACGCGTGGGGCCTACCTGAGAAAACAGGCCATCAACCCTGTTACAACTGCAGTGTCTGTCACCTAACCACCCCTTCAAAGACATTGTCCCTGGAAAACGGCAAAACCTGGACACAACGCCAGTTTACCAACTGTAACTCATCCAATCTTGTATACCTCATCACATGCCGGTGTGGCTTAAGATACATTGGCATGACAACCCGGAAGGTCAGAACCAGGATGACTGAACACAGAAGCACCATGCGCTGTGGTAAAAATATCAGCAAACTGACACAACACTTTCTCACCCAAAACCATACCCCAAATGACTTTACATGGACGGTGATTGAACAATTTGCAGTATCGGACTGCAACGAGAAAACACTTCTCACCAAAGAACAGCGCTGGATATACCGCCTATCCACCCATACACAGGGGCTTAACGATTCCATTCCGTGGAATGCGCTGTCAAACTAACCAGCCCCTTGTTCTATCCCTGTACCCTCTCTGACTCGTGGTCTGTCCCATGTCTGTAGTAAGTAATTTTTAATTTTTAATTCTATTTTTAATTCATCTCCTACTCTAGTCTTTATCACCATTGACATTCAGGCCCTACCTGACCACATTATGGTCTGCCCTATTCCAGCGCTGTCATATACACTGAACCGCAACAGCACGCAATGCGCAAGCGCACCAAGACAGAGTCTGCACTTCGCGCATGCGCGTAACTACCAGCACTGGTCTAGCACACATGCGCGGCACGGGTCTGCGCTACCACACCCTCCTCTCTCAGCTCCAGGTGCAGCGAATGAAACAAGCTATTTAAAGCCCGCGTCTGAGCTCTGAAGCCTCACTCGGGACACCGGAGCAGGACGATAGGTCGCAGGAGCACATTGATCGGAAATACCGTGAGTAACCATGCTGATTCACCGCGACGCTCTGGGTAAGCAGCACTTTTCTTCCACAGGTTCAGTCCTAACCTATGCCTTTTTACAATGCCTAGGGTCTTCTCTCCCTGCCAGGTGACCCAGGAGGCTTTAACAGCAAATAGCAAGTGTGAGGAATTATGTATTATACTTACCTGTACCTCACGCTATGCTCGTATCGCTGTGTAGCCCACCACCGCCACTACGCTGTAAAAATTCCCGCTATAATCACATCCGCCATGAAAACCATCATGGCCACGTTCAAACCTGCCGCACTATGTCGTTCACGCACCTTAGAAGTCGGCACTATGTTGTGTTACCTAAATACCATTCTCATTGGTTCTCCTTTGTATGTCTGTTTGTGTCTCTGTGTTTTATGTACAGTAAAGCAGAGGGAATCCCCTCTAACACGTACAGCACCTTAGCGAGTGCGACACTTTTTTATCACTCACTAAACCACTTAATATAGTTTATTTTTCACTCACACATACTCATTGGTCCTGAGGAAAGCCAGTTTTAACAAAAGGCCTGGCTGAAACATGTAGACCACACAGGACGTAGGAGCTCATAATACACTCCATATCGTCCGCAAGCCTTTTTAACTGCTAGCAGGGGCCCAGGAATTAAAATTATCCTTATACCCTTGGGAACTGGGACCACCTGCATAGCTTTTAAACATCACGTTCATACCCACTATTCACTGCACACTCAGTAAGCATACCAGCTCCTCAGTAATCTGGAGTCGCAGCACACCCGGGACACATTCGGTGTCACTGTGGTGGGCCCGATGATGAAGCATGCCACCAACTAGGTTGGTGGGTGAGGGCTTCATGTCCAAACCAAATGGTTTGCCTACAGACGTACCCTCTGAGTCTCGCTAACACAACTAAGCTAGTCCTTTCTTGATATTACTACATATAACCAGGGGATCCGGACTAGCTTACCTAGTCCTCTCTCTCCATTTTGATTTGCTGACACTTGGCAGCGCACAGCTGCGAGAGATACCTTATCTACACAATATGGCAGAAAATACAGGCCTAACCTTCACTGAGGACGATGTCAGCGAAATCCTCGCCGACCCCTCGCTCCTGGCAGATTTTAACACAGCAACTACTATAGCACAGACTACAGACTGGGACACTCTCACTGAGAAAAAGCGGAACAGGATACGAACAATTTTACATGGTGTTATCCTCGCACAATATCTCCGCACCAATACAGCACCTAAAGGCCTTCTGGTTACCAACGCACCCAGAATTTTCCTTGATGACGCCACCTTCAGAAAGGACTGGGCGCAGATAGCCTGGCACTGCACTAGGGACTGGCTCATACTCATTATTAAAACCGCTAAACGCCTGTCAGACGCCGTCATCATAGTGATTCAGGCAACAGAGACTCACTTCAGAACCACACTCACGGGCTATAAAAAGAAGCTGGATGACCAAAATCGTGAAATGAATGAATATAAAGAGTACCTGACCCAAACCAAGATCAAGAAATTTGAAAAAGACCTCAAAAACTTCAGCTACTTGAAAACCTATCCCTATGCTGATGATGAATACACTGCGCCCACAAAAGGCACAGACAGCTCAGGAGATAACAGCTCCATATCTAGTGGTTCCAGCAACGGATCCTACAAAGCCAGAGGGAGAGGTCGCAGAGGTCAACAATGGCAACAACCCTGGCAAGGACCCCCGCAACTTCAAAACTTTGGGCCACCACCCTTTGGACCTATGCCACCCCCATACTTTGGATATCGACCACTGTACCCCCCTGGCCAGATGCCGTACTACCAAAACAACCAAAACCAAAGATACCCTTTTTTAGGCCAAGGCCGCAGACCTCGCGGCAAGAGAAGGAATCCCCCTCAACAAGTACAGTGGGCACCTCAACCGGCACAGTGGGCAACAGAAGAAGACCCAGTGAGTGCCAACACACGGAACAAATCCAGGGAACAAGCAGGACCCAGCAAATAACCACACCACTAAACAACAGCCCCTTGGTGTTTAAGCTTTCTGATGTACCACTGACAAATGAAGAAACCGCCGTCCTCAATAAAGGACTATCCTTTGTCCCCACCACTAGATTAGATACCTTTAAACTCCATGTCGAATTGGCCAAGTTTTTCAGGAAACTGAAGCTGAAAGCTTTTTTCGAAAACAAGGAGAAACCCAGCGATGACACAGAGAACACCAATGAAACTGGCCTTAGACTAAAGTCCAACTTCACCCCCCCACCAGCAAGCATACCAGTGGAAATCACCACCTTCGAGATTGCAGTATACTCTGAGATAGAGAAATTACAACCTCAAAATACATTTAACAACCTCTCCCACCAGGACAGGGAGATTGTCAAGTGCCTACAAAATGACCCCACCCGCATCATAAAACCTGCGGATAAAGGGGGAGGGATAGTGATCATGAACAAGAGCGACTATGACACGGAATGCCGCAGACTCTTAAGCGACACACGCAATTACAAAGAACTACAAAAAGACCCCACCAAAGATTTACAGAAGAGAATCAATGAACTTGTGAAAGAGGCTTCTGACGCAGACTACATTTCCAAACAGGAGGCTGACTACCTCTGCACACAAAATGCCAGAGTACCCTATTTTTACACAGTGCCCAAAGTGCACAAAGGGGTCACTCCGCCCCCTGGCAGACCTATAGTGTCAGGCATCCAATCCCTTCTAGAACCTCTATCACGGTTCTGTGACTTCTATAAACCCGCTGGTTCAAAAAACTCCATCCTACATCCAGGATACAAAGCACCTCCTAAACATCATCAAAGATGTCAGCTTCGACCCAGACAAACAACTCCTTGTCGGATTAGACATAGAGAGCCTATACACAAGTCTACCACAGGATGCCACCCTAAAGGTACTCCATGATGTCCTGATGGAGAATGACTGGCAAAACCGCACTCTGCGTCATTTTATCCTGGATTGTGCTTCCCTCGCATTGAAGGAGAACTACTTCGAATATGAGGGCAAGTTCTTCCTCCAGACTAACGGAACCTCTATGGGGAGTGTTTTTGCCCCCAGTGTGGCGGGGCTGTACGTCCATCATTTTGAACAGACGCACATCGATGCCCCCACAAACCCCTACTCAGCGAACATCGCAATCTGGCGTCACTACATCGACGACATTTTTATCATCTGGGAAGGCAATGAGGACACACTGAAGGACTTCTTAACATGGATCAACAATCGTGACCCCTTCCTCAAGTTCACCTGCACCAGCAGTTGCACCGAACTCGCCTTCCTTGATCTCAACATCAGAGCTGAACAGAGGGGCCTGACTACAACCACACACTATAAACCTACATCGCGGAACTCATTACTGCGATTTGACAGCTTCCACCCCAGACCGCTCAGGGAGAATTTACCATTCGGTCAATTCCTGCGCATACGGCGGAACTGCAGTAACATCCAGGATTTCAAATCACAGTCAAAAGCCCTAGTCCACAAGCTTGAAGACCGAGGCTACCCAACCAGAATCATTTCCAAAACGTGCAAAAGAGCCCGCAATAAGAACAGAGAAGCACTCCTAGAAACCTTCGTCAAACCACCTGAAACATCCACTGTGACGTGCGTCACCACCTACAATACAGCCTCTAACCAGGTATCCAACATAATCCGCAAAAATTGGAGGATCATCAATTGTGGCACCAGAAAGTGGGAACCACCACGGTTCGCCTACAAAAGAGCCAAGAACCTTAAGGATCAATTGGTATCCACAAGACCAAAGAAAAACCCACGACCGGCAGGCAACACGATCCTTAACGCGTGGGGCCTACCTGAGAAAACAGGCCATCAACCCTGTTACAACTGCAGTGTCTGTCACCTAACCACCCCTTCAAAGACACTGTCCCTGGAAAACGGCAAAACCTGGACACAACGCCAGTTTACCAACTGTAACTCATCCAATCTTGTATACCTCATCACATGCCGGTGTGGCTTAAGATACATTGGCATGACAACCCGGAAGGTCAGAACCAGGATTACTGAACACAGAAGCACCATGCGCTGTGGTAAAAATATCAGCAAACTGACACAACACTTTCTCACCCAAAACCATACCCCAAATGACTTTACATGGACGGTGATTGAACAATTCGCAGTATCGGACTGCAACGAGAAAACACTTCTCACCAAAGAACAGCGCTGGATATACCGCCTATCCACCCATACACAGGGGCTTAACGATTCCATTCCGTGGAATGCGCTGTCAAACTAACTAGCCCCTTGTTCTATCCCTGTACCCTCTCTGACTCGTGGTCTGTCCCATGTCTGTAGTAAGTAATTTTTAATTTTTAATTCTATTTTTAATTCATCTCCTACTCTAGTCTTTATCACCATTGACATTCGGGCCCTACCTGACCACATTATGGTCTGCCCTATTCCAGCGCTGTCATATACACTGAACCGCAACAGCACGCAATGCGCAAGCGCACCAAGACAGAGTCTGCACTTCGCGCATGCGCGTAACTACCAGCACTGGTCTAGCACACATGCGCGGCACGGGTCTGCGCGACCACACCCTCCTCTCTCAGCTCCAGGTGCAGCGAATGAAACAAGCTATTTAAAGCCCGCGTCTGAGCTCTGAAGCCTCACTCGGTACACCGGAGCAGGACGATAGGTCGCAGGAGCACATTGATCGGAAATACCGTGAGTAACCATGCTGATTCACCGCGACGCTCTGGGTAAGCAGCACTTTTCTTCCACAGGTTCAGTCCTAACCTATGCCTTTTTACAATGCCTAGGGTCTTCTCTCCCTGCCAGGTGACCCAGGAGGCTTTAACAGCAAATAGCAAGTGTGAGGAATTATGTATTATACTTACCTGTACCTCACGCTATGCTCGTATCGCTGTGTAGCCCACCACCGCCACTACGCTGTAAAAATTCCCGCTATAATCACATCCGCCATGAAAACCATCATGGCCACGTTCAATCCTGCCGCACTAGGTCGTTCACGCACCTTAGAAGTCGGCACTATGTTGTGTTACCTAAATACCATTCTCATTGGTTCTCCTTTGTATGTCTGTTTGTGTCTCTGTGTTTTATGTACAGTAAAGCAGATGGAATCCCCCTCTAACACGTACAGCACCTTAGCGAGTGCGACACTTTTTTATCACTCACTAAACCACTTAATATAGTTTATTTTTCACTCACACATACTCATTGGTCCTGAGGAAAGCCAGTTTTAACAAAAGGCCTGGCTGAAACATGTAGACCACACAGGACGTAGGAGCTCATAATACACTCCATATCGTCCGCAAGCCTTTTTAACTGCTAGCAGGGGCCCAGGAATTAAAATTATCCTTATACCCTCGGGAACTGGGACCACCTGCATAGCTTTTAAACATCATGTTCATACCCACTATTCACTGCACACTCAGTAAGCATACCAGCTCCTCAGTAATCTGGAGTCGCAGCACACCCGGGACACATTCGGTGTCACTGTGGTGGGCCCGATGATGAAGCATGCCACCAACTAGGTTGGTGGGTGAGGGCTTCATGTCCAAACCAAATGGTTTGCCTACAGACGTACCCTCTGAGTCTCGCTAACACAACTAAGCTAGTCCTTTCTTGATATTACTACATATAACCAGGGGATCCGGACTAGCTTACCTAGTCCTCTCTCTCCATTTTGATTTGCTGATGTGTGGTTGTGTCTGTTTATCTTTGCCTGTTCACTATGCTTTCTTGGGATAATAATCCACATTTGATTACACTGCTCTCTTCATACTCTGCTTCTTATGTATAATGCCGCATTTCTTTCATCACTCTTACTTGTGCCTCATGCTGATCTTCTCCTCACTCTTTTTACTAATCCCTCATGCAATCTTCTCCTCACTCACTCTCTGTCCTTGTCCCTCACCGAGGGAAAGAGTTCAGACATGGCCATATGCAAATCAGTCTGACCCTGTGCCTCATGGGAACAGTCCAGCCCGAACTGCCAAGCCATGCCTTCCCTGAACTGGGGTGGCAGAGTGGGCTAAAGAACGGTGATGGATTAAACCCAGATCTTTTGACTGGGTGTGAGTGTTTGATTGGTTCAGATGCTCTGTCCATCACCACCCCCTTTTGTACTGCTTTGTTCGCCATAAGTTGGCAGGGTATGCTCAGACGTGAGTCCCTTGCTCACTTTGCCGCTGGATTCAAGCAATCCTGGCTGAAGACGGCTGAAATGCCAGAAACTGGTCCTAGGAAGCTTGTTTCCGGTCCAGGGAAGGCATGGCTTGGCAGTTCGAGCTGGACTGTTCCCATGAGGCACAGGGTCAGACTGATTTGCATATGGCCATGTCTGAACTGGGGTGGCAGAGTGGGCTAAAGAACGGTGATGGATTAAACCCAGATCTTTTGACTGGGTGTGAGTGTTTGATTGGTTCAGATGCTCCGTCCATCACCACCCCCTTTTGTACCGCTGTGCTGCGCTGAGCAGCTCTGCCGGTTCATTAACTCTGCCATACTTGTAGTTTTTGTGGTATTGTATTTGTACTGTAAACTTTTTCACTGCCCTTTGACTGCTACTTTGTGCCCCCTGTTTTCCAGCATCCCCCCTTTGCTTCTGTACCCCTCGCCGTGGTCCCCGCTCCCGCCGCTGCCCCCCTGTGGCCCGCCCCCTTTTCATCTTCTGTATCCCACTCTCCGCCCCGCTCCCACCTCTCAGCTGCTCCTCCCTCCCACCTCACCTTAAATGGCGGCCGTCAGTGTGCCAGAGGTGCGCCAGAGGCAAGCCCGTCTGCCCCCATCCGCGCCTGGACTGAGCCTAGCGCCAGAACCCCTGGACCCTGCAACCTCCACGCCACCAGACTCCGCTACAACGCCAGCACCATCCACACCCTCAACGCCAGCCGAAACCACCACTGCTTCCAGGCTGCCCCGAATCGCACCCACATACCTTTCTCCCGCTGCACCTGCAGCTTCACCTGCGACAGAGCCACCAATAGTCCTAGGACCGGACCCAAACACCTTCGCTGCATCCTCCTCAACACCCGCGCCACATGCAAATACGCTGTCGAGCTCTGGGACCTGCTCGACACCTCCACCCCAGAAGTCGCCTTCCTGACCGAGACCTGGTGGAACGACTTCTCGGTGCTCAACATCGCCATAGCCATCCCGGACAGCTACAAGATTACCCACAGGGATCGGGCCAACGGAGTCGGAGGAGGAATAGCCATCATCCACAAGTCCACCCTCTAGGTCTCCACCCAACCGAATGACACCCTCAACACCGCCGAACTCCTGCACTTCCAAAGCTACACTGACCCAAACACCACCCTCAGAGGAACACTCATCTACAGACCCCCCCGGTCCCCGGACACAGTTCAGCAACTCCATCGCCGACCTCGCCAGCACCCGCGCACTCGCCTCCCCGGACTACATCCTCCTCGGGGACCTGAACTTCCACCTCGAGAACAACAACTACACCAACTCCACCACCCTGATCGACAACCTCACCAACCTCGGCCTCAAACAGCTCGTCACTGCACCCACCGACGCCGCCGGAAACACACTGGACCCCTTCTACTCCACTAGCACCCACGTCACCTACCAACATACCATGAGCTTCATTGGACCGACCGCTGCTGCACCCATTTCACCTTCAAGAAACAAACCACGCACCACTGCACCCAACTGCTGCCCCACCACCGCTGGAGCAAAGTCACCGAAGACCAGCTGACCTCCACCCTCGCCCATAACCCAACCACCGACCGCTCTGAACCAGACGCCACCTGCAACCTCAGACATTGGATCAACGACTGCGCCAACACCCTCGTACCACTCAACAAACCCTCCAACAGCCACACAGCAAGAAAGCCACCTGGTTCACCGATGAGCTCCAGACCTCCAAACATGCATGCCGGACACTGGAGAAAAAATGGCTCCACAAACGCACTCCGGACAGCCTCGCAGCCCACAAGTACGCCACCCACAGACATCACCGCCTCATCAGACTAGCCAAGAGATCCTCCTTTAAAGATCGCCTGGAGAATAACACACACAACAGCAAAGAGCTCTTCAGCATCGTGAAGGAACTCTCCAACCCCAGCGCCAACACCACTGACATTTATTTATTTAGGAGATTTATAAAGCGCATGGTTACGCGCGCCGGCGTGTCCCCGCGCTGAGAGTAGACAAATGAGAAAGACATGAGTTTACAGCAGTGCTAGACGGAAGAGATGAGTTTTGAGGGCTCTCCGGAATTTGGTCTCGGAGGGTTCGAGACGTAGTTCGGAGGGTAGCATATTCCAATTCTTGGCTGCAAGGAGCCTGAATGATCTGCCCCCCATCCGAGCTTTATGGATTTTGGGGACAACAGCCAGACCCGTGCCAGAGGATCTAAGCATCCGCTCTGGTCTGTAGGGGGTGATGAGGCTGTTCAGAGGGCTGGGTGCTCTACCTCCAAAGATGCGATGGCACATGCATAAAGCTTTGAAGGTAATCCTTTCACGGATTGGAAGCCAGTGAAGGGACCTTAGCGCAGCTTTGGAGGGTGGTCTCCTGGGAAGCCTCAGCACCAGGCGGGCTGTAGCATTTTGCAGTACCTGGAGACGATTGAGACTTTTGGCCGTGTTACCCAGGTAAAGTAGGTTGGCATAATCAAGTCTCGATGTGACCAAGGCATGCACAAGCGTTTGTCTGGCACCAACTGGAAGCAGATCAAGTACTTTGCGTAGGCTTTTAAGTATCCCGAAACACATTCCAACCACCCTGTTTACTTGAGGGGTAAAAGACAGGTCAGAATCGAATAGAACCCCAAGATTTTTAGCCTGTTGACCTGGTACAAGAATTGGGCCGAGGCAGTCCGGCCACCATGCCGAGGTCCACACAGAAGGGCCCCCCCCATCACAAGCACTTCCGTTTTGGAGCCGTTCAACTTCAGGCAGTTGTTAGACATCCAGGAGGCAAGCTCCTGCATGCAAGCACTGAAGTTGAGTGCCGCAATTTCGGGTGCCCGCCCTCACAAGAACTGTGCGACTCACTGGCCACCTTCTTCCACCGCAAGATCGCTGAAATCCACGACAGCTTCAACACCAAGACCGCCCCGACTACGCCAGACTCCACCCCCCCTGCGAACACCACCCACACCAGCTGTCTGACCTCCTGGGCCAATGTCAACAACGACGAGACACACAAGGTCATGAACTCCATCCACTCAGGATCCCCGTCAGACCTGTGCCCTCACCACGCATTCAACAAAGCAGACGCAGCCATCGCACCCCAACTACGAAAGGTCATCAACATCTCCTTCGAAACAGCCAGATTCCCAGAAAGCTGGAAGCACGCCAAAATCAGCACCCTCCTCATGAAGCCCAAGGCGGACCCCAGGGACCTCAAGAACTTCCGGCCCATCTCCCTACTCCCGTTCCCGGCGAAGGTCATCGAAAAAATAATCAACATGCAACTGGCCCGCCACCTCAAAGACAACAACATCTTAGACCCCTCCCAGTCCGGATTCAGACCAAACCACAGCACGGAGACAGCCCTCATCGCCGCCACAGACGACATCAGGCGCCAACTAGAAAACCACCAAACATCAACCCTCATCCTACTGGACCTGTCAGCCGCCTTTGACACGGTCTTCCACCGCACTCTAAAGACAAGCCTCCAAGAAGCCGGAATCCAAGAGAAGGCCCTCGACTGGACAACGTCCTTCCTCTCCGGCAGAACACAGAGTCTCCCACCCTTCCAATCCGAAGCCACCGACATCAACTGCGGTGTCGCCCAGGGCTCATCCCTCAGCATGATGCTCTTCAACGTCTACATGGCCCCCCTCGCACAAATGGCCCGCCAAAACAACCTCAACATAATCTCCTATGCCGACGACACCCAGCTCATCCTCTCCCTCACCAAGGACCCGCACACTGCCAAAACCAACCTCCATGAGGGAATGAAGGCCGTCGCCAACTGGATGAGTAACAGCCGTCTGAAGCTGAACTCGGACAAGACGTAGGTCCTCATCCTCGGACCCACCCCCTTGGCCTGGAACGACACCTGGTGGCCGACCATGCTGAGAACAGCACCGACACCCACCAACCACACAAGCAACCTAGGTTTCATCCTCGACTCCTACCTCTCCATGTCAAAGCAGGTCAGCACCGTCTCCTCCTTCTGCTGCAACACCCTCTGCATGCACCGCACGATGTGCAAGTGAATCCCAACCAAAACAAGAAAAACAGTGACACAGGCCCTGGTCAGCAGCAGGCTTGACTGCGGCAACGCATTCTACGCAGGAATCCCAGCCAAACACCTAAGTCGATTACAATGCATCCAAAACGCCTCCGCCCGACTGATGCTCAACGTCCCCAGCGGCAGCCACATCATCTCCCACCTAAGAAACCTGCACTGGCTCCCCGTCGACAAGAGGATGACCTTCAAGCTCCTCACCCACGCACACAAAGCACTCCACAACGCCGGACCAGCCTACCTGAACAGCAGAGTCAGCTTCTACACCCCCACCAGCCAGCTCTGTTTCGCCAGCCTCACCACCGCCTCTGTCCCTCGCATCCAACGAAAGACCTTCGGCAGCAGATCTTTTTCCTACCTCGCCGCCAAGACCTGGAACACCCTCCCGACCCATCTACGGCAGACCCAAGACCTACTCATCTTCAGAAGGCTCCTCAAGACCTGGCTCTTCAAGCAGTAGCAGCTCCCCACTCTCCTCAGCACCTTGAGACGCTCACGGGTAAGTAGTGCACTTTACAAGTACTTTGATTGATTGATTGATTGATTGAAGGGTGGGAGACTGAGTTTGCATCGGAGGGATTAGAATTTGTGACCTGCAGATTACTAGATGTGAGTATTTACTTCTCTGAGCCATTTTGATGATGTCAAAACAGAAGGTCGGTGAAAGAAGGGAGCAGGCTGGCAGGACAGCCTAATGAGTGTGACAAAGTGCCAGGCCAGTCATTGAGAGGAGTTTATTAGAGAAGAGGACAGGTATGGCTATCTTGAATACATGGTTCTTTGGAAGAGGGTGGGAATGGAGCATATTGGAACTGAAGGACTGGTGTCAGAACGTGGACCAAAGAGGTAACAGCATTTTTATTAACAGATGTTACAGGGAATCACTGACACTGAATAGATGTTAGGAGAAATGTTAATAAAATGTAGCTGGGATGGGTCACAGCACAACTAAATTATAGTTGAGAGAAGCAATTAGTTGAAGTTGCTTGGTGTAAGAAGATGTGTATGAGATGGTCAGGGCTGTGAATTTCAAGCTGCAATCAGGGTATGGGCCAGAGGTGGGAGTAAGTATTAGGAGGAGGAAGGGAATAGATAGGTGCACACACTATATTATAGCTGATGGTTGGTGGGGTGAAAGGAGTTGTGACAGATGGGAGGTGCAGTGTACAGATGATAGTAATTGTAGTGAAGGACATGAGATGCATGATAGGAATGGTAACGAATAGAAATAGGTGGGAGGAGCTGATGGTCTGCAAGTGAAGTTGGGAGTTGGGTGCCCAGAAGAGGGGTGAAAGGACAGATGGCTAGCAGGAGGGGACAAGGAAGCTTAAAAGTAAACTGATTTTTGTTCACAACCTCTCAAAACTTATCCTATTCACCTGTACACATTCACAATAGTTAAATAACCCCTCGCTGACTCGAGCACAACAACTCATGGCACACACTAACCATGCAATATTTGCCTTCTGTCATAAAATGAGCCACCTCCTTGTACACTCCTCAGACCACAGTTAACTTAAACAGACCCACAATTTTACCCAATGCCCCTGTTCACCTAGGGGCTCTTAAAACACCATTTGGGTGAAGTCATCCACAAATGATAAGTGCCTTATTCCATGTCTTCACGAATTCTGTGTTCAGTCCTATTACAGTCTTGGTTTGTTTACATTAAACTGGCAAGACTAAATACAGCTTTTATCGATTATTTGTAGGTTAGACCCTGTGAATTGAGTGTGTCCACAATAATAAGGAGTGAAGAGATTGCCCTTGATTCACAAAACTCTGCCACTTAATACCACTAACAACTTTCCTTGTCACTTAGCTACAGCATTTGACATATAGCCAGATCGACTCATTATACCACTAACCTACTTCTAACTACTGATATGACCCAGCCACTCTTAAGATGCTCTGACTACATGATACAATCAACACCACTTTTTCACTGCACCAGCCATTCACATAATTTTACACCGCCTGCAGCATTCACCACACACACTTCCATCAATCCTTAATTCACCATCATTTCTAGACTGCACTTGTGCACACCACTAGCTTAACATTTTTTCACAAATGATGCTTCTCATTCCCACAGTGTAATTGGTTATACCTCTTACATGGACACACCACACAATCAATTTGTTGCAAAACCCACCACACTTCCTTATTAGTTTCCATTCAGTATAATTAACCACTGGCCACATCATCTATGTGTGAGAAGCCGTTCGCACCACATCTCGGTTCATGCAGCACAACAAGGCATCATCATTTATCCCAACAATCCTGTCAGTGCTCATCCCTTACAAAACACACTTCTTACATAATTCATTTGAAAAAAACCTCAAACTTCACATATAGCTGTGTGTAACAAAATTCAGCCATTCACTTGCTAGAAGCACATTCCACACTACTCAAATATCTATCTCACAAAACTAAGCTCATTCTACTCACTCACCTTAACACCCTCACTAAGCACCATTTAACCGCTTGCAACACTACACAGCAACATCAGCAAAAACTGATAAGCCTTCCACATGACTCATTTACACTACTGACTCCCCAGCATCCAATTACACTAAACACTCATATGAGATGAAATATCACTTGCATTCCTCACATTTTCACCGACACCTCACATCTCTTACTACAACAGCCACTCACTCCAGACAATTGCAACTGCACTTACTTTCATCCCCAAACGATTACAACGTACCACAAAAAAAGGTACCTTGCCCACACAACCACCATTTCATCTCAACCACTAACTTTACCACTCATCACATTACTGTGGCATTTGTATCACTTGACCATCCACAAAACCACTTTCATCACAAACTTCTCCAGGAGCCAATTACCTCAGTCACTTTACTACTTCATCTCTACACCACTGCTCATAAAAACTCTTGTTATCACTTACTCAGTTCCTCCTTTGGCACAACATTTAACATGTTTTAATGAAACCACTGTCCTTCAACTACATGCATTATTCATTTTCTCAGCAACACCAGTCACCCACCCTACCCACCCGCAACACTAGTCACAATCACATTTTTCACTCACACCAGTTTTATGTGTAGAATTTTTAAAGATTAATGTAAGAGTTGTTGTTTAAAGACTGAATTGTCTAAATAAACTTAGTTTTGAACTGAAAAAAAACTGAACACTCACACCAGCAATAAGCTGCAACCACACAAACACTGTCTGGCTTACTCACATCATTGTCCCATCTCAGCTATCCCTCACCAATGTAATCATTTACATGAGCTATTCAATCACATCACACCCAGAACTCTGTGTAACCCTATTCTGCCAGACACAACATGACTCAGTGGCTTACAACTTTTATTTCACATCTCAGATCACAACCTGCCATCACTTACAACTCAGCCACTTGCAGCACTTATTCACTACTTCGCACCAATTGCAGTCCACACCAACCTTTACTTATAAAAGTCTTTCACAAGATGACTCGTACTCTATGCTCAGCAATTTGCTGCACTAACCCATAGTCATTCAACAACACTGGCCCACTCCATATCCACTCACATCCCAACCTGCAGTGTTCTTCACAGTCAATTGCACTACCCCTTGCAACATTCCTGCAGTCATTCACAGCACACTAAAAACCCTCTACATCCACACTCACTCACTCACTATTTATCCATATTCATAACACAACCCAGTTGTACTCATCACCTGCAGTCACTCACAGAACACCCTATGAACATCAGTAACCACTACAAATGATTGTTTTCACCCACAAATACCATATAATTATTATTGCCAATTGAGCCCAAGGTATCATTCATAAACATTCAGTGCCTCTCCAGGTATCCCTACACACTAGAGCCACTCAAAATGCCTCTATTAGGAAAAGAAATAACTTCTTTCTTCACACACAAGATCTGTGGTCGTGCACATCATTTGAGCAAACTACTCTCCATCAGCTTCTTATACAGCTCACAACCACAAGACCAATCACCCAACACTGCCACTTTCCATATCTTGTTACAGCATCCCTCACTCACACCATCAATGAACTGCAGCATCCACTTCAACACTCACAAAACCACTTGGAGGCTTATTAACATACACTGAACCACAACATACTACTTGCGCAGCCTCATGCAATTTAGACTTACTTACGTTTCTATTTTTCCCACAATATTTTGTCAGCGAAATTGGGTTCCATCGGTATTCTGGGGTTGATATTCAGGGTGCACACCTGAAGTCATCACACAATGATTCTGTGATAAAACACATTCCTGTGAATGGAATACACATTACACACACACATTCTTAACACAAAACTAGTTGGACTAGTCACTCACAGCACTCACTCAGAACATCAAGGACCACACATCCAAGTGGAGTCCCCATCTTGCAATTGTAACTAAAACAGTAATTAAAATGACTTCTGTTTCATGCTGTATGGGTGCGTATGCATGAAGATTCAAGTGCACATATGTCATCCTTCTTTGCCACCATATAATCATAATGTGTACACATGGTATTGGTGTGCTCATCATCGCATACTTTTTCACATTATTTATAGGTTGAATCCTATCAAACAGCACAACTGTCTAATTTGTTAATGTCGTCTTTGGAAGATTCAGAAAGAATCCCGGGGAATGCATTCTGCTCATTGCTTACCATTGGCCTTATGGTTTGTAACTCACATTTTCTACCTTTCTATTTGATGGCTCTATTGTGTTTAGGCTGGCCAGCTTGAGTTCATCCCTTCCCTTGCCAAAATTCTATTTCCTGTATTCTTCCGCTAGTATTGGATTTCTGTAAACAGGCCTTCCCTTTACATCGTGTTCTTGTCTTGTCACATTTACTGTGCATTTAAAGACAAAGGTCACATTTCTGGCTCTTTCTTCCAGGAAGCTTGGTGTTTACTTTTCTTTCTCAACTTCAAAAGTGGAAGGAGTTATGTGACAATCATGCTGGCTACTGGGTGAATGCTTGAAGAAGGATATAGAATGTTTTGTTTCTTTCACACAACACAATTTAAATATCTGCTAATAAACTGTGCAGATATTTCAGAATATATTAGATTCAGAAATACACATATGAAGCTCATTTGTTATAATTCTTACATGTAGTGGAAACAGATGTGTTAATATGATCAAAACAAAGCAATACACTAGGTGATGACATTTCCACACATTATCATTGTTGTGTTATATACATTTATCAGTATAACTGTATGTCTGTGTAAATGTAATGGTCATTTCAAGTGAAGATGTGTTGATTATAATGCCAGTGTGCTACCACATCATGTATATTCCACTCTGCTCCAGGTCTCTCTGCATAATACCACACTATGACACTCCACTTGATGCCTCTCTACTCTAAACCACTCTACTCTATGGCAATGCATTCTACTCCACTCTACTCCACGACACTGCACTCTACACCACAACACTCCACTCTATGACACTGCAATGCACTCTACTGTATATGACTCTACTCTAAGCCAGTGTACGCTATGCCAGTCCAATCCACTCTATGTCACACTAAGCTACTCTGCACTCTTTGCAACTGTACTCTATGGTGCACCACTCCACTTTGAAACAATCTACTCTATGCCACTACACTCAGTATAACTGCACTGGCGCCACTGCACTCAGGACCACTCTACTCTCAGCCACTGAATCCTTCTCTGCATCACTGCACTCTACACTGCTTCACTCAAAACAAATGCACTCCGTGCCACTGCATGCAGTGTCAATCAACTCTCTACCACTGCACCAGATATTATCACTATACTCTACTCTGCAACACTTTATGCTGTTGCCCTCAGTGCCATTGTACTCTGTGTCACTGCACTCTATGTCACTCTATTCTACTTTGCACCACTGTACTGTATGCCAATGCGCTCTACACTACTCTACTCTGCACCACTCTACACCACTGCACTCCATGTCAATGCAGTCTATGCCACTCTACACCACTGCAATCTATGACAGTCTACTCTGTAACACTTTATGCAATGGCACTCCACGTCATTGTACTCTCTCTATGCCAATCCGTTCTACTCTGCACCACTCTAGCTCACTGTACTCCATGCCAATGCATTCTAAGCCACTAGACTATGCACCACTGCACTCTATACTAGTCTACTCTGCAACACCACACTCCATGCCACTGCACTGTACGCTGCACCACTCTATGCCACTCTACTCTATACCATTCTTCTCTATGTCCTTCTATTCTAAGCCACCACACTCTATGCCAATTTGCTAATAACCACTTTACTCAAACCAATGCAATATACACCACTGCACTGTATGCCAACTACTCTGCACCACTGCACTCTACACTACTATACTATTCTCTGCAACACTCAACGCCACTGCACCCTACGCCACTCTATTTTACTCTGCACCACTGTACTCTACACCACTGCACTCTATGTCACTACTCTTCAAGACTGAACTCTCCGTCACTAAACACCACTCTACTCTGCACCACTGTACTTTAAGCGACTGCATACTACACCACTCTATACCATTGCACTCTAACAGGCACATGCATCAAGAAATGAGTTTCCGATTCCTTATTTGCGATTTTTAACAAATCGCAAATAAGGAATCGAAAAACGCGATGCATCATTGAAATTGTGAATTTTTAAGGAATCGGTAAAAATCGCAGAAAATATTGCGATTTCTTTTTTTTGCGAACTCGCAAATTGCGATTTCGCAATTTGCAAATTCGCAATTTCCGGGGTCGCACTTTGAAGCATGTTGATGACATCAGAACCAGCAAGTGTGCTCTCCAAGCCTCATTTTCAGTGCTGAGGCTCAGGAAGACGAGGGAGCTGGCTGTGGCAGCACCGGAGAGTGAGAGAGAGAGAGACTGAGAACACCTGCAAGCAACTGAAAAATGGAACCAGACAATACAGCACAGGACAGCCAAAGTTCAAGGAAAAGAAAAGTTAAATTTTCTGAAAAAGAAATAGAAACTCTCATTGAGGGAGTAGTGCACAGCAATGACAAGCTTTTTGGAAAAGCTTCCCTAAAGGTACCTGAGCAGGAGAAAAGGAAGATATGGATTAGGATTCAGAACAGAGTCAATGCCCTTGGGGTGACTCACCGTACCACAGAAAAACTGAAAAAGAGATGGTACAACCTGCGCAGTCCGGCCAAGGAGGCAAATAAAACAGGAGGGGGCACACCACCAGACACTGGAAACACTCCCATGGAGGAATTGGTGGAGTCAACAATCCAGCTTGAAGCTGTTGTTGGAGTCACGCAGTTGGACACCTCAGGAGCTGCACACACGTCTGAAGGTAAGAGGAATGCATGTTCACATTGTCCCAATTACAGAAGTCAGGATGTCAGCTCAGCACAGCGTAAGCCCACACTGTAAAGCATGTACTACATTTCCATTACTATGGGAAGTGCATCATGGGAGTTGTAGTCAGGGCAAGCAGTATTAATGACAAACACACACATATGTTACAATAAAGATTTCCAATAGTGTAGCAGATGTTCAAAAGAGCATTACATTTATTTAATTACAACTGTGACCTAACCTCACAAGCATACATTAATGCTGTTTTGCAATGTTTAACCTCACAGATGCAGAACGTGATGAGGCCGGGGATATTGAGGATCTGGAAATGCACCACAGCAGTGCTTCTGAACAGGAGAACACACCAGCTCTGCCAGCTACACAATCACGTGTACCTCATTCCCGTAGGTCACCTGTCCCAACACTGCTTCCCATGGAGTCAGATCATGAGTCCAGTACTGCACCTGCGGTCAGTGTCCGTCCAAGAATTTAGCGCCACAAGTACACCAACGCAGATGCGGAGAGGCAATCGCAGAGTGCAACGGAGAAGATGCAGAGCATGCAGGCCACAGCAGGTTGAGCAGACAAATCAGGTGTGGGGTGGCTTGGAGGGACAGATGTTCCGTTCACATCTCCTGCAGGGCAAGAACACCCAATTAGTGAAGGATGAAATTCCTAAAATGTCAGCCAACATTGCAGTACTGGCCAGTAGTGTCCAGGAACTGACAAAGGTCATGCAGGAGGGGCAAGCATCGCACAATAGACAGCACTGGCAACTAATGCAACAGCTCAAACAGCAAGGAAAGTCTAACAATAGGCTTGCAATAGCCACTGCACTGCTGGCGCGTAGATCTGTTACAATGCAGACCGAAATGTGTCATTGGAGTGTAGATGTTGCAAAAGCTCTAGATGAAGTTACTAATGTCATAGAGATGATTAATGCATCTACTAGCGGAGTGAACATGACTGCACAGGATGAAAGTAGTGAATGTGCCTCAAGCCTAAGCAGTTCAGCAATGCCAGTTGCAAGTGCAATGAGATGCAATACTCACAGCGCAACCCCATCCACTGCCAATGTAAGGCAAGAAGATGCTGCCGCAGACAGGCGTCTTGGTGTTTGCGGGAAAAAGCGATAGGCTCCCATGAACAATATGTGCCACAAATGGTGACTTAACCGTTGTTACAATGTGACCTATCCACTGAATTTCAAGTAATATTATTTTAAATTCATGATGTTTTTTTGCAAGACTCTGGAGCCACTAGTCCCTCTTGAAGTTTGTTCAAATACCCTGGTCACAATACCTTTACATAAAGTTTACTTTGCATTGCATGTCCAGTGTTTGTGTCATCATTACTCACCTTAGAAGTAATTCTGTGTAATCTCCAATCTGCGCCTGCGGCCTTCTGCTGTGCCTGAACCTTGTTGGGCAGGGTGTTGTTGCACTTGCTGGTTCCCATCCTCTGAGTCACTGTCAGACAGCTCCATTTCCAAACCTTCCTTTGTCGCAATGTTGTGCAGCATGGCACATGCTGCTACTATTTTGCAGCATTGTTCTGGATTGTATTTCATTGCTCCTCCGGTCTTATGGAGTCGTCTAAATCGGCTCTTCAGCAGCCCAAATGTTCGCTCTATCACGTTCCTTGTAGAAATATGTGCTGCATTGTATCTCCTTTGTGCGGCAGTTGCAGGATTGAGATATGGTGTCATCAGGTAATTTCGTAAGGCGTATGCGCTGTCACCTACATGTGAGGGATGAAAGGCTGTCAGTTCATGTTTGACATTCAGATTTTTAATAGTAATGGAATGATGTATTGCACATATTTACCTAGCAAATGTCCCTCTCCAAAATCTCCCCTTGCTAGACGGGTCTGAATGCCACTTTGCCTGAAGATATAGGAATCATGTGCACTGCCAGGAAATTGTGACACAATGTCCGTTATAATGTTTTTGGCATTACACACAACTTGAATATTTAGGGAATGATAACATTTCCTATTCCTATACAAATATTCCTGTGCTGCAGGGGGACAAAAAAATTTTTACACAAGAAAGGTAACAAAATGATTATTGTATCTTTCACAGGGGGTCTCTACTCTCTAAAGATTGAATTGTTCTGAGGATGGCCTTAAGGATGTAACAACTACAAGGCCGAAACGTCGACTTTTTTGTCCATATCTTTTAAATTGAAACAATTCAGACAATTGAATCATTGTTTTAGGTTGTGCAAGATTCATTGTTATTTACTCATTAAGAGTGGACTACAGCGCAAGTGGATCCCAAGAACAATTCATTTATTTCTAATCCATTTGTTTTTGATGAATTCTCTCATTGTAACAGTACCCTTTTAAAACAAATATATATAAAGAGATATTGTTTAACAAACATAACACCCATGTAGCTTTTCTTCTTCTCGAGTATTTTGATTACTGTGTCCAAACTAATGAGACAAAATATAATAAGAGCAGGTATTAATTTAATTCAGTTGATCAGAAGTACAAAAGTCTGTGCGATCAATTGCCTGTGATTTAATTTTGAATAAATTCCCTTGTAGGCATCTTTATTGTATCGAAAAGGATTTGCAGCTGGAGAGAAGAATGTAGCGGTAGAAGTCACAAAGTAAATCCGACCAGCACTGCACCTTGGTTGGATAGGCGAGTAGGTTGGTCCTGGTCTCCTCCTGGTTCTCAGAGCAGGTTGTAGCCAAAATTATTTTAAGTCCCAACATTTGGATTTTGGATATCTGGTCACCTTAAGCCTCCCTTCCAAGGGTCCAGGATTAGAGAAGCAGCACTCTTGGGAGTGTCAGGACTCACTCAGACAGGGTTCAGATGTGGATCTAATGTGAAGAGAGCCTTTTGTGTCCCTGAGGCCCAATCAGGAGGCCAGTTAACCAGCCCTTTGGAGTCACTCTGGTGATTGTGGGTTCAGGTTGAAGGTCCAGTAGTTATTCTCCAGGCAGGAGTGCAGCGGAGGAGAAACACAGCTATTAAACACGGCAGAAACAGGTCAGCAGTCCAGCAGAGTGGCAGCCCTTACAGCAGCACAGCTGTCCTTTTTCCCGGCAGAGTATCCACAGGTCCAGAAGTGTAATGAAGAGTTGGTGTCTGAGGTCCCTTTCTTATACCCTGGTGGCCTCCTTCTGGAAGGTGCGAGAAGCTTCAAGACAATGGCTTTGAAGTGCATGGAATTTCCTGACTCCCTCACCCTGGCTCTAAGCTCACTGCAGTGACAATGTGTAGGTGTAAGGCCCTTTAGGCGAACACAGAGCACTCCCTATTCTGCTGAAAGTGGGGCTGTGGTCATCTCCACCCCCTCATCCTGCCAGCAGATGGCCTTTCAAGGCACACCTTAACTCTCTATTGTGTGACTGTTCTGGAGGAATTCACAAAGTCTAACTGTCAGTTACACCCAGTCATGGACGTAGTAAGCCCCGCTTTAGCAGCTACAGCGGGGGTTGGATTGTTGATGGGCCTCTTCTGTCTGCAGCTTGGCAGACAAAGGCTCATAATTAACGTTAAAAGAGTGGGAGGGTGAGCAAGTGGAAGGATGGATGGAAGGATGAAAGGATACATGGATTGAAGGATGGATGGATGGATGAGTAAACAGGAGGTAAGATGGATGGATGAATGGATGGATGGATATTCGAAAGGGTGGATAGATGGATGATGAGTGAAAGGATGGTGGAAGAGTGAGTGAAAGAATGGAACAGATGAGTGAAAGGGTAAATGGATGTGTGGATGAGTGAATGGATGGATGAGTGAAAGGCTGCATGGATAAACAGAGTGAAAGGGTGGATGGATGGATAAGCAAAATGATGGATGGATGAGTGGAAGGATGCATGCAAGGATGGATGAGTGAAAGAATGTGTGGATGAGTGAAGGGTTAAACTGATGGACAGTTTACTGAAAGAATGGATGGATGAGTGAGTGAGTGAAAGGATGGATGGATGAGGGAAAGGGTAAATGGTTGGATGGATGAGTGGATGGATGGGTGAGTGAAAGGGAGGATCGATGAGTAAAAGGATAAATGGATGATTGAAAGGATGGATGGATGAGTGAAATGGTGGATGGATGAGTGAAAGGATGGGTGGATGATTGAAAGGATGAAAGTGTGGATGAATGGATGGATGAAAGGGGGATGACTAACTGAAAGAATGGATGACTGAGTGAAATGGTGGATGGATGGATGGACAGATGGATGGATGAATAGGTTTAGTGGATAGGTGTGAAGATTCTTAGATAGGTTTGGATATGGATTGATGGACAGATGGATGAGCAGATGGAATGGTGACAGACTGACTGATAGATGAAAGATTGAACGAAGATAAGTCCGAGGTCCTTTTCTATGGTTTCTTCCCCGACAACTTTAAAAATCTTTTGTGGCCTCCTGACATTCCCTGTCCCAAATCTATGGGAGGTCCTGCTAAGAACTTGGGGATTTGGTTCGGAAATGATCTGAAATTTGAAGATCATATTAAAAGACTTACTGGCGCCTGCTTTGGAACTCTCAAAGCTTTACGCAGATTTTTTCCTCTTCTGCCAAGAGAGGCCAAAGAGACTGTGGCGCGCGCCCTCATTCTCTCCAGGCTGGATTATGCGAATGCCCTGTTCTGTGGCCTACCTTCCTATCTGATCAAACGGCTCCAGGTGATTCAAAACGCGGTTGTAAGACTCCTGTTTAATCTGCCAAGGAGATCCAGCATTCACCTGTGTAGCCTACATTGGCTTCCGGTGGCACAGCGCATTAGCTTTAAAGCTTTGGTCTTTTCCTTTCGAGCGATCCATCAGCTTGGGCCACTATACTTGAGAAAACATTTTTCTCTTTATGTCCCCAATCGCTGCCTTTGATCAGCTAATCAGTGCAGGATGGCTGTGCCCAGATTCAAATTCACCAGGCTGGGAGGTCAGTCCATCTTGGTGATTGTGGCCAGAGCCTGGAATGCACTCCCTCCCTACCTGCGGGCAGCTCAGACCATCTCATGCTTTAAGAAAGATCTAAAAACTCATCTGTTTACTATTACTGATTAATTTACCCATTAGTCCCCCTCTCTGCTCTGCGCACTTCATTCCATGTTCCGCGCCAGGATACTCGCGAGTAATAGAGCGTCTTATAAAACAATTAATAACATAACATAACATAACAATGGATGACAGAATGTAAAGGTGAAGCAGTGAGTATCAGCTGGTGGATGGAAGGATGAAAGGTTGAATGGATTCATTCTTGGATAGAAGAGACACGCATGCTCTTCTGGGGAGGATTTTGATACCTTTGCTTTGCTTACTTAGTGCCATAAGAGCTTTGGTTTAAAGTGGGGAGTATTTTAATTTTCTGTAGGCATTGGCGTGAAATTCCACTCTGCTTGCGGAGTTTGCAGAGTTTTTCCCACTCCAAATGCCACGTAGCACGTAGAGTTCTGAAAAACTCTGCTCCGTGTAACGGACCGGAGTATATTACTCACTCCCCAACGTTAGGTTCGCAGGCGTGAGCGAAGAAAAACTTACTCTAGACCACCTCTCGGTGAGATTTCTCAATGCAGGCAGTCGCAGTTGCCCGCTACCCCAAGCATTGAGAAATCTTCTGTATGCATTGCGGAAGCTGCTGCTCGAGTAGAACATCTACTTGAGTGGAAGAAAGAAGCTGTGCCCTCTTGCCCTGCGCACGAGGCTGCTCGCACTGATTTTCCATCAAGGGACAAACCCCCAGTGGTAAAAATCATCATGAATGGCGCGACATAACACACTCCACCACTTTTCGAATGCCGCATAGCGTGGCAGAGTTTTTGGGTCACTTTGTGGAGTTTTGCATAGGGGAACTCTGTGAACTCTACCTAGGCCTACTTTTCTGGCTACTCCTTTGCACTCAGTCAATTCAATTCAATTCAAAGACTTTATTCGGTTATAAATCATAAATAACCATAAAAGTACATCAGTTAAAAAATACATCCTCTTGGCTAAAAAAGAATAAATTTACACGATAACAGCATATGCCAGAAATTTCATATAATCATTTTCTTACGTAAATGGAAGATACTTTTTAAAAAGGCCACAACAGAAGCCACTGAGAAAATGTCCTCCAAGAGTTGTATAGCGAGAAAAGCAGGGCAACACTGTCTCAAGTTCATATATTTTAGGATAGGCATGATCCATCTTTTCCTGGATATAACATAAAATTTGCAAAAAAAGAGAATATGTAGATCCGATTGTACAGAAATGTTATCACATGGACATTTACACATTTCCCTGGACCAGTCATTTACAGCAGGGAAACTCATCAGTCTGAACAGAATACCAAATCTAAATCTAATTAACAAAAACCTTTCTTGTTCTTTCATTTGTAGATTTAGATAAGGCTGAATTATCCTTGATTTAACTATCATTAGATGGGCCGTTACGGACTTTTTGGACGATTCAGTTTTATCTCTTTGATTCTCTAAAAAGTTTAAGCTTAGATGTTTCAATACTTTCCTAGAGATATCTAACAATGAAAGCGGATCACTGAAAAATTCCGGGTGCTTAATATTATCACAAAACATCTTAATGTAGCACAACCATTTTATCTTTTTCCACCCATCTAATTTCAGTGCGTCCCCCAAAATGGCGCGGTTTAGGTGACACTTCTCATTTGTCCAAATACGATGCCATAGGAGAATTGGTTGTAGTTTAGGTAGATCCTCCAAATGAGGGATACCCAGTTCTAGATGGCAGGTGTAACTAGAGATGCTCTTAGGGAGAGCTAAAAGATATCGTAAGAAAACATTTTCAGTGATTTGTAAGCTGCTAACGTTTGAATCGCCCCATATTCCTGCCCCATATAAAGGTACAGAAACACAGCTTGCTCTATATATGTATAAGAGCTCTTTGACTGGCTTTTTGCCCATCTTCTTGCTGAAAGACCTAAGGGCCATTATAGATTTAGAAAATAATAAATTTCTGGCTTGGATCGCTGCACTCCATTTACCCGTTTGATCAAACATAACCCCAAGGTAAACAAAGGTTGGGGTATGTTGTAAGGGGGTTGACCCAATGAACATCGTTTTTTTCTTATTAATTGTGTGGGCACCACAGTTCATGGCAAAAGTCTTGGTACAATTTATTTGAAGATCAAGTTTAGCCATAAATGAACTAAAAGAAGAAATCATGGTCTGCATGGCTATGGGAGTTCGAGCCATAAGAACAGCATCATCTGCATAGATGAGAGCAGGTATGCGACGGGCTGTGGCAATTGGCATATCATTACAGTCCTGCAGTAAAGTAGCCTCCAGATTGTTTATATAAATGGAGAATAAAAATGGGGCAAGGACGCACCCTTGCCTCACACCCCTCGCAACACTAAACTTTCTTGTACACTCCCCATTTTTTCCATATCTGACCATTGCACTGGCTCCATTATACAGCTCTCTCAAAAAATTAATAATATTTACATCCACTTTTAATTTGATTAAAATATCCCATCATTTCTCATGATTTACAAAATCAAAAGCAGATGTCAGATCTCAAAAGGTTAGAAAAAGTCTACCGCCCTTTGCCCTGGTATATTTCTCAATCAAGATTGATAAATTTAGAGCTTGCTCTGTGGTACCGACCCCTTCACGGAAACCATATTGAAGATCACTAATGATATGGTGTTCCTCTGCCCAAAGATGTAATCTATCTAGTAGGACTCTACCAATTATTTTAATTGTAGAGTCGAGCAGGGATATGGGCCGGTAGCAAGCACAGTTCGCTCTGTCTCCCTTTTTAAAAATCGGGACAATAATTGACGTATACCAAGTGCCCAACAAACCTGTGGAACATGCGGTATTAAAAGTTCTAGTGAGCAGAGGTGCCCAAAGCATGGTATTCCTCTTGAAAATATCCACAGGAACGCCGTCGGGGCCTGGTGCCTTGCCACCGAGACTTGAGGTAATACCCTTAGTTACTTCCTCCAGGGAGAAGTTCAGGTCCAAACCATTTGTCCCCTTCCCCTTACACACCAACTCACATACTGTATCGTTTACAGTTACATCTGGGGAATAAAGTGCTACGAAATGCTTGACCCATTCGTCCTCAGTAACGGCTATTTCCAATCGAGCCTTAGTGTTATCCTTAAAAAAGGGAGCATTCACTGCCCTCCAAAAAGCCGTCATATCCTTGGTTTCTGAGGCATCCATAATGGCTGTCCAAGCTTCCTTTCTCAACAACCATTTCTGGTCTTTCTGTGCCTTTTTGTATTCCTTACGTAAAAACCTTATCAAGGACAGATTCCTGTTTTGCATATTTAGGGCCAATTTTAGTTTTTTATGTATTTTACTACATGTAGAGGAGAACCATCCTCTAGTTTTCTTTTGGGTGTTCTTGTCCTTGGCATTTACCCAGAGACCTTGTTTAATACTGGAAATAATTTCGCTGAAGTTACTTATAATGTCAGCGTCAGCAGAATCCTCATGGAGGCAAACAGAAAAATTGGTGCTGCATGAGTTAATTAGATTTCCAAGGAACTCTTCAGGAACCACCTTAGTCCATTTCAAAGCATAGCCATTTTGCCTAGAAATGTTTAGATTTTTAGAGAAAGCCTCAGTTCTATTATGCACTATTAGACGTGGGTCCATTATCTCCATCCTTATAGGGAAATGGTCACTTAAAGCAGATTTTGAGACATTGTAACTTAGAATGTTCTGACCATAACTTGAAGAAGTAAGAATGAAATCAATTGTGGACAGTGAATCTCTCCCATTAAAGGTTGGGGTAAAAGGGGTCGCAATGTGACATAGTTCATTTGAAAACCCTAGATCATGATTAAACATGATCTCGTTTAGAGCGTTCCCTGTTGCTGTATGTTCAAAATGGGTAGGGGTGGTGTCCCTGTCAGTTGTTAGCCCACAATTTCCGGATCCTGATCTTTTACACACGGAGCAATTAAAGTCACCACCCCATATAACATTGATCCACTTATGGGAACTGTTGTTAATGCTATAAAGTGTCTTATTAAGGGTTTTTAGCACCACGAATATATCTGCTGCCGGAATGTTATTATAAAAATGTATTATTAATGTGCAAGCTAAGTTGTCAAAATGAATCCCAACAATATGATAAAAACAATTATGCAAAAACAACTCAATATTTTTACAAATAAGGCAGTTAGAAATATACATACATAAACCCCCTTTAGCTCGGCCATGTACAGATGCTATCGCAGGAATAGATATGGTCTTAAAACCGCATATATGGTATTCTTTCTCTGCCCAGGTTTCTTGTAAGCATATAACATCACATTTATCCGTAAAATGTTTCCAAACCGGATTATCTAGTTTTGCTTTAAGACCAGCAATGTTCCAAAAGGTGAGAGACCATTGCTTACAAGACCTTTTGTTTGGCTGAGGATTACTACGCACCCTGCTGTTTGCCAGGCATTCAGTTTCTCCCCCCTCCAATTTACCATCATCATTTATAGTCTCGTATGAATTATCTGATGGATCAGGGTCAATTGATATCCCTCCAGTAGTTACTCGGCCTAGATCAATACATTTTACATCCCTTACATCATTTAATTTAGCTTTCATTTTCAGAACATCTTCCTGCGTGGTTTCATAATAAGTCACCGGTACAGACATACGCTTCTCCAATAGAAGACGAGGTATTGACGCGTATTCACGGACAGGTCTCTCTTTAAGGGTAGTTGGATTCAGTCATTCGTTTGCGTCCATACCAGTTAAGGGATGAAACATATTATATAAGGGAATGTTCCAATATTCCTTTGGGTCTGTGGGAGGATAATTATTATCAGATGGAATTGGGTACCTGTTTAGATAATTGGGCGGAAAAGAAGGGAAAGCATTTCTATTATGATAAGTAGGGATGACAAAATTCGAAATTTGTTTCGAATGATAAGGGACATTAAAACCGTGCCCCCTTGGAGGTTTATGAGGGGGCAACATCATAGTTTCCGGGTAAAAGTAAGTCAAGTTTCGGGATGATACTCCTCCATTACTTCTACCCGGGAACCAGTCACTAATATAAGTGACCACCCTATGGTCCCTAAAATTTACTATGATCAAGTCACCTTCTATATCTTTTGGGCGTAAGCCCACCCAGCAGCACCTTCTCACTGAGACAATATCTCCATTCAGGTGTAAAGGTAACAGTCTGTTTATGCGTAACCAGTGGATAACTTTGTTTTTCAAACTAATGTTTGATTCCACGTTTCCCTCTGGTACGGCTGGTACACCTGTTAAGATAATAACAAAATTGGACGACTCCGGAAGCAGGTCTACTATCTTTTTGGAATTAGATTTTTCTCTGGCCGTATAACTTGTCTTAGTGGGGGGTAAACTACTGGTGTGGACAGGTTTTTGTAGCCCTGACTGAGTCTTTTCTCTGCTTGTGACCTTTGTGGTTGTGGTGTCTAATGTGCCTACTGATTTGGTGGAATTTATATCAGCAGGCATGTTATTAGGTCTAAGGATAACTGTATGTTGCCTACGTTGATTATGGATGGGTTGTTTAGTTATGGCTCGGGTTTCAGTTGGGATAGTTGGTATAGTTAAGTTGGAGTTCTCTGGCGGAGTAGACTCCGACAGAAGTCGATCCATTTTATCACCTAGCCTTTTAAGCCTCTCAGTAAGTGGAAGAATGAGAGCCTTTAAAAGACTTTCAACTGGCTCCAAAAGCCCTTCGTTAGAAAAAGATTTTCAATCTGAGATAGATTGCCCTGTTTTATCCACCTTCCCCACTATATTTGGTGAAATGTGTTTAGGTTCTGCTAAGTGCGGAGCCTTCCAAGGATTTTCAACCCCATTTTTTAGCCCTCCCTTCCTCCTTCTTTTCCTTACTGGGGAGCGTGCTGCTCCTCTATTCCCTTTACTTGACGGATTGTCACGTGCTCTGCTAATTTTAGCAGTAGGTTGAGAGTCCAGCAACATGAGTGCCTCAGTTTGAGTCTTCGGGACTGGAGGTGAAATATTACTAATAGAGTGAGGGGCTGAGTCTAAAGATAAAGGGGTATTAAGATCTATGAGGTTATTGGATGCAACTGTGGACACTCTACTGTTACCGTCCACGATTACTTCCAAGCCTTCTGGTAGTGGAGGGATATCTTGGAAAATTAGTGGAATGTTTTCTGTATTAAAAAATTCAGCATCAGTGTCGGGGAACATAGTGTTATGTGCTGATATGCTCATAACGGCCTTCTCAGGGTTTAAGGGTACCTGTTTCTTGAGAAGCTCAATAGAGAGGCGGCGCTCGGCCCGCCTCTCCGCTATAATAATAATCCACATTTGTATAGCGCACAATCACCCGTTAGGGTCTCTAGGCGCTGGGGGCCGTCGGGAAGATTAAGCAAGCTATTGCCCAGAGTCGCATGGTGCTGGGCTAACCTGCCGCCGGAGCCGGGGATCGAACCGTGATCCCCAGATTCCAGCGTCAGTCGCCCTGGCCGCGGCGCCACACCTCTCCCACCCTCCGCTAGGGCTATCTCCCTGTCAATATCTCTTGTGGCTCTAGCAAAATATTTATCGAGTGGGCCAAGTATGGATATACCTACACAATTAGGAAGAGAATTTAAAACAGGACTAGACATCCTTAGTAAAGAAATAGAATAAATAATTATAAGATAAAGGAGCAAAACAGTGAGGGAGTAATACAAGTGGGAGCCAGGTTAAACGTACTAAAGGCAATTAATATTGATTTATCGTGGCTTACTGGCACGTAAATCAGAATGATAAGAACAGCGGACCCGTACAAAAACACAATGGTAGTCAGAGGGGTGGCCCAGCCCAGCCGCCTTCGGCCACTGACGGCCACAGACGGTCCCGCCCTTGTCCCAGGCTTCTCCCGGGCACGCTCCCGCACGCTCCCGCGCAGCGGAAGTGCCTTCTTGAAGATATAGGGGTTTAGGTGAAGTTAAAGGGCGGAGCTAGCAGGGAGAGTGGCCCAGGTGCCGGTGATGAGGGCTGGCGGGTGCTCCTGGGATGTGAAGTCCAGGGCCCGCTGGTCACTGGCAGCCCTGCCTGCTCTTACAGCACACCCTCAGTCGGTGTCCAGTGGGCGCCTCCACAGGTATTTACAATTCCAGCCGTGCACTAGAGATTCCCCACGGAGCGAAGCGGGACCCGCGAAGCGGGTACCGGGAGTCGTAGAAGTGGTAAGGCAAAGTCAATAGCGCCGCCGAGTCCCAGCCAATGTCCAATTAAGAAACAACACAGCGTCCCAAGTTGTATCCGAAGACTGGGCTTTTTACACGCTCGCAGAGGGCGGAGCTAGCAGGGAGAGTGGCCCAGGTGCCGGTGATGAGGGCAGGCGGGTGCTCCTGGGATTTGAAGTCCAGGGCCGGCTGGTCACTCGCAGCCCTGCCTGCTCTTACAGCACACCCTCAGTCGGTGTCCAGTGGGCGCCTCCACGGGTATTTACAATTCCAGCCGCGCACTAGGGATTCCCCACGGAGCGAAGCGGGACCCGCGAAGCGGGTACCGCGAGTCGTAGAAGTGGTGAGGCAAAGTCAATAGCGCCGCCGAGTCCCAGCCAATGTCCAATTAAGAAACAACACAGCACTCAGTCATTTGACCCAGGACAGGCAACATGCACAAAAGGGCTAAGGGCTGAAAAATGGCAACTTTCTAACAGTCGAATTTTTAAAATTGCAAATCAGAAACATGACTTTACCATTAAATTGGGTTTTTCTTTACAATTCCAAAGACGCCAAAGATGAAATAGCTGCCTGCTACCAATCGGAAATAAAAGATTATTAAATGTAATAAGGATCTACAATGTTCTCCCTTGGGAGGAGTAGGCCCCAAAGTAGTGAAAAACAGATTTAGGAGTGTTTACTACCAGGACATGTAAAACAAAAACTACATACCAACCTTGAATTACAAAGCACCCTGCCCTATGGGCTACTTAGATCCTACATTAGAAGTGACTTATATGCAACAAAAGTTCATTGCTGGGCAAGGTGTTGTAATGCCAAGTCGATATGGCAGTTTGAAAATGCAGTCAGGCTACAGTGGCACGTCTGAAGCATGTGCCAAAGAGCTGCTTAAGTGGGTGGAACAATAAGTGCTGCAGGCCCACTGATAGCTTTTAATTTACAGGCCCCCGGTATATGGTATACAACGGTACAAGGGACTTACAAGTAAATTAACAATGCCAATTGGGTATAAGCCAATTTAACAATTTTAGGACAGTGAGCACAAGCACTTTAGCAGGGGTCAGCAGTGGTGGTAAAGTGTGCATAGTCCTAAGACCAACAAAAATAAGGTCAGCAAAATATAAGAGAAGAGGCAAACAGTTTGGGAGAAGACCAACGTAACACTTACATGTCTAATGTTCCCAAAGCAGTATTTCTCCTCAGGGCTTGATAAGACATGTCAAATTGTCATTCTTTTCTCTAGGAATTCTCCATGGGTCCCAAAAATCATGGGCAGATCAATTTCCCTTCTGTTTAGGTTGGGCATGCTCTAATTTACAGTGTCACTAATGCAGGGCAGGAAACATTTCTTAGGGATACTACAACTGAAGCTCTTCAGTTGGCAAAGAGTGACATGGTCATGAGAAAATGTATCATTATTGTCAAGGACACCCTTAAGTTCAGATCCATGATGTGGCCACCTCAATCTGGCTTCCTTTTGGAAAAGACTTTGAAATGGCCGGCTTCTATAGTGTATGCACAGCATGTTCAGCATCTTGAGGTCCCACATTTTAGTTTCTTTTCAGCTGAGGCTTGATTATTTAATTATTACCTCTGCTAAGTTTCCTAGAACATATAGCAAACATATAAGATGTTAGACACGTCATCCTTAGGGTATTATTCCCCCAGAACCTGTGCCTTTTGCCTCACTATATGCTGAACTGTTTTTGTTGGTTTAAGGACTCTTTGCACGTTACCACTACTAACCAGTGCTAAACTGCATGTGCTCACTCCCCAAAACATGGTGATATTGATTTCTCCACAGTTGGCATATTTAATATACTTATAACTCCCTAGTAAAGTGCCCCACATGCACCTAGGGCCTTTAAATTAAACGCAACTTGTGAGCCTGCCACACTGATTGTGCCACCCACTTAAGTAGTTCTTTCAACATGTCTCAGACCAACCCCTGTAGAGCATTTGTGTGCCATGTCGACTTGGCTTTTAAAACACCTTGCCAAGCCTTAAACTCTCCTTTAATCACATATATGTCACCCCCTAAGGTAGGCCCTAGATAGCCCATAGGGCAGGGCATTATGTAACTAAAAGTTATGACATGTACTTTTATGTTTTATATGTCTTGGTATTGAAAAAATCCCAACTTCGTTCTTTTCTCCTGTGAGGCCAACCCCTCTCATAGGTTAGCATTGGGTATTTGTTATTACACCTAACAAGTTATAATTCCTAATTGATAGGGAGTAGATCTGTCATGTTTGGTACTTATTGACTTGAAATAATACATCCTCTTTAATTTAAAAGTTGAATTTATAATTGCAACTTTAAAAATGCCATGTGTAGAAAGTGGGCATTTGTTCTGCTATGTCTCCAATAGACATCTGGGGTGGGTGACAGCTGGTACTTGTACTTTCCCTCTAGACAGCCACACATCAAGGGAGCTCAGTTGGGACCGATGGGTTATCCATATCCCTATGGGGCATCCTGGGCAGGATGGGAGAGAGGAGCTGGACACAGCCTCACTCTTTCATGTGAATGGGCTGTCTCCTGTCCCCACATAAAGGACTGCGTAACCCCCATAGTGAGTCTGCAGCTAGGGCAGAAAAGGTTGGACCTAGGTGCATTTCAAAGCCCCTCTTTGAAGTCTCTCCCACTTCAAAGGCACAACTGGTATAAGTACTGGACCTCTGACACTACAAACTCAGTACACATCTGAACCTGTGGATACTGTGCCAGAAAGAACAGATGTGCTACAGAAGGACTGCCTTTCTCACGGACTGCTGCTCTGGGAGAACTGCTTTTTTTCTTTGCTGACATGCCTGAGGTCTGCTGTCCTTCTTCCCTGGATGAGAAGGACTGGACCTATGTTACTTGAACCCAGAGTGACTCCAAGGGCTGGTCTGCTTGTCTCCTGTTCTGAAGTCTCAGGTACATCAAACATTTTCAATAACCCTTCTACAGCACCCAGCTTATGCCATCTGTAAGTTTTGCCCTTCCAAGTAGTGCCTATACAATCCAGGGCCCTGGGAAGTAGTTGAAAAAGTGCTGTCCCAGCAGAAACCCATGCATCAACGCTGTTGCACTGCTAGGAACTGACGCATCTCCATTGATGCCAACATATCGACCTCGCTGTGAAGATCAACTGCATTGCATCGCTGATGGCGCAGCTCATCAGCTCTATTCCCAAGGCATCTTTGACTTTGTCCGGCTCAGAGCTGATGCATCCCCTACGTCTCAAGGGTTGACACATCGCCTACTTTGTTCCTCGCATCTCATTTTGACCATCGACACAAACGCAAACCAACGTACTGTTTCAGTGGCCCAAGGCTAGTCCTTGTATCGGACCCACCCTCCATCGTGGTCAGCCTGAACTTTCGACTTTGTCCCGGTCAAGTGTGGCCAGATAGCCCCAGTTGGTGCTTTATGCTTTTAAGCACCACATTTCAAGATATTCTTTAAAAGTTCATAATTCCTTTTCTACTTATTGGATTTGTGTTGTTTTGGTCTTTTCTTGTTCAATAAAGTAGCTTTATTTTTCTAACCAGGTCTTTTCGGAGTTTTACTGTTTTAAGTGTTGCACACATACTTTACACATTGCCTCTTAAGTTAAGCCTGAACGTTCTGTGGCAAGCAACCAGAGAGTCAGCACATGTTAATTTAGGGTAAATATCTGAATTACCCTAACCAGAACTGTGGTTCCTGCTTGTGCTTTTCTATTGCAGGAAGGCTACACTCCCACATACTTTGGAGGCTGATGGGTGCACTTCATTCCGGTAAGGCAGCCAAGAGTAAAAATAAAAGTGGATTGAGGTACATTTGATCAAAAATGGCAGGGGTGAGATTAGTGACAATACTTTGTTGGATGCACTATAGACAGTATTTAGTGGGTGTTTGCTCTCAAGCATCTCTAAAACGAGCAAGGTTACTAGGAGTATGGGGCGACTTGACACTCAGCTAATGGAACTAGAAGGTATATGTAGGAGGACAGGTACTATGAAGGTTTTTCAATGACTTTTAGCAATTAGCACACATTAGGGCACTCGTGGGAACAGTCCAGCCCGAACTGCCAAGCCAGGTCCTCCCTGGACTGGAAGTAAGCATCCGGGAACCGGTTTGGGATAAATCCCCTCATCAGCCAGGCTAGCTTGATTCCAGTGGCAAAGAGAGCAAGGGCCCAATATCTGGGTATACCCAGCCAACTTAAGGTGAACAAATCAAACACAAGGAGCTGATGGACAGGGTGATGAAACTTTTTAGACACTTCACAGCGATTGGTGTCTGACACACATCGTAATATGGCCCACAGGGTGCACAAGATGTGATAAAAGACCCAAAATTCACAACAAAGTTTGGAGGCCTCCAGCCCTTCAGAGACTCCAAACCCTTCAGAGGGGCACAATTCCACCCAATGCCAATGAATATTTATGAGATATGGGAGACACAGGGATCACTTTCACATTCTGTAGGGGGGGCTCATCATTTTACATTATGCACCCGCACATATCAGAAATAATCGATCCATTTGTAAAGAATGTCTTAGTAGTAAATGTCACTTTCTTTTTCTTGTGTCTTTTGAACGAATCATTCTTCTGCAGGGGCATTTGCATCAGAGTTATCGTAATACTAGTGCCGTAAGGAGATTGGCAATAAGCAGAGTTCTCGCCCACGCTGCACGGCTTCAATTAACAAGCTCGCTACCGGCAGCCAATTGAATTTAAGATCCAATTTAATCTCGGCAACACTCCCGCTGTTTCCTGGGAGACAGTCAGGGATTCGGGCCTTTCATCGCCGAGTGGCAAGCGCTTGAACTTTTAATGGTCCAGATCGTTGACTAAGTGTATAAACCATCCCTTGTGTAAATATGTATCTAGCTGAAGCTTACACGTTTGAATGACTCTCTTTATACGTAGGTGTAGCACTCTGAAGTTTGCTACAATTTTCATGGTGGCAGTTAAAAACGTGAAAGTGATATTTTATTAATGTAATATACTTTCCGACAGTTTTAATGAATTTCCGAATTTTGCACAACAGGCCAGATTACGTAAATTACCAGGTGATGGTCATTTCCACGTGGGTACTATTTAGCACACAATTTATATTGTAAGAGTCTTCTATTTTGTGCAATGTGTTGATATGCCCGTCAATGCCGGATCCTTGCTGTAAAAACAGCAATGACGGCTACAAAAAGAAATGGTGCTAAATGGCTCACAATCGCTATGTGTAAATCTGTGTCAAATAGCAGTTATGCAAATTAGGCCCATCTTGCAGTTCTTATAATCCATGTATTGTTGATTTCAAAAGTAAGGTAGCAAAAATAAAGTATGCATTTCTTTTTTTAAATGTATAATAAACGAAGGAGCAAATATGTTTCCACTGCTAAGTTTTGAGCAATGTCCATTTTTGATTGCTACTCATATAGACAGCACGTGTAATATTTCTTGCATCAGATAAGAAAATCACGGGGCATACATATTAGCTAATGCCCTTTTAAATAGGAGCAACACTTGTCTTTACAATCTTATCTGCCGCTCCATGTGCTGTGAGTAAGCCAGCGAGATTGTTATTATTAGATCACTGTAAGCAGTTTACAGTGAGGAAAATGCCAGGAGGCAGAATGCTACAAATGTACCCCATTCTTGTAGGTGCTGTAAAGAAGATTGAAGGAAATGAAAGCCTATGTGAGTTATAAGAGAATGAATTCTTCTTTAAGATAATATCGCATACCTAAAATATAATCCTCGCTTCCACCGGATGCCAGTGAAGGTCTAGTAGGAATGGAATAATATGACAGTATCTAGATTAACTAAAAATAAGTCTGGCGTCTTGATTCAGTTTAATATGCAATCTACTCACTTGGGTTTTAGGAATACCCAAGTAAAGATGGTAGCATAATACAGTTGGGACGTGATTAAAGCCATCACCATCATGATTAGAACATATTTGGCCACAAACCCAGCTATCTTCTTAATGTTATGGAGCATAAAAACACAAATAGAAAAATAACAGATCTTATCTGCGATTTTAAAGACAGCTCTTTATATATGATCACTTTTAGACTTTTTGCAGATTTCTTTCGGGAAAGAGGCACCGCTATTGCAGGTGGCCAAGTGAAAGAAGTCGATAGGTCTGCTCTGTTGTTCACTAAAATAGCACAACAGTCCTTCTGAGTCTTCCTCAGGTCCAGATGTATTCTAAAGAGTTGGGTAGGAGGGTCCATATTTATACCTGGGGCCAGCGTTGTAGTAGTAGATGTATCTCAATGCTCCCCTCCCCAGAGGTGTTTGGAATTTACTGCCTCCCTGCCCTGGCCCCAGCTTGTCTGGGGGCACAAAATACTAGTGTCAAACCCTATGAGAGTGTCTGAGCAGAGGCTGGGCGATGTGCAAGTGTGGCAGATATCAGCTCCTGCCCCTCATTATGTCAGAGTTGGTCCATCCTGCCAAAACCTACTACTCCCTTGTCTCACTGTCTGGGAGCAATACATGAAGTCCAACTGCTAGCTACACCTAGTCAAGTGAACCAGGATACAGCCTGCAAGCACCACATTGCTGGTAAAACTGATTTTAGGGATTGTAAGTCTGACTATGCCATTAAAAATGGCTCTGAATTACAATTCTTTGAACACCAAACTCGATATTCACACCTGCTCAAAATTGAAAGTTGTCACAGTTATCACTTATTGAATGTACTAAGATAACACAATGGTATCATATGGCAGACGTAGGCCTTGCAGTAGAGGACATTGAAGAGTTTTTCCCTACCAGCACCAATAAAACATAAAAGTACATGTCCAACATACACTGCACCCTGCCATCTGGCATGTTGAGGGCCCACCCTAGTACTTGTATTAAAAAGGAAGGTTCTGGCCTGGCAAAAGTTTTATCTTGTGTCTCACACAAAAGGGTCAAAGCAAGTAAATGCTAGTAAATTAGACCACAGGTCCTATACTCTTCCAAGAATTATTAAACTCACACAGAGTATAGAGTAGCCAGATGCAAAGAAAATTTTGCAAGAAAAAAAAAACTAGAAGAAGATGTAGGGGGCCCTACAGGTGTTTGGATGAGAACGCTCACTCACGCGAGGGTGAAACAAGACCCTGCTTCAACCGCATGTCTGTGCAATTTCAAACTGCCAGTCTGTCGTGATAAAACTTTTTAATAAACTTAGACAGTGTATAGAGTAGCTAGATGCAAAAAAGGGGGCACTACAGGTGTTTGGATGAGAACCCTCACTCCCTCGATGGTGACATGCTTCATCATAGGGTCCCTCCACGCACCAGGACCGCAAGGTACACAGTGTGGGCTACAACTTTTAACAGGAAAGAAGCGGGAGTGTTTTATTGGCGACCATTCACCTTTATCAATGCCATTCCCACAGGGAGTTTAGTGATTGTCAGTTTTTAAACATGAAGACATGCTCCCATTGGTCATTTGTTTGTAGTCCCAAGTGACGGACTCTAATTCCTCAGTATACGTAGATTGGTGTTATCTTGAGTAGATGTTTCTGGGTACAAGCCCCACAATACACTTTGCTTTTTAACCTCTGCTGGCTTCGCACCTTTGACTGGGAACAATGTAATTCACAATTGTGTCCTCCAACTCTCACAATCGACCGCATTTCTTCTCCATCGGTGTTACATTACCCAAAACGCCAGTTTCGTAACTTGCGCTTCAGCATTTTAGTAATGCCAACTCAATGTCAGGTAAGAACTCCTCCTTTGCAGGCTTGAAATGGTTCTGGCAGTAACAAATAATTTTCTCACTATGGTCACTATATACTGCCGTACACTTTTCAGATTGGGTGCCTCATTATGTGCAAGTGGCTGCAGAGAATTATCTTGCCATCAAAGACACTCAAAGGAACATCAAGAGCACTCAGCAGGTTCAAACGGAATCCATTTAGTCTGTTTGTCGCAGACGCGTTCCGGGGACCATTCGCCTTTCTCAATGCCATTCCCACAAAGAGTTTTGTGATTGCCAGTTTTTAAACAAGAAGACATGCTCCCATTGGTCATTTGTTTGTAGTCCCAAATGGCGGACTCCAATTCATCAGTGCACGTAGATTGGAGCAGAAATGTGTCCGATCGTGTGAGTTGGTGGACACAATTGTGAACAGGTACTTTATAGTTAGGGTCAGATTTCAATCATACAAAAACAGAGAAATTCAGCAGTTATATTTAGCTGAGCTAACTATAACTTCCGCCTCCGCAATATACTGATTATGACCTCACATATTACATCACTCATGACATGGTCAGTGACATCACTGATGACATCTCAAATGACATCACTGATGGCCCCATCCGGTGGCTTTCTCTTTCCTGTCATGAACTGACTTCTCACCAGATGGTCCTTTAGAGAAGGACCTCTACGATATGTACTGAGGTGAGAATGTGGGAGATGTGATCCTATCACATGATCTTTCTTGAAGACACGCAAAATACTATGGAATATTTGATACGTTTTCTCTATTAGTAATTGTTGTCTTTGTTTTTTATTTGTCTTTTGGGCCGCTTCTTCTAGAATTCCTTCAAAGTAACCCCTTTCTCTGAATCTCTTAAGGGCTTGACCTTGTGCCTTTCTATGCTATAGAACAATTTTGTTTACAACGCAGAAGTTCTCCATAAGGAATACTACTTATTACACTTCGAGGATAAAAGCTACCTGTGTTTAAAATACTGTTTCCTGCAGTCAGCTTTTGTAACAATGTAGTTTGTAATTCCCCATTCTATACATACACCGTCAGGTCAAGATATGCCACCTGTGTGTTGCTGATACATTCCATGAAGTGTAAATTAAATTCATTTTGATTCAAGGCAGTAATGTAATCCTCAGCTTCATTACATGAGCCCCTCCAAATGATGAAGAGATTGTCTATAATAAAAGCACATAGGGCTATGTTTTACATCCATTTCTCATTTGTATCCGTCCAGGCCACGTGATTCTCCCACCAGCCAACAAATGATATTGCATAATTGGGGGCGAAGCACATTCCCATGGCAGTACCCTGCTGCTGCTGGTAAAGGTCCCCTGCACATATTTTATTTTTATTATTTAGACAAAATGAAGTTAGGTCAAGCAACATTGTGTTGTGTTCTTGGAATTTGAGAGCTCTTCCATTCAAAAAGAATTGTACTGCAGCCAGTCCTTTCTCATGAGTGATACATGTGTAAAGGCTTGTTATGCCCAGCATGATGAGCAGCATGTTCTGTTCCCACTGGATGTCTTCAATCATCCTTAAGAAATCATTTGTGTCCTTTACATATGAACTGAGGTCCTTGATAAAAGGGCTGAGAAAATAATCTATGTACATCGAAGTATTTTCCAAAAGTCTGTTCTTGGACGATACAATAGGACGACCAGGGGGTCCACCTGATTTTTGTGCACTGTTGGAAGATGATAAATGGTGGGTGATTCTGGATATTCACAATACATGCAATTGAAATTTTGATCTCTTAAGATTTCTTATTCCTTCTATTTATTCAGTAGCTTGTCAAAATTCTGTACACTGTCCTCATACGCAGATCTGGTAATTAGTGTATAACATTCCTTCATGGACAATTGCCTGTGTGTTTGTCAATAGCAATGGTATCCTATGGTTTTTATATTTCATCCTCTAACTTTTTTCTGTCACTCCAGGCATATCTAATCAATATTTTCACCATTCCTTTGCAGACTCTGTGGTGTATTCTGCACATTCCAGAACAGGGTCTCAGGATTTTTGTACGATGGAACTGTGTAGATCCATAGTCCCTTCCGAATGCATTCTAAATCTAAATATCTTTGGAAATGATGTTGCCTCCAACCATTTCCTGAACTCCCTTCCATATGTCTTCTCCAGCATGTGATTCAAATGTTTCAGATTGCTTTTGTGTTTTTACTGCTTGAAGCCCCTTTCATTCCATCACTGGTATTAGGTATATTCCTGCCAAAGATATTTTCTGCTGTCTCCTTTCTTTCCATATCATTGAACATATTGTATGTATTCTTTCATGTGGCAAAGTCATAAACTCAAGAATGTCACTCCTTACGTGTCTGCCGCTTGTATGCACATTTAAAGAGAGAAAGGAAACAAGCATTTGCTATGCAATCGGTCTCGCCTTTGGGACCTTATATGTATTTAGCTATGCATCTACTGTTGTTTAAAATGGAAACATGAGGGCAAGTAAGCACCAAACTGTGTGACACGCCAGAGATGGGAACACAGGAGTAATGACAGGAACGGAGAGAATTCACATTTTTATTGAGTCGGCTAGCGTTTTGGCTCTTTGATTTAAAGGAGACCAGTGGCTTGGCCAGTCACATGAATCCCCTAACATGTCCACCTCTACTGCTCACCCTCGCCAACCTGAGATTCAAAGCCTATAAAGAGTCTCTATTTATTCAGTCAATTTGTAGTACGTGTTTCCTGAGGTACCAAATTCAACAGGCTGTTGGAAGGATTACTTAATGGCCACGGTTCCCCAGTGCCAAAGTACTAGCCTGGCAGGTGTCACCAATTGGTCATATGCTAAAGTTGGTGTTTTAGTGCTACCACCACCCTTCCATTCAGTACATATGAAACTAACATCACCTTAGCCAAATTCCTGTTTCTCCTAAACACTTGCGTCACAAAGAGGATTGTCCACCTGCTCGTCAGGTGGCACCACTTGCTTATGGACATGTAATTTTCAAATGGGCTAGTAGTAGAATAAATACCCAGTACTCGCTGTGGGTAAGCAGAATAAACCATTTTAAGCTAGAATCACAGGACTCGGCTATGGAAAGAAGTGTCAAGATGGCATAGAGAGAAAAAATTAAGACCAGCACAGAGACCTCAGATCCAGAGAAAATAATACTACCAACAGCGAAACTGACATCCAATACATCAGAACAGTAGCAAGACTTCAAAATACACCATGCAAAAGCCATTTCAGATCGAAATTTTATGACTTACAAAAATCTAAATTAATTACGTGTATCAGATGATAAAAAGTCACCTTGCTCCATGGCTTTTATAGAATTAAAAACCCTCACTAACACAAAGGGAGAAGGAATTCTATGCAGGTCATGACCACACGCTACCAGCCCTTGTACATACAATACATAAAAGAATCAGCTCTACACAAGCAGCATACTATTTGCGTTTGTTATGTCCCTTTCATTTTCTAACAAGCAGTGCTTGAAACGGAAAAACAGAAGTGCAGGTACTCTGCAGCAAAGTATCTGCTTCTTTCTGAGGAGTGCAGGTACTCGCCAATTAAAAGTATTAAGTGAAGTAGAGACAGCAGCCTGTAAGGCTGTGCAAGTCTCCCAGCCTTCGACTGAGGGGGCGTGAAGAGTGAGGACACAGAGCAGCAGCTCCTCCCGAGAATGCAGTGCCTAGTCACCAACGTCACCAGAGGAGGTGGGTGGGGGTGCTGCAACCCGACCATGTCCTAACTTTGATTGCAAATACTGAAAGCAAGGGGGCTGGCCTGTGTTATATTGTTGGCAGTCTAGTAGTTGGGTGGGTGGAGCTAGTGGGGTGGAAGGGAAGAGGAGGAGCAGGGACAGGATGAGGGCAGATAGAGTAGGGACAGGGACCTGAGAAGACATAGTTAATAAAGCTCATGAAAGAGTATCCCAGTGTCTGTCTTCTTTACAAGCCAGACACGACAACTGGCGACGAGGGTGGGATCGGCAGTCCCTTGCTGACAGAACCCAGCTGAAGTGCCCTGTCCCTAACAGCGCCTATGAAGAGGAGCGCTGGTGCCGAAAACGGAGCTGCCGCCTGAAACGAGAGGCCAGCAGCAGGTGACCCTGCCCCCAGTCTGGCGACTGTGTGCGTGCTGAGAGGGACCGATGCAGTGAGCGCCGACACGCTCAAGAGAAAGAAATACTTTTGTGCCAAAATCGCGCCTCACGCCGGATGCGTGAGGATTGGCCCGGTCGTGCCGTGCAAGCACGCGAAACCACGAGAAGCGAGGCGGGAGCCCACCCCGACCTCACCTGAACCCAGCAGCCAAGGCAGTGAGCGTGGAAGGCAGGAGAGGCGCTGATTCCCTCCTGAAGGCGGCGGCCGGTGAGTCCCAAGTGCACCGACTGAGAGTGAATGAGCATGAGAAAAGCCTTGTGTGCAGCCAGTAGCGGCGGCCATCTTAGAGTCAGGCAAACGTGAGGACAGACTCCATAGTCATTGTGTGGCGGCCATCTTAAAGTCAGGCGGAGAAAGAAATGACAAGATTAAGCAGCAGGAAAGCATAAAAAGTGTGAGATAAAGTCAAACAAGCACAAGTCAAACCAAGTGAGCCGTGGAAAATCACAAGAAGTGCGAGACAAGCCCGAACAAGCACAAGGCAATCCAAGTGAACAGCAGAAAAGTAACGACCGGAACTAAACTGCCCAGGTACCCGAGAGCGAGCGGCGACAAGCCAACAAGAGATCGAATAGGCGGGAAGCTCGCGTCATCAAGATGGTGACCCCAGATATGTCGCCGCAGCGTAATGAAGTCAAGCCCGACATCGCTGGAGGATCGCATTTGCGGGCCCCAGAGTCGTTGACACTAACGACAGGAGGAAGCATGGGCCCCAAGTGGCAAGAGTGGCTCGAAGATTTTGAAGATTACATTGAAGGATCCAAGGTGACTGTCGATAAGGAGAAATTAATTGCGCTTCGCAATTTGGCCGGTCGAGAAATAAGCAAAATAATCAAAGACCTCCCGGCTGCAGATGCTGGAACATATGATAAAGTCCGGGAAGCGCTGAACAAAAAATTCCTCCACAAACGAAATGTTGACTATGAGCGACACGCGTTTCATCAAGCGCGTCAGGGAAAAGATGGGGCCATGAGCGTATTCATCACTCGCCTGCGGCGGCTGTCGAGACACTGCGAGTTTGACACCTTCTCAACGGACGCTGCCATAAAGTCACAAATCATAGATGGGTGTCACTCAGAATCCCTCAGGAGGCGGTTACTAAGAAAACCTCATGAACTAGATGACATTGAAGAAATGACTCGTGTCTATGATCAGGCCGAGGAGCACGCTGCCACCATTGAGTCTGGGCGCAATGTGAGTCACGAGCAAGCGCATCGCGTCCAAGATCACGGCAGCAGTCGAAGGAGCTCGAGAGACAAACAATGGAGAACACAGCCGTCGTCTCGCCAAAGACATTCAGAGCACAGGAGGCGAGAGCCTGGCCGGAAGGAAAGAAGACCGGAAAGAACGAAAAGGTGCTACAGGTGTGGATATGACTATCCTCATGTGGACGCCTGCCCGGCCATGGGCCAGAGATGTAGGAAATGTGGTCGGACAAATCATTTTGAAGCGATGTGTGGGGACTATCACAGGGAGCGGCGAAGTGAGACCACGAGGTCATCTCGTTCCAACACCAGAAAACATCACATAAGAGCGGTTCATGACAGGAACACGGGATCTTCTGACTCGTCACACTCCAGCAGAGAATCGCGCAGATCTCGATGGGAGCGCAGATCCCGGTCCCGGGACTCCAGATTATCATCTAGAGATTCTGGACATACAGTTCAATATGTGAACATGATTGCAGACCCTGACCAACTCAAGAAGTACCCTCGCTTGGACATAAAAGTAGGGAACCATGACACCAGATTCGTGATGGACAGCGGTGCGTCGCTGAACTACATCCCTGTCACAGAATATGAGAGGATGCGCCCCCAAGCCCCCGCTTACGCATGCACCCGTCCGAGTCTTCACTTGGATGTCCAAGAAACCGCTTCAATGCCTAGGTAAATTCCCGACAACACTCACACACGACAACGTCGCTATACAGGCTGTCATCCATGTCATCAAGGGCCCAGAAGCTGACTGCCTGCTCAGCCTGCTGACTGCAGAGCGTCTCCGACTTGTTGAAATCCTTTTCAAAGTCTGTGATGACCAGGACATTGTCAACCGTTTTCTCCGCCTCTTTCTGGGTCTAGGGAAAATGAAGGGACGTCAGATACATCTGCACATCAACGAGCAGATCAGACCTGTGGCACAGCACCCTCGACGCGTACCATTCCACCTCCAAAAGGCCGTCGAGGATGAAATCCATGACCTCCATTCAGTGGGCATGAGTTTGATGCGTTTGCAAAGCACTTAGACTTTCATCACAGAAAAGTTACACCTCTCTGGCCACAGGCAAATGGCACCATCGAACGATTTATGGCCACGATCAAAAAGACATTCCAACAAGCCACTGCCGAAAAGAAGGATCTACAGGTGGCTCTCAACGAGGTCCTCAGAGCCTATAGGACAACTCCTCATTCAACCACTGGAAAATGCCCCGCAACCCTGATGCTGGGACGCCCCATGAGAAATCGCATCCCGACCTGGGATGGGGCCCTGAGAGCTGTATCACCCACTCACAGCCATCTAGAAATGGTGGAAACGGACAAGCACAACAAAGACAAGATGAAATCGTACGCCGATGCCAAGAGAAGGGCGAGATCATCATCCTTGCATGAAGGGGACTATGTACTTGTCAAGCAAGACCAACAAAGGAAAACTGATTGTCGATACCGTGACGAACCTTTGCTAGTTACCCAACAGAAAGGTACTATGCTGACTGCGGAGACTGACCTACGGAGAATTACTAGAAATGTGTCCCACTTCAAGAAATGTCCCAGAGACACGAAAGTACTTTTGGCAGACCCAACAGAGACACTCCGCCCGGAAGCATCGGAACACGGTGATCAGGAGAATCAAGGTCAACTGAGTATTCCTGTGACTGATGTGAATACTGGAACATTGGACACTAGACCTCGCCGAGACACACGGCGGCCAAAGAGACTCATTGAAGAGATATAAGTCAACATATTGTTTTGCATTTTGTTAAAAAAGGGGGAGATGTTATATTGTTGGCAGTCTAGTAGTTGGGTGGGTGGAGCTAGTGGGGTGGAAGGGAAGAGGAGGAGCAGGGACAGGATGAGGGCAGATAGAGTAGGGACAGGGACCTGAGAAGACATAGTTAATAAAGCTCATGGAAGAGTATCCCAGTGTCTGTCTTCTTTACAAGCCAGACACGACAGCCTGGAGGCGTCCTTGATAATTCCAGAGATCTGCAGGGAGAGAACTGAGCCACACCTCTCCAGATGCGCCGGCGCCTCTGGCTTGAACCACACATTAAGTGAAGTGGAAACAACAGCCTGTAAGGCTGTGCAGGTCTCCTAATATTCCGAGGGAGCATGCAGAGTGAGTACACAACAGTAGTTCCAAACATGGATGCAGTGCGCAGTCACCAACACCACCACTTTATTTTCATAGTGGAAAACACCCCGCTCGTGGGCGCGAACATTGATACACTTGACAGGAAAATGTACAGAGGCGGTTAAGGGTAGTGCCCTGCGAGTGGTGTGTGCGTCTGCTATTATGAAAGTGCAAATATGCTACCCGCTTCCCATGCATGAAGCAGCAACCCCAGGCGGAGGTTCTGTGTGAAGCGGCTGCGGGGGTGCTGGGAGATAATGTTTGGCGCGCTGCACTTGCACACATGCAGCGGCTGACATGATTTAAGAAATTAAACCGTATCCTATCAAGCACTGGGCACAAGTCCTAACAAGATGCATGCATGCGTACGATGTATAGCGTCGCTCGCATGCGAGAGTCTTGACAGGTCAGGCAAAAAAAAGTGCGAATGCAGCCAGCCAATCAGAGGGAAAAAACGCATTTACAAATGCAATAGATTTACATGAGACCTATTGCATCCAAGAAAGCAGGAACGGGAATGGGTGGGGGGGTTGTGATGGGCAGAGAAGTGACGGACTGCGTGAGGGAACGGGGGAGGCAGGAAAACAAAAGAGTTTTAAAAGTAAAGGAGCCAATAGCTATGGAAGGAGAAAAATTACGACATGGCAGTCAGGAGGCGAGATTAAGTTGAGGAAATCCAATCCGATTGCAGCATTTAGGAATCCGGCCAATCAAAAAAAATAGGCGGAAAGTAGGCTGAGCTTCCCCCGCTACACTGTATACAGCATCTCTCGACGAGACAATGGGTCAATCAGTTCGTCTGACTCAAAGATCCTTGTCTCCTTTACAGGCAGAAATGCAACTATCCCTCCTTGAATCAAAATCCCACTGGATTTTCGCTTAAATACAATGGAACAAAGCATGCAGTGGGGCTGGCATCAATTAAAAATGTTCCTTTGTGATTCACCGGCTGCTGCTCCACACAACGCGTTTACTACTTCCCGTGTAGGTGAAGAACATGCAACAATTCCATGTTGGTGGTCCAGTCACGACCACAAAAGAGTGAAGTGTACACCAGGAGCCGATAATTATTTACTCTTTATTGCCAACACTCCACGAAAACACTGGACAGGCGCGTTTCGGCACGATCCCCTCCATCAATGTCATTGTTGACACATTTTATCCTCAATTTTAAACAAAAGAGCACGGGGCAGTTCATCCACACGACGCCGTTGCTACTTCGCGTGTAGGTGAAGAACATGCAACAATTCCATGTTGGTGGTCCAGTCACGACCACAAAAGAGTGAAGTGCACACCAGGAGCAGGTAATTATTTACTCTTTATTGCCAACACGTCACAAAAACGCTGGACAGGCACGTTTCGGCCCGATCCCCTTCATCAATGTCAGTGTTGCTACATTTTGTCATCAATTTTAAACAAAAGAGCACGGGGCAGTTCATTGCTTACATCATGCATTGAAATCAACAAAAGGCTAACAACAAAACAAAATGTGCATTTTCGTAGTAAGCATATTAGAATGGTTAACACTCATGCAAGTGAAACTGGTATTTCTTATAACAACTCCATTTCACATAGTTCATCTCATTAAATACACAATAATTCCAGAAATTTCCTTGCATTGTATACATGATAAAATTGTCATTTAAACTTTTTCAATTTGCCGCTAATTTATTTTAAATTTATAAGGTTTGATGTCGGTTGTCAACTTACAACATTGCTCATGACAATGATCCCTGCATTTCTTTCTGTGCTTATAATGTGACATATGTTGTAAAGCCATCGAAACAAGCAAAGGAATGGCACTATTGGCTCAATACACGACAGTCGCCATTTTTAAACATGTTTGATCATATATATATGTGTGGGTGTATGCCTGTTTGTGTATATACAGAGTACAACAGTGTTAAGGTACGTATTTTAAGTTTTGTAAACCTCTACTAAGCTTCAGATTCTTACCATCACTATTTTCCGACCTCTTTTTTCTGTATTCTGGTGGTATTCCCTTTAATCAAGGAGCTGTTCATCCTTCTCAATGCCTGTATCACAAGAGGATTGCTCAATCGAGTGTTGTGTACCTTCAACCGTGCACGCATTCCACAGACGCTACAATACCCATCAGATCTATTGCAGCGTACATTCTACCTCTTCAATCCCGGCCCGCTAGAAATCACCCGAATTTAGGGACATATTTAGCAACAAATAGCGATAATTATCGCTAAATGTGCTTAGCGCATTTTTTTTATCGCCGCCTATCGCTGGGTATTATCGCAGAGATAACGTGCTATTAGCAACGTTTATCTCTAATGCGATAAAATATCCGGCGATATTCAGGCATTAACGCCAATGGGGACTTAACCTGAATATCCACTTTCCATTGGATATACAGGTTAAGTCATGGCCTGAGCAGGCGTTAGGTTCTAGCGATAATCGCGCCTAGCGTGATTTTTTTTATCACTTCGCCTGCCTTGCTAATAGGCGATAGCTGTGTTAGCGACTGCTTTCAGTCGCTAACAGGTTGGGTACGCCTACTTTGCATGTCAATAGCGATAAATATTGCTGACATGCAAAGCGGGCCCCCAAACCTGTAGCTATCGCCTACAAGGTGTCGCTAACTGCTGTTAGTGACAGCTTGCTAATAGCTGTGATATTGCCCTTGCTAATATGCCCCATAGAGACTCAGCAGACTAGACCGAGATGAATCTACAAAGGTATAAAGTAGGCATACATTGCTGTGCCTCTGTGTAGTATAGATACAAATGGAACTTAACTCTCTCTCGTGGCACGAAGAATAGTTGGAAGGTGAAATGAGGTGACTTTGGGGTCAAGTTGTGCGGGGCCAGCTGAGGATAGACTGAATTAATACAACAACTTTACATTTGTTCCTAATATATCCACACCTGCAAAAACAAGCAAGCAGGGCAGCAAGATGCCGCCTCGTTTATATAATTTTTAGTGAACTGGCAAAGACATTTCAGGCTTTGGACACTTCAGTGAGCACATCATTTAATAAAGCAGGCGCGCACACACTGTAGGAGGCCTGGTGAGCGAAGGTACAAGTAATACAGGAAGACTGGCCTCACTGAATTATTATTATCTGTGACAACCTGCTCTGGCTTCTGAAGGGTTAGACCAATGTTCGTGAGTTTTGTGACATTTCAGTTTCTAAGCGAAAGACCTGCTTCGCAAAGGCCTCCAAAGAAAAGAAAAGAAGGCTTCTAACTTCCAACACTTGCTCGGAACCAGAGTAACAATTCATTTCTAACTGCAGTTTTTGATATCTAAGAATGTAAGTCAGGCTTGTCAAGGGATGATTGTTAATAATAATGAATATGTTTAAACTTAACATTGAGATTTGTACATTAATGCTATTTAATATAATTTATATGTGGATTACAGTGTTGAATGAAGTTTTCCTTTTGTCCTGCATTTGCTACCACCCATGATGTGAATATTCTAAATGTCACGAACTTTTCCCACTGATCGCCTCATTGCGAGATTGACAGAGCATGTATATCTGGTGTGGGAGGTACCACCCCACCCGATAACAATTAGCCAGTGTAAGAGGAGCTGGAATTACTGGGTCATAAAACATAGACAAAATCCCAGAACAAGACCATCTAACACAATATACCAAGCTCAAAAATGCCCTTGGTAACATCACTGAACATAGGGACAGCGGCTGCTGGCACAGGCTTGGCCAAGTTTCCACCCAAACCTCTACACCACCAATGCAAGCTCCCCCCAGCCATGCAATATCTAGTACACGCTCCCTACCAGGGCCGGGCTGGCTACTGGGTATTTCCGTGGGCTACAGGGTGTGGTGTGGTTTTGCTGCTGGGACCTTCCAGCCTAGTCCCTACTTGCAGTGCTTCTAAATAAATGATGAAAAAAAAATAGTTTTAAAGCGTGCATACTTTGAAGCCAAAATTGGTGACTCGTTTTGAGGTCCTGTTGCCTTACTATAATGAGTACCTCAAGGACCTATATTCTGCTACAACCCTTTCTAATTTCTACTTACAACTTCTGGGGTCATCTTCGAGAATTCCGGGATCTAACACCATCAATTCACTGATGATACACAGCTCAGTTTCAAAATCTTAGCAACTGATCATATTTTGCATTTTACCACATACCCTTGATTGAATGGGTGATGACCTCTTGAAACTCAATACACTAAAAACGAATTATCTGCAAATCTTTTCAAACTGTGAAATTCTGGATTTTCTACTGCAGTATGTACGATTGTAATCCTGCTGCCATTGCAATGTAAAAATTACGTGAGTTGCCCTTGACATAAGAGCTAAACGTTTGATAATTAATTAATGCAATGGCTATTTCATGTAGGGTGGGAGGGGTGAGATCTGGTAATTCATTCCAGAGTGTAGGAAGGTGGTTTATTAGTAATTTCAGGTAGGTATCTACTGTTAGTAATAACATTACAATCACAAATAAAGGCCCAGTCAAGTCTCGATAAATGAATCCTTGTTCAACCCTTGGTAGTTTGGCTCATGAGCAGTCAAGCCTAACTTAGGAGACAGGAGTATTTAAAAACACCAATAACAGTAAATAAGTAAGACACAACACACAATAAAATTTCAACTCCAATGTATACAAATAGGAAATATTTTTATGATTAACATGACACCAAAATGACAAAACAAAAATCCAATGTAGGACACCAGAGATATGAAATCTTAAAGATAAAATGCTTTCTAGCGCCAAAGCCAAAAACACCAACTTGGGATATCTGGTCACGCTTGACCAGGACAAAGTCCAAGTTCAACAGAGTGCAGGCTGCATATGATGAGTGATAGGGCCCAGCCAAGTTTTTAACCTTGTGACTGGGTCACTCTTTGGGAGATTTGGTCTCTCGACGTCAAGAGAGGCTCCTCGTCAGGCCGGGTTGCAAGTCAACAACACATCTTGTTTCAGCTGGAAGGCTTGGCAAACCTCTGGAGGTCTCATTGATGGAAAAAGGTTCCAAAGCTTCAGCTGGCAAACCTGAATCTCAGGCCAAGTCGTGGTTCGACATCGGCGGCTTGACTCCTGATGACGGGTCGTCAACTCATGGAGTATTTTAATGAAAATTCTCCAAACGGTCTTAAACTTTTTCTTTCAGAAGGTTCTTTTGGGGTCTTGAAGTGTCTGCAACACGAATTCTAGCTTCCAGTAGCTCTGAGTTGCTCCATCAGAAGTTGGGACTATAGGAACTACAATGCACCTGGTCTAATCCTTCGAAGTCCAGGTGAAGCTAGTTAGCTGGTTTCTTCTTGGTGGAAAATGCAGGTGGAGCTCTTTTAACCTCTTGCTTTCAGGGAGTCCACTCCTTAAACATTGAGAGCAAGGCAAAGTCATTCTTTTGGTGAAGCCTAAAGTTTGCAACAGGTGCAGTCCTTAAGAGTGCAGTCCTCTTGGTGAAGACCAGGGGTTCAGAGGGACAGTCCTTCTTCTTGTTTCTTCCAGGGAGGGATCTGAGTTTCTGGGCCCTCCCATATGTATCCAGGTTTCTGGGCTGGTTAGAAGGGGGATACCCCTGACCAATGGGGTGGAGGGTGTCAACCTGGTAGAAATGGGGTTTCTGGTTGGCTAGGGAATGCACCTAAGCCCAACAGAACCCACCACTCTTGTCAGGGTAAGGGAGTTACACACCTAAGATAACCCCCGCTCATCCCCTTGGTAGCTTGGCAGAGAAGTCATGCTTATCCCAGAGACAATGTGTAAAGCATATGCGCAACACACACACCAGTGACACAATATATACACCACCAAAGAGACTCCTCACCAGTTAATATAAAAATATCTCATATATTGTATATTAACACAAACATGAATCAACTAGTCAATTGTCAGAATCATCACAGTTAGTGCACTAAAATAAATACCTATATGATGCACACCTCATAAAAATGCCATCCTTGTACATGTAAATGCAACCCCTAACATGGTACTCAGTATCCTGTTATCACAAGGCATAAAGCAACAGAGTCATAATATCAGGGCATGAAATGCAGCAGTTAGGTCATACATAAATTGCCAAATATCACCATGAACATGTAAAGGATTCAATTTCCCTGCACTCCTGTGTGCCTTTCAAGGGGATTATGGTAATTCCTTTCGCTTAGAAAGTGTTCATGTACCTTTGAAATATGACCCCTCGAGACCAGGCAGGCAGTGAGAAATGCGGCCACTCGGCCACCTCTCAGGCATGTACCACCACGGCAGGGGGGGCACACATATACTAAAAACCAAGAAGGGAGACCTCCTTTTCCTCCCTCCCTCCTTTAGTGAATCCTCATGGCAGCTGCCTGTGATCGCATGGTGCAGCTGCTGCGAAGGATATGCCCCCACCAGTGAGGAACATAACACAGCCCTGTTGGGACCACTGAGATCAGGTTCAGTTCACAAAGACAGGGCCTCCAGGCCTGGGCTCCAAACTCCTGGGGGGGACCTCGCTGAGTCCCCCCATGCAGCTGCCTGCAGTAGTGTGACTCACCCTACACCCAGGAAAGTCTGAATTTCTCCGGACCACCTAAGACCCCAGCTTAGTCAAACAGCATGGCTCCTTTGATGCGTGGCTCCCCGCCTCCCCCTTGGAGGGAACCCGCACCGAGGGGGGCTCCCGATGGGCAGTATAATTACTGGCTAGAAGTGATGTCACAGAACTGCCCCTTGCTCCTATGAACACGGTCCGTAGCTTCCCCCTTGTTTGGGTAGATAATGCTGCACTCCAGGCAAGTTCAACTGATGTTTGGAAGGTCAAATCTCTACTCTCTTCCGTCCAGATGACCTCACGGGAAAGGCTGAGTTGCGGCACTCCTCTCCCTTGAGGCCAGGCCGCTGACGTCATAGGCATCACTTATTAACCACGTGTTGCTGGGGAAGGGCCATGCGGGTAAAGGATTTACCCGGGTGGTGGTGGGAGGAGCAACACAGGACTTCGTGGTGCCTCCAATCAGTACTGGGTCCTCTTTGCGTTGCTTGTCATGCCTTTCTTGCAGAAAGGCAATCACTACCAGCCAAAGTTGCACACACCCGTGTATTCTTTTTTGCAAAGTTAAGTTGTGCTCACACGCACTCCTTTGGAATGCTCTCTCTTGAAAGGAGAAGCAGTCTACACATGTTCGAGTCACAATTGAAGCACTCATTATGCGCTTACTTGGTTTAAAAGGTGAAGGATAGTAAAGTCCTTCCTCTGCTCCAGGTAGGAGCAGCAACTGCAGGCCACTCCACCCCACACACATCAGAGGCAGCGCTCCTCACACAGCTCTCCCAGCTCTCCTTCCAGTCAGGTTCCTTTTGATCCAGCAAGTTTCTTTTGAAGTCTTTTATCTCGCATAGACTTCCAACAGGAGGCAAGCACACGCAAGCACTTGGAGATGTTCTCAAGCAGGATACCACAGCAGGGCTAAAAGAGTCAGTCCTTTTCCTCTACCACAGATAGAAGCAGCAACTGCAGGCCAACCTACCCTCACACACGGCTCTTCAGCTGTTGTTCTTGATAGGGTTCCCTTGTTTCCAGAAGTGATCTAAAGTTATGTTTTTTTTGCCAATACTTATACATGAATTTTTCATTGAAGCCTTTGTTTCAGGGTCTCCGAGCTCATTACAAACCAGTTATGTCCTCCCTGGTACAGCTTGACTTCAGGGGTGAAGACAGCATTGTACAAAGCCTATTCAGGAGCTAGTGAAAACTCCTCCCACCACTCTAAATGCAGAAATGTCTATTCAGCCTGGCTATGAGTCACCCAGGAAAAGCAGTGTACACCTCAACCCTTCTTGTGACTGTCTAGAGTGAATGCCTTTCCCCAGCTCCTGTTAATCTTAACCCAGATGGTGAATGCACAAACAGGGAGAGGCACACAGAATGGTAAAGCAAAAAAAAAAAAACATGCCCACTTTCTAAAAGTGTACACAACAAAGTACCTGGTATCCTCGTCACTTACACTGCTTATAATTCTGCAAAAACCACGCTATATTCCTCTCGTGATTAGGTATATGTAATTACCCTATTTTTTCAGATTATCATAATTTTTTTATATAAGGATTCTGACCTTCACAAAGTTACACAGACTATTTCAAACCATATATTACAAACATTTATACATAACACATTGACACTTGTTCGTATGTGAGAATCTCTTTTGGAAGTCCTACAGTTGGTGGATTAAATTTGGATTTATTAGCCAACCCGGTTACTTCCATGTTGCGCTTGTATTCCTTGTTAGAAAAAAATGCCTTGAGGCATATTTTCCGGCAAAATTCGATTGCCTCCATCTTCAATTTCGAGAAATCAGTCTTTTTATTGGGAACAAACTTAAGGCCCAACTCTAGGATAGATTCCTCATTCTTTGACAACATTTTTTGGGATAAATTTACAATAGAACTTTTCTTTACGATTTGCAATATTGCCTCCTCGGAAACGCGTCGGTGCAGCGATTAATCTAGCTGGTTCCTTCCAAAATAAAGGAACAAGTGAAAGGAATATGAATTGATACCTTATAAATATCTAATAGTGTTCAAGACTTTTAAAAAAAAAACATCATTGGTTGGTGCAGCTATAAAGAAAAGAGTTTTGATTTCTGTACAACATTAGTATTGTTTTACATATATTGTCAAAAATTGTAAAATTATTCTTTATTGATTGTTATGTCCAAGTCGTATGTCTAAATGTCAATGTGTTATGTATAAATGTTTGTAATATATGGTTTGAAATAGTCTGTGTAACTTTGTGAAGGTCAGAATCCTTATATAAAAAAATGATGATAATCTAAAAAAATAGGGTAATTAAATATACCTAATCACGAGAGGAATATAGCGTCGTTTTTGCAGAATTATAAGCAGTGTAAGTGACGAGGATACCAGGTACTTTGTTGTGTACACTATATACGAAGGCCCTGCCTGGATCCGGTCTGTCGGGCCTATCCCCCTTTATTGGCACTTTCTAAAAGTGGCATTTTTCAAATAAGTAATTTAAAAAACACCTTTACTAAAAGTGAAATTATAAATATATGTGTACCGATATCTACCTGACTGGTTATCACAACATAAACATTTTTTCTTGTTTTGTTCAGCTGTCTAAAAAATGTTATCAGATTTTGAATTGTATTATGAATTAAGTATGAGTTACCTTGACAAACAACTGTTTTGTTTTCATTGGTGTGATGTTTTCTATGTGAGAAAATAAAGTATGTATGATTATTTATATATATGATGTTGGAGCTACTGATGGCTAGGTGGTGGTCATTTTATACATTTATGTATTGTAAATGATTTGACTTTTAATAAAACATATTTTGTTTAGTTATCAGCTATGATGGTTTATGTATATGTTGTATTAATGATGAAAGAAAATAATACATATTGATAAACAAAGATTTCCATCTCTAGAATGTTGGCTCCTTTAAATAATTCTGTTCATACCTAACTTTGGAGTTACACACAAATATATATTGAAGGTAGTTTTGAGGCTTTGTTCCTTCTAGTTTACCATCCCCTGATTACTCTCTCCCTAATTGCTTACAGGGGCGCTCTGTTTTCCTAAACATTCATAGATAGCTAGACCAGTGCTGCACCGTCTATTCTGCCTGCTGCTCTGTATCTCAATGTAACTATTCCCTGTTGCAGTACTATTGTGTGGTCAGTCCACTGGCCTGTACTTAGTCCACTATGTTGACTTTTATTTGTGGATGCATTGGGGTAGGACTATAATGGATTGGATTTACACTGTTCGGAGCTGCCTCAGAAATATGAGGCTACTTCTTGCACCCCCCTGCCATCCCCAAACTTGTACAGTGCATCTCGCGGTTTTCCCGTGGGGGTGAAAGTACAATTGATCTCTGCACATACATTTTTTTACTTTAGTTCTAGAATCTTAGTGAGAATATTTACAAGGTGGCGTTAAGCCATGTTAAGTGGCTTAGCGCCATCTTGTAAATATTGAAGTGCTACGCCACCGGAGCATCAATAAAAGTGAGGCTCCAGTGGTGAAAGGTGCCTGTAAATATGCACCTAATGGGCCTATTTATAAGGATTTAAAGTTAAACAATGAAGCAGCTTTTTTTTATTGCCATATTTACAAAGTGCAGCTAAACCCCTCTAGTGTCCCTTTTTTCACTGCTAGCAAACATTTTCAATGCCAGGTTGGCTAGCAGGACTTACCAAAAAGGATACGCCAGGTAGGTGATCCCATAGTAAAACACACAGTGCCATATGTACAAGGATTTCCTTGAACATCGCTAAAAAAGAAAAAGTGCCACAAGGTCCCATTACCTGAAGATTTTTACTGCTAGGGAATAGCTGGTCTTAAAAATGATGCTAACACACTTGTATAAAAGTAGAACAGGCCCAAATCATCCTTGGTAAGCTCAACTATGACATATATCTTCTGCTATTGCAGCAAGGAGCACCAAGGAGGCCACCATAGAGGCAACGTTGAAGAAGGGAGCGAATATACTGTCAGAGGTTCACCCTCAGACAAGAGGATTGACAAGAGGAGGTCATGGCCCATTGCAGGCTCAAAGGAGGTCCATTGCCCACCTCCTGAACCAGATTGGGCCAAGGCTGCAGCCAACATCCCAGCGCTGCACCACCATCCTTCCGCAGACTAAGCTACTAGCTGTCCTGCACTTGCTGGAGTCTGGAACTTTCTAACCTACCACCACCAGAGTTGCAGGACTAGCCCTGGAATCCTTCTTCAGGTTCCTCCCCACCAACCTGGATGCCATCATAAGCCTCACGCCACAGTAACTCTATTTCCCCAACACTGTGCAAGAAACAACAGGACAACAAGCAAGGCATTTATGCTAGTGCTGGATTTCTGCATGTGCTAGGGGTATAAACTGCACACATATAACGCAATAGGAAGCACAACTATTCTATGAATGTGCAGGCAATTGTGGACCATCTGGACTTATGTATAAATGTACTTGCAAAGTACCCTGGCAGTGTGCACAACTCCTACATTTTCCACCAACCTTCCATCAAGCAGTGTTTCTAGAATGGGACCTATGGGAATGGGCTGATTGTTGCTATGTACAACACCAACACACAACAGACCACAAGGCACCGGGAACTCAATAATATTGGTAAACATTGTCAAATAGGACATATTTTGAATCCACTGTTCATACATTATTACTGTGGCACCATTTCTCTTGAAACATAAAATGGCAAAAGTACAACATATAGCTCACAAGTCGCACATGTTGCTACTGACTAAGACAGTGTGACCCACAATTACTGGTCAATGGGATGAGGGAATGTCATTGATCATGATGCTATGGTGTAGCAAATGCCCATGTAATTTCTACCTTGTAATGCGAAATATGTCTGCATAACATAGCAAGGCCTAATAGGTATGAAGTAAGGTAAGCCGCTACAAAGGATATCACACATTTTTCAAATGTTAATATTCTGTCCCATGAACAATATGCTACCCATTCCCAGTCTATAAAAATGTAGACTGCAACATAATTACACACATCCAATAAACAGGGACCATATTACAGTGTGCACGCGGTGAGCCACCCTAGGGACTCACAAAAGAGGAAACATAAGCATAAGGCTCATTCTCATTTACAATACGATTTTGACCAGTAGTCTGTAGCCCACATTGTAAGAGGGAGATCCACAGATACCATTACAATACTTTCAGAATCTGTCAATCAAAACATAGGGTTATGTCCAGACAAGGAGATGACACCTATGTCACTGGTGCAATGGTGGCTGCTCGTTTTGCCAAAACAAACCATTATGTCATGAAGTGAACATATAACAACATGAATGTGATGTACGTCAAAGAAATGCACATACCAGCACTTCTCAGTGGATGCATATTAGCTCAGCCTTTTCCAAACTCATAGATGTACAGTGGCAGAAAAACAACATGAGAACCTATGTGCTCATCCAATTCTTTTCTAAGACACTCACTTAACAATGCATTGTACAAATATACATTGAGGAAGTGAGGCATTCCCTGTGTGAAATCTGTGTCCCACAAGTCATTCCCATGGGCAAGATGAGAGAAGATATTACACAATTCTGTGAGATTGTGAAACATTGCCATACATTAATACTGAAACAGTTAGTCTCAACAATGCAGCATCACATCACAAATCAAAGACACACATCTCATCCAATGTGCACAACATGTAAGGAATTGTGTTGATGGAATCACCACAGCTCTCATCCAAGGACTCTGACTGTGCAAAAGGTGCCACCTCATGCACACACCACTTCCCCTATGACAGCTAACACCAACGCTTCCAAGGGCATATCATGAGTGTCACAGACAAAATATGCACTGCTACTGCCAGCGCAGACACACAATGAATGGATACCAATTACTGTCAAAGCTATGGCCTACCCTGTCCCCAAGGTGTCTTGCATTGCATGCAGTCTACTTGTTCAAATGTTCTGTTCCACCTCACAACACATCTACTAACTTCTGTATAGTGTCCCCAAAGTCGATACTGTGCATCACAATGTGTAGATTTACGTCCCATGGGCACATACATTCACTTTCTTGTCCATGCCTGACACATAGAAACATGTAGATGCACTAATAATTGCACTAAAGATGTGTGCAAGAAGGAAGATACTTCAACAGCTACCGCCATGTGTCATGTAACTGTAAGGAGAGTTCACATTTTGGGAATAGTGCCCATATATCCACACAATCAAAGCTTGTTTGACAATTACCTAAGAAATCTTAAGTACACAATGTCATTGGTGATTAATCAAATCCTACAAGACATTGACACTTAGATGAATTTCAAGAAATGGAGGCATAACAGGAAACAACGCATTTGGCTGTGTATTAATGTGTAAGCTATTACCAATTGACACTTGTATGTATTGTATTTGATGTTGTTTTGTGGCATGTACGTTATGTTATGTTATGTTATGCTTTGTTATGTTATGTTATGTTATGTTACCAGGGTATTTGTAGAGCGCGGAGCGACTCAGAAGAGTGTCCCGGTGCTAAATGACTGTGGGCAAGGTGAATGTAGAGAGCTGGGCACAGGACACAATGGTGACTAATATACGTCTCCCTCTACATCATGTTTGCTGTCTAATGTAACACTGATACCATGGGTGATGACACCGGTGAAGAATACAGAAACCCAGGCACAGATGACCTACAATCTAGCTCTCAGTCACACAAGGTCTATTGTGGAGCGGACTTCAGGTATCTTTAGTCCCAATTCTGCTCTCGAGTGCATCTGGGGGTCAATTATTATACTCTCCACCCATTATCTGCAAGATCATCCTTTTATATTGCATCCTGCACGGTATTTATGTCCAGACAAATGTGACTTTGCCAGGGGACAATGTATAACCAGAAATTCCAGATGATGGAGATGAAGGAATAGAGAAGCTGAGGCAACACACTACTGCATCTGCAGCAACAAGGCAAAGGAATAACATCATAACCAATTTCTTTCCTGAATAACATGTAACATAGATCATAAATTAAAAATGTGCTATATTGAGAAATGTTAGTATGTATATAAATAAACTTCTTTCACATTACTAACACCTTGTGAGCATGTTTATCCTATTAGGACACTACACTCCTGGCATACAGTTTTTGATCCACTTATGTAGTCGCACAGACTTATCATCTAGCAGAGTATATGATACTTTATGTATATGTATGTATTTATGCATATGATCTTTGTGTCGTCACATAGATGGTGGGCCCCACTGCTGATGCTAGCAATGTGTTTGGTCTCGTACTTGTGCTTACCAGTAGAGGCCACTCCTAACTGGAGTTCATTGCTCTATTCCACATAGGTTGTGTATGGAGACAACTAGAGTCAACATATGCCATTCATGATACATTTATTTACACGTGTGAATCTAATGCGGTCACACAGGTACAGTTCACAGGATAACAACCCCAAAGGATGTTTCAAGCCAATGGATTTTCAGACAGAGTCATTGTGGGGAACATCTCATGGGACATGTTGAGGTTTAGGACATTTTCAGTTAGGAGGATGATCGCAGTGTGCAAGCTGAACATGGCAAAGTCACAATGAGGACAGTAATAGATGATGTTCCTAGGCATGTTGGTTCCTTTGGAAAGATATACCATCCACATCTTCCTCTTCTGATTTGTGCGGTGTCTCCTGTGAGGGTGGTGTGTTACATGCTGCAGGCGAGGGAGACACAGATACATCAGGGGCGGAAGATGTGGATGCCGTGCTTGCAGCAGCATTTGTCTGTGCCAACACGAGGTCTCATTGCAGTGAGGAGGATTTTCTGATTTTGCAACACAGAAGCAATGTTGGGGTGGTAGGCAGCTATGACAGCCATGTGGTAGTTGTGCTTCCGCTCCATGGTCTCCAAGATTTTTCGGATTGCCCCCAGCTTTTTGTCCACATTGCTGGTGTCACTTTAGCGGGGCAGTTGTTGATGCCTCTGCCTCATGACACCAGTGATGTCAACCAGGGACTGCTGGAGGCCACGGAGGGGAGAGTATATGCCTCTGATGGCAATCGAGTTGTCCCTATTGGGAATGAGGCACCCACAGATCCCCTCTAATGGGGATGCACCAAAGGGTTTTCCATCTCCGCTTGCACCTGATATGTCAACTCCCATTTTTTGTGGGGACTGTGAGGTGTACCTACTCAGGGTCCTTTTGACAAAACATGGTGCTGCAGGCACTTTATCTATGCAACCCAGCATATTTACACATACACAGGACAGTCCCATACTAAGAATGAGCATGCCCTCCTCTTGTGTTTTGCCCTGTACTGGCAATGAAGACAGGCAAGCAGCAACACAGACCACTATGAGCCAGGGTCCAATCAATCAATCAATCATGGCATTTATAAAGTGCACTATATACCCTTGAGGGTCTCAAGGCTCTGGGGTGGGGGAAGCTGCTACTGTTCGAAGAGCCAGGTCTTGAGAAGTCTCCTGAAGTTTAGGAGGTCTTCGGTCTTCCGCAGGCGGATGGGGAGGGTGTTCCATGTCTTGGCGGCGAGGTGGGTGAATGATCTGCTGCCAACAGTCACTCTTCGGATGCGGGGGATGGTGGCGAGGGCGGGGTCTGCGGAGCGGAGCTGGCAGGTGGGGGTGTAGAGGCTGAGTCAGCTGTTGAGATACGCTGGTCCGGTGTTGTGGAGTGCCTTGTGTGTGTGGTTGAGGAGTTTGAAGGTTATCCTCTTGTTGATGGGGAGTCAGTGCAGGTCTCTCAAGTGAGGTGTGATGTAACTGTGGTGAGGGATGTCGAGGATCAGGCGTGCAGAGGCATTCTGGATGAGTTGGAGCCATTTCAGGAGTTTGGCCGGTGCTCATGCGTAGAGTGCGTTTCGTTAGTCCAGTCTACTGCTGACGAGGGCCTGGGTGACCATCCTTCTACTTTTGGTGGGGATCCACTTGAAGATCCTGCGCAGCATGTGGAGGGTGTTGAAGCACGAGAAGGAGACGGCGTTGACCTGCTTCGTCATGGACAGGGTGGAGTCGAGGATGACCCCTAGGTTGCATGCGTGGTCGGTGGGTGTAGGGGGTGCTCCTAGTGCAGTCGGCCACCAGGAGTCGTCCCAGGCCGAGGGGGTGGATCCGAGGATGAGGACCTCCGTCTTGTCCGAGTTCAGCTTCAGTCGGCTGTTTCTCATCCAGTCGGCGACGGCCTTCATTCCTTCGTGGAGGTTGGTTTTGGTGGTGTGGGGGTCTTTGGTGAGGGAGAGGATCCGCTGGATGTCATCTGTGTAGGAGATGATGTTGAGGTTGTACCGACGTGCGATGTGGGCGAGCGGTGCCATGTAGATGTTGAACAACGTTGGGCTGAGCCTTGGGGTACACCGCAGATGATCTTGGTGGCTTCGGAGCGGAAGGGGGGGAGGTGGATGCTCTGTGTTCTGCCGGAGAGGAAGGAGGTGGTCCAGTCCAGGGCCTTCTCTTGGATTCCGGCGTCGTGAATTCGTGTTCGTATTGTGCGGTGGCATACCGTGTCGAAGGCGGCTGACATGTCCAGGAGGATGAGTGCTGCGATGTTCAAGGATGTTTCCATTGCTGCACAGCTGACCTTTTTACAGTAGCATTGGGGTGTGCACATGAATGATACATCCTCCAGTTTATTTGGCCCTTCCAAGCATTTGTGAAATGACACATGTTGACACAAAGAAATCTATATGCATTTGCGTCCTGCCACTTTTGACTTTTCACATGGCCCATGTTCCACGTATGTAAATAGGATGCATGGAACTCCAGACTTAGGGGCATAATTACAAGGTGATATTGCCACCAGAACTTCACTTTTAGCGATGTTCTGGTGGCGAATCCCCTTCTCCTTAACTCCACCCTTGTAAATGATGCCCCTTTCCACACTACACATGAAAGGGCTGTTCAATGGGTATTTCAATGGACATACTGATAGAGCGCGCGAGGCCACCCGACCAATAGTTTTCGCCGTTTCCGGCTTCAGGGCCCATATACTTTTCAAATCACCATATACATCGATCAGGTGACTTCACGAGCTCTACCAAGTTGGTGTGTGTGTGTTCCCTGCTACCAAATTTCGGTGCACCCGACTTACCATCCACCGATGCGGGTGCCTAATGACCACAATGAATCAGGGAGCTAGCTGTAAAGGAAAGGCAGCAAAATACAAACTCAACCAATAACATTCAAATACTGTTTAAATGACCACGGACAACTGGAAGTTTTAAAATGTTTATCTAAAGTTCATTATTTTCTTGCATGAGGTACAATAAAACAAGGCAATCAATAACCAAGATAACGTAAATTATATATGCATAAAGAAATAATGACAGAGTAATCATCAAGGTACTAATAAAATGTAACGAGAAAAGATACTATGCAAGTCAGTATTATCTAAACAGGGATACCCTAAGTGTGGGTGACTATGGGAGAGCTTATAATGAATAACACGCTTCACTTAAGGTGAAGGGGCCTTTGAACAATCTAGGCAACGAAGTTCTAGACCATATCAGGAAATGACACACTGCTATGCAAAATATAATTTCTAACAAATGAGAAGACATAGGAATACACTTATGGAAAATATAAATGACTTTCAATAGTTGCAGAAAGGCATGGAAAATATCACATATGCAATGTTGAACTTTATTAAAGCAAAAGTTAGAAATTCAGAAGGTGCAAGAATTTCAAGAGGTTCAGAGCAATATTTACCTAGAAAGGTGTGGAAACCAAACCCTGGCCACGGGTCAGTTAAGGACAGGAAACCCTCAAGGAAGGATACCCCTCAAAGGACAGCAGGTGCAGAATGGACACCCAGGATAGGACAGGATACCCTCAGAGTAGGAATCAGGACAGGACCCTCAGGATAGGACAGCAAACCCTCAGGACAGGACCCTCTTCAGGACAGGACCGGAACCCACAGTTCGGAAGCAACGCCTGCGCTCCACCCGCTCTGCAGCTATCGATCAAGACCCCGATTGGGTCAGCGAACTCCCAGCAAAGTGCTTCGCCAGCACTTTAAGGTTCAGTAGAACCTCAGTCTATGGTCAAATTCGGACAGAGTGCTTCGCAGCGCTCTGTATCTTCAGTCACCTATTGAGTGCGTTGGGTCAGTGACAGGTCAGCTAAACCAGACAAGTCGGACGGTTCACTAGGTGAACCCAGGGTAGATATACAGTTTGGGGACAGTGTACCACCCCCCAATGTTGCAAAGTGTCAGAATCCCTCAATTTCGATTGGTCCTAAGGTAGGATTTGGGTAACACACCAATCACAATACACGATTTGAAGCCTTCATTAACATATTTGGGTACCGCCTAGCAGGTTTGGGGTTCTCATGAGAACTGTGCAGGAAATTAACATTGTAACACATGAGGAGCAACATTCGCCGTTCTCGTAGCGCAGAGGTGGCTTTCCCAGGCGCATCTTGACTGTGGCTGCCAGCTGGCTGAGTTCCACTGTCCAAAGTGGCCACTTTTCAATGCTCCCTGGTCATGCGCAAAAGAGACCGTCAATATGGCTCCCAATCAGTTTGGACCCCCATTCCCCGCGGTACATGAAAAGTAAGCGAAAACAAATTAATACATAATAATGTCATTATGAAAACACATCACAGGGTTTGTACTTTTAACTCATCATCAAGAAATAAACTTATTGCATCTAAATGTTAGCTACATTGATACGGGCACAAGAGCAGTGGCACGAGCAGTACCACATGATAAGCACAGCTATGAATTACGCATGCGCATAACTTTCCCTCCACTTCTGCAGACGCGTCAGGACACGTGAGTGTGGCTGACGCATGCGCAGTAACTAAAATACAAGCAGCGGCCATATTAGAGGACACGGATTAAATTCATTAGAAATACACATAGGCAAGCTTCGGGAATTTTGCCTAAACAGAATAAATGTTAGTAAAACATACATTTTGTTACCTTATTACACATAAACGAGGTTCTTGACTTCGGCAAGCCGCAAAATATGCGAAGCTTTGCTTCATCAATACCACCACAACAGCCTTTAGGTTTTTTTTTTTACTGTCCCATATTTGCAAACGCTGGGGCAGCGCCAACAACTAAGGCTAGGTAAAACCTGGGGCTTTACTTACAAGCATCTTGCTCCACGGATATATCAATTTTTTCAAGCTAACATATATTTTTCTTACGACTTGACGCTAGCTGTGGCATAATTTTTTCCAGTCACTAGCTGTTCCTAACGCCACGTAGCGTCGTATTATAAATACAGCAATAGCATGGCAATAGGAATTGGCGTAAAAAAATGTACGCTGAGCAGTGTCAAAACAGCATAGCGACAATCATTTTAAATATGCACTCCAGGTTTGGTCAGACTGTAGAACGTCACACTTCACCGACTCATAGACGTCAGTTAATTTCGATGTAGTTCTGCCTAGGCCTTGACCGTTCACCCACCACGGAATCATTGAATACCAACACTTCTGGACATCCAAAATATAGAAGCCGTTCAAATGCTGTGCACATTCCACTACGTAGTACCATTTATACATTACCCATAACTATAAACATCAGTTATTTTAGGCCTCAGCATTTTCTTCTGCTCGCCTTCTCTGCTAAAACCACCTCCAACGGAGAGCTGGCATCCACTCCGAGGCACACACAGCCTTGGCTTCCTATATGAAAATGCCTCAGAGAAGCACAAGACGTACATTGTGGTTTGTTGGGTCAAAGGGCACAGACAGATCGATGCAGACTGATCCTGCAAATTGACAGTGGGCAGTTTCTAAGAGGAAGTAACCTATTTCACTTTGTCTAGGAAATCCCTACGGAAGGATATTCTGGTTATATATTTCTCTTGGCAAAAAGAGTAATCTGAAATAGTCACTGAAAGCAATTGGATAGCATGCTCAGGGGAGCCCTGATTTCTGCTTCCAGCAAATAACTGCTGCCTGCACTCCAGTGCATAACAAGGGCACCGTAGAAGAACGCACTGAAATGAAACCCACGTGCACTAGTAGGAGAGAATGCGAGGCACCGCCCCAATTGTGCGTGTCTCTTTCGGACTTTAAGCACAGATCTCTTGCAATTAGCATTCCGAGTCTGAGCCCCCATATAATACATGTTGTTGCAGAATCATATTAAATTCCCGTTCTGCTGGCGTCTGCCTTTGACCTCTGACTGAAATGTAATACACTGAATGATAATGTTTCCATTTTTTAAGACAATGTCTGACCCGCATTACTTTGCAGAGCAACTGCATCTTTTCAATCAGGCTAATGGAAGGCGATGAAGTCATCTGCCAGAACGTGCCCTGCATCCGAAGAGGCTCCGTGGAAAGAACGGCAGAGAACAAATATGTGTGTGGGATATTTACGGCTGCTGAATGATGGCAGTGATTCTAATAATTTTGAAGATAACGAGCTGTTAATTATTAAAACTAGGAAACGCATGGGGTTTACTTCAATAAAGTGCTTTTGAAAGGTTTCACCCTACATAACAGTTGGTCAAAGGCTTGAGTTCTTGCAAGTTGATATGGAACATCACTGTAAGATCTGCACATCAGAAGCAAAGTAAGCTTCAGATGCCACAATCACCTTTTCATTCACCATCTCTTCCCAGCGACAACAGTTCATAGTGCAGACTCCAGGGTACTTTCGCACAGAGATCTTTAGTGTAAGGAGTACCGCTATTTCAATTAAAACTTACAGGGCATCATTTGATAATGGTGCAGATGACAGCATACCCAAAAACTTACTCACCATTTCATGCAAGAGTAGGGTGACGTCACAGATCACTGCATGCCTAAGAACACATCGGGTCGTAATAATGCCTGTTTTAGGGCACATAAATGCAGTGTATTTTTGCATGCATTTTTCTTTTTATGGAACCTGCTATACAGTGCATAAGTACAACATAAGTGCTTTTAAAATATGAATGTTTTTTAAAGTTTTATGTTACGCTGTATAAAATATCACAAATGCTGCAGCCTGTCATACATGAGTGAAAGGGTGAGATTTTGATCGATACCTTATATCTATTGATCCAAACCTCGATCTGGTCGACTGAACCTTTATTGCCTGTCTTGGAAGGAAACAGTACACCTATCTGCAAATTAGTTCACCCAAGAAAGGACTCTACTCTCAAAGATCACGGACAACTTCTAAGTTTCAAAAGTTTATTGTAAAGATATAATGAGCTGCAAATACAAGCATCTCAGAATGAGATTCACGAGGTACACAGGTCCAATTACATACATGTGCTCTCGAAAAGCCCTCAGACGAGCAACAGAAATCACTAACACAAGTTCTAAAAATAGCAAAGCTATCAGCATAGACGCATATCTCTCCTTCATTTAGGTTGGAGGAAAACAAACACAGGTTAGGCGTCCCTACCCTGTTCTAGATGGTATCCCTACTTAACCAAATCCCAACCTAACAAAGGTGTCAGCAATGAATGACCCCCAAGGGAAGTCACCCACTCTAAGTCTCTTGGTGAAAACCTAAAGTTCTCCAGTCATGACCCCTCACTGCCTACCCATCCGCTCTCTAAAGGGTCCTCAGGTCTCTGCTCTAACTCCACCCAGGGGTGCTGTCCCTAATACAAAACAGTCAACAACATTTGAGACGCCCCTTGCGAAACGCCTCTCACGTGGTGCAACTTCAGGCTTTTTCCATGATGCTTTGTATTGGGCCTCAGACGTTAGAGTTGACCTTGCTTCTCAGTCTCTTCTCCGGCCCGCTGATACCCCTTAAACATTCCAGAACCCTCCTCCATGTCTGGGCCGTCTACTGAACAGGCCTCTATTCATTCACTTATAATTGGATCCCCCCTTTCCTGTTGCAGACAGATATCTGCCGCCAAGAACCCAACTCTCATAGACTTCTAAAAAGGCTTGCAACATTTCTCAGCCCAGACATGTACGTGTAAATCAATGCTAAAACATTTCAGGCCTACAATATTTCACATTATGATTATAGCATTCTATTTCTTCATTTAATTAAAGCATGTTAAAACTCTTATTCTATTATTTAGAAAACATTACTCTAAATCATGGCCCATTAATGCAATGACCAAAAACGTTAAACAATCTGTGTCGTGAAAAGAAACACCTTCCCTTTTAGCTCCAGCTCTGGCCCTGAGGCCTACCACGTTCTGCGTTTTACCACAGACCATCTTATATGTTAACAGCTACACGACATAGATTCAAAATAATCACGTCTAATAAAATCATATAATGTCACACATTTCTGTATTAATTCCACTTCTACTTAAATCTCTATATTAGCTATACATTTAGAATATAATTTCAAATACTATTAGCACTCATGGCATTTCTCTTCATGAATTATGCTCTCTATAGGTAAGTGTGATGTACTCATATATTTATATCAGTTTGCGCTCTCTCAGTTCCCCCCTTTGATGACCTCTCGGGGTCATCACTAACATTTAAACTGCAGTTATTGCTGGCATTCTCTGCGCTTCCAGAGCTCTCAGGCTCCTGTACTGATTATCTTGTATGGCAGCCAATCTCTGCAACTGTTCTCTTTGGGCCCTTTCTGACCTTCTTGCTCTGTACCATTTGAATACCCTCACCAATCCCCACAATATTATCCCACAGATCAATACTATGATGATAGGCTTTAGGATATACCAAATAAAGCTTTTGCCCAAGGTGGAAAACCACCCTCCAACTGTACTCATTCCGTGGCCCACCTTTTCCCAGACATTTTCTCTACTCAAGTCTTCGATCTCTTTGTGTATATTAGTTATGTTCTTAATAACTTTCTCAAGGGGTTTTGAAAGGTCTGGAATGTAAGTGCAACATTCCTGAACCTTCAAAGCCTTACAGACTCCGCCCTCTTTTGCTAATAAGACATCCAATGCAAGCCGATTTTGAAGAACCATAGCCCTTATCGATTGCATCTCTCCTTCTACCAGCATTAAGGACTGAGCAGTGCTGGCAGACAACCTGTCGACAACTGTTGCCAGTCGTCTAATTTTAACATCATTAAGGATTATTCCCAAAAGAGGGAACATAGCTCCAAAGACATCTCCAACCATTTCTGCATCGCCTAAATCTCTCCTTCCCCTCGATGATGTCTGGCCCTCAATGATCAATAAGTCTTGTGCATGATATATTTTGGGGAAGACAATTGCCAAGTAACATGATCCATACCAGTTGTCAGGTAGTCTCACGTAAGCATTTCTTCCACATACAAAATACACATTTGGAATCACTTGCATTCCCTTCAGGAAATCCTTAGTGTAGTACTCTAAATTAAAAGCATGTTCACAGTCAACTTCACCCACGTATACATTTTCATAATACGTTTTGGCTCGGTGAAGACATAACTTTCCTTTCTGCGCTTTATCTAAAGCTATTGGACCACTACTACCCTTTCTCTTGTGTGACTTCTCTTCCTCGGTCCAATCTAATTTCCCTTGTCCTGATTTTTTCAAAATCTTTTGTCTCCTGTAACGATCATCCACCTGCCCTATGAACTTTTTCTCGACTTCTGACACCTTGCATGTCAGATTATTTCTACGGGCATGTGAAGTATCTAAGGTAATCCAAGGAATGAAGAACTTGGCCAATCTGTCTTCACTCTTCCAGTAATCCCATTTATTCATCTGCTTATAATTCGGGACTTCTGGCAACACAGAATCATAATTGGAGAAATAGTATTCAAAACTATCTCTCTCATAAAATATACTAAGCAATAAGCTACATGTAATGCCATATGTCAGAGGGAGGTGATGATATCGAATTCCTTCATCTACAGACGCAGGCAACTGCATGCAGACGTAGCAATCCTTAACCTCCATGGCATCCACGTATTCATACAAAAGTTTAGCATAAGCATTTGACCTAAAGTCTCCTTGGGACTCGTCTACATGTAACCTGCGGGCTTCTGCAGCCAATAACGCTTTCTCTTGAGTGTTTTCCCTTTTCTCACCTGCAACAGTGGGTGTAAGTGTTACTACAGAATTCGCATCAGTTACCTTTACCTCTTCCTCATGTCCCTTTACATAAGAAATTGTTACCACTAAAGCTATTAATATTATCACTCCTACTATTAGTGTACCTATTATACATTTAGCTCTGCGGTTCGGGGTGCCGGCCTCCATTTCGTCAGACAATCTAGCTTTCCCTTTCTCTTTGCAAAAAAAATTCTTTTCCTCTCGTTCCTTTACAGTCTCTTTCAATCCTTTTTTGTCTTTAGAATCCACACAGCTGGAGGCTGACAGCCTTTTTCGCAAAAAGTCCTTTCACAGTTCAAAAAGACAACCCTAGCCCTTCTCCATCCACTCAAGGGGTTCCCTAAAATTCTCTGCTTCCTGGGCGCTAGGTAATCTTCTTTTCTTCTGCTTGCTTTATTTACAAAGTCCTTTAACAATCGACTATTAGATTTGTGGTTGCAGCTTCAATAGCATAGTTCAATATTTCCATGCGAAGAGTATGCTCTTCATGTGCTGTTATCGTGGTACCAAAGTCGGGGAATTTCAATTCTGTAAGAAACATGTGTTTTAACTTGCTGAGGCGGGGAGGTCTGGGGAGCACGAATGTTAGTGACCCTTCTTGTTCGACACCGGGTACCAACAGTTGTATTTCCACGGTGATAATGGGCTCAGAACTGGACACCACCACCGCTCGGATCCTCCCTGTCTCCGGTTTCACAGACATTTGTCGCCAGATATGTCCACTCAGGTGTGGAGTATCTTCTGTTAGGCACACGCACTCTTCTTGACCTTCTTCGGTCCGGTGCCTCAGCGCCCTGAGCACCTTCTTCTGGGTCTGAGTCTTCTGATATCGGAGGAAGGGTTGCTTCTGGAGTTGACCTCAGGCTAGAACTTCTTCTTTGCGGCCAATTTGCTTCTCCACGTGCCCTTCTACTCCTTCTCCTTCTGGTCTGTTCTCGCTCTCTTTCAGACCTGTCAGGGTCAGACTCGTACTCCCAGCTGTCTTCTCCTTCTGTAGCGTCTTCTGTTTCGCTGTTGTACTGACCGTCCTCAGCTTGGTCAGACTCGTTCCCTGCTTCCACTGGCACCTCTACAGCTTGGCTAGCCCCCTCTATGGCTTCTTGGTCCTCAGCTGGACGTCCATCCGAGAGAGGAGCTGTTTCCAGAGGTGCTGGAACCCTTTTCGTATGCGACGCGTGTATCCAGGTGGGCAGGCCTCCCACCTTTACAGCTGTACTTGTGATCAGGATGACCTGGTAGGGCCCACGCCAACGAATATCCAAGCAGCTTCTTCTCACATGTTTCTTCACCAGGACCCAGTCCCCAGGATACAGGTCATGGCAAGGGCCCTGGCACGCTGGAACCTCTGCAGCCTGCACCTGAAGGGACACAGAACGCATGGCGTCAGACAGCCCCTTACAATAGTCCAGGATCATATCATCTGTGATATTTAACAGTGCAGTAGCTGGAATAGATGGCAGTCTCATTGCTCTCCCCATTAACACCTCATGTGGTGACAACCCTGTTCTTCTGTCTGGGGTACTACGAAGGCTCATGAGTACCAATGGCAGGGCATCAGGCCAACTCAGGGTCGTTGAGGAGCAAACTTTCGCTATTCTGGACTTGATCGTGCCATTAATTTGTTCCACAATTCCTGAGGCTTCTGGTCGGTAACTGCAATGGAGCTTTTGGTCTATATTCAGTGCAACACAAATCATCTTCACAAGCTCGCTGTTAAAATGTGTTCCCCTATCTGATTCCAAAAAGGCCGGCACCCCGAAACGAGGGATAAGTTCTCTAAGCAGTAACTTAGCCACTGTGAGGGTGTCGCACCTACGTGTAGGGTATGCCTCAACCCATCTGGAGAACACACAAACAACCACCAGGACATAGCGGAGGCGGTTGCATCTTGGCATTTCAATGAAATCTATCTGCATTCTGTTGAATGGACCTCCAGACCTTCCTATGTGACTTAGTGCAACTGGTGTTCTTTTCCCTACATTCAGCTGCTGGCAGGTCACACAACGCTGGCACACTGCTTCTGCTGCTATTCTAAACTTAGGATTGTACCAAGTCTGTCTAAACACTCTCAGCATAGCATCTCTCCCTAAGTGTACGGGACCATGTATGAGTCTAGCCATTGGACTCACCATCTCATTGGGCAACACTGCTCTGCCGTCTGCTGAGACCCAAAAATGAGTCTCACCTATTACACATCCTGCCTTTACCCATGTTTCCTTTTCTGAATCAGGAGCATTTTCTTGCATGGTTGACAATTCATCCCAAGTATCAACAGTTTCCAGTATCATGGCTAATTCAGTTCTTACATTTATTCCACCCACATCCACCTCTGTGAAAGAGTAACCTTGTTCTGCGCAATACCGCGCAACTTCATCAGCATATCTATTGCCTTTCGAAACAAAGTCCTCATTTTTGGTATGTGCGATGCACTTTACAACTGCGATACTTGCTGGACATTGCAATGCTTCTAACAACAAGCGCACAAACTCTCCATTGCGAATGGGAGAGCCTGAAGAAGTCATGAACCCTCTTTGAGACCATAACTGCCCGTAATCATGAACTACCCCAAACCCGTATTGGCTGTCGGTGTAGATGGTAACTCGAATTTGATTGCCTGCTAAGCAAGCACGTGTTAGGGCAATAATCTCGGCTACCTGAGCGGAGTTTACTCCTTCCAGGCACCCTGCTTCCACAACTCCTTCAATTGTACAAACAGCATAAGCTGCTCTCAACTGCCCAACTTCGTCTCTTACACATGAGCCATCGACAAAGAAAACTTCATCTGGGTCCGTCAGTGGCTCATCTACGATGTCGGGTCTGGGTTTGGTGCATAGTTCAGTCACATCGAGACAGTCATGGTCTGTATATTCATCATCATCATCAATATCATTTGGAAGTGGCATTAAGGTAGCAGGGTTCAAAACAGAGCATCTCTTGAGGGTCACGTTCTCTGCAGCAAGAATAACTTGCTCATAGCGCGTGAGCCTGCTGTTGGTCAGATGCTGTGTTTTGGTCCTGGTCATCAACAGTTCAACAGAATGTGGCACGCACACCTCTAACGGGTGCCCCATGACGATATTTTCACATCTCTCAATGCTGACACCCGTTGCAGCAACGGATTTGAGACATCCGGGCAACGCTGCGGCTACTGGGTCTAAAGTAGCTGAGAAATAAGCAACTGGTCTACGGGCATTCCCATGGATTTGGACCAACACAGACAACGCACAACCTTCTCTCTCACAACAGTAAAGAAAGAATTGTTTATTGTAATCAGGCATTCCCAATGCCGGAGCACGACACAGGTCCTCTCTCAGCTGCAAGAATGCCATCAAACAGTCTTTGTCCCATGGTACCGGATCACTCACCTCCTTGTGCGTCAGTTTTTGCAAAGGTTTTGCTTTCAGTGAAAAGTTCACGATCCACTGTCGGCAATAACCCACCATCCCTAGGAACATCCTGACCTCTCTCTGGGTCTGAGGCGCATTCATTTTCATGATCGCCTCTATCCTATCTGGTGACACTTTTCGTTTGCCTTTCTCAATTCTGTGTCCCAAGTACTGCACTTCTGTCAGGCAGTACTGCAATTTTCCCGGGGATACCTTATGCCCATTGGCAGCTAGGTGATTTAACAAAGCAATGGAATCTTCCCTGCAAGCTTCTTCTGTTTCTGACGCCACAAGGAGGTCGTCTATGTACTGGACCAGAACTGACTTCTGGGGCAGCACTAGACTTTCAAGATTTTTCTTCAGAAGCTGGTTAAAGATCGATGGACTCTCTGTATACCCCTGAGGGATACGACACCATGTTAGGACGCGATTTTCCAGCTTAAATGCGAAAAGAAAATGGCTATCTTCGTCCAAAGGGATCGAAAAGAAAGCCTGACAAAGATCGATCACAGTGAACCACTCAGCTTGGAATGGAATCTGAAACAGTATCACTGATGGATTCGGCACCACTGGACAACATGAAACGACTATGTTATTAATCTTTCGAAGGTCCTGCACTATCCGGAATTTCCCATTTGGTTTCTGCAGACCCATAATCGGGGAGTTACATGGACTACCCACGATTTCTTTCAGTATTCCCTGTTTAATCATGGACTCGATCACGGGTTTTATACCTGCAATCGTTTCTGGAGTCAATTTATACTGGGGTGTTCTTGGGAACTCAGCATGCGGTTTCACTACAATTTTCACTGGGTCCACCCCTTTGACCAATCCAATCTCTTCCCCAGTGAAATCCCATACCTCTGATGCCACTGTCTCTCTCAAATCCCAGGGAAGCTCGTCTACTGTCAAAGTAGGGTACAGCTCCACACATATTCTTGAGTTTGCAACTTTGAAATCTGCATCATCATCATTAGTCAATACCTCCACTCCCTGGGGTGTACAGTATATAGTACAATTCAATTTGCACAACAGGTCTCTTCCTAGCAGACACACAGGGCTTGAATCGCAAACCACAAATTGGTGCTCATCGCTGTACTTCCCTATTTTCACCTGTACCGGTTCTGTCAATTGGCTGGTTATTCTCCTGTTTGCGACCCCTACCACCTGTATGGTCTCTCCAGACATGGGCAGGTCTGGAACTGCAGCTGATCTGATCGTGGATCTAGTGGCTCCTGTGTCCACCAGAAATGTCGTAGGGCACCCTGCTACTTCTGCTTCCACATAGGGTCCCCTCTGATCTACCTCTAAGGCTGCCCCAAGGGTGCAGTCTTCTCTTTCCACTCTCTGTCCGGTTAATGGGTCCACATAATAGCATTCTTCACCTTCCACAAACAGGGGCATTTGTCTATAGGTCTTACCCATACTCCCTACTCGAGGAGGTTGCGGGAACTGGGCTCGGGGAGGAGCCCCCCCCCCTTTGAGCACCTTTCCTTGGTATGGCGTCGCCCCTCTCATAGGTGCGCTCTGGACCTCTTCCTCCTCTATCTCTTGCTCTCCGATCTCTACATTGTAAGGGCACTCGCGTTTCCAATGCCCCAACTCGTTGCACTGGTGGCACCTAGTCGTTTTCTTCAAGGTAGCTATGTCTACTCTGGGTCTAAAGGTAGTACTCTCCTCATTACCCTTGTTCTGACTGTACTGCTTCTTACCTCCTGTACCTGTCCCTTGCTGCTGTTGTTGCGGTCCCCCCTTTCCTGCTGTCTGCAATTGTACCACCATCAGCTTCTCTTTTAGTTTCTTAGCCTTGGAGTCTACCTCATCACAGCAGTACCTGGCATATCTCAGTATTTCATCTAGGGGTCTACTTTGCCAACAAATCGAGTGTTGCTGAATCATTAAACTAATATCCGGTCTCAGTCCCAGGACGAACTTGGACACGAATTGCCCTATGTCCTTTGGGTCCATTACATCCAAGCCGCTATACTGTTTAAACGCCTTCAGCAATCTCTCGTAATATTCATGGACTGTCTCTTTGGGTTCCTGTCTCGTTCTGTCTATTCTGACCCAATCTATGTCTTGCATTGGCACTTTTTCTTTCAGCCAAGTCATCACTCTCTCGAATTTTGCCATCACGATCTCGGACGGCCCATTAGTCCTAGCATCTCTCTCTGGCTCCGTTGTGGGCCACTCAGCGCTAACCTTGCATGCTGTCCACAGATCTCCTGGTACTACAATGTCAAACAGCGTGTTCAGATCTATCCAAAGGACCTTTGAGATTTTTACAAATCTCTCCACTTGCTTGTACCACTCCACGGGGCTCTCTCGTAACTTGGGGAAAGATGTGGTAAAAGCAGCTAAATCTCCCCTACTCCAAGGGACATGTACATAGCTCCCATTGGCAACTTCACGCAAAGGGTAAGCTTCTATTCCCTGCAGCCTTCCTGGTGTCATACCAATCATGCTTCTCCTGCCGGTCCCTTTCTTGGACCACCTCTCTTCCCATTTATCTAGTGCCCTCCATGTCCTTATTCCAGTAATCAGTTCCCTTATGTGTGTTTTCAGCCCAATCGTTCTCCTCTCATCTAGATCTCGATCTGAGTAATGTAGCCTGTGGTTACCCTGTAATGCCTTGGTTCTTGACAAGTCCACCATATATTTGCCTGCTAGTTCGACTAACTTCTCATGGACTGCTCTCGCCTTTCGTGTGATGTCCTTTGCCATATACAGTATTTCATCCTGTTCATACATTTCCATTCTTTCTAAAGGCAGGGTACCATCTACCATGTCATCCAGATCTGACCTTAAGCTGGAGACATCAAGTCTCTTGGCTTTTATCTCAGCTCGCAATATGTCTTTCGAAGGGGGCTCACTGGTCTCCCTACCATCCCAACTTCGAGCTCTGCGTTTGGGCTCAGGAGAATTAATGGGTGGCCTCCCTTGCTCCCATCTCTCCAGGTCCCATGCTCGGCCATCCGATCTTGGAAGGTGATGGAACACGGGCCTTTTATCCCTACTCTCTCTCTGCCCACTCTCGTCTTCTTCTCTCCTCTCACCGCACATCTCTCTGTTATTTTCCCTCTGGTCGCTACACTCCCTTTGCCTCGTATCGCTCAGTATCCGATACGATCCTTCCTGGTTCCCCATATTCCCTGGGCTGCGCTCATTTCTGTCATCACAGGGACTATGGTGCGACCTCTCACAACTCCCATTCTGTTCTCTGGTGGCAGGCACACAGTGTGGACACTTAAAGCTGTTTCTGTACTCTTGCGCTCTCCTCTCCCCTTCACTGAGTATTGGGCACGCCACCCCTCCACTCCCGGGGCCCCCGTTTTCCAGGTCTGTTCTACCTCCACTCCGGGCCCAATGGGTGACTCCCCTACTCCCTCTACAGTCCCACTCCGGGCTACTCTCCCCAGCCCCGCAGTGAGTTCGTGCTCTGCTGTCCTGACTTTCCCTTTCTGCTTCTGCAGCCTTGATGCACTTTTGAGCCTTCACTGCCTCATCCCACTGCTTCATGTACTCATTTAGCTCTTGAAAGGATTTTCGTCCAGATCCCCTCAGATCCATTGGCCATCTAGGGCCCCCAGGATCTCCTCCTGGGTCCCCTGCTGTGTGCATCGGGGTGCTCCACTCTCTGGGTATCGGCATCTGACTTGGGGAATTAGTGGTATCGTTCCTCCTTGCCTGCTCTGCTCTTTCTCTGTCTTTCCGTTTCCGTTCTTCCCCTTTTGCTCTCTCTTGGTCATATATCGATATTATAGGACCTATGGTAACAGGTACCTGTAGTGCATCTGGTAATGGGTAGGATGTGGCGCTTTCCGTTTCCGGCGCTCTTTGTACCACAAACCTACCGACTACCTGTTGCACCTGACTAGGCTGGAGCAACTCTTTCTTTGGCTCAGGATCCCACTCTGAACTGGGAAGCGGTCTATGCTCTCCTGCATTGCCCCCCTTTTCTCCTTCAGTATTCTCGACCTCTCCCCCTGCTCTATTATACGGGGGTGGCCTGTCTGTCAGTAATCTGTTTATCAGGCTGTCCTCTGTTTCGCTCTCATCATCTTCTTCTAGGGGGCTTTTATTTACTGGCGCCTCTAACACTGGGTACAGTTTATTTATTTCCAAATTATGCACTCTCCATCTTTTAGCATCCGCATCCCACCTGGCATCCTGTACTGCCCTTACCGAGCGTTTCACCCTTTCTTGTCGTCTGTTCATATTCCTTTCATGCGCTGCCCTAAGCCATGCTTCAAGGGCTTCAAACTGGGTTGGTCTAGGCAAGGGTCTCTTTGAGGTCATGACTGATTTCAATCGATGTAACACCTCTAATCTGAACGTCCCGTACTTCGGGAACGTCAGTTCCTCGTTTCCTTCAGTAATCTTACTCCACTCTGATATCCAAAGGATCGTATGCAACCCAACATTTACTGCCATATAACGAGCTGGCGTACCCTCCGGCGGGGCTTCTTCCCCTTCATACGATCCTCGCCTCTCTTTCTTAAACAGCGCTTTCAACCATTTAAAACACTTCATAATTATGCGCACAAAATCCAGCCTCGCTACTCTGTTTACTTCCTGATGACAATCCACCAATCCTGTCGCGGCTTTGCTAGCTTGGCCTATCACAGCGCGGTCTTTCTCCTGTTGGCCAATCACGTCGCGACCCTGTATGACGTGTTCGCTAGCTGGCCTATCACAGCGCGGTCTTTCTCCTGTCAGCCAATCGCTGCGCGACACCACCTGACGTCTCTTTTCTCCGCTTCGCAGCAGCACCCCTCCTTTCTCAACTCGTCTCCCGGTTATGCATGCGTCCCATTCATACTCTGAAAAATGACTACTTCCGACCAAGCGGTCACTTCTCTCGACTGTACGTCCACAGTCTATCTGTAATTGTCAACACAACTGACGAGATGTCTATCGTCTCTCTGATAGGTTGCTTACACACACAGTAACTTCCGACCAGCGTCCGTTACTCACGCACTCACTCTTACGTTCCCCCTATCTCGGTCTCTCGGGTGATCAATGGTACCTCATGACCCCCTTCACACTAGTTGACAATTACTCTGGGTGTCCGATACACCCGAACCACTTAAGCTCTCCTTGAACTTAAGATTTCCACCGGTTGCGCGCGCTCACAACCTGTTCCACAGTCACTCTACAAACATTCAACTCCGCCAGACATTACAACATAGACACAATACAAAAACACCGCAATCTAACACGCATAACCCTTTATACTCACTCTCGACCGATACTGCTGCTTTTTCTGTCTCACGTCATCCGGATCTTCATCTGCGGGCTGTTCTTCCGATCATCGATTTCTAGGGGCCTTGGGGTAAGCTAACCTGGCCTAGGTCACCGTCCTCAAGAAGGCAACCATCCTCTATAGCTACCAACTGAAAGGGTGAGATTTTGATCGATACCTTATATCTATTGATCCAAACCTCGATCTGGTCGACTGAACCTTTATTGCCTGTCTTGGAAGGAAACAGTACACCTATCTGCAAATTAGTTCACCCAAGAAAGGACTCTACTCTCAAAGATCACGGACAACTTCTAAGTTTCAAAAGTTTATTGTAAAGATATAATGAGCTGCAAATACAAGCATCTCAGAATGAGATTCACGAGGTACACAGGTCCAATTACATACATGTGCTCTCGAAAAGCCCTCAGACGAGCAACAGAAATCACTAACACAAGTTCTAAAAATAGCAAAGCTATCAGCATAGACGCATATCTCTCCTTCATTTAGGTTGGAGGAAAACAAACACAGGTTAGGCGTCCCTACCCTGTTCTAGATGGTATCCCTACTTAACCAAATCCCAACCTAACAAAGGTGTCAGCAATGAATGACCCCCAAGGGAAGTCACCCACTCTAAGTCTCTTGGTGAAAACCTAAAGTTCTCCAGTCATGACCCCTCACTGCCTACCCATCCGCTCTCTAAAGGGTCCTCAGGTCTCTGCTCTAACTCCACCCAGGGGTGCTGTCCCTAATACAAAACAGTCAACAACATTTGAGACGCCCCTTGCGAAACGCCTCTCACGTGGTGCAACTTCAGGCTTTTTCCATGATGCTTTGTATTGGGCCTCAGACGTTAGAGTTGACCTTGCTTCTCAGTCTCTTCTCCGGCCCGCTGATACCCCTTAAACATTCCAGAACCCTCCTCCATGTCTGGGCCGTCTACTGAACAGGCCTCTATTCATTCACTTATAATTGGATCCCCCCTTTCCTGTTGCAGACAGATATCTGCCGCCAAGAACCCAACTCTCATAGACTTCTAAAAAGGCTTGCAACATTTCTCAGCCCAGACATGTACGTGTAAATCAATGCTAAAACATTTCAGGCCTACAATATTTCACATTATGATTATAGCATTCTATTTCTTCATTTAATTAAAGCATGTTAAAACTCTTATTCTATTATTTAGAAAACATTACTCTAAATCATGGCCCATTAATGCAATGACCAAAAACGTTAAACAATCTGTGTCGTGAAAAGAAACACCTTCCCTTTTAGCTCCAGCTCTGGCCCTGAGGCCTACCACGTTCTGCGTTTTACCACAGACCATCTTATATGTTAACAGCTACACGACATAGATTCAAAATAATCACGTCTAATAAAATCATATAATGTCACACATTTCTGTATTAATTCCACTTCTACTTAAATCTCTATATTAGCTATACATTTAGAATATAATTTCAAATACTATTAGCACTCATGGCATTTCTCTTCATGAATTATGCTCTCTATAGGTAAGTGTGATGTACTCATATATTTATATCAGTTTGCGCTCTCTCATGAGAAAGTTAGGTAATTGCAATGACTTTAACTGTATGTTTTGGCATTTACAAAAACATATCTGTGCGACTGGCAATTCCTCTGAAATCAGGGTCTTTCAATGCAACAACAACTGCTAATTAAAGTACCCCATATGGCAAGTTGTAAAATTACAGCATTGAAAGGCCTGAAATTGACATGTCAAGGTTTGTGCCTGTATATTAATCAATCAAGCAATCGAAAAAAAGTTAACTTAGAGTAATATTACCCATAAACCACTGGCGTAACGAAAAGTGAGGGGGCCTCCCTGCACAGTACTTAGGGGGGCCCCCTCCGGGCTCAATCAGGAGCTCTCCCGGCCAGAGTTCAGTGCCTAGGGGGCCCCTTGGAGCAAGAGGCCCCGCAGCACCGCGTGGGCTGCGGGGGCCTGTGTTACGCCCCGCCATAAACAATTCAAACTATCATTCATATACAGTAATTAAGATTCTTTTTCTGGCTGGGGATGGGCAGGGGGGGTTACACATGGAGAAGCCACTCTTCTCGTTCAGGTGGAGCCAGAACCTAATGGACTTGTTAGTCCACATGAGACCCAGAGTTACCAATGTGACCATGGACACTGTGTCAGTGACTGGTCTACCAAGACTGATGGGCCATGCCAAATGTGGTTCCTGTAGCGTATGCACCTTGACGTCCAATACCAAACATATTTACTTGGGCCTCTCCACCCCCTGGAAACAGAGATCTCATACTAACTGTAATTCCCAGGGGGTGATCTATCTCATCACATGCCCTTGCAATAAGTTTTACGTGGGCATGACGAGTAGAAAGGTGCGCACTAGGATTACTGAGCACCGGAGTACAGTAAGATGTGGCAGATCAAACACCAGACTGACAGCACATTTTTTGGAAATGGGACATTCTGCTGATGAATTGAGATGGACTGTCATTGAGAAATTGAACTTAGGTAGGCACATGGCAGATGAACAACGCATTTTACTTCATCGGGAACAAAAATGGGTTTACCGCCTGAGAAGTCATATTACTGGTCTAAATGATGACATACCTTGGCAAACATTGGGGAGGCATTCGTTTTTTGTCACGGATGGGTCGATACTACAACATTAAATGAACCTTGGCATTGTGTTGTACCTATTCGTGATGAGATGACTATGGTAATTTATGGTGTTATGAACATTTATACTTTGCCTTACTATTGTAATCTGTATGAGACACTTATATCCTTCTCTACCATACCACCCGCAAATATTGTCACTGTACATTGTCATTCGGGTCAACTTGGCTTTAATCATATGGCACTACAAGTGGCCCTTACAATGATATACAACATCTTGTATCAACCTTTGCCTTCGGTATCATGGGGTTTGGATTCCAATGTTTTAAATCCTTAAATTTGTGTGATACTTTCTCTAATAAGGACCTTTGTATCCTCTACTCCCTTCTCGGGTCCGTCTTTAATCCCTCTGACATCATCTATAGGGAGGGACTCAGATGCCGTGAATCTGATGTGTCAATCATATGCGGGGCACACTGCTTTTGAGGCCAGATGAGATCTATTTTTCCTTGTTTGTTGCCCTGTGGGCTGATGTCTGTGTCATTGTTTGATGCGGTTCATTACGCTCGTTTCGGAATGAGGGCGGATATTTGTGGGAGTTCTTCGGTCGACTAGTCAGACTCTGACTGCTGGCAACTGCGACCTGGACTCAACTTCCCATGACCCCCGTGCCGCCCACGTCGGACTTAATGACGTCGGATGTGGTGTCACGTGACGCGCGTGCTCCATACGCTGATGGCAGGAAACAAAGGGTATTTTAAAGATCTCCCCGAAGCCGCCATTACCTTCACGGCGATCTGGTAGCAGGCAGTTGTGCAAGGTCTTTTCCTCGGAACAGTAAGGAGGTTGTAGGGAGGCTATTTATTTTTTGATCTTTTGACGCAGGCTCTCCTTCATAGGCAAACGTTGGCTATCATCGTTATGCTTGGCTTGCTTGTTTGTTGTCGATGATGCCCGTGGCAGGGGCTCACGCTATGACCAAGCATTATATGAAAGGGTATTTTTGGTGATATTCTCACACTTGCCTTATTCCTGTGAATACAGGTTGTGTTCTAGAATAAACTCAGTGAGTATATGAATAGAAGTCACTAAATATCCTTCAGTGACGTTGTGTGTGGGTTATATATCTTGTGAGGAAATACTACAACTGGATAGACGTTTTGGACTTAGAAGATATGTAGAGTTTTGTCTATCTATAGCATTGTACATAGTAAAAAATTGTTTTCACTCATATTCATGGGTGATGAACAAACTGACCGACTATAGGATTCTTGTTCATCATAACCAATGGGGTGGCTCGAATATTTTTGGTACTCTTTGTCACCCACTTTCAACATACTGATGTAGAATTATTTATCAATCCAGTTTTTGTTTCCCGTGTAGTTGGGATCCCCTCCACACGTGGTGATTCAACTAGGAATCTCGTGTGATCAGTCACTTGGTACTTTGACCGAATTAAGGTTTGACAAATAGCAGGACTGGTAGCAACATACGTCCTGAAGAAGACCGGGGTGACCTCTTTGGCGCAGTAAGTCGGTCGAAACATGTTGACATTAGCGGTATTCGGAGGGTTGTTTTGAGGACTTTCATTTTCTCTTTGAAACATGACCCATCCTTCTCTTTCTTTTTAATCCTGGTTGTGGAACCTATTAATAAAGTTTTGTTTGGTATCCTCAAACCAGTTTTAAGCACTTACCTATTATCTGCACATGTTGTACACCAGTGCTAGTCACTGGGTGACATTCATTGATCACTTTTGTGTTGTTTATACATATATGTTGTTTGGTTTTGTATTGTGTCCTTTGGTTTTTTATGTTCATCCCCTCCCTTATGCTCCGTCCAGAGTGTGGCTACACCTGGGCGTATTGTAAGCAGACCCAATGATGAAGCATGTCACACACTTCGGTGTGTGAGTGAGGGCAGTATTTTCAAAACAGTTATATTTTTTCTGTTTTGTGATGTTAAATTTTGTCTTTTTGAGTCTCTCCACCCCTCGATGTGTGTATGATTGTGTATTAGGGGGTTCGGGGTGGTAGAGTTGTAGATACGGTCGACATTCTCCCCTTACTTGTGTTGAATGATGGGCTTAAATGCCCTTCTGAAGCTCTGTTGGCCTGTGCTGCTGATACTGTCGACATTCCCTGCACTGAAGCAGCCAGCCAGACCATTGAGAGACACAGACACAGTGCCTTTAAAGCCCTCTCTATCCCTCACTATGGATCGAGGGATGGTGGTCTTTAGAGATTAAAGCTAGAAGTATAGAATGAGTGAAGTGATGTCGGTCTGGCAAGTACACTCCCTCCTTAGCCATTATTCATTGTTTTGTTCTTCATTGACCCCTCCCTTTATGTAGCGGTCCAGCCCCCAGTTGACCCAAGTGCAAGTCAGATTGAGAAAGACATTTGGGCTGAGTGTGAGCTTTTTGCTTCTGCAGGTTACTCTCTGATGGTGGTGGTTTATATTGCAGTCTGCCCTCCTTCATCATAGAGCTTGGTACCCCATGAATCAGGAGATACAAATCAAGTGCCTCTAAGTTACCCGGGTCACAGAATCTATTCATTTTTATAGGGCTGACATTACCTAGCTGTAAACCAGGAGATAACGTATCTGCCCTGAAGCTGTAACTCCAGGACTCTTCTCATATTCAATGTTCAAGAGCAAGAATGGTTGGCCGATGCTTCCGTTTCCTGGCGGCCAAGCATTGGAATAATCTCCCTCTTGGCTCCGGATGGAGCCATCGGAGCCACTCTTTCGGAAAAAACTCAAAACTTGGCTTTTTCCGTTCTTAGGCCTTCCCTTCTAGCTGTTTTACAGTACTGCTACTGATGAGTTTTTTTGATGCCGCAGTGTGGGGAAACACTAGTGAGTGTAGCCATGCGCTTTATACATTTGTTTATTATTATTATTATTATTATTGTTATCATTATTATTATTATTATTATTATTATGTACTGGAAGTAGGCCTACAGAGGTATACACGTTTCTTCAACAGTTCTACAGGGAACAGCCAAACTATGTTACCTTAGGTGATTTCAGCTGAATTAAGCAGTGCTATACTTAGTGCTCATCAAAGAGGAAGTGGAGGCCAGCTTATTACATAGACTCTAAAATGCATTGTAGCGCATCAGGCCCAAAGCCAGTGGAACTCATTTCACCCCCACTTCAAGGTGATGAGGTTCTTAATACTCTGACAAAAGTGAAGGCAGTCATGTTCTCCCTCAGAATACTGCCCTGCTTTATATATATAAAGTCACTGTGCCCTCAATTGACCAGTGATTTGGTCAGTCTCTGCAATCGCTCTCTCTCTATAGACATTGTTACTTCAGAATGGAATGCAGCAATTGTAAAGCCATTACAAAACAATACAACACTGAACCCAAGATGCGCAAGCAACTAAAGACTCATCTCTTTGCTACTCTTTTTCTGTAACATGCTGTAAAAACTAGTGGAAACTCAGCTCAATGAGCTTGTCAAGTGGAATATGACCATAGCCCATTGAAAGCTTGTTAAGACCTACTTAGATTATGTGGTATTGTCAGTTGTGAAGCCCTCAAATGGATGGTGGTGGTGGCAGAGCTCTGAAATGGCTAGATGTGTCAACTGCATTCTACAATATTGATAATTTTATCCTCATATAAAGAAAGTCTGTGGTCAGAATTTACGGTACAGCTCCTGAGTAGTTGTGGATGAAGCACTGTGGGCCAACCCTCTTGCCATTCGTCCACCGATGGACCTTTTCTTTCCCGACTAAGATGTGATGGAAGTTAACATTACATTAATCAATTTCAATTAATAGTATAAACCATTTGGCTACAAATAATACTAACAGAGTGCATAAAAACACACACAACAATCCCTTAACCAATTTTATTCATAGGGCGGTGATTGTGTGCTGTAATTAATAAAAAGGCTGGTAGCTAATCATGCCTACCATAACCTGCTGCCAGTGCCAGGGATTGTTGTGTGTGTTTTTATGCACTCTGTTAGTATTATTTGTGTGTGTGTTTGCCACCAGCAGATAATTCTGCAACTCACTATATGTCACTTTACATGTTGTTTGTTTTGGACACTACTTTCCTTTCTGCTTATTTTTCTTTGAGAAGCAAGTGACCACCGATGATGAGACAGGGGCCTGTCTGGAAATTGCATACCAGTTACCCCGTTGGTGGTGTTTCCGTGAGGGGTCATTTGCGTCTCTCACATTTTTTGCTCTATTAAGAGCGGTGTCCAATGTTGGGCGTGGACGTGTGTGTGACCTATTAGAGTTTGGTGCACTATTACTGGGTGTTCTTATTTATTTATTTATTTATTTAGAAGTTTTCTATAGCGCTAACAAGACCCGAAGGTAGCAGAGCGCTTTACAGTAAAAGGAAAGGCATGGTGAGCAAAAAGATACGTAACACATAAAGGCAGTCCTCAAGACAATGTTGGGGGAGGAGAAGTTCGTAACAGTAGGCCTTTTGGTAGAAGGATACAGAGATAGCACATAGATCAGAGGGAGATCCTAGTTATCTAGGACCCAGGGAACGGGTGAGGAACAAGGATTTGAGTTGGATCTTGAAGTCCGGATAGGAAGGTAGAGTTCTGATATGAGGGGGGATAGAGTTCCATATTTTGGGGGCATTTCCAGTGAAGGAGCAGTCCGCAGTTTTCTTCTTTCTGGTTTTTGGTGGGATGAGCAACAGGGAGTTGGAGCTTCTCAAATATCTGCTTTGGCCTGCTTTTTTGAGCTTGTTAGCCAAGTATTCTGGTTTACCGGTGTGGAGGGCTTTGTGTGTTAGTCAGGCCGTTCTGAAGGAGCTACGCATTTCCACCGGGAGCCATTCAAGTTCTTTGAGTGCTGGGGAGATGTGGTCAAATTTTTTGCATCCTGTGATCATTCTTGCTGCCGCATGTAGTGTTGTTTTTAATGGAGCCAAGTGTGATTTGGGTATGCCTGTAAGGATTGAGTTCCCATAGTCCAGTCTAGATAGAACTAGAGATTGGGTGGCTAGTTTGAGGTCTTTGTTTGGAATAAAAGGTTTTATTTTATTCAGCAGTCTGAGGTTGAAGAAAGCATTTTTGCCGAGTTCTTAATGTGGTTTGTCAGGGTTAATTTGGGGTCAAGGGTGAAACCCAGGGATTTGACGGAATCAGTTGGCGTGAGAGAACCTTTAAGAGCATCGATCGACTTCAGCCATTCAGTGATTTGAGGATTGTCTTCTTTGTTTGAGATGAGAAGAGTTTCGGTCTTGTCGGGATTGAGATTCAGGTGGTTTTTTGTCAGCCAGTCTTGAACATCTTTTAAGACAGCATTTAGTCTGTGGATGTCATTAAGCGAGGAGGTTTCCAGGTAGATCTGCGTGTCATCCGCGTAGAGGTGGAAGAGGATATTGGCATTCCTGAGTAGTTTGGCGAGCGGTTCCATATAGATGTTGAAGAGCTGAGGTGAAAGTACTGATCCTTGGGGGACACCCTTGTTGACTTGCTGCGTTTCAGAGGTGAAGTTCTTCAGTTTTATTATTTGCGAACGGTTGTGGAGAAAGGAAGAAAACCAATCAAGAACAACTTCGCCGAGGCCAGCTCTTGCTTGCAGAGTTTTGATGAGGAGCTTATGGTCTACCGTGTCGAAGGCTGCGGATAGATCAAGGAGTATGAGAAGGCAGCACTTGTCAGCGTCAAGAGAACCGTGAATGTCATCTAAGATGTTCAGCATCGCGGTTTCTGTGCTGCGGCCTTGTCTGAAGCCAGATTGGAGGGGATCGAGGAGATTGAGGTTATCCAGATGATGAGTCAGTTGCAGAAGAACACAGCGTTCCAGTGTTTTGGCGAGTAGAGGGAGGTTAGATATCGGTCTGAAATTGTTTAAGTCTGCAGAGTCAAGACCGGGTTTTTTCAGCAAAGGAGTGACTTGTCCCATTTTTAGGCAGTCAGGGACCACTCCGCTTTGTAGGGAGCTGTTTATGATTTTGCCCCAGATGGGAGCTAAAGTGAGCTTCATTTTTTTGACTAGTGAGGGAGGAATGGGGTCTGAGATGTGAGCTGATGGTTTGGAGGTCGAGATCAGCGAGATTATCTCAGTTTCCTGCACGTGGCGAAAGCTTAGCCACGGGGCAGGGGGGGGGCCGGAGAGGAGGGTCTGAGGGATGGCCGCGTTACTGATGTGTGTTGCCCGGGAGAACAGGTTCTTAACTTTGGCGGAGGACAGTGCAGTTTTCTCCTTATAAAGTGGATAAGAGAGTAGTGGGGAGTTAGATTTTGTTGAACCCCCTTTAGTCACTGATATAGACGTACGCCAGTGGATTGGGTCTTATTTTGTATTGTAGATTTTGAGTGGAGGGTGACCCTTTCTGTTTTCCCTCTGAGCTCCTTTATTGTTTGCATTCCAACTCAGCCAGTTAGTCAGAGGCCCCACACACAGTGGAGGGCACCTCCTTGACCCAATTTTTTCCAATCTACCTGCTGCGACTGTAGAATCTCCTGTCCCCATGTCCTGGACAGATCACCGATTGGTGACCATGACATTCACCACCGGAGAAACACCCAATATTCATAATACACAGCGTGTACTCAAAAGACCTTGGAGAAAGCTTCGCCTCGAAGATCTCCATTCCCTTCTCATAGCCGACCCTCACATAGATAATGTAGATCCGAACTTGGGATATGAAGGCTTTTGTAGCTGGATCAACCAGGCTCTAGACACCCTCATACCGGCCAGATGGACTAGGACATGCTCACGGGAGTCTAGCCCATGGTGTAACGAATACCTTTTCTCCCTTAAGAAAGTATGTAAAACTGCAGAGCGTAAATGGAGGAAAGAATATGACCCAGTACTTAAAGGTATATACGTCCAAGCACAAAAAAATTACCATCGCAATATTTGCAGAACGCGAGCCGCATATTATGCGAAGGAGATTAGCAGTAGTCAGAACACCTCCAAAACAATTTTCAAAATATTAAAAGAACTTAGTACCAAAAAACTGATTGAAAAGTGTAACCCCTCGCCCTCGCTATGCGAGAATTTAGCCTCCTTCTTCTTGGATAAAATCCAGAAGATTTATAATTCTTTTCCAACAGTATCGTACATCAAAGGACTGGACGTCATGACAACCCCCAAGCTCACAGACATACCTGTGCTTAGTCCAGAGGACTTTTGCAAACTTTGCCATAAAATCAATTCCGGTTCACCTGCAGATCCCCTAAAACCCGCACAATTCATAGCAGCAGACTGGACGGTACTAGGCCCTCTTTGTGATATCATTAACTTATCCTTCTCCTCTGCCATGATACCCTCCAGGTGGAAACAGGCATGGGTCTACCCAGTTCTAAAAAAACCTACACTAGACCCCACTCTGCCTGAAGACTTTAGACCTATATCACTGCTTCCATGGCCAGCCAAAGTGGCAGAGTCCCATGTTAATACCATCTTGACTAACTTTCTGGTGACCAATTCCATTCTTGATTAATCTCAACATGGCTTTCGTGCTGGCTACAGCACCGAAACAGCTCTCCTGAGTGTGACAGAACATCTCCGAGTCATATTAGACTCTGGCGAGACGGCAGCACTGATTTTGTTAGATCTCAGTGCTGCCTTCGATACTGTATCACACGAAGTGCTGCTGGACAGGCTAGAGGAGGTAGGAATAGCGGGACAAGCCCTCAACTGGATTAAAGTATTCCTCTGTGAGAGATCCTTTAGGGTGTCCATCCCCCCATTCCTCTCTAAAGAGTGTCCCATCAGACAGGGTGTTCCCCAAGGATCAGCACTCAGCCCTACCCTATTTAATCTATATGTGCGACCACTGGCTGAGGTAGCCAGGAAAGGGGGGCTGTCGCTGGTATCCTATGCCGACGACACCCAGCTAGTGGTGACACTAAGGGACACGGCGGTCTGAACGCACATACCTTCAAACAGAGTCTTACCGATATTACCAGCTGGTTGACATCTAACATCCTCCAACTTAACGCTGGGAAGACCGAGGTACTGGTTGTGGGGAAAGAGGCAGCAGCCTGGGGGGACACCTGGTGGCCGGAGTCACTCGGCAAACTGCCTGACCGAAAATCTCTTGTGAAAATTCTTGGAGTATGGGTGGATTCCGCCCTTAACTTCACTCATCACACAAAAAAGGTTGCTGCCACCTGCTTCGGGATCCTATGGAACCTTAAGCCAATCCTTAAGTTCTTCGACTCACTGACGCGTCAACTCGTAGTGCAGGCAACTATTCTCTCTCGGCTGTACTACGCAAGCTCGCTCCTGCTAGGGGTAAACACAGCCGAGAAAGCAAGACTGCAACGTGTTCAAAATGCAGCAGTTAGAGCTTTGACAGGCCTTCCTCTGCATCAATCAGTGGCAAGTGCGTTATCTAAACTCCACTGGCTTCCAGTGGAGAAGAGGATACACTTCAAGACTTTATGCCTTGCATTTAAAATACTGAAAACCGCTGCTCCCCCCATGCTGAGTTCGCTACTAACACCGTATATTCCTCGGCGTACACTACGCTCGGAAGGACAAAACCTTGCAGTTGTCCCTCGTGTCAAGCTATCACGGATGGGTGGCCGCTCCTTCCGATACTTGGCAGCCAAGCTCTGGAATGCCCTACCTCCCTAGATCCGTGGCCTAAATTACCTTTTGACTTTTAGGAAAGTGTTAAAAACCCACCTCTTCTGCCAATAAATGTTTATGTTATATAGTGGCAATCTACATCTGCAGTCACCCTCTCTCTATATTAGCGTAAGCGCCGGGATGCCCCTTTGCTGGGGTCGCCGAGCGCTATACAAATATAAATAAAATAACATAACATAACATAAGAACTACATTTGATATAAAAATATACTTGAAACAATATTACACACATTACATAAATCCATTGCCGTTTTCAGAGTAAACACTTTCTACGTAAGTGAGTATGGGTCATTCATCAAGTCTCCAAAGAATACCTTATTTAGTACAGTTAAGGCACACAGTCTTATGTATAATTTCTCTAATTTTACAGTGAATGCTCTTTAATAATGATGTCAAGTGCAACACCTTTATTATTAATTCCGTTTGGCCACACAGGAAACATGTGCTAAATGCAAAATTAGGTCATGTAGTTGTGAATGGTAAAGGCGGACCTAAATTATGCAGCTCCATTCTCCCCTCTGATGGCAAATCAATCCATACCATCTAAGATAAAAAAAAAATTTCCAATTGACCAACCACAATCTGGTTGTTTTCTCATCTTTCTTCTGGACTCCTCCAGAACCATCATGTTATCATCGTATCTGCCTTGTCTATTTTCTAGTTCTACTTCAACTCTCTTTCTTTTGAATCCCTTTTTCATTTGTGTATAGTTTGTATCCTTAATAGATTAAAAACAAGGTTTCAAGTGACCTATTTGACTCCGTGTGAAGAGGTCGCTCCCCCACGCTCTCTGCCTGGACTTTGCAGCCCTTGGGTCTAACTGCTTGCCTTTCCACATATTGCTGCTTAGGTATCGTAGCTCTGACTGTTTAGCTCTATAATTAGTGATAGCGCTTGTATACATTATACGCTAAGTTCCTGTGCCTGCTATTGTCCGCTTTGACTCAGACTGTGCTCGCATGTAATTTCAGGCGCTCGCATTGCTAGAGTTTGAAATAAGTATTACTGACTGATTGTGCTGGTACCTCCGCCCATAGCGCCATTCATCTGTGTGACCCAATCTCGTCCTGCTTCAGGTTTGTTTTCGCTGCCATCTTGTTTGTTGTGCCTCGTGGCCAGCCTCCCCGTCCCGCTAACGCCTCCCAGCTGCTCCTCCCTCGCCCCCGCCCCCCCACCATCCATATATGACAGATGCTTTCCCGCGCAGCGGCCACGCGCAGCGGTCGCGCCCCATGCGCCAAAGGTAAGCCCGTCTACGCCCGTCCGCGCCTGGACCGCGCCTAGCGCCAGACCCCCTGGCCCTCGCAAAACCCACTCCACCCGCATAACGTATGATGCCGCAACTCTACTTGCCCTTAACCCCGGACGCAAACCACAATGCTGCGCAGCTATCCCAGGACACACCCACGGACCATTCGCCTGCCACTCCTGCAAGTGCGCCTGCATCAGGACTCACACCAAATCCTCCTCCTCCAAACTCAGCTCCGACTCTAACCACCTGAAGTGCATCCTGCTGAACACCCGCTCGGTCCACAAACACGCCACTGAACTCTGGGACCTACTCGACACTACATCGCCGGACGTCGCCTTCCTTACAGAAACTTGGATGAACGCCTCATCAGCGCCCGACATCGCCATAGCCATCCCGGACGCCTACAAGATCATCCGAAAAGACCGCACCAACCAAACAGGAGGAGGCATCGCCATCGTCCATAAGAACACCATCCGAATTACGACCAGCTCAGACGATAACATCGCGACCGCCGAACACCTTCACTTCCAGATCCACACCGACCCCAGGACCACACTTAGAGGCACCCTCATCTACAGACCACCAGGAACCCGCACACAATTCAACGAAGATATCACTGACTTCATCAGCCCACATGCCCTCTCCTCCGAGAACTACATCCTACTGGGAGATCTCAACTTCCACCTGGAAAAGAATAACGACAACAACACCACCCCCCTTCTGGACAACCTGGCCAACCTCGGACTCAAACAACTTGTTGACACCCCCACCCACTTAGACGGACACACGCTCAACCCTATCTTCACCTCCAGCAAACACATCTCCTTCGATCACACCACAACTCTCCATTGGACGGACCACAGCTGCGTTCACTTCAGCTACAAAAAGACCACAACCCACATCCCACCACAACCTATTCCTCGAAGAAACTGGAACAAAATCACCACCGACCAACTCTTCACATCACTGAACCTAAACCCCCCCGCCATATCATCAGACCCAAACCAAGCTGCCACCAAACTCACACAATGGATCACTCACAGCCCAGACGAATTAGCACCCTTTAAAAACCATCAGATCAAACAAGGTAACAAAAAGGCCCCCTGGTTCAACGATGACCTTAAGAAATCCAAGAAACTATGTCGTACCCTCGAGAAAACATGGAGAAAAAACCCAACCACTAACAACCTGACCACCTTTAAAGACGCCACCCGCAAACACCACCAATTGATCCGATCCACCAAGAAATCAGCATTCAAGGATCAACTCGACAACAACGCCCACAACAGCAAGGAACTATTCAACATCGTCAACTACGTTCATCCAATCAAGCCCTCGCCGCAATCCCGCGCATCAACAGATCCACCATGGGAGGAAGATCTTTCTCCTTCTTGGCGGCCAAGACCTGGAATTCTATCCCCACTCACCTCCGCCTTACACAGAACCACCTCTCCTTCAGAAAGCAGCTAAAGACCTGGCTGTTCGATAAATAGTGTACCCACCATCACTCAAGCGCTTTGAGACCCTCTGGGTGAGTAGTGCGCTATACAAATTTCTGAACTTGAACTTGAACTAGGCTTCCAACAATTCAGTTCCCTAAGTTTCCAAGCCATCTCCCTATAGCAGAAAATCAATTCCCTATTGCTTCCCAAGCACCTATCGCTTCTAACCCTTTCAAATCTCGCTTTAAGTCAGTAATGTTCTTAATGTATTTCCTAAAGTCCTTACTTTTGTCTGGAATGTAAGTATCACTTAACAAAAGAGAGAGAGAGAGAGGAGGGAGCATAGGTGCTCGTACATCTCCCTTAACAATGAGTCCAACAGACAATGAGAACGAGCTCAAAGCTTAATTTTTATTAACTCAGTCGTCAGAGTCATCAGGAAAAGTCTCCCTTGTAGGAAACCCATTTGGTTTATAGAAGAACCCTCACCCAGCATCCTAGTTGGTGGCATGCTTCATCATAGAGTTTCCACCCAGAGGGCAGAGTGCTTCCGAGGTGTGCTTCGACGCCTGATTACAGCAGAGCTGTTTTTTTTGTTATGTTTTTTTGGGTGGGAAGTGGATACTGTGAGAGTGCAAAAATGTAAACTACCTCCAGGGTACCAAATGTTTTATTATGTGGTCCCTGGACTAGGGTTAAAAGCAAGTTATTTGAACGTGAATGAGAGAATATGATCTTGCACTTCTCTTAAAGGATTATGACAAATAATCCAAGAGATGTGGTCTACATGTTTCAGCCAATAAGTTTCCAATTGATTGGGTTTCTTCCGGACCCGTGATTCAGAGTTGACTAGCCCTGAACTCGCGTGAGCGATTCAAAAGGGGGGGGGGGGGAATGTGCCTGCACAATGTGATGTTTTACTTTCATACACCAACAGCAGGCTAATTAACATTCCGATGACATATTAGGTGTAATTCAGATTTTCTCTGAAATCGGAATTACAATCTGAAAGCTCCTATCTAATAATCCAGAGGCTTTTGTGAGACATCCTGTATTTAATGCTGCATGCTAGACGATGCGACCACTACCTTCATGGCTGCACCTGTCAGTAGAGGATCCAACACTATCCTGCGGCATATGCATGGATGACAGGTCTCCACCACGGGAGACTATTTTATTGTTCGTAATTATGTTACGTCTCCTTTTCTCTTACAGAAATGATCAAATCTGACTATGAAAGAAGTACGTTATGCACTTTACACACCTATGCACACCTTTGCATGTGTGCATAGTTCACTTGAGTTCAGGGCAATTCAACTCTGAAACACAGGTCCTAAAGACATTTTTCACTCTCACAGAATCCACTTCTCACCCGAAAAAACACAACAAAAAAACAGCTCTGCTGTAATCAGATGAAAAAGCACACCTAGGAGGCACTCAGCCCCTTGGGTGGGAACCCTATGATGAAGAAGGCATGCCACCAGTTAGGTTGGTAGGTCAGGGTTCTTCTATAAACCAAATAGGTTCCCTGCAAGGGATCCTTTTTCTGATGACCCTAATGTCTGGGTTCATAAAAGAGAAGCTTTGAGCTCATTCTGTTTGTTTGTGGAATGTAAGTACAACATTGTTAAACTTTTAACAACCAACAAACTTCACTCTCCTTCGCAAGAAGGACATCTAATGCAAGTTTATTCTGCAAACCGCAGATCTGATCGCAACCATTTCAGTATCTATAACTAAAAATCCTTGAGCCATACTAGAAAAAAACTTATCATTTACAGTAGAAAGCTTTCTAATCTAATGTGAATTCAGTATGACACCTACAGATGGTATTACAGCACCAAAGATGTCTCCTACGGTTTCACTAGCACTGTGTTGGGGCCTGTATTTTGGTCGGTGATGGGAGTGTGCCTGAATCACTGTCTCGGTGGTGCGGGCACTGTAAGTAGCAGAAAAAAACCCTGGTGAGCGGTGTCAGAACACTGAAGACGATCTGAGAATTGTGGACCCAGCTGTGCAAACTTTAGACTTGGGGGATCGCGCTGTTTGGAGTACTGAACATGAGGGGTGGGTGAGCTGCATCCATGGCCTGCAAACCCTTTTGACCGTGACAAGCCTCAGCTAGATGTCCTTATAGCTGTGGAGTGCGTGCAATGCGAATTGCTGCCAGCCCAAAAAGGAAAATAGGAATGAGCGACGCAAGACTACGGACTAACAGCACTGTGGGGAAGCCCATTCGCTTGTGGAAATGTTGCATCATATAGACCGGGCTGTGGTGTGGTAAAATATTTTGAACTTAACACGAGGAGTCCGCACTGAATGTCACCTACCCAACCCCTGGCATTTGCGGGAGTACTACGATCGTGTTAGGTCAGGTGTCCACTGCCCGACGTCCAGGCAAAGAGGTGTACTATGGCGCTCAGTGGTGAGCAACAGTTGGGAAAAATGGGCAAGCCTGACAAGCAACTGCAGTCCAAGCTCTTGTTCAATTCCAAACGCCTTAAAAAATCACTGACACAGTCTGCATCGGATACTGAGACGGACCTGGAGGCTGGCGGCAGCAGTAAACTGGAACGCATGTTGCTGGCCATGCAGCTAAGCCTCCACACATCTGATAGCAAACTTGATAATCTCAATCTCCGCATGGATACTATAGCGGAGAAGCTAGATAAGCATGAATTATGCATAACGGAAGCAGAGCAGCGTATCTCCAACACGGAAGACAAATTAGAGACCATCACGGTGTCCTATACCCAGATGGAGAAACTGCTAGAGGTGATACAGGCTAAAAACAAGGACTTGGAGGCCAGGTCCCGGCATAATAACCTATGTATTATTGGGGGGCCTGTGTCCACTAACACAGTTAAGATAGAACTCTACGTAGAGGACATGCTCAAAACCATGCTGGGTGCAGAACACTTTTCTAACAAGTTGGTTGTGGAGAGGGCCCATCGCTCCCTTGCACCACGCCCTATCCCAGGAGCACCCCTGTGGACGATAATTGCCAAGCTTCTCAATTATCGCGACAGAGATACAGCACTCCAACTTATGAGGAAATTGGGCACTACCAAATACCAGGGGATGGAGGTCGCGTTGTTCCTGGACTTTATCACAGCGGTACAACAGGCCCAGCGTGAATTTCAGCACGTAAAGAAGAACCTGCAAGCAATGAAAATACAATGTGACATGCTGTACCCGGCATGACTCAAAATTCAGCACGGTAGTAAGCTCAGGATCTTCACATCCCCCAAAGAGGCTATGCAGTTTATAAAGCAACTGGAGCGGCGAGAAACATCTATAACGGCCGGTGACGAAGTGGATAATGAAGACCGATGTAAAAGGTTGCATGCCTGTCCAGACAGGTATTATTGTCCATAAGTTCCACAATATGTATAGACATGTTTTGTTTGACTCTGTAGCTTTAAGACGCTGTGACTCATAACTAAGGTATTGCCCCAAGATTAAGATATAAGATATTCTGCATATAGGATAAGGTTCAGAGGGGAGGTTATGTGACCAGTGCTGCATAAGTTTAAGCATAAGTGTGAACATGAGCACAGTCATGAGGATGTAGTGCCGAGTGGCGAGGGTAAGTGGGTGCTGGTAAATCTGTTACTCTGGGGCAACGCTGGTGGATCTGTTTTGTATAACAAAACTCTTACATGGACGCTTATGTCCAATTTGGAATGTTGCTCAAGAGCTGTCTGCACAACACCATGGATCAACTAGTCGTGACCTGAGTCAGGATATGTGGCTGAGGTCTGTATCGAAAACCATATTGGATGAGGCGATAGTTCAGATGCAGGGCTCGCATCCACTGTTGGCATTGTAGCCATGCAGGTTTTTTTTCCATCTTTTTCATGGATGCTATTCGAAATTACATCGTTAAGGGATGAGCTGGGGGACAATCTTTATGTTTGCCCTGACCCCCCATTACTACAAACGAGGGGGTCGGTGGGCAGCTGGTGATCTCCAAGAGGGTGCAACCCACACAGTTCTTGGTTGGGGCGGTATACTGTAAGTGGATTAGCTGCTTACAGTGGGATGGGAGGTTTTCTTTGTTTTTTGTGTTAATTGCCTTGGGTTCATTAGCATAATTGGGATGCTGATGTGGGAATGGGGCTCAGTTGGGGGATAGTTCAGATACATAACTGTGCAATGCAGAATACATTGAATAATGACAACATGCATGCGCAAAGATACAGTGTTAATAGTACATACGTTGATATCATGTAGGAGTGATGACAACTGGGGGTGGTAAACTAACTTGGGTAATATGGAATGTCAGAGGTCTTAACAATCCGAAGAAAACGAGACAAGTGATAGCCTACTTGGACCGTAATAATGTCCAAGTGGCGTTATAGCAGGAAACTCACCTTACCCAACATGCAGCGGTGACCACCAGATGGGCTGGGTTGAGATTGGCATCTTCCTAGTCCTCGTATGCGAGAGGAGTTATGATATTAATACAAAAAATCTCCTGTTTGTGAGTTTTCATGTGGATATAGATGACAACGGTCGATATAGAATAGTGCAGGGGAAGTTGTGCGGTAAGCTGTTGACGATTGTCAATATCTATGGGCCTAATATAGATGACCCTGGTTTTTATGAGACACTGTGGAGTAAAATACATAGGTTGCTGCCAGCTGCAATAATTTGTAGGGGTGATTTTAATGTGGTATTAAACCCTGTGATGGACCGTCACTCCAATGCAGAACCCACAGTAAACAAAGCTGCGCAGGCCGTTAAGAATGGTATGCAGGATTTGTTCGTAATAGATATATGGGGGTTGAGGCATCCGGAGGTGCGCGAGGATAGATGTCACTCTTTTACTCATCAAACATGGTAGCGACTTGACTATTGGCTGACCACAAATGAAGTAAACTCATGGATCACTAGGGTTTCCCACTTGCCTGGAACGCTATCCGATCACTCCCCGGCGTTGCTCACAATGCTCCTGCTCATGTACATGCCACCACAGTTCCAATGGAGATTGCAATCCACTGCGCTGCACGACCAGGTTTTCTGGAAGGGCGTGCGGGAAGCAATTGAAAATTATTTTCTTGAAAATGTTGGGTCAGTACAAAGTCTGGGCACATTATGGGAAGCATTCAAAGGAACGATACGTGGAGTGTGCATAGGCCTGCAAGCTGGGGTTCTTCAATCACAATGGGGATCTATGACGCGGCGTTAACAAGAACTAGTACTCCTTGAACAACATTATGAAAGTACGTCCCATGGCGCTACACTAGCTTCTATTCGATCGAAGATCACTGAATTTAATGATCTGGCGGATCTAGAGGTTAGCGGTACAAAAGGGGTGGTGATGGACGGAGCATCTGAACCAATCAAACACTCACACCCAGTCAACCGATCTGGGTTTAATCCATCACCGTTCTTTAGCCCACTCTGCCACCCCAGTTCAGACATGGCCATATGCAAATCAGTCTGACCCTGTGCATCATGGGAACAGTCCAGCCCGAACTGCCAAGCCATGCCTTCCCTGGACCGGAAACAAGCTTCCGAGGACCGGTTTCTGGCATTTCAGCCGCCTTCAGCCCGGCTTGCTTGAATCGAGTGGCAAAGTGAGCAAGGGACTCACGTCTGAGCATACCCTGCCAACTTATGGCGAACAAAGCGGTACAAAAGGTGTGGTGATGGACGGAGCATCTGAACCAATCAAACACTCACACCCAGTCAACAGATCTGGGTTTAGTCCATCACCGTTCTTTAGCCCACTCTGCCACCCCAGTTCAAACATGGCCATATGCAAATCCGTCTGACACTGTGCCTCATGGGAACAGTCCAGCCCGAACTGCCAAGCCATGCCTTCCCTGGACCGGAAACAAGCTTCCGAGGACCGGTTTCTGGCATTTCAGCCGTCTTCAGCCCGGCTGGCTTGAATCCAGTGGCAAAGTGAGCAAGGGACTCACGTCTGAGCATACCCTGCCAACTTATGGCGAACAAAGCGGTACAAAAGGGGTGGTGATGGACGGAGCATCTGAACCAATCAAACACTCACACTCAGTCAACAGATCTGGGTTTAATCCATCACAGTTCTTTAGCCCACTCTGCCACCCCAGTTCAGACATGGCCATATGCAAATCAGTCCGACCCTGTGCCTCATGGGAACAGTCCAGCCCGAACTGCCAAGCCATGCCTTCCCTGGACCGGAAACAAGCTTCCAAGGACCGGTTTCTGGCATTTCAGCCGTCTTCAGCCCGGCTTGCTTGAATCCAGTGGCAAAGTGAGCAAGGGACTTACGTCTGAGCATACCCTGCCAACTTATGGAGAACAAAGCGGTACAAAAGGGGTGGTGATGGACGGAGCATCTGAACCAATCAAACACTCACACCCAGTCAACAGATCTGGGTTTAATCCATCACCGTTCTTTAGCCCACTCTGCCACCCCAGTGCAGACATGGCCATATGCAAATCAGTCTGACCCTGTGCCTCATGGGAACAGTCCAGCCCGAACTGCCAAGCCATGCCTTCCCTGGACCGGAAACAAGCTTCCGAGGACCGGTTTCTGGACTGCATGGCTTGGCAGTTCGGGCTGGACTGTTCCCATGAGACACAGGGTCAGACTGATTTGCATATGGAGTTTTATAAAGTATACATCGACATCCTGGTGCCATATCTTCATGATATGTGTGTCAAAGCCTACGAACAGCAACAGCTTCTGGACACGCTCCGTGAGGCACTGATTATACCCTTATTGCAGCCAGGACAGGCACCTGATAGCTGCGAATCTTATAGGCCTTTGTCACTAATGAACACCGATGTCAAGATAAGTGCTGGAAACCAGGTTGAGATTACTACTACCTGTCGTGGTGTTACCTGATCAGTTGGGGTTTTGCAGTAATGCTCCTTCTAGAACCTACATTGCCTGCAGTGGCCGTCCTACTGGCCACCACAAAGGCATTTGATTCCATTTCCTGGAGATATATGTTTGCAGTGTTACATGGTATGGGTGTGCCGTCTATTTATACCAATTGATCAAGTTATTGTACATGGATCCAGTGGCTCGTGGGCGTATTAACGACCGGACCTCTGACACTTTTCAAATGCGGCACGGGACGAGCCAGGGCCGCCCCCCATCGCCTCTATTATTTTCAGTGGTGTTGGAGCCGTAGGCCTGTATACTGAGGCAGCGACATGCACAGGCAGCACTGCGTTTTCACCAGTGGCCACTAGCAGTATTCAAGTACGCAGACGACATGGTTTTGTATGTGCGCGAACCGGCGGTGTATCTGGAACAACTCATTAGAGAGTATGTTCGATTTGAGTGGCATTCGGGTCTTGGAATTAATTGGAATAAATCAGTTGTGCTCTCTTCGACAGAGGACACAATGCAGGTTGAATTACAGACCCAGTAAAATACTTGGGTTTTTGGATACATAAGGACCCACAGATCATTACACGCACAAACTATGGCACAGCAATATATTGACGTGAGGAGCAAGTATCCAGATGGATTTGTCTGCCATTACTGTTTGCAGATAGAGTACCTCTGATCAAAATGGTGGTCCTACCGAGATTTTTATACTTTTTTGTAACTATTCCTATTAAATTGACAGAACATTTTTTTACTACACTACGCTCATTGCTGAATCCGTTGGCCTGGGGAGGTAAAAAAATGTGAGTTAAATGGGAGGTATTGACATTACTGTATGAGAGGGGTGGGACCAGGGTGCCAGATATACAATTATATTATCTGTGCGCACAAGCACAATATGCCTTTTACTAGCAAAATGCGCCACCATACACACCACGTGTTGCGGTGGAGGCGGGAGCGGTCTACCCAATAGCACTTAAAGCAATGATTGTTAAAAATACCACTGTCTTCGAAAGGGATGATGTGGATACGGTGCGGTGTACGTGTCACGCCTGGACTGCATTGGGGAAGCGTGCACAGAGGCTGCCACTGCATGCGCAGGCAATGCCACTAGTGCACCACATGGCGATATCTGTGACAGGTGAAACAGGTCCCCTGAAGGCTATGCAAAATGTAGGGGCACACACCATGGGTGACATATATCCTAACGGAAATTTATTGATCTCCAGAGTTTTGTAGGAGACAAGGAAGGGTCGGTCATTTTAACATTCATTTAACAGCATCGCTGCGGCGGCTTTTCCCGCTGTGCGCGGCGATTTTAAAAATCCCGCGTTACATGACGAGCTCAGCTTTATTAGAATTGACGCTATTCTAAAAATGTGTTTGGGAGGTGTCTCATATCGTGTTTTCGCTTTAATACTGTTTGTTTGCTGCATAAATACTTTACCTATTGCCTCTAAACCTGACTGATTTTGTGTCAAGCCACTAAAGGGTTAAACACAGGCTACTTTAGTGGCATTTGTGATTCATCCTCACAAGGAGTTAAGTTGTTGCCTGAGTGGGGCTTTCAATCCCTCAGCCAATATCCCAATTTCTTACAGTTGGGAATATTACAACTTGCTATTTTACAATGTTGTGCTCAAAGGCAATAATCTCAAATGTGACGTTTATAAATCTTGCTCAAGCCACACGTTATAATAACTGAAATTGTATTTTGTTGTGTTTTTTTCTACTCAGAATTTTTCTGATGCTCACAATGATTTAGTGATCATGATTGATATACAGTAGTTATAGACCGATGCATTGGCTTATCACTGTGTTGAGTTGAATTCTCATTTCCACTGTAAATATATGTGTAGATTTTGAGATATTATTAAATTGTAGTGTGTTTTGTTTATAGGAACTCACAGTCCTGGCCCAACTTTCACATCCTTAGCGCAGCTCTGATTCTTGTATTGTACCCTGATTCTACCCTACACACCTTTTCTTGACAGCTGATTCACTTCTACCGGGTATGTGAAGGAGGCCTGGTAGGTCAATTTATCATTGCATTGGACACTAGTGTGGAAAACCAGCCCGCTCATCTTTCACTGTTCTTGTAAATGTAATGTAATGTAATTTGTACTTGTAAAGCGCACTAATACCCTTAGGTGTCCTGGCGCTGTAACGCATACCGCTGTGGAACCCTTCCTGGCTTTTCCCTGTGAAATGTCCACTCCGGGGCACCCCCAAGGTGAAGCCAGTCATCCCAGCGCTGTTGGGGCTGTTGTGGAGATTAAGCAAGCTATTGCCCAGAGTTGCAGAGTGGGACCCATGGTTAGAATAGGCACAGAGGCGAGAATTATCAGGTCCGAGGAAATTGAGCCCAAGACCCGCCGAGGCGGGAATTGAATCCTGGTCCCGGGCCAGACCTCTGCATCAGGGTCCGCCGCTCTAATCATTGAGCCATACTTCTTAGTTGTCCCGTGACAGGAAGTGTCAGAGAGGCTGGTGAAGTAGCATGCATTATTCATAAAATGTTAAATATACATTACAATAAAGACATCCATGACCTAAAAATCTTTTTTCTGATTATGCCTTATGCATGCTTATTGCTAGGCTGAAAAATACACACTTTGCTTTTTGGATGAATATGTCCTTAATACTCCAATCTCAGCACATGATATTATTCCTGCAGAAAATCAAAACCATATCATATGACAAGTGTTCTTCAAACTATTACCTCACATAAATGTCTGAAATGTGCCTTGTGGAAGGATGTGGAGCTCATGTCGCACTTGGAGAGGCTTGGGTTGCCAGAGTGGGCATGCGGGCACCACCTAGTCCATTGCAACCAGTAAGGGTGATCAGAAGGACCTTGAGCCTAAAACAGTGGCCCATGTGCCTGCCAAGAGAAAAGACAGTGGCATGGGCAAACCGCCTCTGATGTTCCCATGGTCTAGGAGGAGGCTGACATTGAGGGGGATGCCTCAGAACCTACAAGTGAGAAAGTAGCTGACCTGGGGTACTTATCTGAGCTGACCCACTGGCACCAAGAAGATGGTCTCTCCAGGGTAGAATTCTCCAGGGAGCATAAGGAATGGCCTTCTATCCAGGGTTTGCAGCAGCAGGCTGCAAACCAGCCAGCTGGTAATCAGTCTGGATCACTCCGAACAGCCAAAGGTCGCTGAGCCTGGTTCAGCCTGTATGCTGGTGGTACCCCAGTGCTTCAGGGCCTTCCTAGAGGGTCTCTGGCACATGATGTGCCTTTAGCAGGACATTCTGGGCAGGACAAGACCTTTGACAGGATTGTCACCCACTTCTTTTGGCTCCAAATGCAAAGGCAGTCAGATGCACATTGTAGGTCTTGCCAGACTTGCCAGGAAAGTGATAAGAGTGGGTGGAAGTGTAAGGCTCCTCTCCAACCTTTTCTGGTTGTTGGCCCCCCTTTTGAAAGGCTAAGGATGGACATTATTGGGCCACTGGACCCCACGACAGCCATGGGCAACAGGTATATACTGGTCTTGGTGGACCATGCTACCCGGTACCCAGTGGTGGGCCGGTCATTGATGGGGATCTTTTGCCACTTGGGTTTCTCCAGAGAGGTGGCCTCTGACAGTGAGACCAAATTCATATTGAAGTACATGACATTCCTTTGGGAGGAGTGTGGTGTAACTTACAAGGTCACCACTCCTTATCACCCCCAAGGGAGTGGGTTGGTAGAATGTTTCAACCAAACACTAAAAGGCATGATCAAGGGTCTAACAGAACTCATAAGGCATAAGTGGACTTCCTCTTACCATGCCTTCTCTTTGCATACAGGGAGACACCACAGAAGTCTTTAGGGTTCAGTCCCTTTGACCTTCTGTATGGGCACCCTGTGAGAGATCTCTCAGTTTGGTCAAGGAAGACTGGGAGACAGTTCCCAGGAAAACTCCCCAGGATGCATTTAGCTACATGCTGGTGTTCATGACCAAACTTTCAGCTTCAGGGAACTCGCTCAGGCAAACCTAGAAGCAAGCCGGGAGGAGATGAAAAACTGCGCTTTGACCAGAATGCCACTCTGGTAGAGTTTCAGCCTTGCCAGAAATGTGGGTTATGGCCCCAGTAGAGGCTTGTGCTCTGCAGGATAAGTGAACTGGGCTCTTTGAGGTGGAGCAGCGCAAAAGTAACGTCACATACCTGAAGAATTTACTGACTCCCAGGATGGTCCTCCATGTGAACTGGCTCAAACCGCACTTTGAGAGGTCATAAGTGAGCATGCTCTGGGTGACAGATGATGGGGTGGAGAAGGAGAGAGAACTCTTCTTGACCACCTGTCCACCAAGGAGCATGATGGGTCTCCCCCACACTGACCCCAGAACAGCAGAGTGACTGTCGCCAGTTGTTGGGGAAGTTTTCCAGCTTGTTCTATTTGACCCAGGTATCACCTATTGGTGTACCCATTACGCGATCACTGAGAATAGTCCTCCTGTGAAACACAGGAGTGACAACCTGACTGACACGGTCAGACCTAGCATCCAAGACAAGGTCCCTAAGATTCTGGCATTAGGGGTGATAGAGCCATCCAACAGTCCTTGGGCCAGTACAGTGGTGTTGGTCCCAAAGGCTGTTGCACACAATGCCACTCATGAACTGCGGTTCTGTGTGGACTACCGTGGGCTCAATGCTGTCACCAGGACTGATGTGCACCCCATCCCCAGAGCTGATGAGCTCATAGATCGGTTGGGAGCTGCCAAGTTCCGCAGCATGTTTGATCTAACGTCTGGGTATTGGCAGATTGCCTTCACTGATGGGGACAAGGAGAGGTCAGTATTCTCAAACCCGGAGGGGCACTACCAATTCCAGGTAATGCCCTTTGGATTGAAGACCCCTGCAACCTTTCAGAGATTGGTCAACCAGGTATTGGCTGGACTGGAGGATTTCAGTGCTGCCTACCTGGACGAGATTTCAGTGTTTCAGCTGGGTAGATCACTTGCAACATCTCTGGGAAGTGTTGAAGGCTCTGCAGAAGGCAGGCCTCACGATCAAGGCCAGTAAGTGTCAGATTGGGCAGGGCTCTGTGGTGTACTTAGGGCACCAGGTAGGAAACAGCCAGGTGGCGCTCCTACAGCATAAGATTGACACCATTCTGGCTGTGGTTCCCACAAGACCCCGACCAAGGTGAGAGCCTTTATAGGTCTCACAGGCTACTATAGGAGATTTGTTAAGGGGTATGGTACCATTGTTGCCTGCTTGTCTGAGCAGACTTACAGGAAGCAGCCCAAGAGAGTGATCAGAACTGCTGCCTGCCAGACAGCTTTTGATGCCCTGAAGTCAGTCATGTGCATGGCACCCGTGATCAAGGAACCCAACTTCTCCAAGGAATTCGTAGTGCACACAGATGCTTCAGAGCATGATGTGGGAGTGATGCTCTCACAACTGAATGAGGGCCTAGACCAGCCTGTAGTCTTCCTTAGCAGGAGACTACTTCCCAGGGAACAGAGATGGAGTGCCACAGAGCGAGAAGCTTTTGCTGTGGTCTGGGTACTGAAAAAGCTAAAACCCTACATGTTTGGGACTCACTTCTGAGTTCAGGCTGACCACAGGGCCCTCGGATGGTTAATGCAGATGAGGGGGGAGAACCCAAAGCTGTTAAGGTGGTCCATCTCCCTACAGGGAATGAACTTTACGGTGGAACAACACCCTGGCACAGAACACGCCTGCACTGATGATCTGTCCAGGTTCTTCTGCCTTAGTGAAGAGAACTCCAAGGTTGTCGGGTAGTTTGATCTACATTTAGCTGGAGGGGACATGTGTTAGACCTGGCATCTTTTGGTGTATCTCCCCTGTCTTTTTGCTTTTGACCTCCTGGTTTTGACTCTGTTTTTGCTACTTTGGTGTCTCTGTGTACTTTCTCAGTGCTATTCAGTGTTAACGGGCAAGTGCTCCTACTATAAATTATGTTATGGATTTGTGTTTCCATGATTGTCATGTTTGATTTAGTGGTAAGTCCCTAGTAAGGTGCACTGAGAATGCCAGGGCCTGTAAATCAAATGCGGCTAGTGGGCCTGCGGCACTGGTTGTGCCAGCCACAGAAGTAGCCCTGTAAAGGTATCTCAGACCTACCACTGCCGTGTCTGCGTGCAGTTTTTACTGCCATGTCGACTTTGCAAGTGCACCCTCTTGCCAAGCTTTTGCGTTCCTTTTTATTACATCTAAGTCTCCCCTAAGGTAGGCCCAAGGTACCACTATGGGCAGGGTGCAGTGTATGTGAAAAGTAGGACATGTTACCGTTTCTATTTCTTTTTGTAACTCTTCCAGGATAGTTGACAGTTCTTCTATAATAAGTAGGATGAGGTAACCGAAGAACTAGCTAAAAGCACACCACCAGAGGATTGGAAAAAAAATTTGGAGGACATCAATGTCCAATTGAATAAACTACGACGAGACACTGTGGATTACAAACTCGGGGAGGTGTACACCTGGGCAGAGGTGTACGCCCGCCGTAGACATAACAAACCATACACCCAGAGCACAGATACATCGTCAACTGGTAGTGACCAATCTTCAAGACCTAAGACCACTGGTAGACCCCGACAACAACAACCACAACAAGAACAATCCCCAGAGAGTTCGGGATCTGGTCAAAATTTGACACAAAGAAACAGAGAGGAGTGTTTTTTAGAGGAGGGCCAACGAGAAAAAGAAGACCCAGGAGGGGCAAAGGGAAAAGAAACAGATCCACCAAACACCAGGAGTGTAACGGCAGAAAGGAAGAAGGACAAACCCAAGAAAACCATGACCTAAATAACCTGGTCATCAACATCTCTGATGTCAAATTGGATCACATCTCAATTGAGACATTACAAAAGGGGATGTCTTTTGTGCCCACTACTGAAACAGATAGACTAGAACTGGAGGTTAGCTTTTACAAACTGATGAGGAAACTACGTCTTAGACACTTTTTTGATAACGTTGCAACAGAAAGAAGCGTTACTAAAGTAGATCAACTGTTGGGATTAACTCCACACAGCACGTATGAGTCACCTGTATCACATAAAACTTTGGATACGTTTGAAAACCTTGTTAAATTAGAGCTATCTAAATTGAGCTACAAGAGAAATTCCAGGCGACACAATCTCACACAGAAACAAATGGATGCACTCCGGAAAATTGCTGACAACCCACACATCATTTGTCAGAAAGCTGACAAAGGAGGTGCCATAGTCATTATGAATGTTTCACATTACGAACAAGAAGTGGAAAATCACTTAGGGGACAACCAAGTGTATCTGCTTTTGGATTATAATCCTACTGACCAATTTTCGAAGGATCTAAAGGATATCATTAATAAAGCATATAATGATGGAGTAATCAATGAAAAGACAAAGAAATTTTTGATTACAAACCACCCTAGAAGCCCAGTAATACACATGCTACCGAAGATTCACAAGGATTTGGAACATCCTCCTTTTCGACCCATAGTGTCAACGGTTGGGAGCATACATCAACCCATAGGTCAATTGTTGGACAGACATCTACAACCCAGCGTGATGAGGATGAAAACATTTACAAAGGACACAACCCACTTTTTGGAGAAATTGGGAATGGTGGAAATTGGGGAAGATGAACAGATCATACTATGTAGTATGGACGTTAGATCTTTATATACATCAATACCCCACCAAGATGGAATTGAAGCAATTGAACAGACCTTGCTCAACACTGAAATGGATTTGGATTTTAAGGTTTTCCTCATGGAACTACTCCACTTCACCCTCTTTCACAGCTATTTTAAATGGAAGGACCAGTTTTATTTACAACTTACTGGGACTGCCATGGGAAATTCGGCAGCCCCTTCCTACGCGAATTTATACATGGAACGTTTTGAAACCGAACACATCTTGAACCAAGAACCATGGAAGTCTAACACCAAACTAATCCTGAGATACATAGATGACATGTTCATCATATGGACTGGCTCAGAACTTGAACTCAAGGAAGCTATCAATGAACTTAACACGCGCGATGAACGTATCCAATTTACATCGGAGGTCGATGCCACCAGGATTACATTTCTTGATGTAGAGATACAGAGAAAAAGATCTCATTTTATAACAGACATCTACCGAAAATCGACGGATCGCAACAACTTACTGCACCACAACAGTTTTCACAACAACTCTTTAAAGATACATTTGCCATATTCGCAGATGATAAGAGTAAAGAGGATCGTATCATCTCCGCAGATATTAGAAACTAGAATCAAAGAGATGGAATCAAGATTCAAGAGTAGAGGTTATCCTCAAAACACATTAGATGATGCCAAACAGAGATGCGCCCTAAAAAACAGAAAAGATCTACTGATTCAAGCCCCAAGAAAAGAAAACACGAGAATGGTTGTTGTGTCGAAATATTCAACCAAAAGCAAAGCCTTCAAGGGCATCATCAAAAAACATTGGACAATACTATCTCAAGAGACTGAATTTAACAACATCTTTAAAGAGACACCTTTATTCGCCTATCAAAGGGCGACAAACTTAGGAAACATGATCAAACCTAAGGTGGAGAAAACGGAAGAAACTTTTCATGGTACACTACCTTGTCATAACTGCAGTCATTGCAACAGCATCATTAGAGGGAACACCATCACCCATCCAAGTAAAGGATACAAGATAAGACTACACGTGTCAGCTACCTGTGATTCCATGAATGTCATATATCTATTAAAATGTCCCTGTGGACAAGGATACGTGGGAAAGACCGAGAGAAAAATTAAAATTAGACTAAATGAACATAAGTCGAACATTCGTAACAAACAGTCCAAATCAACTGTTGCTACTCATTTTTGTGAGGCCTCTCACAACATCAGCCAACTGAGGTTCACCGTTCTCGAGATTGTGAAAACACGAGAGGGAATTGACAATAATAAGAACCTACTACAACGAGAGAATATTTGGATTTTCAAATTGGAAACCTTAAAACCTACCGGAATGAATGACCGGATTGAATTTAGCTGTTACTTATGATGATTACCATGAAGTACTGAATGACATTGAGCATGTTTTCCCTTTTTTTGATTGCCTGCATCCAATAATACTGCATTGTACAGAACCTATTCTGTGAAGTCTGCCAGTTAATCGAGAACGTTTTGTCATCTCTTTTACACATTTGTTCTCTCTTTTTTCTTTCATCCTTCTCCTTTTAAATGATTGTGATAACCTTTCTTCTGTGTCTATATCCTTTCTGTCTCTTTTCTATCACAACTACCTGAGATGTTATCTCGATCTATGTCCGTTTTCACTGTCTATCAACGTGAGTTTTTTTTGTTTCTTTTGATGTTTTTTCCACAGACAAGCTGCTAGTTAAATTTCATTAACTTATGAGACATCATTATTTTTAGGAATATCCCGCTTGATAGGAGGTTATTTCCTTCTATATCGTTTTCTCATTGTTTTACCCTTTTCTAGCATGGCCGCCATGTAACAATGATATGTGTCCATTTTCACTGTTTACTAATTTGAAGACGATTTAGCTTTTCTTCACGCACTGATCGGGTGAACTGCGTTTCTCGCGTATGGTGATCTTGATTAGAAGTTATTTTCTATCCGTCCAAGTGAGTACCTGAGACTTTTGGTTTCATGGAGGAGTGGGTGCATGCGCTTCACGTTTTTTCAACCACTCGAACTGCACATTTGTTTGTGGGTTATAAACAACTGGTCCCCGTCTGTTTTTTCATACTTTGAATGCACTCTGGTTTTAGTTACCTACTTATTTTTTACTTTTTTTTTACTTTACCTTTTCACGAGGTGTTACTATCTGACAATGGCGACGCTACTTGATATAAATTCACTTCGAACTTTGATGTTTCTAAGAGTTAGCATTAGATTAATAATGTGTTTGACATGCAGTCCCTGACATATCCTGAAATGTGATCATTTAATTTGTAGAATCCAGTCCCTGACGAAGGCTGTTATCTAGCCGAAATGCATTGGACAAGGAAACATTGATTAGAAGACTGGATTATTTGGAGTGTTTTTTTAATTAGTCTTGGAAACCTGAAAAGAACGCTATAATGCGAATAAAGAATTTTGAATTTCACTAACTTTGAACTGATATTTTGAAATATTTGGAACTTTACAACCCAAATTCATTTGGGATACCGCTGTGACTAGGGGACGTCACTTAATCAAGGGTCACGCTGACTATTAGTTTCAGAGGTCACTCACATTACAAAAGAGAGTTGAGTCCCTAGAATAAAACTTATCACGTATACTAATCATGGTAATTACCCTTTTAGCAAGACTGGGATCACATGTAAGGCTGGGCGGCTTTGTAGCAATTGACATTCAGAGCAAGTTTGTCCTGTGTGAGGGGAGGATTGAAGGTGAACATGAACGACTGCTGTCAGTGAATAAATTCCACAATTTTAGGTGATATAGGCAATGCCTACTTTGAGCCCCATTACGATGATTGTCCACCCGCCACCTTAATGGTAAACGGGACCGACCGCAAGAGGTGCGGCGGCCCCGCTGTGCCTATTAGGATGCAACCACCACCATGGCGGTTGCATCCTGTATATTTAGCACCAGACACAATGTTAAAAGGGCAAGTTGTGCATTTGCATGCACAACACGACAGGCAAGGTGCCTGCCACCTTGTGCATGCAAATGTTGGGGGTACCATGGGTACCCACCCCCCAATCCCTTGGGGGCCCGCAACGGTCCCCCGAAGACATTCTCCGAATGCCTTTCCATGGCGGAGTCTCCACCATGGAAAGGCATGAGACCGCCATCATCGTAATATGCCACCATATTGCAGGTATTTTCCGCCCGATAGCCAATCGGGCGGATTGCCTACTGGCGGAAAACTGGTGTACAGTCCGCCTAGGTCCCCACCGTCATCGTAATATGGCAGGGGAATGTTAGGGGGGCACACGGAAATGGCGGGCGGATAGCCACCGCCATACGGGCGGTGGCGATCCACCCGCCATCCTAATGGGTCCCTTAGTTAGGTTTTTTATATACTATAGGAACATCAGAGATCTACAGGGTTTGCTCCTTTTGAAGTGAATCCCATCTACTACGGTGAGATGTCTATGAAGCTATAAGGGATGCAGAGCAGTTTGAAAAAGACTGAAAAATCTTTGCCCGCATTGTCAATAGGGCACATAGCCCTTCTTTGTGTTAGTGTACACATGCACTGGGTGTGTGAGATACAGACCAATGCTGTGTTACCAATAAAAAAATTAATGGCTCTGGAGCATGTGCTAGGTCTTTGTATTTGCACATATGGTGGAGACAATCTAGCACAGAAATGCACAACAGCTGTTCATCACCTTCTCTGTGTCACTGTGCACGTCTCCCCAGGTCAGGTCATTGAGAGGCACAGGAGCTGGAATCCAAGCTACCTCGGTGTCAAAAATGTCAGCTTGGCCCCTAGACCATTGTAAGTTTTCTGTGCAGGGGATGTCCCTAAACTCCCTTTAGGAAAGAATAAATGATTCCCAAGTGGGGAGTGGACTCATTGTGCGTTGGGGGAGACACTTCACTGACCTAATTCTAACTCTGGGGGAGTCACTCAGTATCTAACATTGTGAGTTGCGCCCTTCCTGGGTCTTTGTGACATTGTGACAGAAATATAGTGCATGTGCATAATGAAAAAAATGCTGTATAGCGCAGTTGTCATTTTAGCAATGGTAACTACGAACTGTGCTGCCCAAATTACTGCAGATTTTCTGTAATAAAAAATGGTATCGAATTCCTCAGCTCACCCCTTTGTTGTCGTTTCCAAATTTAACCAGGCACCCATGCTAAATATTTCCTCATAAACATCTGATTGCCATTGTCTTCGTGAAAATGGTACTATACTGTGGGCCATCCCAGTTAAGTGCCTATAGAACTGTTGGGCTCAGAGCATTCCCATCACCTTTTATAATCACACGCCAACTTTTAACCTATTAGCAGGAGCGTAACTGACATGACCGTTTTCTGAATGATCTGTTTGGTTACTGAGGCATGAATGGGGAGTATCTACTAACACTGGGGTTTGGGTTGTTCCCAGTATTCCAGAGAGAAGGTGGAGATTACAAGATAAGACAGGCAGTTTCGCATGGGGAAGTGAAGTAGCCCCAGTGGGGTTGCAGTCACCCGACAGACTCTAAATGAGGCCATGGGGCCTTATGTAGATTGGGAAAGTTTGGCATTTTGTATAATGCTGTAGAAACACTTTATTTACAGTATGATAAGAAAGTAATTACCAATAACCATATTCAAATCAAAAATTGTAAATGCCAAATGACTAATCCACAGTCGTAAATTGCAAACTAATGAATTCTGGTCAAGGCTAACTCAAGGATTTATCATTAGGAAGGCTGGTATTTAAGTACAATGACTGAGTAGTGGTAACAACTGTTACACTCATATACACTACAGACTTGTGGTACGAAGTGTTATATAAAAAACTAGTTATTACTATTTCAAACTTTCCCCAAAGTGTACAAGTGCGAGTGAATGTTTTAAAAATGACAGCTAAACAGATTTAGTGCAAATTGCATATATTTTGTTTTATTCAAAAGAATTGAATAGAATAAATTCACACAAAATCTTTGCCTTTCTCTTTTTTGTCCACAAAACAATGCACACGTGCTAACATAAGCTTAAATTGGTTACATTGATCCATTGTTTTCTGTGCTTACATAAATCTACCTTAGTTCTTTGCATCTCATGCGTATTTCCTGTAAATGCAGCACATTTTCTATTTTATTCACCTGAGACACAAATTGAGAATATTGTTCAAATTATGGGGCTCATTATAATGGCAGGCGGACTTGGTCCGCCCGCCGCCATAGCGGTGTTTGGGACCACCCGCCAGACACGCGGTGGTCTCACTTCTGCTATTAGGATGTGCCCGCCATTCTGGGGGGCGCATCCTGGACCTTTATCGTTGTGGGCGATGCTGCTGACTGCAGCACCGTCCGCAATGATAAAGCTGCATGCACCGCATTTCCCTGCACCACGTGGCAGGCACCACGCGGTGCCTGCCACTTGGTGAATGGAAATGCAATGACTCCTCCCCCATATAAGGGGGTCCCGCAAATGGCCCCCAAAGCCAATCCCCGCCAGCCTTTCTATGGCGGCATTGCCATGGAAAGGCCTCCTGCAACCCACATCCTAATATGGCGGACGGTGCCTGCTTGGCACCGCCTCCATATTAGTGCCCCTGCTCCATCGTCAGGCAATCGGTGTAATTGCCACAAGCCGAAAAGCAGCGGACATCTGCCGCTGTACCCACCGCCATCCTAATTTGGTGGTGAGTAAATCACCCTGTGATGGCGGAAGGACCGCCACCACCGGCCGTGTGGTGGCGGTCCTTCCGCCATCATAGCAGCCAGTTAAACACATGGTCAGAATTCAGTCCTTTTAACCCTGAAACTTCCCTCATTCAGTTGGGAAAAACAAAATCAGGATCTCCTATTGATCCCTGTCTGGCTAGGTTTTTCAAATTACAAGCCCCACTATTCAATCCCTCTCTAAACATGATCTGGAACGCATCTCTGAAATCAGGTACCTATGCATCCATTTGGAAAACTGCACTAGTTCAACCAATCCTTAAGAAAGAGGATGCAGATACGGCAGAACTGAAAAACTTTAGACCCATCTCCCTCCTGCCAGCACCAGCCAAGATTCTTGAGCAAGAAGTGCAGAAAAAGCTATCCGATTTCTTGGAGTCCAACAAACTACTTTACATGACTCCCAGACCGGCTTTAGATCAGGATATAGCACAGCGACAGCACTGCTTGAAATAGCAGAAACAGTCCGGGAGACCTTGGATAAGGGTAGCTGTGCAATGCTGGTGCTGCTGGACCTGTCGTCAGAGTTTGATACGGTGTCTTCTAAGATCCTCTTAGACAGGCTCAGCTAGTTGGGAGTGATGGGGACCACCTTAGCCTGGTTCCGCTCCTTTCTTGAGGGTAGATCCCAGAAAATACGGTTGCATCCTCATATCTAATCCCCTCACCCCCTCATTTGTGGAGTCCCTCAGGGCTCGCCCCTTAGCCCAACTCTTTTTAATATCTACCTTGCTCCCCTTGCCCCACTTATAGAGTGACACAGTGTATATGTTATATCATACGCTGATGATGCCTAGCCTGTGTTCTCCCTCAGAGACCACTCTGCCGCAGCATTTACAAATTTCAAGCAGTGTCTGATGGACATATCAGCCTGGATGACTGACAACTGTCCATCAGAGCTCAATCCCCCCCCTCTTCCTGTCTCCTCTGCCAGGAATGTAGAATCAAATTCAACGCCACCCTATCATGCAAGAACCAGATAAGCCTTTTTTCCTCGTCATGTTTCTGTAAAATGAAGCCTTTACGGAGATTCCTTCATCTCCTCCCTTTGGACTGCAGGAAAACTACAGTCCATGCGCTGATCACGTTGAAGTCAGACTACGTAAATAGTTTGTATTTAGGTTTGCCAGCCTACCTGATCAGGAAATTACAAACTATACAGAATGCAGCCACTAGGGTTATCAGAAATGTCCTGCTACATCACCACATATCTGCCCATCTATGTAGCTTCCACTGGCTACCTGTTAAAAGGAGGACAGAATTGAAGGCACTAACTCTGGCCTACAGAGCAGTCAGAGGCACTGGCCCACACTATCTAAGGAAGAGACTGCGTAAATACCATCATACGAGGGACCTGACATTCAATAAATGTGATCTCCTAGTCACTCCCCGCTTCGTAGGGCCAGGCTAGGAGGATGATCTTTCCCCGTCAGAACCGCAGCTCTGTGGAACTCCATGCCTGAACACATCAGAGGCCAACTCAGAATCTATATTCCATAAATACTTGAAAACCTGGCTCTTTGGTCTTCCTTTATACCTAAAAGCACTTGACAACTTGCCCTCATCTTTCTTGTCTCCGTTGCTAGCCCCGGGACACTTCCGTTGGGGTTAGTCGCCCACTCTACAAGCCACAAATAATAATATTAATCATAATGAGCCTCTCGGATTCAAAAAAGCACTATCAGCACATGAATTCTGTGGTCATGATTCAAATTCTCCTCTCTTACATTCCACAAGGCATTTCAAAATGTCCGCAGGGACAAACTTCTACCACCTTATTTTCTACCCTAATCAGTCACTACACCATTCGCATGAAGAGACCTGCCCTTTATCGGGGCCCATACAAGCAGGTCAGTGATGCTAACAAAAAAACAATATTGATCACTAAAGCCAGAAACACTTCTACAAAAATGGTCTAAAAATATCCTGCAAAAGAAATAGAGACAAAAATATGATCTATTGTGGAGAGTAGACCTCGCCCAATAAAAGTAGGAGAAAAGCTACCATCTGTGCCTTGAAACATTTTAGTCATGACACAATCCAAATTGAATTCTGGGAGGATATCCTTTAGAAAAGCACCCGCATGACTATATTCCATGTACAACAAATCTTCGTTATACACTTCAGTGCATGAGGTAAATAAATGAGCACAGGGGTGTGTGTTAAAATCTCCCACTAAGATTTACCCAGACTTTAGATTATTGCAAATATCTATGTTCAACATTTGTTCCGTAGGAATGAAAAGTGAGTCACAGAAGGCGGGGCCAGTGATTGTTTACCAAAACAAGGCCACCAGCCACAGGGGAGTTAAAGAGAATTGCTTGCATATTGACAGAACTGATGTCAAGCTCGTGATGCTTCAATTTAAATAGTAACCAAGATCAACAAAACTCCATTTGGGTGACCCCTGGTTGAAGGCACAACAGGATTAAAATACGATTTATAGTCTTCCAAAAAAAAGGAACCCTCTACATCCCACATCTCCTGTAGGTGGACTATAACAAATTATCTAAGAAAAGTCGACCAATCTGGATAATTTTTTTAAAGTTTATGCCTGCCTCCTTCCAAGATGATATCCTCAGGGTATTAACAGAAGTGTCACATTAATCTTGTGATTCTCCGGGGTGTCATTAATGCTCCGGAGATTATCCCCTGATGTGGTGCTATTTACACTATTCAGTGTGCCCGTCCTAACAGCTAGCTGCTCTGCATCCTCATTACAAATCCCCCTGCTGATAATAAGCACGTACTGGCCGCCAACCCTGTCCCCATAATTTAGATAGTCACCAGGGCTTCTGGGTAAAATAAGGGGACATGTCTCCTCTAAGTCGAAATGGGCTTTGGTCTGCAGAGCCTCCTTGTCTACCATGTGATTTGACACTGCGCTGGCCCCAATCCCAGTTTTTTCGTTGACAAACAATCTCCTGTAATAATTGGAATTATGCAGTCAATCTAGTGAATCTAAATAATGATAAAAGCAAAAATCGACTTGCTACTGTACTGGAAGCCAGGAATGTCAAAAATAATTAATTACATTCAGAATGAATAGAATACTGGAAAATGAACTAGCAAAAAGTGCAATATTTTCTTTTACTGAAACTGTGTCACAAGAGGCCATGGTTTCCATGTCAACCAATTCCTCAACAAACAGCATAGCATCGTCAGTTGTTGTCTGTTCATCTGCTCTCTCATTGAAGCAGAAGCGACACAGCAATTGCCAACAGCTCCATGCCACTTGGAAATATACAAATCAATATGCGCTTCTGGATTAAAATGAAATGTTCTCGTGTTCCGTGATTTTCTATTTTTGTTTCTTTTTGTTCTTGTGTCCAACATGGGTCATACCGTTATCTTGGCCTAATGAATATCCGGGCCTATTAGCCAGACTGCTCTATTAATGAGTGTTTTTTAGAAAACAATAAAGAAAGATTTAGAAAAAATAAACTATATATATGTTCATTGTCTTTTCTTTCAACATGACTCATTTTCACACAACTAAGGGGCCTATTAGGATCCTCGCGGTGCTGGGACCTGCCGCCAGATGTGCGGCATTCCCGCACCGCTTATTAGGAAGCGACTGCCACCCTGGCGGTCGCATTCCGCTATTTGACATTGCGGCGGGTGCTGCTTATAGCAGCACCAGCCACAATGCCAAATCAACATGTTGTGCAATCCCATGCACAACATGGCAGGCACCACGCAGTGCCTGCCACCTTGTACATGAAACTGCAAGGGGGTGCCCTGGGTACCCCCCAAGTGCACACTCCACCCCCTGGGGGCAGGCCCCCAAAGCACATCCCCGCCAGCCTTTTCTGCCTGCTAGGCACCACCACCATATTGAGGGCCAGTTCCACCCGGCCGGCAATCGGAACGATTGCTGACCGGCAGAAAAGCGCAGACGCACTTCGCGTCAGAATGGGATGGCAGGTTGGGATGGCGGGCAGATCGCCACCGCTGTGCTGGCTGTGGCGATCCGCCTGCCATCCTAATGACCCCCTAAATGTTACAACTGGCTTTGAGTTTGTGTATCCAAAACATAGCTTAAACCCCCGTAGGGCATGATTCACAAAGGGCCACTGCACTCATGGGAGGGGCCCCCAGTCCTGAGAAAGTCGCTGCACTCGGGGCAGAATCCCCCCATTCGATTTCACAGTGGGAAGATTCTGCCCTGAGTGCGGAAACTCCCCCACAACAGTGGGGCTTCTGCCACCAGTGTGGTGGCCCCTTGTGAATCAGGCCCTCAAGAATGACTAAAAATAGAACAAGGATAAAGAATGAAAAGAAAAGGGCATTTGGATTGTAAAATATTAACCTTCCAGTCCAAGCTCTGAAATACACTACTTTTTAGGCGGATGCGCACATCCAATTAGGGAAAATGCCATCAATCACACTGCAAGATACCCAACGGCTGAAGTGGGCTGACCCAAATCTCCATGCTGTATGCTATGGTGGAGGAAAGCGAAATGTGAATGGCAGTCGAACAGACCATTGGGTTGGAGGATTGACCCAAACACAATGTATGCATGTATGTCAATATAGTCTTCATATATGCTTTTATGTCTCATTAGGTGACAAATCTCCCAAAGATGGCTCTTGGCGAGACCTAAAAAAAAGACAGGTAGCCTGTTGGCACATGTTTTCAGAAGGTATGTTACAGGCATTGGCACACAGAGTGCATTACAGTATTGTGTCTCGATATTATTTGATGCTGAATGGTGAGGTCAAGAGTTTCAGCTATTTCAATACAGATGACAAGAACTAAATTATAAAAATGCTAATAGGGAATAGGGAGAAGTGTGGCGCCGCGGCCAGGGCGACTGACGCTGGAATCTGGGGACCACGGTTCGATCCCCGGCTCCGGCGGCAGGTTAGCCCAGCACCATGTGACTCTGGGCAATAGCTCGCTTAATCTTCCTGACGGCCCCCAGCGCCTAGAGACCCTTATGGGTGATTGTGCGCTTTACAAATGTGGACTTTTACTTTTTTTTTTTATAGGCTTCCTCGTAAATACTTAACATATACCCTATTGGGTTGACTTACTACCCAACACCTTGATAAATGCAACTAGATACTGACACATTGATTTAACAAAGACTACTCAAAAGCACACAAACCTCTAATGGCTGCACTTTTAATAGCTAGCAGACATATTACAAGAAGGCACTTGATACGAGGAAAAGAGCACTGAAAAGGAAGCCTGACATGACCGTATGGAGGCTTCACTCGTGGCAGATTTTTGGGAGGTTGTTAATTGCCCTTTATGTAATGATAAAGGGGCCCACACCACTTCATCACAAGGAATTGATTGAGCATTTTGAGGACATTTATAATTCCTCGATTAGTGATGTCCATCATGAGCTCTCTTTGCTAACTAACCACCAATGCAACTTTACATTTAATGCTGCAAGGTCACTTTAGCTGTAGGACATATATGAAAGTTCACAAGACCCCTGTTCCCTTTGGGATTCCTGTCGATCTATTCAAAATGTCATCTGAAATTTGGGTCCAAATCTTAACCTGGGTGTTTAACGTGGCAGTACAAACTAGTCTTCCAGATTCATGGTCCCAGTCTATTATCATCCCTGTATATAAAAAGGGCTCAAGAGGGTTCAAGAGATCTTACTGGGTTGCTACAGATCCATCTCTCAGATAGATTATGTAGTTAAGGTGGTGGGACAGTTAATTTTGGAATGTTTATAGGAGTGAGGGGGTGGGATGTAATGTGTGGTTAATTAATTAATTTATAATTAATGTTAATTATTTGATATTTATTTTGGGTAATTGTTTATTTTTGTGTGTGTTCTTTTTCATTTTAAAGGGTGAAGGGAGGGTATTAAATACATTTTAATGACTTTACTAATATTTGTTAATAGTTATAGTTTTTAATTTAAAAATTATGTTTAATTGTGTTTTAATATTTTATAGTTTGTTTAGGTGCTGTGGATATTATAGTGTTACATTGTGTGTAGACAATTAATGTTTATTATTTGTTTATTAAGAATAATTTTATGTGATTAATAATTATGTTAATTATGAAAGTAAATGTAATTTGAAATGTTGAAGTGTTTTGTTTTTGGTGTGGTGTTATGTGGTAGGAAATAAAAGAAATACATTTATGTATTAATTCATTTTTTTGCTTGTACAGACATTCTATTTTTTTATTTTTTTATTTATTTTTATTATTTTATTTTATATAATATTTGTAGGTTTTTGTTATATGTAATTAATATTATAATGGTTTCTTTTCATACATTTAACATATGTGATTTTTCATTTTTATAAATATTGTTTTTTATTTTTATGATTTCCTATAATTTTTAAAATATATATTTTTTATAACTCTTTGAGTGTGAATAGTATTTTTTGTCTCTCCTCTTTCCAACAGTTTCCCTAAAGTTGCACTTACTGGAGTGGGAATAGTCATTTTTACCTATCCACTATCCAGCACTTTCTCTACTGTTGCACTCTCTGCAGTTGGAAAAGTAGTTTTTACCCCTCCGCTATCCAACACTTTCCCTACTGTTACACACACTGGAGTTAGAATAGTCATTTGTACCCCTCCGCCATCAAGCACTTTCCCTACTGTTGCACTCACTGGAGTGGGAAGAGTAATTTTTACCCCTCCGCTATACAACACTTTCCCTACTGTTGCACTCATTGGAGTGGGAATAGTAATTTTAACCCCTTTGCTATCCAACACTTTCCCTACTGTTGCACTCATCAGAGTGGGTATACATTTTTTTACCCCTCCACTATCCAACTCTTATCCTATTGTTGCACTTTTTGGAATGGAAAAATTCATGTTTGCCCCTCAGCTATCCAACACTTGTCCTACTGTTGCTCTCACCGGAGTGGGAATAGTAGTTTTTACCCCTCCACTATCCAACACTTTTCCTACTGTTGCACTCACTGGAGTTGAAATAGTAAATAAAATTTCTCTGCTATCTAACACTTAACGTACTGTTGCACTCACTGGAGTGGGAATAGTTATTTGTACCCCTTTGTTATACAACACTTTCCCTACTGTTGTACTGATTGTATTGTGAAATTTAAGTTTGAATATGTTTTAATAGTTTAATGTTTTAATTTATTATAGATTTTTGTTTTTTTATATTTTAAATCATTAATATATATTTTTATTTTTTAGATTGTTTTAAACTTTTAACATACTTTTTTTAAAGTAAATATCTATGTATAAGTTATTATTTGTATAAGCATATGGGTTTATTTTTTATTTGGTTTATTTGGGATATTTTATTAAACTATTTAATACATGTATTTTTATTTTGTTCAAATTATATTTCAAGTTCAAGTTCAAGAAAAGCTTTATTCAATTGTTAGGTAGCAATCATAAAAGCACACAATAATAACAAGCAAAAACAATTTCAAAAGAAAATTCATGATTAAAAAACATTATGCATATTAACAATTAAAAGAATTTCATTGTGACAGTCATAAAATTGTAACCATCGTTACTGTGCAAAACGAGCATTCATGTAACCATAAGTTTCCTGAGATAAAGCTCTTTTTTCAAGAAGGCTAAAATTCTTAAAACAGTATTTTCATTCACTAATTATTGTAAAGACAATAGAGCCGGGCGACATTGACGTAGTCCAGATCTCTTTAAAATAGGGACTAAAATCAATCGCTTTTGGATAGAATAGAATTTACAGAATAAAATAACATGAATCGTAGTTTGGGGGGGAAGAATAATCACGAGGGCAGGGCTGGAGATCGTGAGCCCAATCATTCATAACAGGGAAAATAACTAAGCGATGAAAAGTCCCCATCCTAAAATGGGTCAATAAAAACCTGTCATAGGCACTGGGGACGAATGATAAATAGGGTTGAATGATAAAAGTGGTTAAAATCAGTTGATTGTGCAGGACAGTGGGCTTTAAAATCTCTGAAGTCATTCTTAAGGCATCCAGCAGCGTTACACACTCTTTTCTCAAAACCTTTCTAGTTATTGTATTCATAGAGGAAGGATTTAAAAAGTACTGTAAGTGGCCCAGAGCCTTAAAGAAATCATGAACATATCTCAGCCAGGGAATCCTCATTTCTCCTTCTAATCTCATGATGTCTAAGAGAATGTCTCTATTTAGTTTGGTTTCGTCTTTCGTCCATAACCTGTGCCACAATAGCACAGGCTCTATCCTAATTAGATCGGAGATAAACGGGATATCCAGTTCAGCATGGCAGACAAACCCTGAGGTACCACTATGTACGGCTAAAATATATTTTACAAAGGAGTTTTCAACTGCATGTATAGAGGAGAGATCGAAAAACGCTCATACCCCACTCCCGTAAAGAACTGCAGAAACACCTTTAGCCTTATATATCTTAGTTAATTCCTCAGGAGGGCGTTTGTCAAGTTTCTTGGCGAAAATAGTGAGTGCAGAGGTAGTGCGTAAAAGGGCCAATTTTTTCGCAGCTACTGCTTGTACCCAGGAATCATTCTGTGAAAAAAGAATACCCAGATAGGAGGATTTTTTAGTGGCCTCGATCCTTTGTCCTGCAATAAATATATCTTTATTTATCTTAAAACCTCTGCCACAGTGCATAATAAACGTTTTTGTGGGGTTAACCCTTAAACCCAACACTTTCATAAAAAGGGTAAAGCTATCCACAACTCGTTGCAATCCCACCTGTGTACGTGACATTAAGACAACGTCGTCCGCGTACAATAGGGCTGGTATTGGACGGCCGTCTACCTGAGGAAAGTCCTGATCATCTTTACACAGGGCTTCCTCGAGCCCGTTTATATACAGATTAAAAAGGAGTGGGGCCAGGACACAGCCCTGCCTGACTCCACTCCTAATCGGGAATGCGGCCGAACACTCGCCCTTCAGGCCGTAGCAAACGTGTGCCTTGCCATCACTATAAAACATCTAAGAAAATAAATAATATTCACATCCACCCTCAGATCTCCCAGCAGTTTCCATAGTTTCGAATGGACCACGCAGTCGAAAGCGGCTCAGAGGTCGACAAAGGCTAAAAACAAATTCTGTTTCTTAGCCCTCGTGTATTTTCCCACCAGCAGGGAGAGGTTCAATCCCTGTTCTACTGTCCCCAATCCGGCTCGAATGCCATATTGCAGGTCAGATTAAATTGAATTTTCATCAGCCCAGTCCAATAAGCGCTCTAATATAACCCGGACTGCTACCTTCGTGATGGAATCCAGCAGCGAGATCGGACTGTAGCAGCCCGGATCATTCCTATCTCCTTTTTTAAAGAATGGAATATTGGTAGACTGTACCCAAGTGGGTAAGAATCCGGCGCTAGAACTCGCATTAGGAACTTGTACTAGAAGAGGCCCCCACAAAGGTATAATTGACTTAAACAAGTCTATGGGGACCCGACTGGTCCGGGAGCCTTGCCGCCCTGACTGGCATGTAGGGCCCTCTCAACTCCCTCTGAAGTAAACGCTACATCTATGGAGTAGGGAGAATCGTTAGTGTCTCTAATCTCTGCTAAAGGTTGAGTTCCTCCATAAGCCTGAGTAAAGTGCTCTATCCACAGTTTCTCCGTGATGGCTATCTCAATTGTGGGGCCAGTATCGTAAGATAAAACAGGTGTTCTGATTATCTTCCAAAAGTCTGCGCTGTCATTAGTTACTGAGGCCAAATGTAAAGCCTCCCAAGCCTTTTTTCTTAACACATTTTTCCTATCTTTAAGCACTTGTTTATAGGCCTGTCTAGCTCTTCTAACTCCCATGACGTTACTTGGTTTCCTGTGCAATTCTTCTTATAACAGGGAGTGAAATTGGGTACACTTTGAATCAAACCATCCACTCTGAGCCCTCTTTCTCTTGTGTTGACTAATGAGGGACTCTCTAATTAACTTAGTTATTGTTTGAAAGGAGACCAATAATGCGGCTGGGGTAGTATCTTCACTAAGACATGTCTCTATATCTGAAATACATTTAAAAATTATTGGTTTAAGCATCTCTGTTTTATTCACCATTGCCCATCGCAGGGAATAAGCATTTGTACTTGCAATTGTTAGGTTCTCTAGCAGTCGGTCACTATTGTTAGTCGCTGCAGATTTCTCAAGCGGCAGTGTGATGGTTAAACAGAGCGGGAAATAATCACTAAGTGAATTATCAGATACGTGAAAAGAGTGAAGTCTAAATGCATTAATTGATAGAGGCTAACATAAAATCAATGGTAGAGTGACAGCCCCGACCGTTAAATGTTGATGGCATGGGAGCTGGTAATAGACATGTTTCATTGACATACCCAAGATCAAAGCTATTGATTAGTTCATTCAACTGATCCCCTAAGACAGAATGGCTGAATTGTGAGGAGCATTCACCGCTGGGATATGATAGGTCCTATATCCATTTAAATGGATTGCTTCCTTGGTCCAAGTCTCCTGGAAGCAGAGGACTTCATATTGTAATACAAAATCCCACCATAGGTGAATGTTTAATTTCAAACGGAGACCGGCAATATTCCTGGATACATTATGGCAATCTTGGCGCTCAACAACGGGTGTGAGGGGTAAGGGGGAATTTGCACCCTCTGATGGAGTCATAGTAACATAGGCAGATTGAGCAGAATCATTGAGGTCAAGATGATTACTATATAAGATTTCATTACTAGGAGCATATGGCAATATGTTCCTCTTGTCATCGTGACTCTGTGTATCACCATTCTCATTCCATCCCATGGGTTTTACACAGGGCACAGGATGGAGTTAATCATTATCCTCCAGACCACTCAATACCTCGAAACGATTGTATGTAGGTATATGATATCTGGGCTGCCTAATTTCCAGAAAGTTTTCTGATCCGCATTGAGGACCTGGGTTCATTACAGGCTCTAGGGAGTGATAAAAATATCCTAAGAGAAGTATGTTTATGCCGCAAGATGTAACCGGCCCAATCAAACCCCTCTCAATAATGGCACGTACCAGTTGTGGAGCCCTAAATATTAAGACAACACAGTCTCCTCTTATCAATTTGGGGGAGGAGCCAACCCATCCAATCCTATGGACCATTTTAAATTCCGAGAAAAGGTGGTCTTTCAGACCGATCCTAGTAGAGAGAAAATGGAGTGCCTTGTTCCTTAAGGTTGACCAGTGTTCAAATACATTGGGGGCTAAGGGAGGGACATTGGCCAAAACGACCGTATACGGGGTAGCTTCTGGGGGTAAATTTAAATTTTGTGAAGGATTATAAGAAGTCTCACAGAGACCCCCCTGATTTGTACCATTAATAGCTACATCGTTACTTCCCCCTTCCTTCCCCCCTGCAGTTACTCTGCTTCCGATACGAGCAGACTCATTAGGGTTTGAAATAGTATTCACAACCTTACTCTTGTTTACTAGAGGACGTACCCGCAATACGCTCTTTCGCTTTACAAGGTAGCGTGCATGCTGTTAGATTGGTGGCAACTGACTGTACCAGTTGATGAGAGCCTTGCACCAACTCCTCTACTTTTAATAACCGGGTTTCTTAGTTAGAAATTTTAAAATGAATAGGCTTTAAGGCAATTAACAAGAGGGACTATAATTTACCCGAGAAGTTATCCTCCTGTACTAAGTGTTCTGGGTTGACTGTTTCTTTCTGCTTTGTGTGGCTTCCTGGATGCCCCTTGGATTCGCATACATCTTCTGCCAATTTCCTTTTCTTCCCCTTTGAGCATGTAACAGTCTTCCTCTGCTTCAGGATATTTTTTCCTTTTTCTTTTACATTTTTGGACGAGGGTTCAGCATTTAGTATGTGCTTACGTTTACATTTTGCCTTTTGTCCTCTGGTTGTAACAGTAGGGCCAATAGGGCTATGTTCAGGAGATGTTAGTGAAACAATGTTCACAGCTGAATCTGTTAAAGATTACACTGGGGTATAATTGAGTGATAGAGAAGTCGTGCTGTTGGATGCTATATTTGGTACCGTAAGTGTAGGGGTTAAGGAGAGTCTACTCTGTGGGAGTGGGGGTTCTAGGGACAATCTTCGCTCCGTGAGTTGGATTTCACGAACAAGGACAGATTCTGCCCTCAACAAGAAAGCGTCTAGTGTCCCCACCACGGACCTTCCTTTGTCTTTATTCATCAGAAGAAAAGTTAGAAGTTCCGTATTGAACCCTGAGAGATATATAGATAAGTAGCCTAGCACTACCTTTAGCTACCTCTAACAGGGACCCCAACCCCGTGATAGATACCTCCTAATAATTGCTCCCTCGATGGGCTGTGTTAAATTCTAAAAAGAAAAAGTGAATAAAAACCCTTATCATCCCCTATAATAGCAGCAGGGTGACAGCGTATTATATACGCAAGCAACACTATGCTTATTGCTACATAAAGCAAAATAACAAGCCACAAATGGTAGTGCACAAACAAAGAATGGCAAGAAACAATGACTAAATAACTTAGTTAAAATACAGCAACACTAACCGAACCATTAATAACACAGATCGTCCGGTGTAAAGGGAGTGGCCCAGCCCAGCCTCCTCCGGCCACTGGCGGCCTAAGATGGCCCCACCCTTGTCCCGGGCTTCTCCCGGCGTGCCCGCGCATGTCTCGCATTGCGTGGTGGAAGGCGGCGCTTTATCGCGCGATGTCAGCACCTCCCCCTGCAGCAGCTGTGTCCGCTCTGGCTGGGGCAGTGGAGCAGTGCACGCTGTGACCAGAAGTCCCACCAGGGTGATAGAGCACGTTTAGCAGGCGTCCCAGTAGGATTAACAGCACAGCTCTCCAGCGATTTTGGCAGAAACAAGGTTCTAAGGGCCCTGCCTTAGAACCTTCTATATAAATATATTGAATATTTAATATTCAATATATTTAATATACATGATTGTATATTTACATCAAAGTCCATATTTTATAGATCTGTATTTTTAGTCGATATTTTTGTCCTTATCTGTTTAAGTATAGGAGTCGATATTTTTGTTGTTTATAATTTTTACTCCATATTTCTAACATCAATATTTTTTTAAATTGATGTTGTGTCAGTGAACCCACCACTTGGCCACATGATTCAATAAATAAAAATAATCGAGTTGAACTCTCTACTTTTATGTTTTCTAAAAACAATTGCGGTGATATGACCATCCGTGTGGTTATTTTGAAGAGGGGAACATCCAGCCCCTTTTCTACAGGCAAATTTTGCATGGATTAACAGGTGAAAAAATACATTCCAATACAGGTTCTTGCACCACCACACTGTGTAATAATTTCTCCACCGCACCACTCTGCCACATAATTCAATAAATGAAAATAAGCTAGTTGGACTATTCACTTCTAGATTTAATAAATACAAAATCAGTTATCTGACCATTTGTGTCATTATTTGTAAGACGGGGAACATTCAGGCCCTTTTCTACAGGCAAATCGCCACCACATAACATAAAAAAGCACAATCCACTGCATCTTCCCGCATCACCCAATTGAAAGGCAGGCAAGTAGAGATCCTCAGTGCCTGCTTTTACTTGTCCTTTTGTGATTATAAAAAAAAAAATATATATATATATATATATATATTCACTGAAAAAACCATAGGTCTCACACACATTATAGTTAGGAATTACCATTTAAAAAACCTTGCAAATTCACTAAAAAAAACATAGGTTTCACAAACGTTATAGTTAGGAATTAGCATTTAAAAAACCTTAGAAATTCACAGAAAAAAGTTAGTTGGACATTTCACTCATACAAAACCTTTGAAATTCCCCCGTTATAGTTAGTTCTGCTAACTATAACTCGCGCGACCGCAATGCACTGCTGATGACGTCACATATTACATCACTCATGACATGGTCAGTGACATCACTCATGACATCACTGATGACATCTCAAATGACATCACTGATGACATCATCCTTGTGAAAGAGTGGCAGACCTCTTCTCACCCTATTATGATATGGCTGCTGGTGTGTATTAAACAGCGCTTACACGTTAAATCTTTTCCTTCTCTGCCTGTAGTCTCGCACCCTCTGTGTGCACCATTTTATCTTTGTCTTCACTATCTCCCCCTCTGTGTGCTCCAATTAGCCTCTGCATGTAACATTTCTCTCACTGTTTTCAGCATTTCTTCTCTATTGTACCATTTTATCCTCTGTGTGTACCATGTCTGTGCCTGCTTGCCTTATCTGTGTTTCTGCTTGAACCATCTCACCCTTTCTCTGCACCACCTTTTCTCTGACTGCCCCATCTCTCCCTCTACCTGCTGCCCAGCACCATCTATCCTCTGATTGAAACTGCCATGAACAATCAACAGTGTTGTATTCAAGTCACATGACTTTACGTGCGCACAACGTGCGCGCACGGTGCGCGTCCCTCGCTTCAAAATGGAGTTTTGTCCGATTTACGAAAAAGTTTCAAATAATGAAAAGAAGGCAGGGAAGAGACTCCCTGGCCCCCTAGGCTTTCTCAGGGGGTCCCTGAAAGACTCCGATGGGCCAAAAAACCCATTAAAAAAAAAAAATCAGGCAGAGTCACTCAAAAACAATAGTGGAGAACGTGAAAAGGAGGCAGGGTAGAGACTCCCTGATCCCCTAGGCTTTCTCAGGGGGTCCCTGAAGGACCCCAAAAGGCAAAAAAAAATAATATTTTTAAAAAAAAATCGCGAGGTGCGCGCACGTGGCGCGCACCCACGAGGTAGAAGTCACTCAAAAACAATAGAGGAGAACGTGAAAAGGAGGCAGGGTAGAGATTCCCTGACCACCTAGGCTTTCTCAGGGGGTCCCTGAAGGACCCCAAAAGGCAAACAATTTTTTTTTTTTTTTTAAAACAAATCGCAAGGTGCGCGCACATGGCGCGCACCCTCGAGGCAGAAGTCACTCAAAAACAATAGTGGAGAACATGAAAAAGAGGCAGGATAGAGACTCCCTGACACCCTAGGCTTTCTCATGGGGTCCCTAAAGGTCTCCAAAGGGCAAACATGTTTTAAAAAAAAAAAAAATGGCAGGTGTGCACACAGTGCGCGCACGTTCAAAAAAATCAACAAAAAAAAGGTAAACAACAAATTTGAGTGTTTATTGTTGATTGAAGATGTAGACTATACTGATGAACTTTAACCAAATCATGAAAATTAGCTGTGCCATTGCATATTACTGGAATCTATTATAATATACAAAGGCAGTTTGTGAAAAAATAAATATATAAAAAATATAAAATTTATACAGTAATGAGCATGTTAAAAACTTTAGAAATATATATATATATATATAGGTGAAAGTTTGGAGAAGAGACAAACTCCTTTCCTAATGGACGATGCTTCAAGGCAAAAGCAAGCACACAAGCCAGAAGTCTTCTTCCTACTAAAGGATGTTAAAAGCTACAAAGAACACACAGAAGCATGGAGCCTACGATAGGTTGGACACTAATACTCACCTACTCGAACTACAATTACCAGCTTGCATATGTGGATGCTTATGTAAGCCACGCCCACTGTGGGGGTTGTTGTCAATAAAAACGGCTAGATCTTGTCCGACTTGACCACATTAGAGTTTTGTGTTTTTGTCAGTAGTTGAGTATTTCTCAACAATGTATTGCTGTCTTAGCCATAAAATGTATTAAGATTGAGTACAATACATGGTTTTGTTTATAAGATATCAATCTTGCCGATACACGGCAGTATTTAGGTGTTGCAAACTTGTTAGCAATTCAATGTGAATCGTGTTGAAAGTATACACTCTAAGATGGCGCCCAGTACTGCATGTAAGAATCAGTCCTTTGTTTGTTTTCATCCACTTCACAAACATTGATAATGGCGCTGCGCACTGTGTTTCAGATGTAAACATTGAGAAAGGGAGGGCTCTCCCGAAACGCGTCTGTTTTTCAAATAAACCGCCCTGCTAAAGAACACTGCCGTGCTCGAGAGTGCTTAATATTCCTCTGACCCGGCTGGGTCTGTTTTTCAAATAAACCGCCCTGCTAAAGAACACTGCTGTGCTCGAGAGTGCTTAATATTCCTGTGACACAGGACTTTGGAGCTGTGATATATATATATATACATATATATATATATTCACTGAAAAAACCATAGGTTATAGACCATATATAGTTAGGAATTAGCATTTAGAAAACCTTATTTTACTCACACAAAACCATTGAAATTCCATATATAGTTAGTTGCACTAACTATATATCGCGCACCCGCAATCCACTGCTGATCATGTCACATATTACATCATTCATGACATGGTCAGTGACATCACTGATGACATCACTGATGACATCTCAAATGACATCACTGATGACATCACTGATGACAACATCCAGTGACTGTATGTTTCTGTAAAGTTAAAATATGTCTTACATATTGAAGAATGAGTGGATGTATAAGTGTCTGGATGAAGGATTTAGTAGGTGCGTGACTGACTGTATGAGTGAGTGATTAAATGTGTCTCACTGAATGCATGGGTTAGTGACTAAACTGTCTTAATTTGTGCATCATTATGTCTGTTGTTCTGTAAACTGCTGCATGTGTTGATCATTAGCTATACGAGAGGCTATATGTGTTATTAATTGGTTGCCCAAGTATTTCTATGGGAGATTGAGTTTGTGTGGGGGTGGCTGGAAGGTGTGTGACTCTATGCATAGATGTGTGAGCAGTTTATTCACTAGGTGTATGAGTTCAAGAGTGCATGTGGAAACAGCTACATGGGCAGTTGACTGTGTGCATGAGTGTATTGATGAGTGAATGGATATCTCAATGCTACATGTCATAGTAAGTACATATGTAAAACACAGTACATGTGAGAGTTGGTATATATAAATAACTGTGCATGAGAGCCACTGAATGAGTGAGTGGTTGTATCGATCATTGTGAACTTGTATCAGGGATTGTATAAGAGAGTAAATATGTGTTAGTATATGTTTCAATAAGTAAGGTGTGTTTAACTGTATAGTTGAAGAAATGGAGGTGAGATTGTTTCTTTGCATGACTGACTGGGTGTGTGAGTAACTCCATGGATGAGTGGCAGTGTGTGAGTGTCTGTATACACTGAGTGTATCTAAGGTTATATTAGAGTCTGAAGAGGTTTATCGTATTAGCACAAGAATGATGTCAAATGAGATGTCATCAGTGATGTCATCAGTGATGTCATTTGAGATGTCATCAGTGATGTCATCAGTGATGTCACTGACCATGTCATGAATGATGTAATATGTGACATGATCAGCAGTGGATTGCGGGTGCGCGATATATAGTTAGTGCAACTAACTATATATGGAATTTCAATGGTTTTGTGTGAGTAAAATAAGGTTTTCTAAATGCTAATTCCTAACTATATATGGTCTATAACCTATGGTTTTTTCAGTGAATTTTCAAGGTTTTGTAAATGCTAATTCCTAACTATATATGGTCTATAACCTATGGTTTTTTCTGTGAATTTCATTGGTTTTTTAACAGCTAATATCTGTAGCTGTAAAATGTATTCTTCTTTAAATCCAAGAATATATTTTATATGTTTATGAATAATTTTTTTTTTAAATATTTTTTTTTCTTCGTTCCCGCTTCGCGAATCGGGAAGCTTCCCGTTAGCTGACCTTGATGCCGCGAAATAGACCGCGAGCCGGTAAACGTTTCTTTACCGCAAGTGCCGCGTTAGAAAACAACATCGTGACGCCTCCCGTCCGCATGACGTTTCACGTTGTCGCGTGATACGTCATATGACGTGCTACGTTAGCGAACTGGTAAGCGAAGCGAGTCGCAAAGCGCAGGTTTCTGGAAGCAAACCGGGAGGCCCTGCAAAGCGCTTAACGTAAACACAGCAAGTCATGTGACTTGGTAATAACACTTTTCATTGGTTCATTTTACTTTTGGTTTCCTAATGATGTAAGACTAGGTCATATAATCTAAAATGAACACTTTTGATTGGTTGAGAACTCTTGTTTTTCCCAAATGATGAAAATCCCTCCTTCTTTCCTCACTCTGACTTTCATCATTGTGAGAGAAAGACCCTTTGTGATCACTGAGCAATGGCTTCTTTAGTAGCTTCAGCTGGTGCTTCCCCACCACCTCCACCACATCCAAGGAAGAGTGGAACACCTGCTCAAGTTATAATTCAACAAGAAGAGGAAGAAGAGGAAGAGGAAGAAGAGCAAGAAGAGAGGCAGTTTTTGCCTGAGCAGCCCAGGACGTCTCACCGGAAAGAAAACTTCATTTGGCAATTTTTTAAAATTCCCAAAGGTCAGAAAAAAGTAAATGCAAGATACGTAACTTGCCTTATATGTCAAGATAGACTGTCCAGAGGGACCGACAAAAAATACAGTTTCGGAAACTACACAATGCATCGCCATATGACTAGGTGGCATCCTAACAACTACAGTGCTGCACAGTTTCGGAACGACCTAGATAATCTCCCTATTATGGCCAGAAGATCTGTTGTACCGGAAGTAACGGGACCAGAGGGCAGGGAGATGGTGCCAAATATACAAATGAGATTTGGTGAAGTAAAACACACCTGCGTATATTGCGATGGATTCATTTCCTACGGAAAAAGAAGCATCACTCTGATCAACAGAGCTATTGACTATCATATGCAAGTTTGTACGAAACGCCCAAAATAATAAATACTTCTTTTTTTGTTTTGTTGCTCCTGTTGAGCCCTTTACAATGAATCGTTTTCATTGCCCCCTCCAAGAAAAACCCCCAAAAATATAAAACTGTTCAGAAAAATTCAAAAAAAGTAAAAAAATGTTCCGAAAAATAATAAAAACAATATAAAACAACAAAAACAATAAAAAAAAAGTTCTTTTCAGAACTACCTCCCCGTTATTAAAAAATTGGTACAATATTTGGAACTGTGCCAACCTCTATTTCTCTTAGTTCGCTTCCCAGTTCGCTCGCCGGTACGCGAACCGGAAGCGAACCAAAAACAGTAAGTATAAGGGAAGGAAACAGACACTTATGTTAAAAGAAAGACAGCTATAGGGGAGTAAACTAGAGATACTATTACCCGTAATCCACTGCTGATGATGTCACATATTACATCATTCATGACATGCTCAGTGACATCATCAGCAGAGGATTGCGGGTTTTTTGGCAACGTGCCTTATCCACGGTTTAATAACGCTGCCTTTTGCTTTATATAAGTTTTCAAATTGTATGAAATATATACCAATAGGTCGTTATGAACCTTTAGGTAGTGCTTTTCTTCATGAGGTCTGGTCGCTTCCATACACATACAGATGTTTCAAAGATGATCAAGAAGTTTATCTGAATGGAGAGGAATGCACTGAGACGCCAGATCATTCACTAATGTGTAGGCACATACAGTTACACGGTTCATGCAACAAACACCGACCAAATATGGCTTGCGTGTTGCAAGGCACGCCAGTTCCTGCTATCATCCCCACGTTCAAGTTGTTGGAAAATGGTAGTTATTTGATGCTCAATAATGAAGATTGTTCTGAGTTAAATAAAAGTATTCCTTTTATCGTAACAGTAAGTGAACGGGTTATTTGCTGCAGAAATGTTCTATTTCCTCCCACACATGAACATAGGGAGTTTTCAATCTGGCCACAAATACCAACCTTGGGACAGATTTCAACGGCATGGCAAGAATAAGAGCTCTTTTGTCTCAGAGAGAGGTGGCCTTGAGTTCAGCCCGTGAAACTTTCGTGCTTCACATAGCGAACACCCGTACAGAGGTGCACACCCTTTTCAATTCAGATTTGCCTTTCAATTTCAGCAAGATGGTTCCGACTATCTTTAACGCATCCTCCACAAAGGCCCTGGCGCACTTTTTTTAAGTTGTTACCAGTGGTCTCGTGACTTCATTTGAGAAAATCTTTGGAGTCATCCCTGCTTCCTTTCATTCTATTTTCTCCACTCTGGTTCGTGGATTGGCATTTTTACTTGCATTACCAGCGGACGCTCTTGTGCTTTTTTACATTTTTAAATATGGATGTCCCTCCTATGCAACCTCCCACCCTGCAGCTGCTGACACTGTTCCGCAATCGCATGCTAGAATATTATGGCACAATGCCGTTGGCGATATTAAGCACGGCATATGGATTATCTTTTCGATTCTCCTACTTCACCTGTGTCCAGCCTGTATTTCACTGCCTGACCTGTGATTTCGATTGGGCCATTGATTTGTGTCTCTGCGGACCGGTTTCTCCTGACGTCGACTTTAATCAGCTGATGACTCCTATCATTACTCACGAGTTGGTTTGTCCTGGCGAAAGGATTATGGCTGTGGCATTGATGCATGGACTACTTGGTCCCTGGAATTTACTGGCGGCAGCACAGTCTTTCTTGGAACAGAGCTTTCTTGAAAACCCACCGAGCTGTCCTCTGATGGTGATAGAGGATCCGGTGCTGGGAGAGCACGTATGTTCTTTTCCGCTTTTAAATTGGATGGCTGAACTGTTTTCGGATGAAGACGGTGACTTCCTATTGGAGGCTGTTGCAGCTTATTTTGCATACACAGTTATGTCATAGACCTTTTTCATGTTTGATATGCTGAGTACTAGCATTTCATTGACAATTCATTGACTTATTTGTCAAGTTTTTATTATTTACCTTGCCTATTGGCTTAAGACTCGATAAAGTACTTGGCTGTTTTATTTTTCTTTAGCATTAAATTTTCCTAGTTTTTAATGCTTTACCTTGCGGACCGTCCACATATAAACTTGCAATCTGCTCTCATGAGATGGCACTTCTATTATCTTATTCAGTTCGTTTCCGGATCATGGGGAGGTGTCATCTAGGTCCTGGATATCTTTACACCGTGTTAAGTTAGCATGGGCTCATTACCGGTTTAAACGCCATTTTTCCTTTTTTGCAACTTCTGAACACGACACTTAGTTGTTGCTTTAGCTTTCCACCTAGTAGTTCATCGTGGTTTACATGAGAATAATATGTTATTGCTCTACTATCTGCTTTGCTTGTTAAACTATATCTGTACAGCGAGTGCTAAAGTTTCAAGAACAACACGATACAGAATTGTTATGAGGTCTGATCTCCACGACTTCATACTCATAACATAAGTGCAACTTCTGCCAATTCTGGGCATGAGGCGGGTTTTATATTGCTTTGCCGAACACACATACACAACAGTTGATGCGGTTCACATGAAGAGAGAGCTGCTGTATGCTGATGTGATTCCTTCAAATCTAAGACACTAAAGTATGGGCACGCCCTAAACCAACACAAAGAGACCTTCTTAGCAAATAATATAATATGTGTATTAGGGAGGGTGAGATATAAGCAGCCGCGGGCCGTGGAGGGAGTTACGGTGAGGCAGGGAGGCGGGGAGGGGGAGAAGCAGGGTGGAGCCCTCTCTACCTTGCCCCTCCCCCTCCCCGCCTCCCTGCCCCACCGTAACTCCCTCCACGGCCCGCGGCTGCTTATAAGTGTTGCTAACTCTTATTCATTTACAGCATGTTAACATACTATCACCATTCGCTTTTTATGTACTAGTAACTATGCTGGTAATTTTGCTACTGATAATATGTGTACTTGTATTATCTAAGATACTACGCCTGAGAAGACGGCATTAGTAAATAAACATTTCAAATACACATGTGTTCTTCTTAACTCCATGTTCTGGTTTCTAAGAAATATATAACGACCGACTGTTCATGAGTTCCACGTATCCTGAGGTACTATAAGTTCATATTCTGGATTGTCTAAACATTGAGAGTTTGTTATATCCAATGTGACACTGTACCTAGCTTGCTAAGGAGTTTTTGATTACTAACGTGAGTTTTGGGACACCCTAATTCGCCGAGGTTCCAATCCTCTGTCCACAGTTCTGTGTGAGAACAGAAACCCTGCGACAGGGGCACCCCCGACCCTTGCTGGAGCTTCATCACACTTGCGATACAACTCCAGCAATGCGCCACCTTTACGGCACAGATACATCACGCATCTGTGCTGTTTTTGCCCCATAATGCGCCGCATTGTAAATGCAGCACACCATAGGTGACGGAACAGCGGCACAGAATGACTAACACATCCCTGGTGATGCGCCAGTCATCATAAATGTATCCCTATGCTTCTTATCTTGTTAGAGATGAACCGCCATATGTATCATCAAAGTTTTTTGCATTTCCTAAATAGCGAACTTTAAGGAATAAATAGCGATTCTTTACCATTCCTAGTTTGCGATTAGCTATTTGCTAATTACAAATTACCCATTCATTTCCTTCATTTCCATAGGGCGGTTGGACTCACTTTTAGCTCGAACGGCTGAATGGATTTCCAGGAAACTTGGCAAAATTGTAGGGACTGGTAGCCCGATGTGCCTTTGCTATGTCTCAAGATATATGCTCCAGTGGTTTTTACGAAAATTAACTTTGAAAAATATATATTGGGCTACATTGGCCTATATATATGTTGGAGCCCAAATGTAGCCCAATGTAGCCCAATGAAGCCCAATGTAGCCCAATGTAGCCCAAAGATGGCCGCCAGACACACAAAAAAACAAATGTAGCCCAAATATCAGCCAGATGTAGCCCAACTATAGCCCAGTGACAGAATGACCAATCAGCTTCGCAAACCTCCGTTACGTGAAGCGGAGCGCTGTTACAGATATATATCTTTTTTTGAACGTTAATTTCTCAAAATCCACTGGAGCACATATATTGAGACCTAGCAAAGGCACATCGGGCTACCAGTCCCTAATATTTTGCCAAGTTTCGTGCAAATCCATTCAGCCGTTCGATTATTATTATTATTATTTTTTTTTGCCCCGCGGGGCCCTTTTAAAACCTCCACATCAAACCTAGGAGGTCAGCGAGGATCTACTATGCCCCCTTATAGTTATTTCCCCCTTTGTTTTGATCTCCTCTTGTCTCTCGATCCTACCGAGAGACAAGATGGCGGCCGCTACGGACTGTTTGTAATGTTGACAGACGCCGGAGAACCAATCAGCTTCGCTTCACAAAGCTCCGTTGCGCGAAAAGTACGCGTCCTGGGCCGCTGCCCAGTCCGCTGTTACAGATATATATCTTTTTTTAAACGTTAATTTCTCAAAATCCACTGGAGCACATATATTGAGACCTACAAAAGGCACATCGGGCTACCAGTCCCTACAATTTTGCCAAGTTTCGTGCAAATCCATTCAGCCGTTCGGGCTAAAAGTGAGGCCAACCGCCCTATGGAAATTAACATGGGAAAAACGCGTTTTGGGACCCCCCTTTTTTCTCGGCCCCCCCTTGACGAACCCCCCCAAAATTTTCAGGTGCTGCTCAGAAACAAAATGTGCCATTTTCCTGAAAATTTCAGCCAATTCCGTCCACAAACGCCAAAGTTATTAGACATAGAATTTTCAAAAATCCCATAGGGAAAAAATCCTAACTATATATACCTACTGGCGACCGCCAGTAGGTAATATATATATATATATATATATATATATATATATTCACTGAAAAAAACCATAGGTTTCACACCAGTTATAGTTAGGAATTGGCATTTAAAAAAACCTATTAAATTCACTGAAAAAACCATAGGTTTGACACCAGTTATAGTTAGCTGGACATTTTACTGACATAAAACCATTGAAATTCCCACGTTATAGTTATATAACTTGCACGCCTGCAATGCACTGCTGATGACGTCACATATTACATGACTCATGACATGGTCAGTGACATCACTCATGACATCACTGATGACACCATCCAGTGAATGTGTGTCTTTCTGAAAAATAAATATGTTTTATATATGTATATGTAAAGGTCAATGGAAGAATAAATGTTTAAATAAGTGTCTAAATGGATGTTTTTTTTTTAAATTGATTGGTTAACTGGCTTATTATGCTATTATGTTTGTATCAGTGTTTCACTTTGTGTGTAAGTGGCTGCATGGGTTGGTGAGTAGCTACATGTGTGTGTATATGGGTTATTAGATGTTTTTTTTAGTATCAGTATGAGTGTGTGTATGGTTTGGTGGGGGTGTTACTTAACACATAGATGCATCAATGACTGACTCACTGTTTGTATGTGTTTTGAAGACAGCATATGTGCAGGACGGTATTGGTGGATGAGTGTGTATATGTGTGTGTTAGTGAGTGAATGACTGTCTCACTAGTGTCTTTATCAGTAACTACATATGTTTTAATCTAGTATATGTGAGTATTGATGTATATAAGTGAGTATATGTGAGAGTGAGAGATTGAAAGAGTTCTTGTTTAAATAAGTATGTGTTTCTATAAGTGATTGTTTAAGAGAGTAAGTATGTGTAAGTTTCCTTAGAAGTAAGATGGTAGTGTGTGTATAGCTGTATATGCAAATAAATGGATGTTCAATAGTTTATTTGCATGTGTGATTATGTGTGTGAGTAACTTTTGGATGACTGTCGGTGTGTAACAGGATGTATAGGTGTTTCACTACATATGATGAGTGAATATATGTATGAGTGACTATATAGAACTGTTGGTGAATGAGTGGATGTATATATAGATGGTGGTATTACTGAATTGGTTGTTGTAACTGGTATGGGTATCTCTATTTTTTTGAAAATGTTAGTTTCTATTTTTGAATATGTGTTTCAAGGGTTACATTACACTGAAAGGAGGTCTGTCCCTCTGTCACAAGGATGGTGTCATCAGTGATGTCATGAGTGATGTCACTGACCATGTCATGAGTGATGTAATATGTGATGTCATCAGCAGTGCATTGCATGCGCTCAAGTTATAGTGAGTCCAACTAACTATAACGTGGGAATTTCAATGGTTTTATGTCAGTAAAATTTCCAGCTAACTATAACTGGTGTCAAACCTATGGTTTTTTCAGTGAATTTAATAGGTTTTTTAAATGCTAATTCCTAACTATAACTGGTGTGAAACCTATGGTTTTTCAGTGAATTTCATAGGTTTTTCAAATGCTAATTCCTAACTATATAAGACCTGAAAGCTATCCAGGAATGTCCAGTATGCGCCAGGGGACTGCATTGCAGAGAGGTGTAATGAAGCCATGCCCCTTTTTACACCTCTCTGCAACGCAGCCCCCGTGCATGTTTGAAGAGGGGGAACTATTTCCCCTTGCATACTGGGGGCCCCTGGGGGCCAACTAGCCCACCTGGAACCTCCAGTATGCGCCAGGGTGCTGCATTGCAGAGGTGTAATGAGGCTATGCCCCTTGTTACACCTCTCTGCAACGCAGCCCCCTGCCGCGTTTGCAGAAGGGGAACTAATTCCACTTGCATACTGGGGGTTCCTGGGGGCCAACTAGCCCACAAGGAGCCTCCAGTATGCGCCAGCGGGCTGCATTGCAGAGAGGTGTAATGAGGCCACACCCTTTTTTACACCTCTCTGCAACGCAGCCCATGTGCATGTTTGAAGAGGGGGAACTAATTCTCCTTGCATACTAGGGGACCCTGGGGGCCAACTAGCCCACCTGGAACCTCCAGTATGGCCAGGGGGCTGCATTGCACAGAGGTGTAATGAGGCTATGCCCCTTTTTACACCTCTCTGCAACGCAGGCCACTGGGGCGTTTGCAGAGGGGGGACTAATCCCCTTGCCTACTGGGGGTCCCTGGGTCATATCTGCCCAAACACCGATATTCCGAACGATTGAAAATGACTTTTCTTGAGAAACATTTGGATTTGTATTATCATGTCCTATACTATGGAATTTTTGAAAGACTGACTTTGAGGATGCTATAAATTACTCAAGTCTGCCCAAATTGTGTGGGTAAAATTGATACCTAGTCACTTTGAATAAGAATGTACTTACGTCTCGTCTAACATTTGGAAGAAATATCTAGTTATATAACAACAGGATACCGACATAACTTGAAGGAAATAAGAACGCCCTGAAGAAGTTCTGTTGTACAGAACGAAACGTTTCGGCTGGCTGTGGTACATAAACTTAAGGAAAACAAAAGCATTTGAATATACACCAAGATTCAGCGCTTCAATAAGGACTCTAAGTGATATGATTTGATTGGACTTATTTTGCAAGTGGTGCTGTGCCAAACTTTTGAATATTCTCCACTACTCTCTACTACTTACTCTCTCCTACTCCACTACTCTCAAATACCCACTCTCTACTACTCATTTTCTACTACTCTACTTCTCTCCACTACTCTCTCTCTACTACTCACTCCCTACTACTCACTATCTACTACTCTCTACTACTCACTCTTTACTACTCACTCTCTACTACTCTCTCTCTACTACTCACTCTTTACTACTCACTCTATACTACTCTCTACTACTCACTCTCTACTCCTCACTCTCTACTACTCTCTACTACTCACTCTCTACTACTCTCTCTCTACTACTCACTCTCTACTACTTGCTCTACTACTCACTCTCTACTACTCTCTACTACTCACTCTCTACTACTCACTCTCTACTACTCTCTACTACTCAATCTTTACTACTCTCTACTGCTCACTCTCTACTGCTCTCTACTACTCACTCTACTACTTACTCTCTACTACTCTTTACTACTCACTCTCTACTACTCTCTATTACTCACTCTACTATTCACTCTATTACTCTCTACTACTCACTCTCTGCTACTCTCTCTACTGCTCTCTACTACTCTCTACTACTCACTCTCTACTCTCTATTACTCACTCTCTACTCTCTACCTCTCTACCTCTCTCTACTTCTCTCTCTACTAGTCGCTACCTCTCTACCGCTACCTCTCTACCTCTACCTCTCTACCTCTCTACCTCTACCTGTCTTCCTCTCTCTACACGCACACATATACACATATATATATGCATATGCATTTATATATATATGTATGTGTATGTATATATATTACCTACTGGCGGTCGCCAGTAGGTAGTTATAGTTAGGATAGTTTTCTATAGGAAATCCGCAACATTCTATTGGGAATAACTTTGGCGCCGGTTGAAGAATCTGCCTGTAATTTTCCTTAAATTTGCCTTGCTGCGCTCCTTCCCTGAAAGGTTGGGGGGATTCGTCAAGCGGGGGCCGAGATAAAAGGGGGGTCCCAAAACGTGTTTCCCCATGTTAATTTCCATAGGGCGGTTGGACTCACTTTTAGCCCGAACGGCTGAATGGATTTCCACAAAACTTGGCAAAATTGTAGGGACAGGTAGCCCGATGTGCCTTTGCTATGTCTCAAGATATGTGCTCCAGTTGATTTTGAGTAATTTAGGTTAAAAGAAATATATATATATGGGCGGAGCCTAACCACACATCTGATCTGATTGGCTGTCAGCACTTCATCCAAGAAGTGTTGGCAGCCATCTTGGGACCAATATACATGATAGCACCTCATTAAAAAGCATTGTAGTTAATAGAGGGTTTTAGGACTTTAGTTACATTATAAATCATTTGTTGATGGTACCATACTCATTTTAGGAATTGTGGTGTGTTCTAAGGTGATTTTACCATGTGAAAAAGCATTCTGCTGTGATATCATGAATCATGTTTGAAAGAAAACTAATATCTCATGATTTTCCCACAGTGGTTTGGAAGGGGATCTATAAGCTAAACTGAAAGCATATTTTCTGTAAATTCACATTATCTTTCTCAGTCATGTGAGAATGAAGTCTGACATTCTCAGTAAAACATGTACATCCAACAAGGACAGAGGCTGTCAGTTGATTCCTTTGTGTTCTACTGCAGCCTCCTACAGTGTTCTAAAGAACAACTAGAGCGCTAACAGTCCTACTTATTACAAAGGTATAGCACACCTGAAGCCATCGTGATGGGAATAAAGTGGTAACTCTTAAAACATTTAATTTAAAAAGGAACAAAATGAGGGGGTATATTATGCCATAGAAAGTATTATTAGTGCTGCAGAAAGAAAAATTAGGGCACATTTTGAGTGACTTCTCAAATCCTCTTCTGTTTCATTAAAAAATTCTGACATGCAGTCTCCCAAGATGGCCACCAGAGACAAAAGAGCCCAAATGTAGCCCAAATATCACCCAGATGTAGCCCAAGTATAGCCCAATGACAGAATGTCCCAGAGTGTTCTAAAGAACAACTAGAGCGCTAACAGTCCTACTTATTACAAAGGTATGGCACACCTGAAGCCATCTTGATTGGAATAAAGTGGTAACTCTTAAAACATTTAATTTAAAAAGGAACAAAATGAGGGGGTGTATTTTGCAATAGAAAGTATGATTAGTGCTGCAGAAAGAAAAATTAGGGCACATTTTGAGTGACTTCTCAAATCCTCTTCTATTTCATTAAAAAAATTCTGACATGCAGACTGAAACATGCACTTTGAATACCAGCAGCAGACTTCCCTGGTTAGCAGTAGCTTTACTACAGTGATCTAATGAGCAACTAGAGTGCTAACATTCAGAATTTATGGCAAATGCGTGACACATCTGAATGCCTTCTTGATGGAACCAAAGTAAACAAGCATTGAAAATGCAATAGATTTGGCCCTCGTTTAAGTTAAAGCCATTCTGTTTGTAATGAGGTGGCTTTTTAGCTTTGCTTTTATTAGTGTTTTTTAAACTTTCATGTAAATACCATGCATCTGTATGCATATATGTATATGTATGCATGCATTTATATTTGTATTTATATAGATATACAGATTATATATGTTTATATATGTATGTATATATATATATATACATACACATACATTACCTACTGGCGGTCGCCAGTAGGTATATATAGTTAGGATTTTTTCTCTATGGGATTTTTGAAAATTCTATGTCTAATAACTTTGGCGTTTGTGGACGGAATTGGCTGAAATTTTCAGGAAAATGGCACATTTTGTTTCTGAGCAGCCCTTGAAAATTTGGGGGGGGTTCGTCAAGGGGGGTCGAGGAAAAAGGGGGGTCCCAAAACGTGTTTTTAACATTGAGTTTTCCATAGGGCGGTTGGCCTCACTTTTAGCCCGAACGGCTGAATGGATTTGCACGAAACTTGGCAAAATTGTAGGGACTAGTAGCCCGATGTGCCTTTTGTAGGTCTCAATATATGTGCTTCAGTGGATTTTGAGAAATTAACGTTCAAAAAAAGATATATATCTGTAACAGCGGACCGGGAAGCGCTCCGGTTCGCGGACTTTTCGCGCAACGGAGCTTTGTGAAGCGAAGCTGATTGGTTCTCTGCCGTCTGTAAACATTCCAAACAGTCCGTAGCAGCCGCCATCTTGTCTCTCGGTAGGATCGAGAGACAAGAGGAGGCCAAAGCGAAGGGGCAAATGACCATAAGGGGGCATAGTAGATCCTCGCTGACCCCCTAGGTTTGATGTGGAGGTTTTAAAAGGGCCCCGCGGGGCAAAAAAAATAAATAATAATAATAATCGAACGGCTGAATGGATTTGCACGAAACTTGGTAAAATATTAGGGACTGGTAGCCCGATGTGCCTTTGCTAGGTCTCAATATATGTGCTCCAGTGGATTTTGAGAAATTAATGTTCAAAAAAAGATATATATCTGTAACAGCGCTCCGCTTCGCGTAACGGAGGTTTGCGAAGCTGATTGGTCATTCTGTCACTGGGCTATAGTTGGGCTACATCTGGCTGATATTTGGGCTACATTTGTTTTTTTTGTCTCTGGCGGCCATCTTTGGGCTACATTGGGCTACATTGGGCTTCATTGGGCTTCATTGGGCTACATTGGGCTACATTTGGGCTCCAACATATATATAGGCCAATGTAGCCCAATATATATTTTTCAAAGTTAATTTTTGTAAAAACCACTGGAGCATATATCTTGAGACATAGCAAAGGCACATCGGGCTACCAGTCCCTACAATTTTGCCAAGTTTCGTGGAAATCCATTCAGCCGTTCGAGCTAAAAGTGAGTCCAACCGCCCTATGGAAATGAAGGAAATGAATGGGTAATTTGTAATTAGCAAATAGCTCATCGCAAACTAGGAATGGTAAAGAATCGCTATTTATTCCTTAAAGTTCGCTATTTAGGAAATGCAAAAAACTTTGATGATACATATGGCGGTTCATCTCGAACAAGATAAGAAGCATAGGGATAGATTTATGATGACTGGCGCATCACCAGGGATGTGTTAGTCATTCTGTGCCGCTGTTCCGTCACCTATGGTGTGCTGCATTTACAATGCGGCGCATCATGGGGCAAAAACAGCACAGATGCGTGATGTAACTGTGCCGTAAAGGTGGCGCATTGCTGGAGTTGTATCGCAAGTGTGATGAAGCTCCAGGAAGGGTCGGGGGTGCCCCTGTCGCAGGGTTTCTGTTCTCACACAGAACTGTGGACAGAGGATTGGAACCTCGGCGAATTAGGGTGCCCCAAAACTCACCTTAGTACTCAAAAACCCCTTAGCAAGCTAGGTACAGTGTCACATTGGATATAACAAACTCTCAATGTTTAGACAATCCAGAATATGAACTTATAGTACCTCAGGATACGTGGAACTCATGAACAGTCGGTCGTTATATATTTCTTAGAAACCAGAACATGGAGTTAAGAAGAACACATGTGTATTTGAAATGTTTATTTACTAATGCCGTCTTCTCAGGCGTAGTATCTTAGATAATACAAGTACACATATTATCAGTAGCAAAATTACCAGCATAGTTACTAGTACATGAAAAGCGAATGGTGACAGTATGTTAACATGCTGTAAATGAATAAGAGTTATCAACACTTATAAGCAGCCACGGGCCGTGGAGGGAGTTACGGTGGGGCAGGGAGGCGGGGAGGGGGAGGGGCAGGGTGGAGAGGGCTCCACCCTGCCCCTCCCCCTCCCCGCCTCCCTGCCCCACCGTAACTCCCTCCATGGCCCGCGGCTGCTTATATCTCACCCTCCCTAATACACATAATATATTATTTGCTAAGAAGGTCTGTTTGTGTTGGTTTAGGGCGTGCCCATACTTTAGTGTCTTAGATTTGAAGGAATCACATCAGCATACACCAGCTCTCTCTTCATGTGAACCGCATCAACTGTTGTGTATGTGTGTTCGGCAAAGCAATATAAAACCCGCCTCATGCCCAGAATTGGCAGAAGCTGCACTTATGTTATGAGTATGAAGTCGTGCAGATCAGACCTCATAACAATTCTGTATCGTGTTGTTCTTGAAACTTCAGCACTCGCTGTACAGATATAGTTTAACAAGCAAAGCAGATAGTAGAGCAATAACATATTATTCTCATGTAAACCACGATGAACTACTAGGTTGAAAGCTAAAGCAACAACTAAGTGTCGTGTGCAGAAGTTGCAAAAAAGGAAAAATGGCGTTTAAACCGGTAATGAGCCCATGCTAACTTAACACGGTGTAAAGATATCCAGGACCTAGATGACACCTCCCCATGATCCGGAAACGAACTGAATAAGATAATAGAAGTGCCATCTCATGAGAGCAGATTGCAACTTTATATGTGGACGGTCCGCAAGGTAAAACATTAAAAACTAGGAAAATTTAATGCTAAAGAAAAATAAAACAGCCAAGTACTTTATCGAGTCTTAAGCCAATAGGCAAGCTAAATAATAAAAACTTGACAAATAAGTCAATGAATTGCCAATGAAATGCTAGTACTCAGCATATCAAACATGAAAAAGGTCTATGACATAACTGTGTATGCAAAATAAGCTGCAACAGCCTCCAATAGGAAGTCACCGTCTTCATCCGAAAAGAGTTCAGCCATCCAATTTAAAAGCGGAAAAGAACATACGTGCTCTCCCAGCACCGGATCCTCTATCACCATCAGAGGACAGCTCGGTGGGTTTTCAAGAAAGCTCTGTTCCAAGAAAGACTGTGTTGCCGCCAGTAAATTCCAGGGACCAATTAGTCCATGCATCAATGCCACAGCCATAATCCTTTCGCCAGGAAAAACCAACTCGTGAGTAATGATAGGAGTCATCAGCTGATTAAAGTCGACGTCAGGAGAAACCGGTCCGCAGAGACACAAATCAATGGCCCAATCGAAATCACAGGTCAGGCAGTGAAATACAGGCTGGACACAGGTGAAGTAGGAGAATCGAAAAGATAATCCATATGCCGTGCTTAATATCGCCAACGGCATTGTGCCATAATATTCTAGCATGCGATTGCGGAACAGTGTCAGCAGCTGCAGGGCGGGAGCTTGCACAGGAGGGACATCCATATTTAAAAATGTAAAAAAGCACAAGAGCGTCCGCTGGTAATGCAAGTAAAAATGGCAATCCACGAAGCAGAGTGGAAAAAATAGAATGAAAGAAAGCAGGGATGACTCCAAAGATTTTCTCAAATGAAGTCACGAGACCACTGGTAACAACTTTAAAAAAGTGCGCCAGGGCCTTTGTGGAGGATGCGTTAAAGATAGTCCGAACCATCTTGCTGAAATGGAAAGGCAAATCTGTATTGAAAAGGGTCTGCACCTCTGTACGGGTGTTCGCTATGTGAAGCACGAAAGTTTCACGGGCCGAACTCAAGGCCACCTCTCTCTGAGACAAAAGAGCTCTTATTCTTGCCATGCCGTTGAAATCTGCTCCCAAGGTTGGTATTTGTGGCGAGATTGAAAACTCCCTATGTTCATGTGTGGGAGGAAATAGAACATTTCTGCAGCAAATAACCCGTTCACTTACTGTTACGATAAAAGGAATACTTTTAATTAACCCAGAACAATCTTCATTATTGAGCATCAAATAACTACCATTTTCCAACAACTTGAACGTGGGGATGATAGCAGGAACTGGCGTGCCTTGCAACACGCAAGCCATATTTGGTCGGTGTTTGTTGCATGAACCGTGTAACTGTATGTGCCTACACATTAGTGAATGATCTGGCGTCTCAGTGCATTCCTCTCCATTCAGATAAACTTCTTGATCATCTTTGAAACATCTGTATGTGTATGGAAGCGACCAGACCTCATGAAGAAAAGCACTACCTAAAGGTTCATAACGACCTATTGGTATATATTTTATACAATTTGAAAACTTATATAAAGCAAAAGGCAGCGTTATTAAACCGTGGATAAGGCACGTTGCCAAAAAACCCGCAATCCTCTGCTGATGATGTCACTGAGCATGTCATGAATGATGTAATATGTGACATCATCAGCAGTGGATTACGGGTAATAGTATCTCTAGTTTACTCCCCTATAGCTGTCTTTCTTTTAACATAAGTGTCTGTTTCCTTCCCTTATACTTACTGTTCTTTTTTTAAAAAAAAATTTTTGGTTCACTTCCGGTTCGCGTACCGGCGAGCGAACTGGGAAGCGAACTACGAGAAATAGAGGTTGGCACAGTTCCAAATATTGTACCAATTTTTTAATAACGGGGAGGTAGTTCTGAAAAGAACTTTTTTTTAATTGTTTTTGTTGTTTTATATTTTTTTTATTATTTTTCTGAACATTTTTTTTACTTTTTTTGAATTTTTCTGAACAGTTTTTGTACTCTATTTAACACTGGGTGAAACAGAGGTTATATTAAAATGTGAGGAGATGCATTGTATTGTCACATGAATGATATCATCAGTGATGTGGTCATTGATGTCAAATGAGATGTCATCAGTGATGTCATCAGTGATGTCATTTGAGATGTCATCAGTGATGTCATCAGTGATGTCACTGACCATGTCATGAATGATGTAATATGTGACATCATCAGCAGTGTATTGCGGGTGCGCGATATATAGTTAGTGCAACTAACTATATATGGAATTTCAATGGTTTTGTGTGAGTAAAATAAGGTTTTGTAAATGGTAATTCCTAACTATATATGGTCTATAACCTATGGTTTTTTCAGTGAATTTTCAAGGTTTTGTAAATGCTAATTCCTAACTATATATGGTCTATAACCTATGGTTTTTTCAGTGAATATATATATAAATGCATATGCATATATATATGTGTATATGTGCGTGTAGAGAGAGGTAGAGAGGCAGAGGTAGAGAGGTAGAGAGGTAGAGGTAGAGAGGTAGCGGTAGAGAGGTAGAGACTAGTAGAACGAGAAGTAGAGAGAGGTAGAGAGGTAGAGAGTAGAGAGTGAGTAATAGAGAGTAGAGAGTGAGTAGTAGAGAGTAGTAGAGAGCAGTAAAGAGAGTAGCAGAGAGTGAGTAGTAGAGAGTAATAGAGTGAATAGTAGAGTGAGTAGTAGAGAGTGAGTAGTAGAGAGTAGTAGAGAGTAAGTAGTAGAGTGAGTAGTAGAGAGCAGTAGAGAGTGAGTAGTAGAGAGTAGTAAAGAGTGAGTAGTAGAGAGTAGTAGAGAGTGAGTAGTAGAGAGTGAGTAGTAGAGAGTAGTAGAGAGTGATTAGTAGAGTGAGTAGTAGAGAGTGAGTAGTAGAGAGAGAGAGTAGTAGAGAGTGAGTAGTAGAGAGTAGTAGAGAGTGAGAAGTAGAGAGTGAGTAGTAGAGAGTAGTAGAGAGTGAGTAGTAAAGAGTGAGTAGTAGAGAGAAAGTAGTAGAGAGTGAGTAGTAGAGAGTGAGTAGTAGAGAGTAGTAGATAATGAGTAGTAGGGAGTGAGTAGTAGAGAGAGAGTAGTAGAGAGTAGTAGAGTAGTAGAGAATGAGTAGTAGAGAGTGAGTATTTGAGAGTAGTGGAGTAGGAGAGAGTAAGTAGTAGAGAGTAGTGGAGAATATTCCCAAGTTTGGCACAGCACAACTTGCAAAATATGTCCAATCAAATCATATCACTTAGAGTCCTTATTGAAGCGCTGAATCTTGGTGTATATTCAAATGCTTTTATTTTCCTTAAGTTTATGTACCACAGCCAGCCGAAACGTTTCGTTCTGTACAACAGAACTTCTTCAGGGCGTTCTTATTTCCTTCAAGTTATGTCGGTATCCTGTTGTCATATAACTAGATATTTCTTCCAAATGTTAGACGAGACGTAAGTACATTCTTATTCAAAGTGACTAGGTATCAATTTTACCCACACAATTTGGGCAGACTTGAGTAATTTATAGCATCCTCAAAGTCAGTCTTTCAAAAATTCCAAAGTATAGGACATGATAATCCAAATCCAAATGTTTCTCAAGAAAAGTCATTTTCAATCGTTCGGAATATCAGTGTTGGGCAGATATGACCCAGGGACCCCCAGTATGCAAGGGGAATTAGTCCCCCCTCTGCAAACGCGCCAGTGGCCTGCGTTGCAGAGAGGTGTAAAAAGGGGCAAAGCCTCATTACACCTCTGTGCAATGCAGCCCCCTGGCCATACTGGAGGTTCCAGGTGGGCTAGTTGGCCCCAGGGACCCCTAGTATGCAAGGGGAATTAGTTCCCCCTCTTCAAACATGCACAGGGGCTGCGTTTCAGAGAGGTGTAAAAAAGGGTGTGGCCTCATTACACCTCTCTGCAATGCAGCCCCCTGGCGCATACTGGAGGCTCCTGGTGGGCTAGTTGGCCCCCCAGGGACCCCCAGTATGCAAGGGGAATTAGTCCCCTCTCTGCAAACGCGGCAGGGGGCTGCGTTGCAGAGAGGTGTAACAAGGGGCATAGCCTCATTACACCTCTGCAATGCAGCCCCCTGGCGCATACTGGAGGTTCCAGGTGGGCTAGTTGGCCCCCAGGGGCCCCCATTATGTAAGGGGAATTAGTTCCCCCTCTTCAAACAAGCACAGGGGCTGCGTTTCAGAGAGGTGTAAAAAAGGGTGTGGCCTCATTACACCTCTCTGCAATGCAGACCCCTGGCGCATACTGGAGGCTCCTGGTGGGCTAGTTGGCCCCCCAGGGACCCCCAGTATGCAAGGGGAATTAGTCCCCCCTCTGCAAACGCGGCAGGGGGCTGCGTTGCAGAGAGGTGTAACAAGGGGCATAGCCTCATTACACCTCTGCAATGCAGCCCCCTGGCGCATACTGGAGGTTCCAGGTGGGCTAGTTGGCCCCCAGGGGCCCCCATTATGTAAGGGGAATTAGTTCCCCCTCTTCAAACAAGCACGGGGGCTGCGTTGCAGAGAGGTGTAAAAAGGGGCGTGGCTTCATGCGACCTCCCTGCAATGCAGTCCCCTGGCGCATACTGGAGATTCCTGGATGGCTTTCAGGTCTTATATAGTTAGGAATTAGCATTAAAAAAACCTTTGAAATTCACTGAAAAAAACATAGGTTTCAGGCCTTATATAGTTAGGAATTAGCATTTAAAAAACCTATTAAATTCACTGAAAAAACCATAGGTTTGACACCAGTTATAGTTAGCTGGAAATTTTACTGACATAAAACCATTGAAATTCCCACGTTATAGTTAGTTGGACTCACTATAACTTGCGCGCCTGCAATGCACTGCTGATGACGTCACATATTACATCACTCATGACATGGTCAGTGACATCACTCATGACATCACTGATGACACCATCCAGTGAATGTGTGTGTTTCTGAAAAATAAATATGTGTTATATATGTATATGTAAAAGTTCATGGAAGAATACATGTTTAAATAAGGGTTTACATGGATGGTTTTTAAAAAAAATTTGATTGGTTCACTGGCTTATTAAGTGTATCTTAGTGTATACATATATTAGTGAGTAATGTTTAAATATTTAAATATATGGATTAGTGTTTCACTTTGTGTATAATTGGCTGCATGGGTTGGTGAGTAGCTACATGTGTATGTATATGGGTTATTAGATGTTTTTTTAATATCAATATGAGTGTCTATATGTTTGGTGGGGGTATTACTTAGAACATAGATGCATGAGTGACTGACTCTCTGTTTGTATGTGTTTTGAAGACAGCATATGTGCACGACTGTATGGGTAGATGACTGTGTATATGTGTGTGTTACTGACTGAATGACTGTCTCACTAGTGTCTTTATCAGTAACTACATATGTTTTATTGTAGTATATGTGAATATTGATGTATATAAGTGAGTATATGTGAGAGTAAGGGATTGTAAGAGTTCCTGTTTAAATAAGTATGTGTTTCTATAAGTGATTGTTTAAGAGAGTAAGTATGTGTAAGGTTCCTTAGAAGTAAGGTGGTAGTGTGTGTATAGCTGTATAAGCAAATAAATGGATGTTCAATAGTTTATTTGCATGTGTGAGTATGTGTGAGAGTTTCTTTTGGATGACTGTCGGTGTGTAACAGGATGTATAGGTGTATCACTACATATGATGAGTGAGTATACGTATGAGTGACTATATAGAACTGTTGGTGAATGAGTGGATGTGTATATAGATGGTGGAATTATTGAATTGGTTGTTGTAAGTGGTAGGGGTATCTCCATTTTTTTGAAAATTTTAGTTTCTGTTTTTGAATATGTGTTTCAAGGGTTACATTACAGTGAAAGGAGGTCTGTCACTCTGTCACAAGGATGGTGTCATCAGTGTTGTCATGAGTGATGTCACTGACCATGTCATGAGTGATGTAATATGTGACGTCATCAGCAGTGCATTGCAAGCGCAAGTTATAGTGAGTCCAACTAACTATAACGTGGGAATTTCAATGGTTTTATGCGAGTAAAATTTCCAGCTAACTATAACTGGTGGAAAACCTATGGTTTTTTCAGTGAACATATATATATATATATATATCACATATATATATATATATATATATACATATATATATATATATATATATATATATATATATATATATGTATATATATATATATATCTATATATCTATATATATATATATATATTTAAAGCTTCTTCATTTTCACGCGAAAGAAATCGGGCGCACTCCCTCTGTATACCACGGTTAGATTTATTACAATCTTTTCAGCATGAAAACCACACGATCTACGCGTTTTGGTGCTGCAAGCACCTTGCTCACGATCACCTTCCCATATTTTTTTCAAAACATTTAAAGCAATCAAAGGATTAGATGTTACATCACTTCCTGTTTCTCAATGCTGGGCATTGTGGATATTGTAGTTTTTATAATTTTTATGAAATAAAAAGAGTCTCTGGATATAGTTTTTTACCGTTCATTTTACACAGAAAATAATAAACCCTTATTTTCAGTATAGAACTCTTTTCATGTCTATGAAGCGACATTATTTTATAAATTCTGTTTTTTTCGTTTTTTGGCGTCTTTAACCATCAAGGTTGTTACTGTGTTTTCCAGTCCCTCTGGTGGGATTTGTCATCTTAACTCTGTTCTTTTTATTGGGGTTCTTCTTTTTCCATTTCTGATTTTGAATTTTTGGTTTAGAGCTTAACACTCTCTTCCCTTCTCATGTGTTCAATTATTTTTCAGAGATGAATATATAACTCCTCCGATTGATTGAGGCCATACGGACTTAAAGTTCTGAAATTTAGGATGTGGCGTGACTCCTTTTGCCTCAGGGCTTTTTCTCGATCTCCTCCACGAATGTTCTTTGGTATTTTTTCTGTCCCAAAGAATTTCAGTTTTAGCCAATCTCCATTGTGTTGTTGCTCCATGTATTTGGCCACCGCGTTTGCTCTGTCCTTATGTGTTGTAGCTCTTGCATGTTCATTATGCGTTTTTTTAATTCACCTTTTGTGCTGCCCACATACATTAGATGGCATGGACACTCAATTCCGTACACTGTGTACTCTGTCTTGCAGGTGGTTAGTTGACGTATTTCCCATTTTTTGTTGTTAGGCATTGGGACTTCCTTTGTCTGTTTAGCAATTTGGCACATTTTGCAACCATACCATTTGATGAAACCAGTGGTTTTGAGCCAATCCATTTTTTTGTCTTTTTTCATTTTGCAGTGACTATGGATCAGTTTATCCTTTAAGTTCGGTGCTCTTCTGTACGTCACAGTTGGATGTTTTCCCACTAATTTCCCCACTGTTTCGTCTAGATGTAAAATCTTCCAGTTCTTTCTCAGGATATGTACCAGCTCCCTACTATTTTCAGAGTAGTCAGTGATGAGCCTGATCGGTTCCTGTTCAATTTTGTTCTCATCTTCCTTTGAACGTTTCAAACATTCCGTTCTGGGTTTCTCGTTGGCTTTCTTACAACATTTCTCAATGTTGCCCTGATTGTATTTCCGATTTTTAAACCTCCTTTTTGTTGTGGCGCTGTGTTTTTGCCATTCAGTTTCTTCGCTACATATTCTTCTGATGCGAAGAAACTCCCCATATGGGATACTTGAGATCAGTGATGCTTGGTGGAAGCTTGTTGCTTCCAATGTTGCATTTGTAGCCGTGGCTTTTCTGTGCAGGGTTGTTTGGATGTGGTTATCCTTGATATAGATGCATGTGTCAAGGAATGTTACTTCTTTGTTGTTAATTTCATATGTGAAGTTCAGTCCTGTCATGCTGCCATTGATGATGTTGTAGTAATCTTCAAATTCCTCTGGTGTCCCATCCCACATGTTCAGAAGGTCATCTATAAACCTTATCCAGCACATGATCTTGCAGGTGAATTGGTCACTCTCCGGTGCCCAGGCAATTTTCTTTTTCCCAGTAGCCCATTGTGAGGCATGCATAGTTTGGGCTAAAGGAAAAACCCATTGCGGTTCAATTATTTTGCCGATATAGCTCCTCTCCGAATAGGAAGATGTTTTGTGACAAACACAGTTCAATCATATCCTGTAACATTTGGTTGTGATTTTTGAATTTGATGTTTCTGTCTTCCAAAAAGTGGTTACATGCTTTCATTCCAATGTCATTGTGTATATTCGTATACAGGGATACGACATCCATTAATATTAGTTGGTAATTTTCTTGCCATGGGGTATTTTCCAGTCTCCTCAATAGATCATTGGTGTCCTGTATATATGAGCTCAGTTGTATCACATATGGTTTGAGGAAGTAATCGATGTAATTCGAGATAGGTTCCAAAAGAGAGCCTTTAGCAGATAGAATTGGCCTCCCCGGGGGTTTCTTCTGATCTTTATGGACCTTTGGCAGGAAATAAATCGTAGCTGTTATTGGGTGATTGGTTGTTAGGTATTTTTGTTCATCATCGTCAATTAAGTTGTTTAGTTTCCATTGTCTTAATTTTTCATCTAGATTCTTCTTTATTTCAGGCGTAGGATTAGTTTTCAGCCTCTCATAATATTTGGTATCCTTCAATTGACGGTGTGCTTCAGTGATGTATGCACTCTTTTCCCAAATCACTATATTGTCCGCCATTTTTATTTCTATCTGATCATCATTGGTTAGGTTTCTTAGAGCTTCTCGTTCTTTCAAAGTCAAATTATCCTTATAGTTTGATCCCTTGATTTTATATAGGTCTTGGATCACAGCTTCTTGAAATATATCCACCTTGTTTCCTGCAGGTAACTGGGGATAGAATTTAGATTTTGGCTTCATCTTGCTGATGCCTGCTCCTGTTTGTGCAATTGCTTGACTGAGGGTTGTTTCATTTTCATCAGTTATATCCAGATTCAGTAGATTGGTGTATGCCTCCGCTTCTCTTACCATTAAGTTTGGAGTACTTTCTTCTCCCATTTGTGATCTTGGATTCTTTTTTATGATTTCCTCAAAAAACTTTGCCAATTTGATCTTCCTTACGTATAGATAGAGATTTATTCGAACTTGAGCCATGTTCATCTTTTTCTTTGGACAGAAATTAATGCCCCGTTTTAGAAGCATGGTTTCTGTCTCAGTAATTGTTCTTTTCGAGAGGTTGATGATTTGTAGTTCATCATTTATTTCCCCCTCTTCTGGCGCATGCTCCGTGATTCTGTGCCCACTTTCTCGGTTGATTGATTTGTTTCTTTTCCCCCTTCTTGTCTTTTTTGTTTGTTGTCCATTGTCGTCCTCGTCCCCTTCCTCTTGTTTGATTTTGTGCGCCCCGGTTCTGTTCCCACTGTCGTTGTTGTAACACGAGGCGCATATCCTCTAAAAAAGGCATTTTTTCGGTGTTTCTTGATGTACTTGGCTCACCCTCATTTCCTTCCGTTGATATCAGTGAGCACACAGAGGATGCACTGCTGGACATATTTGTTCCTCTATTTTTTGGGGATAGTAGTTTGAAAAAGTCATATTTCCTGGAGAAGGTAAATATACGACTCTCCTCATATTCCACGGTGTCACGGATGAATTTATTGTGTTTGCGCTCTCTTACTGTATCCTCATGTTTATCAATTTGGTTTTCCAGTTCTTCTTTGAATTTAATCATTTCATTGTTAAGTTTTAGTTGTGTGATTTCTTTCTCCATTTCATTGAGTTCTTCCTGTATCTTATTTAGGGCGATTTCAATGTGTTTCACCAATATTTCTACCAATCCCAATGATGATCTCAAGATGAATTCTCCCCATTCCTCCAATAACTCATTTTATGTATCTTGATGGCTTGGCATCAACATTATTCTCAAGCCTCTGGGGATCGTTTGTACTTCCAGATATTTTTTGAGTGTTATCAGTTCCCAAGATTTGTTTATCTCTTTGCGACTCAGTTTTTCCCACATTCTCAATTTACTTTTCACATCTGATTTGGGGGCATCCGCTTTAGTATTTTTTTCTCCCTTATCCTTTTCCGTATTTCCTTTCACAAACATCGTTGTCAATAATTCACTCCGTTTTGCTGCCCTTTGTTCCATTGTGTTTTCATTCGCTGATATTTCATATAGTTGTATTTATCGTGTTGCGTGGTAATGCAGGGATCGTACCGTTCATTTTACACAGAAAATAATAACCCCTTATTTTCAGTATAGAACTCTTTTCATGTCTATGAAGCGACATTATTTTATAAATTCTGTTTCTTTCGTTTTTTGGCGTCTTTAACCATCAAGGTTGTTACTGTGTTTTCCAGAACAGAGTTAAGATGACAAATCCCATCAGAGGGACTGGAAAACACAGTAACAACCTTGATGGTTAAAGACGCCAAAAAACGAAAAAAACTGAATTTATAAAATAATGTCGCTTCATAGACATGAAAAGAGTTCTATACTGAAAATAAGGGGTTATTATTTTCTGTGTAAAATGAACGGTAAAAAACTATACCCAGAGACTCTTTTTATTTCATAAAAATGATAAAAACTACAATATCCACAATGCCCAGCATTGAGAACAGGAAGTGATGTAACATCTAATCCTTTGATTGCTTTAAATGTTTTGAAAAAAATATGGGAAGGTGATCGTGAGCAAGGTGCTTGCAGCACCGAAACGCGTAGATCGTGTGGTTTTCATGCTGAAAAGATTGTAATAAATCTAACTGTGGTATACAGAGGGAGTGCGCCCGATTTCTTTCGCGTAAAAACGAAGAAGCTTTAAATACATAACGGCGAGGTTCTGCCGTAGGGTCACGCACCCACAACGAACGCTCAATGGCAGGGTAACCTGGAACCAGCGTGTGAAGATTGATTTTCACCCGACCGGAGTGAACGCTGACGAAGTAAAGGAGGCGGCAACAGCTTGGGACACACACACCGCTCTGCAAAGGAGGTAAGAGTGTGAATGTGTCAAGAAAAAGCTGACCCGCCCAATTTGATCTCACATAAGAAAAGCGAAGGTAGTCAGCTTGTGTCAGAAATGCAACACATTGGGGTTTAAAAAGATCGCGACTTGTACTTCATCACAGAAGAAAGCGTGCGAAAGCTACCTATTTGTTTAATGTGTGCGAGTACAATCCCTGCATTACCACGCAACACGATAAATACAACTATATGAAATATCAGCGAATGAAAACACAATGGAACAAAGGGCAGCAAAACGGAGTGAATTATTGACAACGATGTTTGTGAAAGGAAATACGGAGAAGGATAAGGGAGAAAAAAATACTACAGCGGATGCCCCCAAATCAGATGTGAAAAGTAAATTGAGAATGTGGGAAAAACTGAGTCGCAAAGAGATAAACAAATCTTGGGAACTGATAACACTCAAAAAATATCTGGAAGTACAAATGATCCCCAGAGGCATGAGAATAATGTTGATGCCAAGCCATCAAGATACATCAAATGAGTTTTTGGAGGAATGGGGAGAATTCATCTTGAGATCATCACTGGGATTGGTAGAAATATTGGTGAAACACATTGAAATCGCCCTAAATAAGATACAGGAAGAACTCAATGAAATGGAGAAAGAAATCACACAACTAAAACTTAACAATGAAATGATTAAATTCAAAAGAGAACTGGAAAGCCAAATTGATAAACATGAGGATACAGTAGGAGAGCGCAAACACAGTAAATTCATCCGTGACACCGTGGATTATGAGGAGGGTCGTATATTTACCTTCTCCAGGAAATATGACTTTTTCAAACAACTATCCCCAAAAAGTAGAGGAACAAATATGTCCAGCAGTGCATCCTCTGTGTGCTCACTGATATCAACGGAAGGAAATGAGGGTGAGCCAAGTACATCAAGAAACACCGAAAAAACGCCTTTTTTAGAGGATATGCGCCTCGTGTTACAACAACGACAGTGGGAACAGAACCGGGGCGCACAAAATCAAACAAGAGGAAGGGGACGAGGACGACAATGGACAACAAACAAAAAAAGACAAGAAGGGGGGAAAGAAACAAATCAATCAACCGAGAAAGTGGGCACGGAAACACGGAGCATGCTCCAGAAAAGGGGGAAATAAATGATGAACTACAAATCATCAACCTCTCGAAAAGAACAATTACTGAGACAGAAACCATGCTTCTAAAACGGGGCATTAATTTCTGTCCAAAGAAAAAGATGAACATGGCTCAAGTTCGAATAGATCTCTATCTATACGTAAGGAAGATCAAATTGGCAAAGTTTTTTGAGGAAACCAAAAAAAAGAATCCAAGATCACAAATGGGAGAAGAAAGTACTCCAAACTTAATGGTAAAAGAAGCGGAGGCATACACCAATCTACTGAATCTGGATATAACTGATGAAAATGAAACAACCCTCAGTCAAGCAATTGCACAAACAGGAGCAGGCATCAGCAAGATGAAGCCAAAATCTAAATTCTATCCCCAGTTACCTGCAGGAAACAAGTTGGATATATTTCAAGCAGCTGTGATCCAAGACCTATATAAAATCAAGGGATCAAACTATAAGGATAATTTGACTTTGAAAGAATGAGAAGCTCTAAGAAACCTAACCAATGATGATCAGATAGAAATAAAAATGGCGGACAAAGGAGGAAATATAGTGATTTGGGAAAAGAGTGCATACATCACTGAAGCACACCGTCAATTGAAGGATACCAAATAATATGAGAGGCTGAAAACTAATCCTACGCCTGAAATAAAGAAGAAACTAGATGAAAAATTAAGACAATGGAAACTAAACAACTTAATTGACGATGATGATCAAAAATACCCAACAACCAATCACCTAATAACAGCTACGATTTATTTCCTGCCAAAGGTCCATAAAGATCAGAAGAAACCCCCGGGGAGGCCAATTCTATCTGCTAAAGGCTCTCTTTTGGAACCTATCTCGAATTACATCGATTACTTCCTCAGACCATATGTGATACAACTGAGCTCATATATACAGGACACCAATGATCTATTGAGGAGACTGGAAAATACCCCATGGCAAGAAAATTACCAACTAATATCAATGGATGTCGTATCCCTGTATACGAATATACACAATGACATTGGAATGAAAGCATGTAACCACTTTTTGCAAGACAGAAACATCAAATTCAAAAATCACAACCAAATGTTACAGGATATGATTGAACTGTGTTTGTCACAAAACATCTTCCTATTCGGAGAGGAGCTATATCGGCAAAATAATGGAACCGCAATGGGTTTTTCCTTTAGCCCAAACTATGCATGCCTCACAATGGGCTACTGGGAAAAGGAAATTGCCTGGGCACCGGAGAATGACCAATTCACCTGCAAGATCATGTGCTGGATAAGGTTTATAGATGACCTTCTGATCATCTGGGATGGGACACCAGAGGAATTTGAAGATTACTACAAGATCATCAATGGCAGCATGACAGGACTGAACTTCACATCCGAAATTAACAACAAAGAAGTAACATTCCTTGACACATGCATCTATATCAAGGGTAACCACATCCAAACAACCCTGCACAGAAAAGCCACGGCTACAAATGCAACATTGGAAGCAACAAGCTTCCACCAAGCATCACTGATCTCAAGTATCCCATATGGGGAGTTTCTTCGCATCAGAAGAATATGTAGCGAAGAAACTGAATGGCAAAAACACAGCGCCACAACAAAAAGGAGGTTTAAAAATCGGAAATACAATCAGGGCAACATTGAGAAATGTTGGAAGAAAGCCAACGAGAAACCCAGAACGGAATGTTTGAAACGTTCAAAGGAAGATGAGAACAAAATTGAACAGGAACCGATCAGGCTCATCACTGACTACTCTGAAAATAGTAGGGAGCTGGTACATATCCTGAGAAAGAACTGGAAGAGTTTACATCTAGACGAAACAGTGGGGAAATTAGTGGGAAAACATCCAACTGTGACGTACAGAAGAGCACCGAACTTAAAGGATAAACTGATCCATAGTCACTGCAAAATGAAAAAAGACAAAAAAAAGGATTGGCTCAAAACCACTGGTTTCATCAAATGTTATGGTTGCAAAATGTGCCAAATTGCTAAACAGACAAAGGAAGTCCCAATGCCTAAAAACAAAAAATGGAAAATACGTCATCTAATCACCTGCAAGACAGAGTACACAGTGTACGGAATTGAGTGTCCATGCCCTCTAATGTATGTGGGCAGCACAAAAGGTGAATTAAAAAAACGCATAATGGAACATGCAAGAGCTACAACACATAAGGACAGAGCAAACGCAGTGGCCAAACACATGGAGCAACAACACAATGGAGATTGGCTAAAACTGAAATTCTTTGGGATAGAAACAATACCAAAGAACATTCGTGGAGGAGATCGAGAAAAAGCCCTGAGGCAAAAGGAGTCACGCCACATCCTAAATTTCAGAACTTTAAGTCCGTATGGCCTCAATCAATCGGAGGAGTTATATATTCATCTCTGAAAAATATTTGAACACATGAGAAGGGAAGAGAGTGTTAAGCTCTAAACGGAAAATTCTAAATCAGAAAGAGAAAAAGAAGAACCCCAATAAAAAGAACAGAGTTAAGATGACAAATCCCACCAGAGGGACTGGAAAACACAGTAACAACCTTGATGGTTAAAGACGCCAAAAAATGGAAAAAAACAGAAAAGAGTTCTAAACTGAAAATAAGGGGTTATTATTTTCTGTGTAAAATGAACGGTAAAAAACTAAACCCAGAGACTCTTTTTATTTCATAAAAATGATAAAAACTACAATATCCATAATGCCCAGCATTGAGAAACAGGAAGTGATGTAACATCTAATTCTTTGATTGCTTTAAATGTTTTGAAAAAAATATGGGAAGGTGATCGTGAGCAAGGTGCTTGCAGCACCGAAACGCGTAGAACGTGTGGTTTTCATGCTGAAAAGATTGTAATAAATCTAACTGTGGTATACAGAGGGAGTGCGCCTGATTTCTTTCGCGTAAAAACGAAGAAGCTTTAAATATATAACGGCGAGGTTCTGCCGGAGGGTCACGCACCCACAACGAGCGCTCAATGGCCAGGTAACCTGGAACCAGCGTGTGAAGATATATATATATATATCTATATATATATATATATATATATATATATATATATATATATATATATATATATATATATATATATATATATATTCAAACTATTCACTCGGAATTGAGGCCGCTCACCACTCGCAGGTCGGTTTACAAAACCTTTATTAAAGAAACATGCAGCTTGCAAGTCCTGTGTTGTTGTCCTTTGGCCTTACGCGTTTCGAAGCATTGTCGCTTCTCATCAGAGGCCGCATCACAGGAATCCAAATCGTTGCGGTTACATCTCCCCGTGCTTTATTCTGATTGTAATTGGCCCCAGCTGTGCCTCAATTTCAAATACAATGTCTGCTGGGAGATGTAGTCCTTTTGCAAATTTTATACCCTCCAATGGGTCTGATTCCTGTGTGCCAGTTCAGGATCAATTTCTAGCCCTCCAGTTTGCTCCAGGGTTGCAAACGACATGTTCAATTCTGTTGCCTGCCGTGCCATTGCAAAGGAGCTCGTTCTCTCCTCTGCGGTCCTTTTCCCTCTAGGCAGTGCGATATATATATTACCTACTGGTGGTAGCCAGTAGGTAGTTATAGTTAAAATCTAGTTTCCATAGGAAATCCTCAACATTCTATTTGGAATAACTTTGGCACCGGTGGACGAATCTTTCCAAGAAAATGGCCTGCTCCGCTCCGGTCCTTCCCTGAAAGTTTGGGGATGATTCGATCAGCAGGGGCTGAGAAAAAGGTTGGTCCCAAAACTTGTTTTACCCTTGCAATTTTCCATAGAGACATTTAGCCAGGGCTACAGCCCGAATGGCTGAACGGAATTACACCAAATTTGGCAAAAAGGTAGAGTTCTGTTCGCAGATTGTGCTTTTTGTTAAATGGTGTAAATCTGTTCAGTAGTTCCTGAGAAAATCAAAAGCAAAATCATAACTATATATGCAAAGTTGGACCGTACGCGTACTTTCCTGAGCACAAGCTTTATGCTAATTGGCTGTCAACACTCCAAACCAGGAAGTGTAGGCAGCCATCTTGTGCCTCGGTAGAACCGAGGCTCTAGAAAGCTGAAAACAAATGTGGAAAACATGCAAAGGGGGCAGGGTAGACACACCCTGACCCCCTAGGCCTGCTCAGGGGGTCCCATAAGGACCCCCAAGGCTGGGTCCGTGTACTCCGTGAAAAAAAAACCCATCGTCAGCTTTTTTTCTTAATTAGCCCCCGGGGGGACCAAATCCAGAGGGCATATTTAAAAAAAAGTGTGGGGGGTCCCAATCCCCCCCACACTGCCCCTGGGACTGCCACCCCCGGGGCAAAGTAATTATGGTAGCAGGGGGGCACACAGCCCCCCCGCAACCCCGGGGACCGCCACCCCCCGGGACAAAGAGATTAATGATGGGGGGCCACTAAGGCCCCCGAGCCCCGGGCACCGCCACTCACCGGGGCTTTGTTCTAAAGTATGCGGGGGCTCACGGCCCCTCCGCAGCCCCGAGGGACCGCCACCCTGGGGCTACTTTGTCCCTAAATAAACCTGTGAGGGGGGGCTCAAGCCCCCCGGGGCCTTTAAAAGGTGGGAGGGGGGCCACGCGGCCCTCCTGGAGCCCTCGATGGCGACCACCACCCACCAGGGCCGGCTCCTGCAGTGTCCCGGGGTGCCAACCCCCGGTACACTGCTGTTTGCTATGGTTGGGCGGGAGCCTCGCGGCTCCCACCCTACCACAGCAAACTGCTTTGATTTTTGAAAGAGAGAGCAGCAAACCTGCTATCTCTGTCAAAAATGAAAGTGGTTTGCTTTTCTGCATGGGGAGCAGTATGTTAGGTGCTCCCCATGCAGAAAAGCAATGCCGGCTCCCGCAGGAGGCAGGGAGCTGGCAGGGACCGTGGGGGGCTTGGGGACCCCCCCCAAGGCCCCCAACGAGGCGGGCCAGGCCCTGGGGATGGGGTACCCGGGGCCAGAAGTGGCCTGGGAAGGAGGGTATGCAGCCCTCAATTATCAAAATTCCCCCGTGGTCAGAACATAGTTTCTTTTCAGGCTTCGCTCTCAAAATTTGTCAATCAATATTCACATTTAGTGCAGGAATAACAGTCTCATATTTTTCATTTGAATCTTTTTTATTTCTTTTTAGATTTTATCAAAATTATTTAAAACATTTATTTTATTTATCATTTTTTGAGTCTTTTTTTATGTGTAATTCATCAAATCATTAAAATTTGTTACCATCCAAATACATTAGACAATACAAATATCATCATTTATACAAAGTATATTGTTTGTTCTAAATAATGCATGAAGACGACAAAACCAATTGTACCCCTGAAGCACACAGAAACTACCTCACATACATCACATTCATACCGTTTCGCACTCTTACAAGTTCTAAAACAATCTCTAAGTTTGGAATAACAGAGATCTTAAAAGTTTCCTAACGCCAGGTCTACGCGTTTCGGTGGAATGGGACCGGGAAGGTGGTCCCATTCCACCGAAACGCGTAGACCTGGCGTTAGGAAACTTTTAAGATCTCTGTTATTCCAAACTTAGAGATTGTTTTAGAACTTGTAAGAGTGCGAAACGGTATGAATGTGATGTATGTGAGGTAGTTTCTGTGTGCTTTAGGGGTACAATTGGTTTTGTCGTCTTCATGCATTATTTAGAACAAACAATATACTTTGTATAAATGATGATATTTGTATTGTCTAATGTATTTGGATGGTAAAAAATGTTAATGATTTGATGAATTACACATAAAAAAAGACTCAAAAAATGATAAATAAAATAAATGTTTTAAATAATTTTGATAAAATCTAAAAAGAAATAAAAAAGATTCAAATGAAAAATATGAGACTGTTATTCCTGCACTAAATGTGAATATTGATTGACAAATTTTGAGAGCGAAGCCTGAAAAGAAACTATGTTCTGACCACGGGGGAATTTTGATAATTGTTGATATATAGTGTTTTCCTCTCTCTTCCCCGGTCACCAAAATACAGATAGAGGGGGTCCCGTAATTTACATATGGGTATGCAGCCCTCCACATTAAAATAAAAAAATTAAGATGGCCTCGCCCTGGGGATGAGGTCCCCGGTGCCGAAAGAGGCCACGGGAGGGGGGCTACGCGGCCCCCTTCCCAAATTAAAAAAAAAAAATAAATAAAATTGGGAGCAGGCCCTGGGGGATGGGGTCCCTGGGCCAAAAAAAAGAAAAAGAAGGGGGGCTACACAGCCCCCCTTCTTAAAAGTAAAAAAAATGGGATGGGAGGAGGCCACGCCCCCTCCCTGCACCAGGGGGCTGCATTGCAGAGAGGAGTTAATAGGGGCGTTGCCTCATTACACCTCTCTGCAACACAGCCCCCTGGCGCACACTGGAGTTTCCTGGTGTGCTAGTTGGCCCCCAGGGACCCCCAGTATGCAAGGGGACTTAATCCCCCTACTTAGAACGCTTTACGGGCCATGCTTGCACAGTGGTGAAGGTAGGGGGCGGGGCTTGAGGTGACATGTGTGCAAACATGCCCTTCAATCCAGAGGTCCCCTAGGGGCCAACTAGTCCAACGGGTACCTCTAGTAAGTGCCACAGAGCTGCGTTGCAGAGTGTTGTAAAAAGGGGGCGTGCCCTCTGAACACCTCTCTGCAACGGAGCTCCCTGGCACACACAGGAGGTACCTGATGGGCTAGTTGGCTCACACGTGACCTCAATTGAAGAGGAACAAATTCCCCAACCTAAACCGCGCCACTGGTCGTATTTGCACACATGTGTCCTCAGGCTTCCTTGACTATTGAGCGAAATATTCCTCTAAAATCGGCTGAAGTACGAATTCTGATTTACTCACCTGTTATCACGAGAGACGTCAGTGCTGCATTTTTGAGCCCAGGATCGACCCTGAAAAGTAAATGTAACCATACTTACATTAACTTGAATTTACTTACATAGGCAAACATTGACCATTTTCATATGGAAATTTTTCTAAGTGTGGAGTTTGGGAAGTTTACAAAATTCCTGTAAAATCATCCGAACTATGAATTCTGATTTACTCACCTGTTATCAGGAGAGACCTCATGGCTGCATCTTTCAGCCCACTACTGATCCTGAAAAGTAATTCTAATCGTAGTTACAGTAACTTGAATTTCCTTTCATAGGCTAACATTGACATGTTTTACTTGGAAATTCTTCTAAGTGTGGAGTTTTGGAACTTTATAAAATTCCTCAAAAATCAGCCGAACTACGAATTCTGATTTACTCACCTGTTATCAGGAGAGACATCAGTGCTGCATCTTTCAAACCACTACTGATCCTGGAAAGTAATTCTAATCGTAGTTACAGTAACTTGAATTTCTTTCCATAGGCTAACATTGACTGGTTTCACTTGGAAACTTTTCTGTGTGGAGTTTAAAAATTCCTCAAAAATCAGCCAAACTGGGGGGGGCGTGGCTTGACGGGCGATGATGGCGGTCGCAGCTTGGTAGAGCTCCCGCCGGCCCGAACTTACTTTAGACATTTATCCTGGCCCCCGAGCCCGCAGAAGATCCCTGGCGAGTCTTGCTGACTTCGGAGAGTGTCCTGTTCTCTCCGGTGACGGGATCCCGCGTTTCTGTCTCCGCCGGGACCCTGAGGCGCCGACGGCGGAGTGTGGCCTGGTGGCTGGCCGCGAGCCGGGGACCTCGAGTTTGGTGACGCCGTGTGGCGACTGTCGGACCGCGGCTGAAGGTGCCATCTGTGGTGCGGATTCCGGACGTCCCTGCAGCGCTTGGCCCTGAGCCCGTGGTTGGTGCCGGGCTGACGCCGTCGGTCCGTGAGTGGGCCCTGATTCCTCCGGTGCCGGGTTCTAGCGGCTCCGTTCCCTCTGGGACCCTGGGGCGCTGACGGCGGTCGTCGGCCTGGTGGCTGGCTGTGGGCCGAGGACCTCGATTTTTGGACAGCCGAGAGGTGGCAGTGGGCGCGCCGCTGCGAGTGGCGGCAACAACGCAGACCTTGGCCAAATACTTCACCCGGTGGCCGCTGGTGAGTGGGGACACTGCTGCATTCCCGGGCCACCGTTGCGTGGGGACACTGCTGTATTCTTGGGCCGCTGTTGCATGAGGACACTGTTGCAGCCTGGGGGCACCACTACATGAGGATACTGCTGAAGGTGCCCTGCCTCCTCTGGATCCTGGAGGTACCTGTGGGCATTGTGGGGTCCTGCCTTGTGTGTTGTGCCACCGGAGTCGTATTGACCCGCTGCCCCTCCCGCGCGGGCACTGGTCCCCGACGTCCGAACGTGGTCCTGTGCTTATTGTTGTGGACTCACTGCCCCGGGCCTGCTGAACCTACCCGTCCAGTCCAGTGTGCTGATCCGCAGTGTCCGTGAGCGGCCATGACCAGGGGTGGCGGAGGGGGCCCGCCCAAGCAGGGCCCCATGGACAAGTTTGCCGGGCCCAATGGTGGCGCCGGGGCGTCTGGCGGAGGTGGCGGATCAGGGCCGGACAACGCTGCAATCCTGGCGGCCATTACCCAATCCCGGGACATGCTGGACGCCAAAATAGGGGCGGTGGGAGCGGACGTTACGCTGCTTCGCCAGGACCTCCGAAACGCAGTGGCGAGGATCACTGAGACTGAATCTCGAGTATCGGTGACCGAAACAGACATTGGCGCCCTAAAGAAACGAATGGCGGAGGTGGAGTGCGTCCAGAGGACGCTTGCGGCCCGCGTGGAGGATGCCGAAGGGCGCGCACGGAGAAATAACCTCCGCTTCCTTGGCTTTCCGGAGCGGTGCGAGAAAGATGGCATGGAGCGTTTCCTGACTCACTGGCTGGAGAGCTGGGTCCCCGAGGGGACCCTGTTGGCGTGTTTTGTGATTGAACGGGCGCACAGGGCCCTGACTCAGCGGCCGCCTGAGGGGGAACGTCCTCGGCCGGTCATCGCTCGGCTGCTGAACTATCATGACCGTGATGCCATACTGCGGGAGGCGAGGACCAAGGGCTCGCTTACATATGAGAATCATGCCATAATGATCTTCCCGGACTACACGAAAATGGTTCAGCAGCAGCGACAATCCTTTGTGGCCGCCAAGGCTAAGTTGCGGGGCCTGAAGCTTCAATACTCTCTCCTGTACCCGGCCCGCCTGCGGGTAGTACACCAGTCCCGGACACACTTCTTCGATACACCCGAGGAGGTTTTTCTCTGGACCGATGAGACGGTGCGACTTCGGCCCCACGCCCAGCCGGGGCTGGATCCTGGCGGGTCCCAGAGATCATCACCGGAGCGGACGGACCGCACCAACCGGAGTGGGAAGCATCGAAGGTCCAGATCTAAGAAACGGTCAGCTTCCGCCAGTGCGACGCAGACGACCGACACAATTGACTCTGAACACTCTGATGCTGGCAGTTGAACCCTGGTGGTGCCTGGCCGTTGGTGTTGCCCGCAATGGATCGACTGGTGAGACTGTTCCATGAGACTTTGCCTGAGCTTCTCTGTATGCTTTTAAAACACTCTGGGGCTCTGGGTAGAGCCACTGCGGGGCTCGGGTGGCGGCTTCTATGGGCCTTAGACCCTCACGAGTAGTGGGTGTTGTTGGGGGGGTGGTGAGTGAGTGTTGATGGGGGTGTTGGGATCCATTGGTATGGTGGGCCTTGGGTTCTCTGTTCTGGACCCGGGTCTCTCCATGCCGCGACAGATACTTCACTGTTTTCTGAGGTATTGGGGTGGGGGGTGTGGGGTGCAGGGGGGGTTGTCTTATTGTTGGGGGTTGGGGGGGTCGGGGCCGGAGGGGGCCGGGTGGGTTTTGGGGTACTGGGTGTTCGGGTTGGGAGGGTGGGACCACACGTGTCTTTGGCTTTTGATCTTGTTGCTTTGTGGGGTGCGCCAGGGTGGGGTGGGGGGCCGGATGCTGGACACTGTCTTGATCATGGCTGATACTACGACTGTACCTCCTCAAAAGACCCTGCGTGTTGTGACGTGGAATGTGAGGGGTATTCTGGACAAAATCAAGCGTGGGGCAGTGCTGCGTTGGGGGAAAAGAGAGATGGTAGATGTGCTGCTGCTTCAAGAGCCTCACATGCTGGGCTCTAAGGCCCTTAGCCTCCAGAGGTTCGGGTTTCAGCAGGTGTACCATGCCGGTTTTACGAGGGGTTCGCGGGGGGTGGCTATCTTAGTACACCGCAGGTTGGCTTATGTGCATGACAAGCAGTGGATTGATCCTCAGGGCCGATATATCTTCATCAAAGGCCGGTTGGGTACTGAACAGGTGGTTTTTGGTAGCGTATATGCCCCCCCCCCTCTGCAGTGGGCCTTGTCTGAGCGGCTATTCGCGCTGTGGGATGAGATTCCGGAGGTCCTAACCATGGTGGGGGGCGACTGGAACGAGGTTATGGATGTAGGCCTGGATCGTCTGAGGCGGGTACCTGTGGTGTCGGATCCCCCCCCCACTATTGCTCCCACCAAATTGCATGCGACTGCGAGTGGTCTGGGCTGGGTTGATGTATGGCGGCACTTTTATCCTGCTGTGCGTGAATTCACATATGTGTCGGCGGTGCATGGGTCCTTCTCGAGACTGGACTATCTGTTTGTGCCGGGTGCCTGTCTGAGTCGGGTCAAGGATGCTATGATACTTCCCAGGGGCCTGTCTGATCACTCCCCCGTCCTAGCTACCATGACCCTCCCCTCCACGAGACAGCCGTTTCGATGGCGGATGTCCTCTTGGCAGTTGCAGCGGCCTGCATATGGCCATCACCTGCGTGTGGCGATTGATCATTTCTGGCGCGAGAACTTGGTTGGAGATGTGAGTGCGGTGGTGGTGTGGGAGGCGCTGAAACCCACGCTTCGGGGCGTGGATATAGCTTGGTGCGTGGCTGCCCGACGAAAATATCGGGAGGCCATAGTGACCGCCGCGGCCCGCGTGGAGGAGCTGGAGCAGCGTGGTCGGCTTGGGAGCGACGAGGGCATTGTGAGGCAGCTCTTGCAGGCCCAGCAAGCATACGCCTCTGTTCTTTATGAGGAAGCCCGGCAGGCGTGGCTCGCCACGCGCAGCAGGGTGTATCAGTGGGGCGACAAGTCCTGTACTATGCTGCATAGATTGTGCCAGGCGACCTTCCAGCCCCTGGTATTGCCGGGCCTTACTGCAGATGACGGTTCGGTCATGACCGACCCGGACTTGCTGGCGGCTAGCTTTGCCCGTTATTACGAGGCGCAATACGCTCCCCGGGATCATTTAGAGGCGAGCGAGATTTCCGCGTATCTTGACGACCTGCTACCGCAGGCCGTCCCCGATGAGACCAGAACCGCACTGGACGCCCCGCTTACGGCTGAGGAGCTCGGAGAGGCCCTTGGTCAACTGAATACGGGTAAGGCGCCCGGCCCGAGTGGCTACCCGAGTGAATTCTACAAAAAGTTTCACGTCCAACTGGGGCCCCACTATCGCTGTGCTCTAGAGGAGGCACGGGCTCGGGGAGAGCTGCCGCCGGATTGGCGTCATGCGGAAATCGTGGTATTTTTGAAGCCGAACAGGGCACCGGACCGACATGACTCGTACAGGCCGATTTCCCTTCTCAACATTGAGGCCACGGTTCTAGCTAAGGCCTTGGCAAACCGCCTCCTGCCCCACGTTGCTGACCTAGTCCACCCTGATCAGGCTGGATTTATGCCTCGCAGGGCCACTCCCCATAATATTCGGCGGGCGCAGGCAGTAGTGGATGCTATGGGGGCTAGAGATGAACAGGCGGCACTCCTCCTAGCGGACATGGACCGGGCCTTTGATTCGGTGAGCTGGGCATATCTGTTCACACTGTTGGCCCGCCTCAACCTGGGGCCGGTCTTCCTGTCGTACATTCGTCTCCTCTACACCAACGTTACGGCCTCGGTCCGCGTGGCCGGTGCTACCTCTGGGCGCTTCCATGTGGGTCGTGGTACTCGGCAGGGTTGCCCGCTGTCCCCGTACCTGTTTGCCCTCGCCATGGAACCTCTGGCGTCGCGGATACGTGCGGATGACCGGTTGCGCGGTTTCGTTTGGAGTGAGGCTCTGGTGGATAGGATTGCACTGTATGCGGATGACGTCCTCCTCTTCCTTACGGATCTACGGCGATCAGGTCCCCGAGTTCTGGAAATCATGCAGGAGTTTGGCCGGGTCTCGGGCCTTCACCTCAACCTGAATAAATCGACCCTGTGGGTGCTGGGCGGTGGTGTGGTTGCTGACCCCTGGGCTGCTGAGTTGCGAGTGGCCTCGGACGGCCTAAAGTATCTGGGAGTTTTTCTCTCGGAGTCGCGGGCCGTGGCCTGGGCGCGTGGAGTCTTGCCGGTGTGGGAGCGGGTTCAGGCTGATGTCAAGACATGGGCTAGAATGCCGCTTACTATCTTTGGGAGATCGGCCATCTTCAAGATGGTGGCGCTTCCGCAGCTCCTGTACCAAATTCAGAACTTCCCATACCCCATTGGCCTGGAGTGGTTCCGTCAGGTTAACTCAGTGCTGGGCCGCTTCCTGTGGGGGGGTGGTGCGGCCAGAGTGGCATTGAAGACGTGCTTTCTGTCCACATACAGTGGTGGCCTAGCCACCTCGGACCTCCTCTCTTACTACCAGGCTTCCCATCTGCTGGTCCTAAATGAATGGTGGTATGGTGATAGAGGAGATCCGGCTTATGCCCTGGAACGGTTGCTCATGGGTGACCGCACGCTCCACACGATTCTCTATTCCGCTCGCTTACGCCGTGCATTGCCATCGGTCACCGGAGTGGTCTTTGCGGTGTGGCGACAGTCATTGCGCCGCATGGGATGGTGGGGCAGGCTGACGGCTGAGACGCCGCTTTGGCACAATGGTTTGCTCCCGGAGCTGGCGGCCCTGACTGGGTTTGAGGGTTGGGAGGCCATTGGGATTACTCAGCTGGGCCAGGTTGTGTCGGGCACCACCCTCAGATCCTTTGAAGAGCTCCGTGCAGAGTTCCAAATGCCTCAGTCCCAGTTCTTCCGCTACCTCCAGCTGCGGCATGCCCTCGCCCCGAGCATTGCCGGTCTCGACTCCCTGCCGGAATTTAGTCCAGTAGAGGCCAAGGTATTTATGGGGGACTTGGGGGACAGGAAGGTCTCTAGGATCTACCAGACACTTGTAATTCATTGCTGCTCCACCCTACACTCCCTTCGGGAGGCGTGGGAAGTGGACGTGGGCCCCCTTGATGAAGACGACTGGAGGGAGGCACTGGAATCCCCACGTGGAACTGCCATTGCGATCCGGCTCCGGCTAATTCAATTCAAATATCTGCATCGTGCCTATTATACCCGTGAGCGGTTGTGGAAGGCTGGGTTGATTGCGTCCTCGGAATGCCTGCGTTGTGGAGTGGTGCCTGCCTCTCTGGTGCATACGGTGTGGTCGTGTAGCCAATTGACTGGGTTCTGGAGGGGCGTGTGGAGTTGTCTGGCTGAGGTCCTGGGCTGGGATCTTCCCCGTACCCACCGGCTGGGCCTCTTGCATATCATGGAAGGGATTGGTGGTAATGTATATAAGCGCCACTTGTTGCTATTGGGGCTGGTGGTGGCTAAGCGGGACCTGGCCCGAGCGTGGAAGTCAGTGAGGGCTCCCCCCTTGTCTGCGTGGAAGGCTGGGCTGGATTATTTCATGGGTCTGGAGAGGCCGATCTTTGAGGCGAGGGGGTGCCCGCGCAAACACTACAAAATTTGGAAGCGTTGGGCCGACTATCGTGGTCTGTCCTTGGACCCCCCGGCGGAGCAGGAGGAGGACATTTGATCGCAGTGACAATCTTGGCCCGCAGCGATAACGCCCTGGTGGAATTACACCCACATATTTCTCTTCCCTGTTGCTATATATACACGTGTGGTGGGGGGGGGTTGGGGGGGGGGGTTCTTAGAATGGGGGGGGGTGGCGTTGGGGGTTAGGGTAGGGTGTTGGGGAATTTCTATACTAAGCCTATTCTGAATCTGTTTTATTATTTGCTGCCTGTGTAATTGCTATATTGATTTTGTTGTGGTGTTCTTGATGTGTGGAGATGCCACATTTGTGATGATCATTTGCTTAATAAACTTGGTTGTGAAAAAAAAAAATCAGCCAAACTACGAATTCCAATTTACTCACCTGTTACCAGGATTAAGGGTGACCTTTTAAAAATAATCACTCAGAAAGAGATCTGTGCATATCAAACGCAAAGAGCAAGGCGCTATGAGACCGGGGAGCAGGCGGGCAGAGCATTAGCATTGCGTATAAGGCAAGATTCGAATAGAAATAAAATTAGTAAGATAAGCTACAATGGGAGAGAATATAATGACCCGAACTCTATACTACAGGCATTCCATGAATTTTACCAAAAACTATATGATCAGGATCCAGGGGTGGTATTTCCTTTACAAGATCAACCTTTTATAACGCCTAGGGTGGAGGATGAAGATAGAGATCGGCTGGAATTGGGTATAACAAAGGAGGAGATAGAAAACGCTCTGAGTGAACTAGCATTGGGTAAAGCGGCAGGCCCAGATGGGATCCCGATCGAGGTTTACAGGGCTCTAAAGGAAGAAATACTGCCAATACTGGAGGATCTTTTTAATGGAGTCATATGTTCAGGTGTTATTCCGGATAGTTGGAAGCAGACCAATATTGTGGTATTCCACAAAAAGGGAAAACCAGAGGAAAACCCGGGCTCATATAGGCCGATCTCTCTAATCAATACAGATGCGAAATTATATTCAAAAGTTTGGGCTAAAAGATTAGGAGGGATTATAGATAAACTGGTATCGCCCTGGCAACATGGGTTTGTTCCAGGGCGTGGTACTACAGAACACACTGCCAGGGCTATCTCATTATTTGACGCTGCAAATATGACAGGGAGTGATATGGCTATGATTTTATTGGATGCCGAGAAGGCCTTTGACCGTGTAGTATGGGATTTCATGTGGGATGTGTTAGAGAAAAGAGGTTTCGGAGCAAATTGTAGGAAAGGCATTAAGGCTATGTATGAGGATCCAGTTGCCAGAATCACTACTATGGGGCTTCAATCGGAGGAGGTAACAATCAAAATGTAAATGTAAATGTAAATGTAGTATACTTGTAAAGCGCACAGCTGCCGCAGCAACGGGGCGTCCCGGCGCTGTATAACTCTGGGGAACCCGTCCTGGCTTTCCCTGTGGGATGGTCCCTTGCTGGGAGTCCCCAAGGTGGAGCCAGGCATCCCCGGAATTGGTGGGGCCGTTGTGGAGATTAGGCAAGCTAATGCCCAGAGTTGCCGAGTGGAACCCCTGATTAGAGTAAGCACCGAAGCAAGAATTATCGAGTCCGCTGACCAAGGTCCACGACCCTGCCGCGTCGGGAATTGAACCCTGGTCCCGGGCCGACTTCTGCTCTCGGGCCTGCCGCCTCTAACCAGTGAGCCACACTACTCCAAAAGAGGCACTCGACAGGGCTGTCCCTGCTCACCTATATTATTTGCGCTATATATAGATCCGTTGATCAGGAAAATCTTGGCCTCAGATAGAATATCCCCTGTTATTTCGCATGGTCATACTACTAAGATACTAGCGTATGCGGATGACTTGGCAATTGTCACTAATAATCCGGATATAGCAATACAGGAATTAAATAATCTGGCTTATCAGTTCGGGGCATATTCAGGGTATAAACTCAACACGGAAAAAACTATAATAATCGGTACAAAGAATATCCAGAAAAGAGATCAAAGATATGTTGACGCTGCTATTTATTTAGGAGTTAAAATTAATGCAGATGTGGGAAAGATAATTCAGGAAAATTATTTACCAGTATTGGCGGCGATAGAGAAAGAGTTGAGGAGAATCGATGTTTTACATTTATCTTTGATTGGACGAGTTAATGTTCTCAAAATGACAATGTTCCCGAAACTGCTGTATTTATTTCGTGCTATTCCCTTATTAATTGAAGAAACTTTGATAAAAAGAATGGAATCAGCCTTCTCACAGTTTCTCTGGCAATATGGTAAAGTAAGAAGATCGCTAGCTAAACTGTCACTACCTTTAGAGAGGGGAGGGCTAGCAGCCCCTAATCTCAGACTATATCACTGGGTCTGTTTAGCGTTGCATATGAAACAGTTATTATGCTGTAACACCCTGGTAGGCCAGCCTGGCCTTTCAAGAATTCCCACAATTTATGAATTAGTAATAGGTGAAAAAGCCAAAGGGATCTTGATACGGGAAGTAAATGCGCAATGTTATAAGAGGAGTAAAAGTAAACTGATGTTAGCTGCATGGGGAGTATGGAAGCAACTGTTGAAATTTCTTAAGATCCCGAAGATTAATGGTATATTAGATCTCTGGGATTCACACCCATTTAAACATCTTGGACAGAATAGAAACAGCGCCCTTTGGAAAAGACTGGGTATCCGGTATCTGGGAGATGTAATGAGTAAGGAAGAGTTGGTGGGGTTCGAGACTCTGCAACAAAGATATGATATCTCAGCGAACCACTGGATGTTGTACAATCAATTAGAACAATCAGTGAAATCCATAAGACCCAGGGTTTCTATCCAGGAGATGAATCCAATTGTTCAATATATAAGGAATGGTGGCCGCAAGATCAAAATAGGCTATGGTCTTTTGTTGCAGAGTCTGGAAGATGATGTGGTGCAAGTGGAAAACGCATGGGCTCTTAGAATTGGGGATTCAAATGTCGATGTGGATTATGCATTAGCTTTGAACAAGAAAATATTAAGAGCAACCAATTTAAAAACACAACATTATAAAATGATTTTTAATCTATATCATACCCCATCAAAGTTGTTCCAATGGGGGAAAAGGGATACAGATAAATGCCCGAGATGCGATCAAAGCCCTGCAGATTTAATTCATATGTTTTATTCCTGTCCAAACTTGAAACCTGTTTTAACTGAAATAGAGAAATTTTTATCGGGGCTGCTAGAGGGACAAATCTCTCTATCCCCAACGACAGTGTTAATTGGCAGGGATGAAAATCTGAAAATCACTTACGAAGCGGAAGCCTTTGTCTTTCTTTGTGTTGCAGTGTTAAGAATTTTAATAGCGGCGGCATGGAAAGACTCAGTTGCCCCCTCATTCCAGGTTTGGTTGACAAGATTGCTTGGAACCCATAATATCGAAGAATGCTTATATAAATTTAAGGGACAGAAGAAGAAAGTATTTGGTGAAAAAATCTGGGCACCCCTTAGTAAGTGGAGGGAAACAAGAGGATGAACTGATTGAATCCCTGCCTGTCTGTAAAAATTACTTTTGGATTGTGATTTGTATTATGTATTGAGGAACCGCTTTTTAAACTCTTTTGTATCTCTGTACTTACCGTTTTATCCAGCTGATATCTTATTATATGTATGAATGTATTTCTTTCTTTTTTCTGTAGTGCTTTTCTAATCCATCTCAATCAAAAAAAAAAAAAAAAAGAAAAAGGAAACTTTTCTGTGTGGAGTTTAAAAATTCCTCAAAAATCAGCCAAACTACGAATTCCAATTTACTCACCTGTTATCAGGAGAGACCTCAGTACTGCATCTTTCAGCCAACTATTGATCCTGAAAAGTAATTCTAACCGTAGTTACAGTAACTTGAATTTCCTTCCATACGATATCATTGCCTGCTATATAAAATATATATAAATTTAAAAAATATATAAAAAAATAAAAATATTACAATTTCACTATTTTTAAAAACATTTATTTTTCAAATTATATAAACAAATATGTAATGTAATTTAAAAAATAAAATATCTCAAAATAAATAATTTAAAATAATGTAGTAAATCAGTATAAAGAAAATATAACAATTAATACATTTAAAAATTATCATTTACAAAACCTTTGAAATTCACTGAAAAAAACCATAGGTTTCACCTACGTTATAGTTAAAAATTAGCATTTAAATAACCTTAGAAATTAACTGAAAGGAGCGGAGTGGAGCTGGCCATTTTCTTGGAGAAATTCAGCCAATTCCGTCCATCAACGCCAAAGTTATTCCCAATAGAATGTTGCGGATTTCCTATGGAAACTAGGTCCTAACTATAACTACCTACTGGCGACCGCCAGTAAGTAATATATATATATATATATATATATTCACTGAAAAAACCATAGGTTTCACCTACGTTACAGTTAAAAATTTGCATTTAAAAAAAACCTTAGAAATTCACTGAAAAACCATAGGTTTCACACCAGTTATAGTTAGCTGGAAAGTTTACTGACATAAAACCATTGAAATTCCCACGTTATAGTTAGTTGGACTCACTATAACTCGCGCGCCCGCAATGCACTGCTGATGATGTCACATATTACATCATTCATGACATGGTTAGTGAAATCACTGATGACATCACTGATGACATCTCAAATGACATCACTGATGACATCACTGATGACTTCTCAAATGACATCACTGATGACATCACTGATGACATCATCCATGTGATAATACAATACACCTCCTCACACTCTAATCTAACACATGATACACCTAGTGTTAAATACAAACTACCATTCCTGAAACCATTGACACAGTAAAACCACTTACCACATACGCACTCACTGATTTCTAGGTCTACACACACATCCACTCATTCACCCATACAATCTTTCACACATACAGTCACTCATCAATACAATACCAACATATGCACTCATACACCTATACAGAGACTCACACACTGCCACTCATCCGTGGAGTTACTCATACACCTAGTCAGTCATGTAAAGAATCAATCACACTCCCATTTCCACAACTATACAGTTATACACACAAAACCTTGCTTATTTAAACATAGACTAACACATACTTACTGTCTTTTAAATCACTGATACAAGTACATATTTATAGATACAGTCACTTATGCAATCACAGGCTGTTATATATAGTCATTTACATATGACAACTCTCACATGCAGCAGCTTACACAACAACAAACATAATGATGTACACATTCAGTCAGTTTAGTCACTAACCCATGCATTCACTAACACACATTTAATCACTCACTCATACAGTCAGTCCCGCACCTACTAAATCCTTCATCCAGACACTCATACATAGACTCACTCTTCAATATGTACAACATATTTTAACTTTACAGAAACACACAGACACTGGATGATGTCATCAGTGATGTCATCAGTGATGTCATCAGTGATGTCATCAGTGATGTCATTTGAGATGTCATCCATGATGTCATTTGAGATGTCATCAGTGATGTCTTCAGTGATGTCACTATCCATGTCATGAATGATGTAATATGTGACATCATCAGCAGTGCATTGCGGGCGCGCGAGCTATAGTGAGTCCAACTAACTATAACGTGGGAACTTAAATGGTTTTATGTCAGTAAAATTTCCAGCTAACTATAACTGGTGTGAAACCTATGGTTTTTTCAGTGAATATATATATATGTATATATATATATATACATTCACGCTCCAAGGTTGTCCACCATGTGAGTAGCACGCGAGCAGCAGCTTTATTTATGTGTAGGTGAGGACGGGGATCCGCTTGTAGACGCCGCTCCGTAATGGATCTGCCCGACGCGTTTCGAAGCTCCATCTGCTTCTCTTCAGGGGCTTTAACGGAAGCGGTGTGCGCACCCGCTACACTTCTCCAATTATATAACTCGCCCGTCGATGGGAGGCTCCAGTGAGACTTCTGGGAAGTGTAGGACGGAAAGCACACAATCAAGTCCTGTATGGACTCCACAAGTGGGCCCGTCCTCGATTCCATGTACGGCTGCTACTTCACTGCTGTGACCCCGATGTTAACGGGGTGGTGCATACTCTGCGGCTGGACTGCCGCATATAGATTCACGCTCCAAGGTTGTCCACCATGTGAGTAGCACGCGAGCAGCAGCTTTATTTATGTGTAGGTGAGGACGGGGATCCGCTTGTAGACGCCGCTCCGTAATGGATCTGCCCGACGCGTTTCGAAGCTCCATCTGCTTCTCTTCAGGGGCTTTAACAGAAGCGGTGTGCGCACCCGCTACACTTCTCCAATTATATAACTCGCCCGTCGATGCGAGGCTCCAGTGAGACTTCTGGGAAGTGTAGTACGGAAAGCACACAATCAAGTCCTGTATGGACTCCACAAGTGGGCCCGTCCTCGATTCCATGTACGGCTGCTACTTCACTGCCGTGACCCCCACGTTAACGGGGTGGTGCATACTCTGCGGCTGGACTGCCGCATATAGATTCACGCTCCAAGGTTGTCCACCATGTGAGTAGCACGCGAGCAGCAGCTTTATTTATGTGTAGGTGAGGACGGGGATCCGCTTGTAGACGCCGCTCCGTAATGGATCTGCCCGCCGCGTTTCGAAGCTCCATCTGCTTCTCTTCAGGGGCTTTAACGGAAGCGGTGTGCGCACCCGCTACACTTCTCCAATTATATAACTCGCCCGTCGATGGGAGGCTCCAGTGAGACTTCTGGGAAGTGTAGTACGGAAAGCACACAATCAAGTCCTGTATGGACTCCACAAGTGGGCCCGTCCTCGATTCCATTTACGGCTGCTACTTCACTGCCGTGACCCCCACGTTAACGGGGTGGTGCATACTCTGCGGCTGGACTGCCGCATATAGATTCACGCTCCAAGGTTGTCCACCATGTGAGTAGCACGCGAGCAGCAGCTTTATTTATGTGTAGGTGAGGACGGGGATCCGCTTGTAGACGCTGCTCCGTAATGGATCTGCCCGACGCGTTTCGAAGCTCCATCTGCTTCTCTTCAGGGGCTTTAACGGAAGCGGTGTGCGCACCCGCTACACTTCTCCAATTATATAACTCGCCCGTCGATGGGAGGCTCCAGTGAGACTTCTGGGAAGTGTAGTACGGAAAGCACACAATCAAGTCCTGTATGGACTCCGCCAGTGGGCCCGTCCTCGATTCCATGTACGGCTGCTACTTCACTGCCGTGACCCCCACGTTAACGGGGTGGTGCATACTCTGCGGCTGGACTGCCGCATATAGATTCACGCTCCAAGGTTGTCCACCATGTGAGTAGCACGCGAGCAGCAGCTTTATTTATGTGTAGGTGAGGACGGGGATCCGCTTGTAGACGCCACTCCGTAATGGATCTGCCCGACGCGTTTCGAAGCTCCATCTGCTTCTCTTCAGGGGCTTTAACGGAAGCGGTGTGCGCACCCGCTACACTTCTCCAATTATATAACTCGCCCGTCGATGGGAGGCTCCAGTGAGACTTCTGGGAAGTGTAGTACGGAAAGCACACAATCAAGTCCTGTATGGACTCCACAAGTGGGCCCGTCCTCGATTCCATGTACGGCTGCTACTTCACTGCCGTGACCCCCACGTTAACGGGGTGGTGCATACTCTGCGGCTGGACTGCCGCATATAGATTCACGCTCCAAGGTTGTCCACCATGTGAGTAGCACGCGAGCAGCAGCTTTATTTATGTGTAGGTGAGGACGGGGATCCGCTTGTAGACGCCGCTCCGTAATGGATCTGCCCGCCGCGTTTCGAAGCTCCATCTGCTTCTCTTCAGGGGCTTTAACGGAAGCGGTGTGCGCACCCGCTACACTTCTCCAATTATATAACTCGCCCGTCGATGGGAGGCTCCAGTGAGACTTCTGGGAAGTGTAGTACGGAAAGCACACAATGAAGTCCTGTATGGACTCCACAAGTGGGCCCGTCCTCGATTCCATTTACGGCTGCTACTTCACTGCCGTGACCCCCACGTTAACGGGGTGGTGCATACTCGGCGGCTGGACTGCCGCATATAGATTCACGCTCCAAGGTTGTCCACCATGTGAGTAGCACGCGAGCAGCAGCTTTATTTATGTGTAGGTGAGGACGGGGATCCGCTTGTAGACGCCGCTCCGTAATGGATCTGCCCGACGCGTTTCGAAGCTCCATCTGCTTCTCTTCAGGGGCTTTAACGGAAGCGGTGTGCGCACCCGCTACACTTCTCCAATTATATAACTCGCCCGTCGATGGGAGGCTCCAGTGAGACTTCTGGGAAGTGTAGTACGGAAAGCACACAATCAAGTCCTGTATGGACTCCGCCAGTGGGCCCGTCCTCGATTCCATGTACGGCTGCTACTTCACTGCCGTGACCCCCACGTTAACGGGGTGGTGCATACTCTGCGGCTGGACTGCCGCATATAGATTCACGCTCCAAGGTTGTCCACCATGTGAGTAGCACGCGAGCAGCAGCTTTATTTATGTGTAGGTGAGGACGGGGATCCGCTTGTAGACGCCGCTCCGTAATGGATCTGCCCGACGCGTTTCGAAGCTCCATCTGCTTCTCTTCAGGGGCTTTAACGGAAGCGGTGTGCGCACCCGCTACACTTCTCCGTTAACGTGGGGGTCACGGCAGTGAAGTAGCAGCCGTACATGGAATCGAGGACGGGCCCACTTGTGGAGTCCATACAGGACTTGATTGTGTGCTTTCCGTACTACACTTCCCAGAAGTCTCACTGGAGCCTCCCATCGACGGGCGAGTTATATAATTGGAGAAGTGTAGCGGGTGCGCACACCGCTTCCGTTAAAGCCCCTGAAGAGAAGCAGATGGAGCTTCGAAACGCGTCGGGCAGATCCATTACGGAGCGGCGTCTACAAGCGGATCCCCGTCCTCACCTACACATAAATAAAGCTGCTGCTCGCGTGCTACTCACATGGTGGACAACCTTGGAGCGTGAATCTATATGCGGCAGTCCAGCCGCAGAGTATGCACCACCCCGTTAACGTGGGAGTCACGGCAGTGAAGTAGCAGCCGTACATGGAATCGAGGATGGGCCCACTTGTGGAGTCCATACAGGACTTGATTGTGTGCTTTCCGTACTACACTTCCCAGAAGTCTCACTGGAGCCTCCCATCGACGGGCGAGTTATATAATTGGAGAAGTGTAGCGGGTGCGCACACCGCTTCCGTTAAAGCCCCTGAAGAGAAGCAGATGGAGCTTCGAAACGCGTTGGGCAGATCCATTACGGAGCGGCGTCTACAAGCGGATCCCCGTCCTCACCTACACATAAATAAAGCTGCTGCTCGCGTGCTACTCACATGGTGGACAACCTTGGAGCGTGAATATATATATACATATATATATATATATATATATATATATATATATATATATATATACATACATACATGCATATATATTACCCACTGGCGGTCGCCAGTAGGTAGTTGTAGTTAGGACCTAGTTACCATAGAAAAATCGCAACATTCTATTCCCCAGAACTTTGGCGCCAATTGATGAATCGTCGCGAAATTTTCAAAACAAATTCTTTGTTGATATCAGCTACTATGTTGAAAGTTTGGAGGCGATTTGTCAAGTGGGGGCTGAGAAAATGCGGGATCCTAAACGTTTTTTTTCCATGTTAATTTCCATAGGAAACCTTAGACTAGGCTACAGGTCAAACGGGTGAACGGAATGACCCCAAATTTGGCAGGGAGAAGGGTCTTGGTCTAGAAAGCACACTTTTGTTTATTTCGTATAAATCAGTTCAGTCGTTTTTGAGAAATATCCAAATTTACAGATATCAATATTTGGGAATTCTGCCATCTGATTGGCTGAGGCGTTACGAACACAAGCTTGCTGCTTATTGGCTGCGAGCGGTGCGAGCGGTTGCAACTAGGAAGTGTTGGCCGCCATTTTGTGATTCAGTTGAAGCGAGTAAGGGGAAAAAGGGTGATAAAAGTGGGAAATAGGAGGGTAGGAGCACTGTAACCTCTGTGCGGTGTTTAGGGTGTGCTATAGAGGGGGTGCAAAGCGAAGTATTCACCCCTACCAGTGTGAAAGTGGTGGGTCACGGAAATAAAGCGAGGTATTGCCTAGAGTCTGTTGTTGGTAAGATGAGGTGGTGCAGGACTCGGGGATTAAAGCGTGAGCCCAAACTGTGTGTCTTATGCTGTGATGTCATGTGCTGTGGCCGCTGTACTATATTTGTGGAAGTAGTTAAGCATGGGCGGATCTAGCGGATCTCGCGTACGCGAACTTGCGGATTTACGGATTCGCAATCCGCGAAAATACGCGAACTCTCGCGGATTTGCGGATTTTCCCGTTTTTTGTGTTGGCGAGCGTTCGCGCCGATTTTGGGACAATTTCGCAATTGCGAACTTACTTTTCGGCTCGCAACGGCCGCGACTATGTTGTTTCTACGTCTGGTTTATCATCACAGGTTCACAGCACCCTCTGTTTCACCACTGCCACCCTCTGGGACACCCATGCCACCCTCTGGTACATCCTCACTGCCACCCATTAGGTTTGTTTATCACTGTAGATTATGGGGGTTGAAAAAAGCAAGCACACCTGCCCTTCTTCAACTGCCATCAATTAATTTGTGGGTCATTAATGTGTCAGTAATTTTGAAACTTCCAGTCTGGCTGGCACCTGCTTCCTTCCTTATCTGTAATTTGCTTTCTGTTGCAGTGAAATTTTTTTTCACAGGACCTTTATGGTCTACTTGTAGCTATTCTATGAGCGTGCTGTTTGGGTCATAGCAGGGTCATAGAATAGTTGCAAACTCTGGAGGGGCCCCTCAGGAAGCACTACCTTGAATGTTACTAATGTTAAGTTTGAAATTTTGCACCTGCTCATTGCTTTCAGTTTAGCAAAAATAGTTTTTTCTGCAATTTCGCGCGTTATTTGGGGCGCGAATCCGTGCGAGATCGATTTCGGAAGCCGCGAATGCGTGCTAATACAAAAAAAATGTTTTGCGACGTGTATGTTCGCGTGATTTTGCGCGTGTTCGCGAGGCGCTTCTAGCTATACGTTTGCCAAGTTACCCTAGCGGTCGTACACGGGCGCGGCCATCTTGTTTGCGTGACGTAATTCCGTTTCCGGCCGCTATGTGTAATCTCGCAAAGTGTGCTGCTCGCTAGTACAATTTCGCGCGTGCTCGCGAGGAAAATCTCGCGCGAACTTACCCACGCGGTCGTGAACGGGCGCGGCCATCTTGTTTCTCATTCATTGCTATGGTTCTGGGCATGCTTTCTGTATCCTCTCTCAATCTCTGCCATCCTTTGCTTGTTTGAAGTTTATTTAATCTATTTTACTTATTATCTATCCCTCTATTTTTCTAGCTGTATATTTTTGTGTTTTCTGCTACTTTTAGTTACTTTTAAACTACTTTTTTAAACTCTTTTCTTTTCTTCTTCACTATTCTATTTCTTCTTTATCATTTAAGTTTATTTCTGCCCAGACCATGGTAAAGGGAGCCGGGAAGCACCCTGAGAAGGGGAAGGGGAAGGGTCCCGCACCCCGTGCCCGGCTCCCGTGCGGGCGTTTGAGGGGGGAGCAAGTGGTGCCGCGGGAGATATTCAGCGCGGAGGAGGTGGCCGCACTCATCTTCCACGTCCAGCGCCGCCTCCCCAAGACGATCCTGGGAGGCGGCAAGATCACAACTGGCTATGGCATCCGGGAGCGCCGGAAGCGGTGGGAGAAGGTGTGCCGGGCCATGTATAAGCTCTCTGGGGTCCGGCGCACATATAACCAGGCCACCCACCGCTGGACCGATGTCATGGACCGGGAACGGGACTTGCTGGACGCGCTCGGCGTAGAGGTCCCCGGGCTTGGTGAGTAGTAGTAGCTATTCATCACTACTCTGTTTTATCCGGCTCTGTTATTTGCAAATCTTTGTTCTTTACCAAGAGCAATAATGCTGCCGATTACATTGTAGGTAAATTATATTTCAAAATCTTCTATGCATTTCAGGTGCACTGCTCTCCTTCTCAGTAGCCTTGCTTGCTACTATGCTTATTTGTTTTGTAAATTGTGTTCATTTCATTGGCCTGAGAAATTATGTATGAGTGTAGTGTAAAGATAAGAACTGCGTAATGCTAGACACTAAGGGTCATATTTTCAATTACCGGCGCATCCCTGCAAAGTAGCAGGGATGCGGCAGTAATTGTGTGCCATGCCACCACCACCCATTGGCCCAAAACGTCACAGAAGCCTTACGCATCTGTGCCGTAAAGGCGGCGCATTGCTGAAGTTGCGTGCCAACGATGGCGCAGCTCCAGCAATGCTCTGGGGTACCCTATCTCCCCAATGCTGCATCAAGCCGTACGTCGGCTTCAAGCGCGCAGGGTTTGACTCATGCATCATTGTCTTAAAAGTGACTGATTGACATCTTGTAGATTTCCCTCAGCCACTTTTAGGATTCGTCCCTGCGCAGGTACGCCCTCCCTTGCGCCAGAACGCCCCCTGATGGCGCAGGGCTTTACAACGTGATGCATCGCCCATAATTTTTTTTTTTTAATATATACGCCGCACCAACACCATGGCGAGTCTTTTGTTCTGCCGCTGCGTCACAAAAGTCACGCAACAATGGAGGAAAATGAGCCGCAAGGGACTTCTAAATCAGCCCCAACAGACTGAAGTCCAGTCCTTCCTTTAGACACATGGCTATAAGAAGAAATAGTGGTGGTGGTGGGTGGATTGATAGTTTGAGTATTCACTGATCTGCAAGCAGGATGGACTTTGTCTGTCACTTCGCGTGCTGCGGACTGCTGCCTGCAGTGCCAGGCCTAGGCAAACCTCTTTAGTAGTCTGTTTATTGAGTTACATAGGAACTTTCTAAGTCAACGGTCCGCAAATCAGGCAATACGAATAACGTAGTATACCACATGAGATAGATCCCGTGGAATAGTTGTCTATCTATTTGCTATTTCTCCAAAAAATGTTGTTATTGTTCTTTTGAAATGGTTGATTTGGTTGACAAATCTCATCCATGTTTTCTGGTCTTTCTTTCTTTCATGTTGTACATCAGCTCCCCCCAAGGGCAAGAGGACACAGGAGGAGGAGGGTGCTGTTCAGGATGCAGGCCAGGATCGGGCAGGCGAGGGCTCCTTTGCTGGCCCCAGTAAGTTTTAATTGTAATAAAGAGTACCTATTTTTTCCTAGCGTTCCTCATTCGATTTTTTCTAAATCGTCTTTGATCTTCTTGTAGACTGGATATAAATTCTTATCCTGGCTCGAATATGACTCCCTGTGGTATTACTAGATTATTCTTATTAGTCTGTCTGTGTAGCTAACTAAGATTGGACATTTGGCAATTCCATTGGACTCCCATTCTATTCAGCAATAGCTCTATGCACTGTCTCCTTACTGACTAGATAGTGTGGCAGAGTCATTCAGCTCCCGAAGTCACCGATGATTGATCCCCAATGATCTCTAGATTATCGTACGCAGGACAAGAGAGTACGGAGTCACAGCACAGTCAAGAAGTGTCAGAGGCACTCATGCTTGCAAAAATTCCAAAACCTTTAGCTCATCCACTCTAGTCTGGAGGACCAAAAACCACAGAGTCTATTTAAGTTTAAAAGCTTTATTAAAAGTAAACACATTTATTAAAATCTACTTTGTCATAAAACTATTTAACTGAAAACGGAAAAGTGGTTAGTGCTGACGATTAATTGGACACATTTCTTGTGGTAGAGCCGAGCTCTCACCTGGTTTGAACTTGATCCTGGTCGTGTTCTTAGGAGTTAAGCTTCTGTCTGTTAGGAGAAAAAGTGGTGCGTGTTAAAAATAAAAAGCAAGCATTCATCAGTTGTGCATAAAAGTGCAGCAAGACAACAGCCTTCCCTGGAAAAAGGGACATTTTTACTTTAGAGTAGACAGTCACAAATTATTACATTGTATTCTGTTTTTTTAACATTTCTCCTAGACCAAATATTATATAGTAGTGAGTGGTGTATTCTAACATTCTTAAATGTACTTTGTAGGTGTAACATCTGGTGACGGGGCCAGCGCGGAGGTGGCGGTGTTGGGCGAGGACTCGGAGGACTCTGGGGAGGAGGCGGTGCAAGAGCCGGCGGACGGTCCTGTGGGGGTTCGCACGGTGGTGGCGGGAACAGGTAAGCTATATATTCCTTACTTATTGAGATTGAAGACTGCATAGTGTGCTTTCTGCACGGGTGTATTACAAATCAACCAGGTAGTAGCCTCCTCGAAATGTACTTTGACTTAGCTGTGAAGTTTTTGGTGAGAAGAATCCCAATAAGTTCTTAGACGAACGTGATGGATGGGATGAACGAAATGCGAAAGAAGGGTGTAAGTAAGTGGGACGCGAAATTGTATGATGGCTGGCAAAGAAGAACGATATGTGTTTGCTTGGCCCCCGAGGTGGCTGGGAAGGAAAGAATATGGTATGGTGCATGGCTGGGTCAATGATGAAGCAAGGATGGGTGGAAGGACATCAGCCTGGGTGGGTGAAACAGAAACTGTATGTGTGCGTGTACTTTGAATGAATGGATGCCTGGAGCATGGTATTCTCTGACTCTTAGATAGCACATGTGTATCTATAGAGAGTAGATGGTCGCTGGATGAACTAAGTGTTACCTTGAAGAGCATGTACCACCGCACCCGCACGTCCGTTCCAGTGTAGGGAAGGCAAGGAAAAGAAATTGTAAATGTGTCCAATACTACCATGAATAGTAGCAGTACTTTGTATTGCAACTGCAAGCACAGCATATATCTGGTTATTACGGTGGACACTCCGTACCTCTCTTAATAACTTTAGTTTAGTTGTAGTGCGTCATTCATGTGTGGGTGTATCACTGTTCACTCAATATTAAGCAAAGCACCTAAAGTCATCCCATATGTCATCAAATACGTCCCATGTGAAGTGATAGGATAATCAAATTATTTAGCTTCTTCATTTTCCTTTTCTAGTACTCATTTGCACTGTAGGGTGAAAGGTAAATTAATTAAGCAGTAGCCCTTGTAACAGAGTATTCTCAGTGCCACCCGTAATAGAAAAGTAATAGCTTCACCACCCGCATGTACTGGACGGGTACAGTAACGCAAGTCTGTCTCACTCATCATGGTGTGCAACTGTTTTTCTCGGGTGCAAGTTCACTGTGCTGCCATTCTGCCGGCTTGCATAAGATAACGTACCAATTTTCCTAAACAAGAGAGAAGAAGAAGAATAAGACTGGTGTACTGTCATAGTCGACTGTAATGGAAGTCCATAGTGGTCGTAGAATTTGTTCATTAAACTACCACTAATGTTAGAGCAAGGATGCAGAAGTGGGAGGTTACATAGATACTGTCCTCTTATGTACTGTGCTTTCAATTTGCTACTTGTACTGTGACCCAACTTTCGGCTCAATCACTTTGTGTTATTAATGCTAAGGAGCATTGGTTACAGACTATGTCTTTCTTTCTTCATATAGTTGCTCCTTCCAAATCAACATCACGGAGGGAGCAGGCTCGAATGGCCCGGCAACGGAGGCTGGATGCCACTGTCGCCGAATATCGGCGGCTGGTGGCCCTGGAGGAGGAGGACACGCAGTCGACCGGTGCAACAACAACATCCTCGACTGGGACCGCTGCATCCTCCTCCGTGACCCCACGGGACGCCAGCATGCGCAGTGCTCCAGCGGGACCGAGCCGGGCTAACAAAGCCAACCGCCACCGCCAAGCAACAGAAAGACCAGCTGCCCCCCACAGGAGCTGCAAGGCACGCCAACGCCGCCTAGGAGTCCGAATGTCCTACCTGGAGCAGGAGGTCCAGAACTATAAGAACTTGGTAGAGGGCCTCCGCTTCGAGCTTGCCACCCTCCGCAAGGAGTATGATGCCCATGCCGCAAAATGCACCAGGTCCAGCACCCTCCAGTAGTGGAGTGTCCCTTGCCCTTTTTTTATAGACTTTTGGGGGGTGGGATTTGGGAGTTGGGATCGTTTTGGGACTTTTCAAAGACAATCGTTGGGGTTAGGGTGGGTCTTGAGGGAGATTATTTTGTTAGGGCTACATAAATATACATTTTTAAACTTTATATGACCATACCTGTTTTTTACTGCTTTTCAGTCTGGTGGGTGGGGGACGGGGGTGTAACAGTAAGTTTGTTTTCCTGAACAGTCGTAGGACTTTAGTAGTACTACCGTCAATCTCTCGTCTAGTCCTAAATAATACTCCATTATACTACCTCCCACCAAACGCTTATCTTACCTGTAATTTGTGTTAGAAATTAGGGCTAGGCCCAGGGCTGGCTCCACGTGAAATGGGGATTAACGTTGGCAATCCTGGGCGGATGAAATTTCCTCATTGCGGTGGTACTAGTGGTGTGACACAGTGGCAGTTGCATGCCTATGGAAAAAAAGAAAACGAAACCTGGTTTGTCCTTACTGTAGCATTACAACGGTTACGGTACGATCGAGAATATAGCAGGTGACAGTACACTAGAACAGTGCCATAATGTAGCCTAACAAATGGTAAAGTATTTGCTTGCAAGTATAACTAGTACTTGCGTTGAATTTATTTGACATTGGCTCCTACTACTAGAAGATATAGTACTGAAGCTGAGTAAGTCTAGAAGATATCCTCGTATTCCTTCACCAGCCTGTTGCTATGACCTTATCCTCCCCAGCAAGTGTGTGGAATTATTGATGTCATTTTAGTCAGACATCAAGCAAAACAACACAGCCCGGGGGAAGAGGGTTAGGGTTTGGAAAATGGATGGGAATGGGGGTTTCTTTTTGGGTAGGTTTTGTTGAGAAAAAAAAAAAGAAAAGCACAGCATGGACAAACAATAATTGAAGATAAAGAGAATTTTTGGGTACAAACTAAAGCTAAGCACATCCAGTCACACTCATAGAATAAAACAATGGATACTGTATCGGTATTGCGTATGTTGTTGGAGTTGTCCTGTTGAATTTGGTAAGTAAGTTGCATGCAGCAAACAATTCCTCTTATTGGCGGCACTCCTCCATTCCAGCTGACGCTTCGTCCATCAATGTTGGTGACCACTGACAGAAGACACCCTGTCCACTGCCTGCCTGGCGGATGTTGACTGAAACCCGGCCTGTAATTATTGAACGGAAAACAGGAAGTGCTATTACAATACCACTGATAAATAAATGAAAGGTATGTACGCTGTGTGGTGCAAAAAGTGACACTTTGATTTCCCTAATAGACAGTACAATATTTTTGAAATTGCGTGCTCTGTCTGAGTCACCTTTTTAAGGATAAATAAGTATGGCCAAAATATTATAGCGGATCTTTCCCCTCAAGGTAGGTGTACTGTAAACTGTGTTTTAGAACAAAATTTGACCTTCCCAGCAATGCTCCCACCAAGACCCTTACTAAAGCCAGTCGCACAAATGTAGAAGACCCCCAATCAGATCTCCAAAAACGATGCCTAGCAGAAAAATGGTGACAAAACGTACTTTGAAAGTAACAGTAGGCCCAAATACAGACCGTGGATTGTATTCAAACGACTTGCAAACAAGCAAAAGTATCCATAGCCAGCATCGCTCCAACAGTGCTCTAAAACCCCAGAACTGCGTTGCAATAGAACCCCCGAAACACATGCAATCCTGCTGCTAGGGCTAACCCTAACGAACCCTAACTTACAAAAAGTGCCAAAACTGGTGTTTCCTTATGGATTTTGTCCAAAACACTTCTATCCGGTATTAGACCTTCCCAGGAATGCCCCAGGCAAGACCCGCCAACCCACCTGCAAAAAACCACCCGACAACACCCCCAAACAGCGAAAAAGCTAAATCTCATACTTACAATATCTCTCGGCCTTCGGGCCAAACGCGGCGCTGTGCAGCTAGGTCATCATCAATCATCATAACTCCTGTTTTCCACCACGGATTTCCTGAAAAGCAAATGCAATAAAGATTAGACTGTCGCAGCAGTGCTTCGACAGAGACCCCGGCCGCAACCCACCCACGAACAGCAGGAAGCCCCCCAAAAAGCTACATTGAGCAAGATGTCAGAAGAAATAGCAAAAAAAAGGCTGTTCCTTAAGGATTTTGTCCAAAACACTTCTATCCGGTATTAGGCCTTCCCAGGAATGCCCCAGGCAAGACCCGCCAACCCACCTGCAAAAAACCACCCGACAACACCCCCAAACAGCGAAAAAGCTAAATCTCATACTTACAATATCTCTCGGCCTTCGGTCCAAACGTGGCGCTGTGCAGCTAGGTCATCATCAATCATCATAACTCCTGTTTTCCACCACGGATTTCCTGAAAAGCAAATGCAATCAAGATTAGACTGTCGCAGCAGTGCTCCCAGACACCAAAAATCACCCACAAACACCCGGAACCCCGCCAAAGAGCCCCTCAAAGGCAAGCAAGTCAGCAAAAACGGCAAGAAATTTCCACCTCATATTTGGTCCAAAACACTTTTGTCCATTATTAGAGCTTCACAGCAATGGGCCCAAATCCCTCAACTCACCCGCAAAGAAGTACAACACCCCCACAAGTGCTGAGTCTTTCTTCATTGGGCGTAATCCAGCACTCTGCTTTGAGGGAAATCGCAGTCTGGAGGAGGAGGATAGAGGAGCATGTTCTTCAGAACTTGTGAACCTGAGGAATGTAGACTGCGGCACCTTCAAATCAATAAGCAAACAAGTGAAGACAGTTCTGCTGATGGTCTTGTTTTTGGGATTAGGTGATTAAAGTTTGAATTAAATTAACTGTGCAAAACAAAGAAAGAGAGACACACAAGAATAAAAGTGAATAAGGACGAAAAAGAAAGTTCTTGATTCATTGTCTCATTTTCAGGGCTCGGTGTCAGGAAATAGGAAGAAGATTTCGTCATCATACTCTGCGAATTCAGGCAGGATGAGGTCAGTGCCACCGAACAGAGAACAAATCCCCTCATCTACGTTGCCGTCCTCCTCGTCTTCATGCGGCGTGCTTTCTCGTATTTTGTAATCTGGTGGTATGAGGTGCTGATTCATCTTGATCATTGTCAGCCGCTCCACATTTTTGGGCGAGAGGCGGCTCCGTTTGGGAGTTACAATGCCACCAGCAGCACTGAAAACTCGTTCAGAAGACACACTTGCGAGTGGGCAAGACAAATAGTTTATAGCCAGGTTGGAGAGCTGTGGCCACAATTGTTTTTTGCCATGCCAATACTGCAATGGCTCATCATTAAGAAAGACCTCTGTTGAGTCATTCATATAGTCCTGCACCATCGACTCAAGGTCATCAACGGTTCCTCCACTTTGCTTACTTTTTGCTGTGCCTTTGACATTTTTTCGAGAACCATACCCAAGCAAACTTAGCCAATCCTCCTCAGCAGCCACTGTTAGTGTTGTGTGTGGTGCAGATGATCCAGTTGCCGGTCTCTTTAACGGCTGAGAGATCACTTGTGCCCCAGCCACAGGTGCAGAAGTGGATTCTTGTGACTGGGGATGGCCTGCTGATGCTGATGTACTGTCTTCTCCTTCAATAACCTGCCGTTCTTTTTCAAACCTCTTGGCTGACCAGGCTAACCAATGTTTGTACTTTTGAACATCTGCATCAGCAAAAGGAAAGAATGCTTCGCCTGCCAGCGCCTTTTTGTAGCGTGGATCCAGAATAGTAGCACAAATGTAATGCTGATCTGACTTCATCTTTTGAAGACGTTCATCACCACGTAGGCGCTCTAATAATTTCTCAGACAAAATAAAATGGTCTTTTTTTTGTACATCTTTTTCAAACTCAGAAGACACCGCCATCAGTTGGTGCTCCAGCATGCACAACAATGGGATAGCTTTTCCCAAATTACAGTCCTCCTGGCTGACTGCACGCGTGAAGAACTCAAAAGGACGAAGCATGTCTGTCAGGCTTTTAACTATGTCCCATTGCGCCGCACCCATCCGCAGGTCCTCCTTCTGAGTTGTACCCTCTGTTAAGAAATAGTGATCGAGTACCGTATACTGCTCATACAGACGCTCAAGCATGTAGAAGGTTGAGTTCCAACGTGTTGCCACCTCCTGGATGAGTGCTTTCACTGGTATTCGACTTTGAAGTAGCAGCCTCCTCAGAAGCTTCCGGGCCTTAAAAGAATGGCTGAAATGGTTGCACATTTTGCGGCAGGTGGCCATTACCGCGAACGCTGCACTGTCTCTATCACTCAAGAATTTTTGAACGACCAGGTTGATACAGTGCGCCAAACACGGCACTCTAACATAGTGACCCAGCGACATGGCCTTAACTACATTGGCGCCATTATCCGTGGAAACATACCCAATCTTGCGTTTTATTGGAGATAGCATTTTCAAGACCTTTTTGTCAAACTCTTCCAAAATGTTTTCTGCTGTGTGACTTTTCTCCAAGCCAAACATGGCTAGTGTTGCATGTTTCCGAGCAGCTTTGAAAACTTTGTCCGGGTCAACACCTGCGTTTAGCTTTGCTTTAACACCTGAAAAAGAGACCCAGTGTGCAGTGATGCACATGTAATCAGCGCCTGCGCCACTGGTCCACATGTCTGTTGTCAGATGTATTGTGTGAACAGCACTCTTCTGCAAAGCTGCCCCAATCGCCTCCAGCACATCTTCATGTAGTGCTGGAACCGCAACTCTGGCGAAATAGAACCGGCTAGGAACCTTCCATTTAGGGCAGAGCGTTGCCACTAATTCTAGAAAACCTACCGCTTCTACAAAAGAAAAAGGGAGAAGGTCCACAGCTAGCATTTTAGCCAGCTTAGTGTTATACAGACGCGTCAGTGGGTGGTTGCGTTCATATGGCACGTCTGAAGTAAGCATTGTTCTAATCTTGCCCTGGACCAAGCATTTACGGGCTGATAATGACTTCGTTGACCCAATTTTGCTCGCTGGTGAACTTTTGTGCGTTGGTGTCTCACTCGCTCCAACACTCTTAGTGCGCCTCACATTGGGTGTGCTGCTGACAGGGGTACTGGGTGTAAGGGAAGTGTTTGACACGTCTTCTTCCTCCTCGTCATCATCAGATGCAACATCAACGTTTCCTTGAATTCGGCCTTTCTTGATCACATCTAGGTGCGCAAACCATTGGACAGTGTGCTGTCTCCTAAGATGACCTCTCTGGCCTCCGGTACCATAGTTGGTACCTGGCTTACCACGACTAACTGCAACCTTACAAAGGGTACAAATGGCAAACTTTGGATTTTTTTGACAAACAGTAAAGAAGTCCCAAACTGGGGACTTGAAGTATCTGTGGGACCTGGAGGAGGCGGCGATACTGTTGGTGGTGGTCATGAAGCTAATGCCAGATGAAGTGGAGGATCTGGATTGCCCAACTTTTGTACGTTGTGCACTTTCACCGCCACTAATTAAGGTCGAGGTGGATGGAGGTCTCTTCTTGCCAGAAAGAAATATGGAAGCGGGACGAGTTGGTGTACTACTTAACTCCAATGATTGTGGTGTTTCCACTGCCTCCTCATCGACAACATCATCATCATCACGCTCAGCAACTCTTCGGGCTAGGGTCAAAATGTCTGTTTGCTGCATGCCCGCTGGGGCTGCAGTGACCTTTATGATGACTGGGTCGTCGTTGGCAGAGTCTTCATCAGCAGCAGTATCCGCCACTTCTTGTTGAGCCTCATCACACTCCATAACTCTGAGACTTTGGACGAGCTTCCTTTTACGCTTAACTACCTTTGTCGGATCATGGTGTGCCTCACTCTCAGACGGCAGTGGTGCTGGTTCCCAAGTTTGATCCGTATCATCAGAAGGAGGTGTGCTTGAAGAAGATGTAGACACCACCCTTGATCTCTTCCTTGCTAGGGGTGTGGAAGACAATGAAGGATCATCAGGAGGAGTGGTTTCCTCAAATGATACCTCGCCTTGATTGTCGATTTCCTGATGTGCCCCTACTTCGGGAGGAACAACTATTGTGGGCACTTGTTGTGACCCTCCATGCACCTCTGCTTGCACATCTCCTTGCGCTGCCTCTCCTTCCACATGTACTTGGGCTTGTACTTGCACATGTGATTGTTGTTGCGGCTGTGGTTGTTCAACACTCGTCAGATGAGCTACAACAACCTGTGTTGATTGAGGGACATTGCTGCTGCTTTCTTGCGATGAGCCAACATCACTGGTCGATGGTGATTCAAGAACTATACTGGCTGCCTCTGCAGCACTCAAGGGCTTGGACTTAAGTTGGCGTGGTGGTGATGGTGGCACTGAGCCCAATGGAGCGGGGGTGCTGCTGCCAGCTTGGTCCCCAGCAGATCCCGCTGCTGCTGCAGGCATACTTTTTTTTTTACTCCCAAAAAAAGGGGCGGGCGGCACACCAGTCTCCTTGGTAACTTGCTTCTTCTGCTCCTTACTGGCACCTTTCTTGCTAGAGGAGCTACGGGTAACTTTTTTTGGGGCCATCTTCTTCAGAGCAGGTCAGAACAGCAGGCAGCAGTTGCACGAGTTGCAGAGTTGTCTGTGTCCAGACGTGACGTCGCGTGACGTTATGCTGCACACACACACCGCTGCAGGACTTCTTCCTGGCACTGGTGGTTCTCTTGAGTCTTGTGCACCTAAAAGCAATGGAAGACAGAGGAACATCAGTTCAGTTATACACCCCAAAAAATCGACAAAACACAGAAAAATGAGCACAATCCCATGCCATCCATGATGTTTACATTGAAGACACCCCACAGAAAGACTAGGGACATGCAAGTATGCAACACTCACTACCCCTGGGCATAATGGATGAAAAGTAGGCAAAATAAGTACATGCCTCAGACACTGCCTCTCTTCAAAATGGCCCCTTACACCCCAAGCACATGTTGCCTGTACCAGCCAGCACTCAAGATGGCCACCACCACCACCCACATGGCCAGTCCACATCAACAGTACACCCCAAAAAACACAGAAAAACAGCCACAAATCACCACAAACCAATGCCATCCAGGATGTTTACATTAAAGAGAGTGAGACCACACTACAGGCACACTCAGTCCATGCACCACTACCCCTGGGCAAAGGGCCCCACCAGCAGCCCAAAAAAAACGACAAAAAACAATAAAATCAGCACAATCCCAGCCCATCCATGGCCTCAATGGTGTTTAAATTCAAGAAGACACCCCTCAGAAACACTAGGCCCATGCACCACTCACTACCCCTGGGCATAATGGATGAAAAGTAGGCAAAATAAGTGCAGGCCTCAGACACTGCCTCTCCTCAAAATGGCCCCTTACACCCCAAGCACACGTTGCCTGTACCAGCCAGCACTCAAGATGGCCACCACCACCACCCACATGGCCAGTCCACATCAACAGTACACCCCCAAAAAACAGAAAAACAGCCAGAAATCACCACAATCCAATGCCATCCATGATGTTTACATTAAAGAGAGTGAGACCACACTACAGGCACACTCAGTCCATGCACCACTACCCCTGGGCAAAGGGCCCCACCAGCAGCCCCAAAAAAACGACAAAAAACAATAAAATCAGCACAATCCCAGCCCATCCATGGCCTCAATGGTGTTTAAATTCAAGAAGACACCCCTCAGAAACACTAGGCCCATGCAACACTCACTACCCCTGGGCATAATGGATGAAAAGTAGGCAAAATAAGTGCAGGCCTCAGACACTGCCTCTCCTCAAAATGGCCACTTACACCCCAAGCACATGTTGCCTGTACCAGCCAGCACTCAAGATGGCCACCACCACCACCCACATGGCCAGTCCACATCAACAGTACACCCCCAAAAATACAGAAAAACAGCCAGAAATCACCACAATCCAATGCCATCCATGATGTTTACATTAAAGAGAGTGAGACCACACTACAGGCACACTCAGTCCATGCACCACTACCCCTGGGCAAAGGGCCCCACCAGCAGCCCCAAAAAAACGACAAAAAACAATAAAATCAGCACAATCCCAGCCCATCCATGGCCTCAATGGTGTTTAAATTCAAGAAGACACCCCTCAGAAACACTAGGCCCATGCAACACTCACTACCCCCGGGCATAATGGATGAAAAGTAGGCAAAATAAGTGCAGGCCTCAGACACTGCCTCTCCTCAAAATGGCCCCTTACACCCCAAGCACATGTTGCCTGTACCAGCCAGCACTCAAGATGGCCACCACCACCACCCACATGGCCAGTCCACATCAACAGTACACCCCCAAAAAACAGAAAAACAGCCAGAAATCACCACAATCCAATGCCATCCATGATGTTTACATTAAAGAGAGTGAGACCACACTACAGGCACACTCAGTCCTTGCACCACTACCCCTGGGCAAAGGGCCCCACCAGCAGCCCCAAAAAAACGACAAAAAACAATAAAATCAGCATAATCCCAGCCCATCCATGGCCTCATTGGTGTTTAAATTCAAGAAGACACCCCTCAGAAACACTAGGCCCATGCAACACTCACTACCCCTGGGCATAATGGATGAAAAGTAGGCAAAATAAGTGCAGGCCTCAGACACTGCCTCTCCTCAAAATGGCCCCTTACACCCCAAGCACATGTTGCCTGTACCAGCCAGCACTCAAGATGGCCACCACCACCACCCACATGGCCAGTCCACATCAACAGTACACCCCCAAAAAACAGAAAAACAGCCAGAAATCACCACAATCCAATGCCATCCATGATGTTTACATTAAAGAGAGTGAGACCACACTACAGGCACACTCAGTCCATGCACCACTACCCCTGGGCAAAGGGCCCCACCAGCAGCCCCAAAAAAACGACAAAAACAATAAAATCAGCACAATCCCAGCCCATCCATGGCCTCAATGGTGTTTAAATTCAAGAAGACACCCCTCAGAAACACTAGGCCCATGCAACACTCACTACCCCTGGGCATAATGGATGAAAAGTAGGCAAAATAAGTGCAGGCCTCAGACACTGCCTCTCCTCAAAATGGCCCCTTACACCCCAAGCACATGTTGCCTGTACCAGCCAGCACTCAAGATGGCCACCACCACCACCCACATGGCCAGTCCACATCAACAGTACACCCCCAAAAAACAGAAAAACAGCCAGAAATCACCACAATCCAATGCCATCCATGATGTTTACATTAAAGAGAGTGAGACCACACTACAGGCACACTCAGTCCATGCACCACTACCCCTGGGCAAAGGGCCCCACCAGCAGCCCCAAAAAAACGACAAAAAACAATAAAATCAGCACAATCCCAGCCCATCCATGGCCTCAATGGTGTTTAAATTCAAGAAGACACCCCTCAGAAACACTAGGCCCATGCAACACTCACTACCCCCGGGCATAATGGATGAAAAGTAGGCAAAATAAGTGCAGGCCTCAGACACTGCCTCTCCTCAAAATGGCCCCTTACACCCCAAGCACATGTTGCCTGTACCAGCCAGCACTCAAGATGGCCACCACCACCACCCACATGGCCAGTCCACATCAACAGTACACCCCCAAAAAACAGAAAAACAGCCAGAAATCACCACAATCCAATGCCATCCATGATGTTTACATTAAAGAGAGTGAGACCACACTACAGGCACACTCAGTCCATGCACCACTACCCCTGGGCAAAGGGCCCCACCAGCAGCCCCAAAAAAACGACAAAAAACAATAAAATCAGCATAATCCCAGCCCATCCATGGCCTCATTGGTGTTTAAATTCAAGAAGACACCCCTCAGAAACACTAGGCCCATGCAACACTCACTACCCCTGGGCATAATGGATGAAAAGTAGGCAAAATAAGTGCAGGCCTCAGACACTGCCTCTCCTCAAAATGGCCCCTTACACCCCAAGCACATGTTGCCTGTATCAGCCAGCACTCAAGATGGCCACCACCACCACCCACATGGCCAGTCCACATCAACAGTACACCCCCAAAAAACAGAAAAACAGCCAGAAATCACCACAATCCAATGCCATCCATGATGTTTACATTAAAGAGAGTGAGACCACACCACAGGCACACTCAGTCCATGCACCACCACCCCTGGGCAAAAGGCCACACCAGCAGCCCCCAAAAAACGACAAAAAACAATAAAATAAGCACAATCCCAGCCCATCCATGGCCTCAATTATGTTTAAATTCAAGAAGACACCCCACAGAAAGACTAGGCCCATGCAACACTCACCACCCCTGGGCAAAGGGCCACACCAGCAGGCCCAAAAATACGACAAAAATCAGCACAATCCCAGCCCATCCATGGCCTCAATGGTGTTTAAATTCAACAAAACAGTTGTATCATGCACCCCTAACCAACCCTGGTCCTACTGGATACTGTGGCTACCCACAATATAATTTATTTAATGTTCAGAAAAAGTTCCAAAATTGTACTTGCAGCAACTGTAATGCCCCAAACAAACTTACTTCTGAAAGTTGATTTCTAATCCACAAGTGATCCAAAGACAGTCAAAAAGGCCTCAAATCCAAATATCCAGCAGCACCACAAAAAGTAATCCTTCCAGCTCCAGATCCAAATGAAAGTGACCAGGAGATGGACAAAGCACTGGGAGGAGCCTGCTGGACAGGAACAGGAAGTTGGAGACTGTGGGGCGCTTCCTTCCTCCCCCCCCCCAAAAATGGACTCCTTGCAAAAAAAAAGGCCATGCAAATGTCAACCTGAGGAGTGATTCTGATAAAAATCATAATTTTCTGAAGGTTTATCCTGTTCGCTGGTGATTTTCTTGTGCAGAATTGCAAAATCTCTATTTCGCGAGTGCGAGATTGTTCCTTTCCGCCGCAACTACGTGTTCACAATTGCGAACTCTCGCGAGGTGTGCTGTGCAAGGTGGCAAGCCGCGATTACGTATTCGCGGGCGCCAAACTCCCGCGGGATCACGCAGCAAGATCCAAAATGGCGCGGCACTCGCAAAGAAAAACAACTCGGCAAACTCTAAATGACGGAAAGTGAACGCCGTGCACCACGCCGCGCGCCGCAACCAAGCAAAAAATCCGCCGCGAGCGGATTCACGGATTTTCGACAAATTCGCGAGAGTTCGCGGATTGCGAATTTGCCGAAAATCCGAAAAATCCGCGATCGGAGCGGATTTTACGCCCATGCTTAGAAGTAGTATCAGCACGTGTTTATACCTACTAGGATAAACTACTGACTCGTACTGGTGTGATAGTTGTGGGTACGGAAAATATGTGATGTATTGTCTAGAGTCTCATGGACCTAGGAAGTATTGGCCGCCATTTTGTGATTCCGTTGAAGTGAGTAAGGTAAAAAAAAGGGTGAAAAAAGTAGGAAAGGGTAGGAGCAATCTAACCTCTGTGGGGTGTTTTGGGTGTGCTATACAGGGGGTGGAAAGTAAACTACTCATACCTTCTGGTATGAGTAGTTCCGGTATGAGCAGAAAGTGCTAGGCTACAGAAATTAAGTGAGGTATTGCCTGGAGTTTGATGCTGCTAAGGTAAGCTGGTGCAGGACTCGGGGATTGGAGGGTGAGTTGGGGAGTGCTTCTTTAGAAGAGATGTTTTATAAATGTGTGAGATAAAAAGAAATGAACATGTGCGGTATATTTTCTGTATGACTTTGTTGAAATTAGAGAACTGCATGTGATTTTAAGAGATACTATTTGTTAGGTTGGGTTGCTGTGCTGGATAAATGTAGGTGTTGAAGTGGTCCGGGTTTTACCGATGCTGTGGTTCACTATCCCTTCTGAGACACTAGTCAATTTGTTCTTTCCATTTAATAGCTTTAATATAGATGCAGTAAAGGGACGGTATATCAAAAGTTTGGGAATTAGAACTTTGTTTACTCTCCCCATCCCCTGCTTACACTCTACAGAGTGTTTAAACGACTTTCGTAACATATAGCTGTCTAGCTAGTAAAGGTAATGTAGTTTCACTGGGTCCATTTATAAACCGTGCTATGGGATGGTTTATGTTTTACCCACCAAGTTGGATGTTTGAATACTTTTTGCTGATAAGTGTTCCGGCAGACACCTGTGAAAATTAGATCTGTGTATGGGTATAGTGGCGTTACTAGGAATGGTGGGGGTTTCTGTTTGATATTGTACGGTTAACTAAGGGCGGGGTGGGTGTCGGGAGGAGGTAGTTATGTTGCTGATTGAAACACAGAATATAGTAACTTGCAGATGTGGAGCTGCTAAAGCTGATGTAGTACCACTGGGAGCAGTTATACAGTGCCCTATGGCATGGTATATGTTTTACCTGCAAATTTGCATGTTTTAATACATTTTGCTGATGATCGTTTCGGGAGACATCTGTTGAAATTAAGCCTCTGTACGGCTATAGTGGCGCTTCTATGTTTGCTTGGGCACTATCTTTTATTGCGTAAAGTTAAGCAAGGGTTGGTGTTGAGGTGGTGTAGTGGTACTGCGACTATTTATAAAGCGTCTTATGGTATGGTGTATGTTTTAGTCGCAAATGTGCATGTTTTGATACGTTTTGCTGATGAGCGTTTTGGGAGACATCTGTTGAAATTAAGCCTCTGTATGGCTATAGTGGCGCTTCTACGTTTGCTGGGACTCTTTCTTTTATTGCGTAAAGTTAAGCAAGGTACTGCGACTATTTATAAACCGTCTATAGAATGGTGTAGTTTTAGTTGCAAAATTGCAGGTTTTAATAGCTTTTGCTGATGAGGGTTCCGGCAGACACCTGTTGATATTAACTCTATGTATGGCTATAGTGGCGGTAACAGGAGTGCTGGGGTTTGTTGTTTGATTTCGTAAGGTTAAGCAAGGGCATGGGTGGGGGTGGGGGAGGTGCATATGTTGCTGATCATAAGACGGACATTCGTAACGTGGGCATGTGTAGTTACTAAAGGTCATGTTGTTTCACTGGGCCCATTTACAAACCGTGCTATGGGATGGTTTATGTTTTACCCTCCAATTTGCATGTTTGAATAGTTTTTGCTTATAAGTGTTCCGGTAGACACCTATTAAAATTAAGCCTGTGTATCGGTATAATGGGGCTACTAGGAATGGTGGGGGGTTCTGTTTGATTTTGTACGGTTAACCAAGGGGGGGGGGGTGTGGGGAGGAGTTATGTTGCTGTTTGAAATACAGAATATAGTAATGTGGAGATGTGGAGCTACAAAAGGTGATGTAGTTCCACTGGGAGCACTTATAAAGCTCCCTATGACATGGTTTATGTTTTTCCCGCCAATTTGCATGTTTAAATACTTTTTGTTGATAAGTGTTCTGGCACACGCCTGTTAAAATTTAGACTGTGTATGGGTATAGTGGGGCTACTAGGATTGGTGGGGGGTTCTGTTTGATTTCGTACGGTTAAGGAAGGGCGGGGTGGGTGTGGGAGAGGTGGTTATGTTGCTGATTGAAACACAGAATTTAGTCATGTGCAGATGTCAAGCTACTGAAGGTGATGTAGTACCACTGGGAGCACTTATAAAGTGCCCTATGGCATAGTATATTTTTACCCGCAAATTTACATGTTTTAATATGCTTTGCTCATGAGCGTTCCAGCAGACAGTTGTTGAAATTAAGTTCCTGTATTGCTATAGTGTGTCTACTAGGTTTGGTGTGGCTCTTTCTTTGATTTTGTAAGGTTAAGGAAGGATGGAAAAGAGGGTGGTGCAGTGGCAGTGTGCCCATTTATGAATTGCTTTATGGTATGGTATACATTTTTCTGGCAAATTCCCATGTTTTAATACCTTTTGGTGATGAGTGTTCCAGCAGACAGCTACACACATTACACAACATTTCTGTGGTTAAGAAATCTTTGTGCTGATAGACACTCTTGTAGTGTGGTAGAAGGCTGATAGTATTGATGGAAAATTATGAAACTTGGTTCTAGTGTTGTTGTAAATGGAAGTTTACACTGTTTATTTGTTATTGTCGTGTAGTTAGGGTGCTAAGTGGGAGAAAAATGTGAGGGTACTCTAAAAGGGGAGGCAAAGCTCTTAAAGGGGTGTGGGCTATGCAAATTGGGTCGTGGTCTAAATCAAGATAAGTATCATTGTTTGCTTTAGAATATCCTCTCCAATTATCCTACGTTCTTAAAAAGACATTCTTTAAAGGATTTCCCTTCCTTCTACAACGTGGGTAAACTAGTGTGATGTCTCCACTTCTCAGTAGTGAGCAAAATAAGCATGCATACATCGATGTGCATGCTCTCACAGCAGTGTAATAAAAAAAAAGTAATTGACTATCTTTGGGAGGGCCGACAATAGAGCCCGATAGAGAGCCATTTGGAGGCTCCCTGAAAATAAATGCCGGTTCTCAGACCCGGCCCAATTAAAGCGCAGTATCAATCCATCGCAAGCACTGCACCATTGAACCATCTTTTAATTAATGCCTATATTCCTCCTTATAAACATACATACATCTGTTCCTGCGCTTATCTTAAGCATCTATGAGCGCACTCGCCTATAGTAAGCAGTGTGCCATTCATGCAATCATACACCTATATATGGATACATACATCTGTCCCAGAACCAATCGTAAGCATCTATCAGCCCACCCGTCTATTGTAAGTACTGGTCCCTGCATTCATTCATCCGTCCATCAATCCATACATTGATACATCCAACTATGTATCTATGCATTGATGCATCTGGCCATGGATCCACTCGCCCTTTATTCTACTATTTGTTCTTATTTTTGTGCATCGTCTGCCCCTGATCCTAAATACGACATATTATACTCATCCACCCACCCTCCTAAGGCGTCGCAAAAAAGGCTTGCGAAAAGTATTGACAGGCAGATTTTTGTATAAAGAATAACAAAGCTTTAAGTTGCTCTTTGTGGAGCATACTTCACCACCCTTCTCTGGTGGTGTTTTAAAGAAAGGTACATCTAGTGAAAGAAATTTAAAGGAGCTTTTAAGTTTAGGACGTTAATTTATAAACATAACGTTTTGTCGAGTTGTATATAGGTACACTGTTTTAAAGTGTCCGTGACAGACAGATACTGACTACCTCTACTTCCTACATTTGAGAAAGTATACCGGAGAGCTAATTTGGGGTGGTGAGAACCTTGAGTTCTATATTTCCATGTGAATCACAGTATAGAAATTTAAAAGTAATTGGAAAGCTTTTATGTTCATATTAAAGACTAAAACAAGACCGTGTGTAAGGTGAGAGCAGGTTCGTGCTGGAGTTGCCTGCTTGTGGTCGTTTGCAGAGGCGCAACCAGAGCGAAATTTTTGGGGGAGGCTGTAAAGAGGGGTGAAAAAGAACAGAGTCTCCTTTACAAAAAAATGATCTTTGAAGACCTGTGAAGTACTCGGGTACAGCTCTGTGTGTGCGCCAGGGAAGCTGTCTCAGAGAGTTTGGGGCAATGGGCGTTGCACGTCTGGTGGTCTGTCTGCTAATCACCCCACAATGATGTTGCCCCTGCATTGCAAAAAGAGAAGGGAAATCCTGAGAGAAAATGGCTCTCTTTAAAGAATTTCCCTTCTCTTGCAATGCGAGTCACTTGGCATGATGTCTGCACTTCTAAGTAGTGAGCAATGTGCATGCTCTCACAGTGTCACTGCAGTGCAATAAAGAAAAAAAATGGATTACGTTTGAGAGGCCAAAACATAGAGCCCTATAAAGATCCATTTTGAGGGCCCCCAAAAATAAAGTGCTGGTGGTCAGATACCCACAGACACCCCCACACTTAAAGCCCTGGGTGCAATGTTATGTTTGCGAAGTTGTAGATAAAATTGTAAGGCTAACAATGAATATTTTTGTGTGTGCTGTTTGGTTGATAATATCATCCTAAGTACATAGATTAAATGAAAAAAATACTATTTATAAAGTTTTCTGCGGTGGGTTGCAGAGAAAGTGCTTAGGGGTGGTGGGGTGTCGCGAAGAGGTGAAAAGTATGAGGTAGTGCAGTTATATATAAATTGTAAAGGTGTATGTAAATAATTAAACAAATTCTTGCAGTATGTTCTATGGCACTACTTGTCATACTAGTGCTCCTCTGTCGTGCTCCATCACATTGCAGCAGTGGGTCTGGAAGTCGTTAGTGGAAGTTTTGTAATTGTATGTTATTATTTTACCAAAGTAAACAAATGTGAAAAATAATTGAATCTATTTTTTGTTTTTCTGAAAATGCTTTCTTTGGATTAAAAGTTGGAAATGCCTACAAGAAGTGAAAGAAAAAGAAAAGAGAAGAAAAATATATATTTGAGTAAAAGAAAAATATTCAAGTAGAAAAAAATGCGAGTAGTACAGAAACAATGTTCTACTAAAAGTAGAAGACAACTTTTGAAAAAATATTACGAACATTTAATGAAAAAAAATCACAGAAAGCAAAAAGAATAATTTTTCAGGTAAGGTGAGCAGAATTCAATTTCAAATACGAGGAAAAAAACATGATAGAGAAATAGTATCTGCTACTCGGAGACAAAACCGATTTTAAGAAATTCGATCTAGAGTGATTCAGAATTTAATGAAAACATGCTGCAAATATGAAAGAAGAATGTTGCAATTCAAAGAGAAGCAGCGTATTGAAAGTATAGTGGATACTGCTTTCAATTTAACAGAAGTTATTCATTTTTTAAAGAGAATGAAAGTATTGGATAAAATAGTCAAAGTTTTGAAAAACAAAAGTTGAAAAAAAAAGACTTGTGAACAGAACCAACTTTTTTCGAATCTTTAGTGGACATTGGAGACATACTTCTACTACTGAGCCTTTTTTTAATGAGGAAAGTTACTTCCAGGAAAATTGTTCATCATTTGCAGTTGATACTGGAGGTCGTTGCTATGAAGTTCAGGATGGTTGTCCTCTTCCAAAGGAGGAAATGGTTGGTAAAAGTGCAGAAGAGTTAATAGCTGAAGAAGTGCAAGGGAAACGTCCACAAGCTCCTGTGTATAAGTGGAGTTTTATTAGTATTTGTTTTATTCAACAGGAATCCATTGATATAATGCAAAATTTGCTACGAGAATATACTCAGAAAAGTATAAAACAGAAGATTAAGTTGTTACAAGGACTAGATCCATGTAATGTAAGTAAATATACTGAGAAGTATGGGCATTCTCTGGCTTGTCTGCAAGAAAACTTTGTAAAAGTGTTTTTCATCATTTGAAGATGTTAGCAGTACGCCATTCAGAAATGCAGACGTTTGTAAAGTAACTGTACTATGTAAAAAGTCATGCATTAAGTTTAAGTGTACTGAATACAAGTCTTTTATATGGTTCTTTATCAGATGTTAAAAAAAAAAGTGATGATATTGAAATGCGATATTTTGGTTCAGAAGAGCAGTTCATAGAAAGTGAAAGTTTGACAATTACAGATGTTGGCGGAGATGAGAAAGTAATTAGCACTGCTCAGTTTGAAGATGAAATTGGAAAGTTTAATGTAGTGTGCTCTGAAATACCAAACTATGGGGCCCATTAGGATGGCGGGCGGACTTTGTCCGCCTGCCATCCTGAAGTGGGAAGGGACCGTCTGCCATAAGGGCGGGGGTCCCGTGCGTGGAATTAGGATGCACCCGCCACAGTGGCGGGTGCATCCCGCATTTTTAACATTGTGGCGGGAGATGCTGAAAGCACTGCCCGTCGCAATGCTAAAAATGCATGTTGTGCGTTTCAAAGCACAACATGACAGGCACCGCGCAGTGCCTGCCATGTTGTACTTTGAAACGCAGGGGGGTACCATAGGTACCCCTCATGTGTACCCCCCAACCCCCTTCTCCCTGGGTGCCCGCAACGGGCCCCCAAAGCAAAGACTGCCACCGTGGAAAGGCATAGGACCGCAGGCATCGTAATATGGTTGATCGTGTCTCGCAAACACCGCCATCATATGTGCGCACTTTTTCCACCGGTTGCAAAGGTGACCGGCGGAAAAGCGGCGGATGGTCTTCCCGTCCACGGCGGACCCCCCAGCCATCCTAATGTGGCGGGGGGTCATTTCAGTGAGGATGGCGGGCGGATTGCCCCCGCCAGGCCGGCGGTGGCTACCGCCAGCTTTGCAGGGGCAATCCGCCCGCCATCCTAATGGGCCCCTTAGTTTGTGTTTGTTGTTGACGTACTCATTACAAAAGTCAAAGTAGGAATGTTAATTTGTATTTGAAAAGTGAAAAGGAGAAAAATGGTCAGTGGGAAGAATTTGCAACTTACTTGTTTGTTGAAGGTCGATTTCAGTTAGGTAGTGATCAACGTAAATGTAAATATTGTTACAACAAATTAGAAGAGAACAAAATGCCTGCTAGAGGAGTGCACAATAAGTTGGAATTAGTAACTATTCCGCAGGAGCTGGCCAAATTAAATACATATGAGTCAGTTCTAATTCAGTCTGTTCATCCTTTTCAAACTATAATTCGGATGGAGCCTAAAACAAGTAAACTGCTACCAACAGACTTGCAACGAGGGCTGAAAGGAAGAGTGGTACCTTTGGATTTTAAGATAAACATTGAAACAATTGCTGGAGAGAAAGAGGAAGGTGAGGCAGTAGTAATTTTAGTAAATGGTGTACCAACAGAGTCGGAAAATATGGCAAGAATTTGTGGATGTTAATAAAGTTGAAAAGGCTACCTTATATCTTATAGAGAACATTATTTTTTTACAAAAATGTAAATGTGGATAAACAGGTAATACGTTTAGAAGATGAATCTGAAATTTCGAGTGGTAAAATAGAAAAAGTGGACAAGTCAAGGACTGAAGAGATTTATGAACATTACACAATATGTCCTTTGCATTCAAAAGAAGAGATAGGAAGTAGCATTGAGTTATTTCAAGTAGGAAAAAGTACAGGGAACTCCAATGAGTGTACGGGAGAAAAGCTTGGAAGCTCGTTGTTTTCCACAGTTGTTTCCTACTGGAGAAGGTGGATATGATGACCGACCTGTACAGATTCCAGCTTCAGAATATCGATGAACAAGATTATATTCTGAAGAGACTAGATTTTGACAGTTCCATACATATTTCACCTTTTGTTTGAAAGTGATCTGTCTTCTCTCTCGTATGCAGTGAATCATACACTTAAAACTGGAGTTCATCAATCACTTCTTTCTGCGAAAGAATTTGTGGAGAATGTTCAAGAAACAGATGAAAATTTAGAAGCACAGTTAATCAATTTGATGGCATGTTAACGTGGAACAAATGAGTATTGGTATTGTCGTCATGGAGATCCCAAGTGTATGTTAAGGAACTTAGGTACACCAAGATGGTTTGTCACACTTAGCTGTGCAGTGTATGCATGGGAAGATTTGCTTGAGTTTCTAAGAGAAGTGAATTCCAATATAAAAATGTTGAACTAAAGACTCCTGGTGAACTGTGTTCATTGGATCCTGTAAATGTGTGCAGATATTTTATTCATAAGTTTCAAACTATGATGTCTTTTATCTGTAATAAAAAGAATCCACCTCTTGGAGAAGTTACCGATTTCTTTTGGAGAAAGGAGTATCAAGTACGAGGTGCACCTCATATACATATGCTACTACAGATCAAGGATGCACCTAAATTTGGAAATGATTCTGATGAAACAGTATTGTCTTTCATCGAACAGTATGTGACATGTGAGATTCCAAGAGAAGGAGGAGATAGAAGCTTGAGATAGCAAGTTTTACGTTTCCAAAGTCATTGTTGTGGAAAGTATTGCAGAAGAAAATACAAGTGTAAAGGAAAATTTTACACCAAATGTCAGTTTGGTTTTCCCCATCCAGTAATTTCTAAAGGTAGAGTAAATTCTTTTTTTTCTTCTGTAAGGCACACAATAACTCGGAAATCTCCAAAGAATACCTACAACTTAATGAGAACAGAAGTGTCAAAGTATATCAATGACTACAATCCAGTCCTTTTAAAAATGTGGAATGGGAACATGGACATACAGTATTTTGCTGATATCTCAATTGCTGGTGCACGTTATGTTACATCGTACATAACAAAATTTGAAAAAACTGAGATGAAACAAATATGGGAAGAAATTGTACAAGAGAATAGCCTTAGCAAACAATTGTACAGCTTTAGTTTGAAAATGATTTCCCACCGAGAAATCGGATCGTATGAATGTTCGGACTGCTTGTGTTCTTCAGGTTTATATTCAAAGTCACGAGGAATCATTTGGGTAAGTTTAGGTCTTGCCTGCAAACAAAATAGAGTTTTGCAATCATAGGAAGAAATTGAACAATTAGCAGCAAATCAGCCAGACAGTACAGACATTCTTAAAACTAACATGTTGGACACATACTATCGGAAAAGGAGTCAACATCTGGAACAGCTATGTCTTTATGAAGTAGTTCATTACAGCTACAAAAGAAATGTTAAACAGAATTTGAAAGAAGGAAAGTTTGCAGTAGTTGGATGTCATGGCTGTTTAGTAAAACATGCAAAGGGTAATCTTATAAACCACAAGAAACGTAGAGGCATATTAACAACGGCCAGCGATAATTATCACTTGCCGTGCTTAGCGATAATTATATTATCGCCAGGCTATCTCTGGAATTCATTGCCCTGGTAGCGCGTTCTTAACAACGCGTTACTCCAGGGCAATACAAATTCCAGAGATAGCGAGGTTATTGCCCTTTTACAGGGAACATCGCTGGTTTTCCAGCGATGTTCCCTGCAAAATGGCGACAACCTTGCTGATACGACCAACAGGGCTGTATCAGCATAATCCACCACATTGTTGGGGATAGGTCTGCATTTTAGCAGATGTTAGTTTTTGGAGAAAACAGCTGTTTCTGTACGCAAAGTAGCGCAAATATACATCGTGCCCCGTACCCTTGCTCCCTCCCCCCCAGCTCCCCTCCCTCAGAACCCCTCCCCCTTACAGGTAAATAGGTCGATCCTGATGTTTTTTAATGGGTATTCGAAAAGTTACACTCAACGTGTGTGGCTTGAATGATCGCCTCAAGAGACAACGAGTAGCCACTGTATTGAAAACTATGCGTGCAGACTTTGTGTGTCTGCAGGAAACACACATCGAGGGAACAAAGGGGTTTCTACTAGAACAGTTAGGATTTTACTTGCTCCCGCACCCAAAACAGGGGGCTAGGACCAGAGGAGTGGCTATATTATCTAAACGTAAAGATGTTGCAATAAGGAAGAAGCACGAAGACCAGTGGGGTAGATTGGTATCGAAAGAATGTCTGATTGACGGTGATTGGATCACTTTGCAGTCAATTTATGGCTCAACGGAAGATGATCCTGAGATTTTTAATTTTCTAGATTTAGAATTGGCCATATGGGCCCCATGTGTTGTTCTATCTGTGAATTTTAATATCAGTGGGGTGGGGGGGCTAGGCTTGGATTCCGATGGGAGATACCAGGAAGAAGAGAGTTTTCAAGCAATCCTCAGCCTCGCAAAGAATAATGTACTGGTGGATGTATGGGGAAAATTAAAACTTAATGACTACGGGTTTACTTATTATTCGGCTCCCCATGAACTGTGTGTCAGGTTGGATTATCTTCTCACATCAAACTCTCTCTTATCAAAATCACAAATTGAAAGACTTCCCCGGATCATTTCGGATCACAATCCTCTCACTTTATCCTTAGAGGTATCAACAAGATTTAATTTTGGTTTTTTTTATGCAACTTGTAGAGCGCACTATCACCTTGCAGGCATTCTGGCGCTAAGCAGCTCATAAGTGGAGGTGAGTCAGAGGCAGGAGTCGACCAGCTAGTTTGTAGGGAACAGCAAGGTTTTTACGCGTCTCCTAAAGTGGAGCAGTTCCCTGATTTGCCTAATCTCCCAGGGAAGTTGGTTCCACAGTCTTGCTGCTGCCACTCCAAAGGATCTACCCCCTGACCTGACTTTCCTAAATCTTGGCACCTTCACTAGTCGGGCCGAAGAAGAACGAAGCATTCTTGCAGGGGTGTACCAATCAATTTTTTTGCGCAGAAGCATAGGTCCTAACCAGTGAAGGGCTTTGAAAACCAAGCAGAGAGACTTAAAATGCACTCGCTGTCTCAAATGAAGCCAGTGAAGTTTTGCCAAAGCTGCAGAAGTGGAGGAACATGCAGGCAGGAACGGGTGTGGACTTTCGAGAGGGGGTTATTGAAAGATGATAACTACATCCGACACATGACAGAGTGGATTAAAAACTTCTGGGAGATTAATAGGAGTAGTACTGCACCAGGTATTGCTTGGGATGCCTTTAATGTAGATGTTCGGGGGGAGACACTAAGTTTTAGCACTTTTAGACAGAAACAGGAGCGGTTGAGGATGGCAGAATTAACCAGTGTGCTACTAAATGCTGAACAAGATTTGGCTCATTGCACGATGTCAGGTACACTGCTAGAACAGGTACTCATTAAAATAGCCAGGACAAAAGCGGAGGCAGAAGAGAGCATAGCTACCAAGGCCGCTAATATCTTTCCAGCAAAAAGGGAACAGTGCTATGAATTTAGTGAATCCGTAGGCCATACATTAGCGGTTCGAGCTAGGCAGAAAGCAGCTATGGGGGAAGTGAAGGAAATCACGGACACTACTGGGTGAATCCTTACAGGCCCTGAAGGGATCCGTGAAGTCTTTAGACACTATACGATAAGGCGCAATCAAAATACCCCTCTGAAATACAGGCATACCTGCAGGATATCCCAGTTTCCACCCTTGCTGATGAGGATGAGAAAAGCTTAGACGCATCTTTGGAGGCAGTACAGATTATGGCCGCCCTGTTAACCCTTCATTCTGGTAAAGCAGCAGGGTCAGATCAGATCCCTATTGAATTTTTTAAAACCTTCTGGGATATAATTAGTATGGATCTGGTCACTACAATACAGCAGGCACAGTTAGGGGCATCTGTACCAGATACCTGGGCAGGAGCGGATAAAGTGATTATTTTAAAGAAAGGGAAGCCGCTTGCAGAACCAGGATCATACAGGCCGATCACGCTTATGAATTCAGATGCAAAGATCTTTTCTAAAGCATTGGCAGTTAGATTTGCAAGGGTAATAGGCACTCTGGTGAGCAGTAATCAACATGGTTTCATCCCAGGAAGAGGCACGACGCATCACATACGAAAGGTGATTACCTTGTTCGATGCCATGGAAGTTCCGGGAGATCCAATGGCAGTTATGCTAACAGATGCCAAGAAAGCATTCGATCCGGTCTCCTAGGATTTTCTATGGTTGACTCTATGGCGGGCCGGCTTCTGGGAGGGTTTTATTAAAGCAGTACAAGTATTACATATAGCTCCCACAGCTTGAATTCGAGTGAATGCAGGATATACACTGCCTGTACAGATTAGACAAGGTACGAGACAGGGCTGTCTGTGCTCTTCACTTCTTTTTGCCGTGTATATGGATCCTTTAATTAGTAAAATAGAGCTGAATGATAGGATTCCCCCATTAGAGACCCATAGAGGACATTGCAAGATCCTGGCGTATGCTGATGATGTGGCTGTTATTACCCCAGCACCCACAGAGGCTAGAAGACAGGTGGAGGCGGAAGCAGTGCACTTTGGTCAGGTTGGATATGCCCTGAACAACTCTAAGACACAAATTATTAAGAATGGGAACCTAGAGTGCTCGGATCCTCGCCTGGTGCAATCTGGAGTTTATTTAGGGGTAACCACCACCGCTGATTTGGACAGCGTAATGGAGACAAACATATGGCCAATAATTAATAAAGCCAAAAAGCATCTGGATAGGTTAAACAACGTTCATTTGTCCATAGTAGGGCGCACCAACATTGTCAAAATGATGCTTCTCCCAAAGTTAGAGCAGATGACAAACAGGTTTGCCTGGGTGCATGGCAAGACTAGAAGAGCTTTGAGGTACATGTCGCTTCCTAGGAAGAGAGGAGGGTGGGCCTTACCCGACTTGAAGCTGTACTATTGGGCAGCAGCCCTACAATATATGACGGGGTTGTTAGGGGGAGCAGAAACAGAGGTGGAGGATGCGATAGGAACTGTAGCTATATATGCATTGGTACTGGGTGCTGAGGCAGAGAATGCTTTTTTGAAGTATATGACCCTAGCTACTTTAAAAGAACTAAATTCAAAACTGTGATTGCAGCACACAACATATGGGCGGCGTTTATGAAAAAATTTGGTTTGGGCAGGTTTAATGCGTATACTAGATTGATTGGTAACCCCACATTCCCTCGGGAAATATTTTCAGATGTTGTTTTTGCAGAATGGGGGAGGCGGGGTTAAGGAATCTGGGAGATATTATGGGGGTCGAGGGAATGAGGCAATTCTCTGAAATACGGACATCATATGGCCTTGACTCAAGGAGTTTTTTTAAATACTTACAGGTTAGAAGTTTCTTAGTGGCTAAAAAAGGTGGACCGGCTGGGTTTGGGAAGAACTCAATTTTGGAAGTAATTCAAGGTGGAGCCGATTGTATGATAAAAAGATTCAATGCCGAGCTGATAGAATGTAAGCAAGATGACCTCGAGAAATATGAAGCCAAATGGGTAGACAAGCTAGGGATAGGGCAGGAGTGTTTTCGCTTATGACTAGAGCTGGGTCAGAAAATTCTGTGCTCAGCGGCCCTTCAGGCTCAGCATTATAAAACACTCTACTCATTGTATTATACACCTGCAAGGATTGCGCAATGGGGAGGAACAAATGGAATTAACTGCCCTCGCTGTGAAGGCTTAGAGGCTGACATAGTGTATATTTTCGCCACATGCGGTAATGGACGGAGCATCAGAACTAATCAAACACTCACACCCAGTCAAAAGATCTGGGTTTGATCCATCACCGTTCTTTAGCCACTCTGCCACCCCAGTTCAGACATGGCTATATGCAAATCAGTCTGACCCTGTGCCTCATGGGAACAGTCCAGCCCGAACTGCCAAGCCATGCCTTCCCTGGACCGGAAACAAGCTATTTTCGCCACATGCCCACATCTGCAACCAATCCAGGATGCAATAGAACTATTTCTAAAAAGGTCACTGGGAATAGAAACTACCTTAACGCCATTAATAATCTTGCTTGGGGTAAACGATGATGCCAGGCAGGCTCAATTTGGCCACTTTATATTTGTAGCTATGGCAGTTCTGCGCATGTGCATTGCCTCGGCATGGCTTGATCGACTTACACCTACTTTCCATCAATGGCTGGCCAAACTTTTGTCTGCTTACAATTTAGAGAAGGCGATCTATGCAAGGAGGGGTAAAAAGTGAAGGAAATTAGGGTTACAAATATGGGAACCCATAATAAAATGGAAGGAAAGTCAACCTTAGTTCACTTACTTATCATTTGATATCAATTTTAAGTATATATGTGTAGTTGAACCCTCTGGGTGCTTCAGCTTATATATGTTTATGTATATGTACAAGTATTCTTGTATAAATAGTGATTTTGTTTATTCATGTTTCACTATGCCCTGTACAAAAAGGGGAAAAATTCTCTAATAAAGATATTTAAAAAAAATAAAAATAAAGAGGGAATGGTAAATGTTCCATTATCTCGAGTTAGAACGTTGTCTGGTTTGTATTTCATTGATATTGATGAGAACAAGGTTATTGGTGATGTTAATTGTCTAAGAGAATATAATCGTTTGAGAAGGCTTTATGCTCCCCATTTAGGTGAATATCCTATTTATGAGAAACGTGTTGTGTGTTCAAAACGCAAATATGTTGAAGAGTTAACTATGGTTGAAAAGTAGAAAGAAAATCAACAGAAAAGAAAAGTTGTAAAGAAGCAGAAAATACAAACAAGTGATGATGCTGTTGGATACCAATTAGAAAATGTTTCTGGTGTCAACTGCTATGGTTATGATATTCTAAATGTTATATTTTATCTTGAAGATGTTTGTGGTGACATTATTGAAAGTCAGGAAAAAACTTCATGTTCTGCATTTTACACTTTATTTCAAGAATTGAGAACTGGTAGAAGTAAGATCCATTCTGCTTCTGGTATTCGCCAACTGGTGGATACATGTTCTGGATCTTTAACGTTCAGTGCTAATATACAGCAAGATACACAAGAATTTCTGATGGTTATGCTTGGAGTACTAGAAGATAAAGGAATTCAGATTGAGAGTTTATTTGGACTCTGTTACGAATGGGAACAGAAATTTGAAGAGTGTTTATTATCTTCAAGGACTATAGTTGACAGAGAACGATTTTTATATTTAACAATACCTGACTGCAAATCTGTACCATTTTCCAAATTAGTAAAAGAAGCTGATCATGAGATGATGCGTTTGCGTTGTAAATCAAGAATGCTATCTACATTATGCCTACGAAGATATGGAAAATATTTGATTATAGTGCTGCAACGCTGTCGACCAAATGGAAGAAAAGTGGAAACCAAAATTAAAAATGTTGTTGCTAATCAAGTATCTTTTTCTGGAAGAACTTTTGCAACAGTTGCTATTGTTTTCCATGCTGGAAGTACTACTACAAGTGGATATTATACAGTTTATTTGAAGTGTAATAATGGTTGGAGTCACTGTAACGATACACACTTGGAAATGAAACCAAGATTGCCTTATGAAATACCCAACTCATACTTGATTTTTCTGAAACAAAGATTTTAGATACACCATTTGGGTTCATGGGAAGGTGTATAGATCTTTAAGGAGTTCATACTGGATGCTTTCACATCGAAATTTACTATACATTATCTGGCGTATTGGAAAAATGTGCAGAGAATGCTCGTAAGATCTTTAAGGAATTCATACTGGATGCTTTCACATCGAAATTTACTATACATTATCTGGCTTATTGGGAAAATGTGCAGAGAATCTTCGTAAGATCTTTAAGGAATTCATACTGGATGCTTTCGAAGTGAAATTTTTTAAACATTATCTGGCGTATTGGGAATTGTGCAGAGAAGCTACGTAAGATCTTTAAGGAATTCATACTAGATGCTTTCAAAGCAACATTTTTGATACATTATCTGGTGTTTTGGGAAAAGGTGTCCAGCACTGTAATGTGGAGGTCTCCAGTATGAAAGGCCACAGGATGTCCAGCAACATCAACAAACAGGTTCATCCTGAGTGCATTGCCCCAGAAGTGCAAAGGAGATGTCTTGGTGAAAAGTCATGGTTAAAACTCTGATTGAATAGGCGGTTTGCTGATAATCTTGAAGATGTATTACCATAAATTTCTCAAAAATATTGGCTTTGACTATCAAGTCAGTCTGACCTTAGATAGTATGGTATGGTATAAACCTTTTTTCAGGAGAGGAATTATTCTACTTCATCCATCCACATTGCCCTTGAATTATGTTCTCCAAAGCTGACAAATTAGAGCTCTTTGTAACCTAGAATAGAAATTTCTGAAGGAGCTGGGCTGGTACAGGAGTTACATCTGTGCCAAGAATGGAGCTGGTAACATAATCCAGGCCCTGTGCTGGATGAAGATAATGAATCAGAAATGGAGCTGTCATGCAGCACTTTCGAGATACTGTGCCCAGTGCATGGCTGATTGCCCATGCAGTCAGAACTACTCTATTATCCATACGCTGACTGTCACATGCAGGTATGTTCTGTGAGCTACTTGGATCTCTGGACAAGAAAGTCAGCAGTTACATGGCTAAATTCCATTTTTTGTGCTTCCTAGCAAACGCCATTATCTCCAGAATGAGGTTCTTGTCAAGCTGTATAACAGGCCCTTCCTAAGATGGTGGTCAGACCATAGGATGCAATGTGAGGATCCTAATCCAAGATGAGAAAAAGTCTTTTTTATCAGTTCCTGTTTGAACACAAGTAAGGAGGCGATTCCAAGGAAGGATGTGTCCCAAATCCTTCATTCCGTTATTTTGTATTATATTCTTTTTTCTTTGCTTCCATTTTTATCACAAATATTTCCTCCATGCAAATTGAACTACTGACTGTGTCTACTCATAGATTTTGGCCTCATTTTGTTCTCTTTTTTTATCAGGATGATCACCATTGCCACTGTTTCTAATCTTCATCTTCAATCAAGATTCAAAAGCTCCTATTTTGGACCCTCTTAAGGAGAAACTGTTCATGTTTATTATTCTGTGCAGGGTAGAACCGTGGCTATTGAGAGGAGTTGCAGTTTCTTAAGGCAGACTTTGGTGGTACCATCTGTAATTATGTCAATAGCCTCTGCAGATCCCATCAAGTTCTCTGCATCTTTCTGTGAATCTTGTGAAGTTACAGTAATTTTTGGATTCTCATGTGGTGCTTTTTTCTTCTCGCCGAGCACTAATTAGTCAATACCAAGTCAACGGCCCTCATCATGAATGGCCTGGTTTTTCCAATCAGTTTTGTGTAGTAGATTGCATGAAATAAAATGATTCCAGAATGAGTGAGCATTGTTCTGATGGTGTTGAGCAACTACTCCTCTCATTTGGGAAACCTATCAAGGCTATAATGTCTGCTTCAAAAGCAAGGTGAGTTAAATGGACCATGAATTTGGCAGGTGTTGACAATTAGAAGTTTCAAGCACACTCTATGAAAGGAGCTATGGCTAGCCAATCCTTCGAAAGGTGGAAGACTAGAGGACCTCCTTAGGGCTGCTGATTAGTCAAACTCTAATAACATCACAAAATATTACTGTAAGCGGAAAAAGCATTAGATGTGGTTTTACAGGACTCCCAACATGCATAATGGTAGCCTCCAGTCTTGTAATGAAATAGCGAATCTCCTAAATAAATGGCAAGAGAATCTGAATTTCATTAAAGACATGGAGGCTAACATTATCCCACCCTCCCATTCCTGGAGTTGGTTGAAGGGTTTGGATAATGACATATGTATTAAAAAAAAGAAAAAGAAAACCAAACAATCCAAAACTAAAGGAGGTTAATAAAATGAAAAATTTTAATAATTCCAGATTGTTATATACATTGTATTTGTTTATGTTCTATTTATTTATAATGTATTACACCTATAAAGGATGTTCTAATATTCTTCTTCAATCTCAGATAATTCCCAGTAGTTCATGTCTACGTGTCTCCATCACCTGGAACCCTCTACGAATTCAGTGCCTTCTTTGCTTGGTTCTGCAATGCACGTTCTTTGTTGTTCGAGGAGTTTCTTCATTTCCTGTTGGGCTCTATCATTTTTGGACTTTTCATAATACATGATGGAGAATTTTGGCCTGTTTTTCAAAGAGGCAGATTGTACTGTGGGCATGCCTATTAGGGTCTAGCTGTATTCTGTTTTAGAACAATTTGGTTTGCGATGTAATACTTCAAAGTGGCTGTGCGGAGTTTGCATTAAAGGAATATTGCATAATGGTAGCTTCCAATCTTGTAATGAAACACAGATTATCTTACCATTTAATTAGAAGACTCGCTTTTCCTGTGAAAACACATTTATGCTCCAGTCTTGTAATGAAACATAGATTCTCTTAACATTTAATTAGAAGAATCGCTATTCCTGTGCAAACAAATTTATGCTCCAGTCTTGTAATGAAACACAGATTCTCTTAACATTTAATTAGAAGAATCGCTATTCCTGTGCAAATACGCTTATGCAGTGATCAGAATCATGCATTTATCTAACCTGTTTAGGATTACAGAAGGAAAGTGCCTGGTAAATTCCTGCAGATGAGGATTTTGGTATGGAAAGCACCAAAATCCATATGCTATTTGGATGGGAAAAATCATGATTGCAGTTATTTATCAACCCTGATAAATGTCAATGCCCAGTGTATTGTTTTATATGGTGGCCAATAAATACCTGTCCCCAATCCATCCAGTCATAATGACGGCCATACTGGGTAATCTGATTGGATGTGTTACTGGACCTGCTTTGGCCTTGGCCACCTCTTTGGTAAAGAATGCTGTGGTTTACTTGCAGTCCAGCGATGCCTTTGCACTAGCGTTAAGAATATGACGGAGTGCTCTGATTTGGATACTCAGCAGAGGAAGCACTGGGTGCTATTTACCAAGGTCATATCAATGGTTTTACGTTTCTGACTCGTTTACGTCATTTGGTGGCTGCAACCACCTCTGTTGGTGACTTTTTTGATGAGACTTGTATTCATTAAAGATTTCTGAATCCGATCACAAACAAGGAGAGCTATCCTTTGTCTCCTAATAAGGACATATTTTAGTTGATTCGGAGAGCATGAGTCTTTACAAAGCCTGATTTGAAAGGTGCTTGTCATTTGCATTGTTTAGTAGAAAACAGCTTTCGACATCCAATTTGAATATTGCATAATGCTATTTGAGTTGTGCAATTGTGCAAGTATTTTTCAGCACTTTGTGGATTTCATCCTTTCTGATGCGTTGAATCAGTTTGCATTGCTTCATTGAATGTCGTGTTAATATATTCAAAGTCTCCAGCAAAACACCAAGAACATGTGAATAGTCTGTTTTCATGGCTTCTACAACATCATCTGACTTGAAGGCCTGAGAAGTGTGAGTTTGACAAGGAAGACATTGACTGCCTTGGATTAAGACTGAATGCTTCTGGTCTTGCGCTGGAATCCAAGATGATATCTGCTATTGAATATTGATCTTCACCTACAAACGTGGTAATAGTAGGCATATAACGTGCAATTCGTCTCACCATACTTTGACTTTACCTCCCCTTTTGCCCCCCACAGAAGGTACCAAACAAAGTGGCTGGTCTTCACTGCGTAGTCTTTATTAATTCTCTCAGATAACGCCCTCTTTATTTGTTGATACATTGTCAACATTAGACCAACTTCATTAAACAATCCAACACACATTGATAAACATATGGTCGTGCAGTATTCGTTTGCACCGCAGGTTACAATTGTATTTACAATTCAGGATCTCCAGATCCACCCTGGATGTGGGTTGTACCAGCAGGCCACAACCCACCTCCATTGCTTCCAATCCATTCCCGGTAACTACCCGTCTTCTACCCCCTAGACGCGGTCACCTGGTACTGCTTTGCGCCTTTCCTTGCGCCCCAGCTTTCCCTAAATTGCTTCTTCCAAGCACCGGCATCTCGGGTAGGGCCGGAGAGTCCAGGACCACCAGCAGGACGGCCCCCTCTCCCGCCAGCCCGGAGCCCCATTGACTGCCCTCCTTGTTCCAGGATGAGCCAGTCCCCGCCCAGAAAGGAGCCCCCGACATTTTTCTTGGCTGGGACCCCGCCAGTTCTACCTTTAACAACAGGGATGGGTGGGTGGGCAACTTCCTTCTAACTGTGACCCGCGGCACCCGCGGCAAGAGGACAAAGAGGGCTTCTCCCTCGTGGTCCGTGTTCTTATTCCTTTCCCTGGGGAGGGGTCGCCAGCGAGCTCTTCCTACCTTCTCGCCTTTCCTGCTAACCCCTCCCACTCCCCTTGCCCATGTACGCCCAGTCTCTTTCTCCCTGCCTCTCGCCCGTAATGCCACTAAAGGCCCCCCTCCCCTAGGCGCGGGGGGGGCCTCTCATAGTAGGCATATAACGTGCAATTCGTCTCACCATACTTTGACTTTACCCCCCCTTTTGCCCCCCACAAAAGGTACCAAACAAAGTGGCTGGTCTTCACTGCGTAGTCTTTATTAATTCTCTCAGATAACCCCCTCTTTATTTGTTGATACATTGTCAACATTAGACCAACTTTATTAAACAATCCAACACACATTGATAAACATATGGTCGTGCAGTATTCGTTTGCACCGCAGGTTACAATTGTATTTACAATTCAGGATCTCCAGATCCACCCTGGATGTGGGTTGTACCAGCAGGCCACAACCCACCTGCATTGCTTCCAATCCATTCCCGGTACCTACCCATCGTCTACCCCCTAGACGCGGTCACCTGGTACTGCTTTGCGCCTTTCCTTGCGCCCCAGCTTTCCCCAAAATGCTTCTTCCAAGCACCGGCATCTCGGGTAGGGCCGGAGAGTCCAGGACCACCAGCAGGACGGCCCCCTCTCTCGCCAGCCCGGAGCCCCATTGACTGCCCTCCTTGTTCCAGGATGAGCCAGTCCCCGCCCAGAAAGGAGCCCCCCGACATCTTTCTTGGCCGGGACCCTGCCACAGGGCGAGGAGCCAACTGGCGCTCTCGCCCTCCCCCCTCAGTAGCTACTTGCTTTCCAGATCTGGCGCTACGGCCCCCAATTTAGTGCGGATGGCCCCCCATTTAAGCAGATGGATGATGCCAACCCTTTATTTGCTGATGAACTGTCATCATTAGACCAACTTTTATTAAAAACAAATCCAACACACAATGATAAGCATAGGGTTGCACAGTAATCATTTCAGGTTACAGTTACAATTGCATTTACAAATCTGGATCTCCAGAGCCACACTTGATGCGAGTTGTACCAGCAGGCCACAACGCCACACTTGTTGCGGGTTGTACCAGCAGGCCACAACCCATCTCTATTGCTTCTAATTTGAGGTAACTACCTGTCGTCTACCTCTAGACGTGGCCACAAGGGCACTGCTTTGCGCCTTTCTTGCGCACCAGTTCTCACTAAGTTGCTTTTTACCAAGCACCGGCATCTCGGGTAGGGCTGGAAAATCCAGGACCACCAGCAGGACGGTCCCCTCTCCCGCCAGCCCAGAGCCCCATTGACTGCCTCCCTGTTCCAGGATCAGACAGTCTCTGCCAAAAAGGAGTCCCATATGTTTTAAATCCCTTGAAGGAGGCACCCGCTCTCAAACTGCCCCCTGTAGGTAGTAGGCGACCTATTCACCCATTATACTAAGCAGTGGCATTACACCTCCTAGAACTTATGCAACCAGGTAACACTTGAGAAATTGATCCGGCCCATATCAGCCCCCTGAACGGCGCTTTCCGCCCACTGTACTACTGCCTTACCTTTGCTGAAAATTGGTGCCCAATAAACTTAATCTGGCCTGCAGGACAGAATAACTTAGCCCATGCCACATCCTGCACCCACCTGCGCTATGAAAAGCAGCCCAGCTGAACCATTAACACTGCCATATAGGCAGCACTGCTTAAACCAGGTAACCATTGCAATTGAAGTGCAAGCCGTACTGGTACCAGCGCTATCCGTGGAAAATCGCCATACCCTACACCAGGCTACCTGAGCCTGCTCCCCTCTCTGGGCCCAAGGCAGATCCCCCCCCAGTATTGTCCACACAGCCGTTCCTGTGTCAGCGCCCAGGGGTAAGCGTACCCTTTTTGTCCCATATCCACCAAATTCAACCTACATGTGGCTATGGCCCGAGTTATTACTTTGCAACATCCCTTCAGCCCTTGATGGTAAGCGCTATCCTTTGTTCTTTGCTTACTTAGGATGGTGAACTGCACTACAGCCTAACCCTGTGGTTCCCAAACTGTGCGCCGCGGCGCCCTGGTGCGCCGTTATCAGTAGCCAGGGGCGCCGCGCACGATGTGGGAAAGATAGCATCTGGCCGGCGATGTCAGACAGTGCAGAACGCCCGCCAGAACACCAGAGTAATAGTGTGTTGAAGCCTTGGAACTTTCAGCTTCAAATCTGTGCAGTTTTTTAAAAATATTTTATTTCTGCAGCTTCGGTAGCTTGAAAGAGAAACTGTGGATAAAAGCCACACAAAGTTCTGTGACTACGAGTGACGAGCAACTGAGTATGTGTGAATCAAGGATTGATTCACACAGTGAAAGCAATTATGCATTAGCCAGCGATGAATGAACGCCCTGGAGAAAAAGTTAAAGTTGGTGAACTGAATAAGAGACTGATGTTTAAGCATTCCTTTGCGACCATTTCCATTTGCCTCCGCCATTTCCGGAGCATCATTTCTCGTGGAGCATGCAGATGGGGGGCTTGTATGTCCAGCTGCACTCAAAATAAAATATAATGCCACTTGTCTACACTCTTTGGGGCTTTTTACAAGCCCCTTGTGCCGCAAGTGCATCAATTTTAACATGTGTAAAGTGAAGTATGAGCGGCGGAAGGGGCTTGTAAATAAGCCCCTTTATTTATAGTATTTGTTATTTTGAGAAATGACTTTTACAAGGATACGGTGTGTTGGTGGGCTTTCAAACTTCAGTCACGGGTTTGAATCCCCTGCCTTGACCATCTAAGTTTCAAGACTGACAGCTATTGAATGTGAGGCAGTTAAACTTGTTACTGCAGTGCTTACATTGTATATATAGACTTAGGATTTTTTCTAGAATGGTGATTGGCATCTTGTGATAATTAATCAAACATGGAGAAGAAAGAGCAAAGTAAACAATGACAACAGTAACCAGAGCATGGTCGCATGGGTTTACGCAATCTGCCATGCTTCTTTGCGAGTGACCCTGGAGGAAAAACTTCAAACAAATGATCACTTGAAAAGTTCAGGTTTAAGCAGTTGGCGGAATAGGAGGTAGCATGGTTCACCTCAAAGTTTGGCATCCAAGTCAAACTTCATCACTCTCAGAAAATGACTGCCATAATCTGCTGGCTGAAGGGTCTTTGGTGCATATGTACGAAGATTGACAATAACTATCGCTAACATTAGTTAGCAGCAATTTGTTAATCACTGCGTACCCCACGTACAGGAGAGTGAAAGGGGGAGATTGACATGAGGGTAAAAAAAGGAGGTAAGACACAGAAGGAGTGTGAAGAGGGGAGCTTGAAATGAGGGGGAAACGACAGAAAAAAGTACAAAAAAGAGTGGAGGAAAGACACAGAGGACACAGGAGAGTAAAAGGGGGAGATTGAGATGAAGGTAAAAAACGGAGGAAAGAGTCGACACAGGAGAGTGAAGGGGAAGCTTTAAATGAGGGAGAAACGACAGAAAAAGTGCAAAAATGAGTGGAGGAAAGACACAGAGGACACAGGAGAGTGAAAGGGGGGCTTGAAATGAGGGGGAAATGACAGAAAGTGGAGGAAAGACCCAGAAGAAGAGTGAAGGGGGAGATAGAAGTGAGGGAAAAAACGAGTGAAAAAGGAGAGAAAAAGCGTAACGAGAGAATGGAGACAGAGGTCTACTGTACCACCAGGGATGAGGCGCAGGTGAAACCTGCAGGTGGAGGGAGCCTCCAACACCAACACTCAAGAGTGCAGGTGCTTGGGTGGGGAAAGGCCTCACTTAATAGGGGATCTGGGAGGGAGAGCAATTTCACTGACAATGAGTCAGTGGTCATACCCCCGCATCTGTAGATCCACCAATGCTCCTCGGCTATTGCATTCATTTGTTACAACAAGCAGCCAGACTTGCCTTTCATGTGTAAAAGTTTGAAAATGATTAGACCAGTGGGCTCTGCCAAACTTTATCAGTCTTTGGCATGGTCCAGTAGGTAAAATTCAAATCCTGAATAAAACATAAAAAAAGAAACTTACTGCATTGAGGATAGAAAAACAAAAAGGATTGCTTTGACCACAAAATGCATGTATGAAGTACAGATTATTAATCTGTGTGCTGTGGACAATTAAAAGAATCCCTCCTGCTTTCCAGTGCACAAACTCCACAGTAAAAGGTGAAATGCCAATGGCATGAGGTGGGAGAGTGGGCTCTGGGTGGGCCACCATGTCAGATCAACCCAACAAATATGTGAACCACCGCAATATTTGAGTACATCCTGTATCTCACCCTCCCTAATGTGCATCTATAAAAAAAAAAAATTGTATTTACTTTTAAAATGAATAAAGTGCTGTAAATATGCACCCCAGGTCTTGCCAATATGCAACTCGTCACCTTTAATTTAAAGAAATGATGAGAAATCATCTGTAGTGTTCCAAAATGTGCAATGTGATGCTCTTCGGGTACTACTTGATGTGCTTACAACACCTCTGAGAATGACTAATGGTCTGCTGGTAGTTTGTGAATAGCTAGCTAGCAGCTGCTCTCCTTTTTATCCCTAATACCTTCATTGCATCCCAATTCATTTAAGGAAGCCAACAGGAAGTATTCCCGAGGTCTTGCTTACATCGCCCCCACCCGCCCACTAGTAAAAAAATGGTGGGGAGCCACGGCCAACTGCCAGTTAGGTCAAGGGAGCCACGGGTTTAAAAAGTTTGGGAACCACTGGCCTAACCCATGACAGGACACATCACACTGTTAAAGCACTACCACACCGAACACCAAGTCCTCCACCCTTGTGTGCCGGAACTGAACGCTGGCTATCCTGAAGGTTCTGCCCTTTTGTGCTGGAAATGAATGCTGGCTATCCTTCATGTTCTGCCAGTTGTCATCCGGAGATCATGTTATCGCCATGTCAGCGCCACGCGCTTCCCAACAGCATGTGGAGAAAAGGAAAAACAAACAGTCAGCGTTTGGAGATCCACCCTTTTGAAGTCGCACTTATAAATATATAATAGACAGTACGTTTGTATAAACCCATGAGCGGCTCCCTGTCAAAAAAGCTGTAGTTCCAGTATACTCTGAAGCTGCTCTTCCCTGAGCGTGAGCTACGTAAGCACCTCCTGCATCACCCACACCAGTGGTTAAATCCCATCTTTGCCAAACTTTGCCCTGCATGTTTGGCATGCCTTCACCCTTGCAATAATTGTGCCTCCTGCATAGCAGCTATTAATTCACTTGTTTCCCCTAATGCTAGTGGCCCCACGTCTAACCTGCCGGGCTGTCAGCCATTTCTTTTTCTCAGTTTTTTTTTTTTTGAAGATTCTAGTGAATGAATATCCATCCTTGCTCAAAAGCTAAGGCAAAACAGTCCACACTATTCCTTGACCCCCAAGGTACCGGAACAGTGCCCTTTTCACAAATGCCCTACGTGTTTCTTATACACTGCCCCCAATTATCTATGGATCAACACGTATTACCACTCTACTCCACTAGCAAATACCTACACGCCTGCTGTTAGTGCCCAACCCTGTTCTTCAACTCGAACAATAGAACCGATACCTCTCCAGTCTAGGTGTCAATTGTGCCGCAAAATACACCAGCAATCTTTAAGCCGGGTCTTGCGACTCCGTAAATCAAAACAACCCCGACTGGTCCCCTCAGCCTTTCATCCACCTGAGGTCGACAACCTGAGTACCCTTAAGTTGGTTAACACCAAACCGCTGCTTCTCAGTGCCAAAATACGCATGAGTGAACACTAAAGATGTCCGCTTATCATGACAACACATTCTTGTCCCTTATTAACAGAAAACCCCCCAACTCCATTTCCAAAGGCAGTGATAAGCTGTCATGCTTTCCCCAAATGACATCAAAACCAATTATTGCAACAACTGAGGCGTGCCATCCTTAGGGAATTTTTTCCTTTGTCCATAGAATTGTAGCCAGCAACCCCTTGTTGACATTATATTGACAATGTGCCACAAAATGACAGGATTTGAACTGATAACTTCGGAGTAACAATTCCGGGACCTTAATCACGAGGCCACCTTGATCCCTTTGACCACTGTTTATTAACTGTGCCATCATCTGCTACCCCAATACAACTGCCACCAAACAGTCAACCTTTCAACTCTTTTACCACTGGTGGCAGTTATAAAGTATCATGCTATCACAGAATGACCTCCCAACCAATAAATGAGACAACTGAGAAGTGCCGCAGATCTCATATGGCATCTGCAATCTGAAACCAAGCACATGCCGATGTGTGTCTAACTATGCATCCCAAAAATTTTGGCCCGCCACACCATTCATTCAGAATCTTACGTGTTCCTAGAATTGCCACCAGTAACCATTTTTAAGAAATACCGCAAATGTGTACTCAAAAGGACCTCATTTGAACATATAGTCTTTGGAGTGAGAGTCAGAGACCTTAAACCACGAGGTCCTGGTGCCTTGTTTACCCCTGTTCTTTAAATGTGAGATCCTCTGACACCAATATTTTGAAAAGCCAATAAACCCAGTCAAGCTTGTTTCCCACCTGTGACACCTGTTGCAATATCTGCCGCTCCGGCCATTAAACCACCTCCTCTCCATATAATAATGTTCCATCCCACTCACATGCGGGGGAAATCTGCGAAATCTCTCCTTATGGCTGAGGGCATTGTAATAACGATAGAATTGACAGCCTGGAACTTGCCCAACCACTAATACCAAAGAAACTGAAACACTAACTGTGTTTCTATAGACAACAAGCTATTCCAGCCCTATAATCAGCAAAACCTCTGCCAAAAATGCTGGTGTATGACTTCGGTATGATGTATCCTGGGACCCGGAGGGCCTGGGCTATAATTATCACTGTGCTCCCGTGTCCCAACCAGTACAACCTCTGCTATTAGAAACTTGCACCATGTTTCATGAAACTAGGCAATTGGCTGCAGCCCTTCTTAAATGCCCTAACAGTGCCCCCCCATTATAAAATCAAAACGTAACATACATATATGCAGTGAACCAGCATAGCGCGGTATGGATGAATTAAGTGTCAGGGTCTACACACATGTAAAAAATTTCAGAACTTGGGTGGAATTCTGCAAGCTGTGTAGTGTTCAATACAGCCCATTCCTTGCCCCGCAACATCTAAAGCATCAACAGCCAGTAATGGCATTATAGTTGCACTCGGAAAACATGGAAGCTTCGCTTGGCGGTCCGAAGCGAGTTTGCCGTGAAATTAACTAGCTCAGTCTCCCATTATATAGAATGGACGTCTTACTTTGCCTCCATTGCTTAACTGTAATTGGCACTGCGTGAGAGAGCTCCTTCATCTCTTACCTTCTGAAGCCGGGCCAGGCTCCTGCTGAATCTCTTGCCTCACACTGAGAACAATTAATCTGACCTCCTTTGATAGCCATGCCCATGACCGCAATGTGATACACAACCTGCGTTACGAGTTCGCCTTTCATTTTTTTTTTTTTTTTTTATACATTCATTCAACATAAATTAATAAAAGAATGCGCCGAGAAGGCACTCCATATCAAACTGCGTCATTCATCAGAATGCAGAACTTAGGGTCTGTGTTTTCATAACATTCTTCAAAACCACAGCTCCTGTATGGTGTTTGAAACACCGTAACAGGACATCAATATGTTGTTTTAACACCACGCTGCCGCTTTGTCAGGCTTCGACCTCCCTAGCACCTTCCCAGAATACCACCCAGCGTGTAAACTGCTGTGCGCTACATATAACTAAATGCAAACTAAATTGTAAAGTATCGGAGACGAAGACGACACTGGAGTCACGCCCCCGCTTCATATCGGCTCAGAATTATGCAACAAGCATTAGAAGCACTGCAAAATTAAATAACATAATTAATCCAAAAATACCCCGCCTATATGTATCGAACCACAAATATCCTGACTATATGAATCGAACCCCTGAGCCAGGATTTAGAGCACCAGCACATTACCTAACTGAGCTAACAGTAATGCTCGATAGCGCTGCATCTTTTGATAAACCTAATGCAAAATAGTTGCCTTTCAAAGGTTATATCGGCGGTCATTCTTTGCTGCCCCGAATTCTTTGAAAAGTAACCAGCCTTCTGTCCACGTTGTCCCGCTGAAACTAGGTCAGGTAAAAATTACCAAAACTGAACACTTCGTCCCGCACGGCTCGGGCTGACCCTCCGTCATGCGGGCTCCTCCAACAACACAAGAGAAAGAGCGCATACGATGCTTAAAGTTTGCTTTTGTAATTTGCTCTCTTGTAATTATCTCCTCATGTATCATTACTGTTCCTGTTGTGAAGCGCTCTGACACTTTCGGGTAAAGCCCGCGCTATATAAAATCGCATAAATTAATTAGCAGTAACATGGGTCTTACTATTGTGAGTAAGCCGCCACTGGAGCCACGCCCCCATCAACGAAGGGCGCGCGTTTTTCCCCATATCGTGGAGTCTAACATATTCTAGCCACTTCTCACCCCGGACCCAGCGGCCCTAACGGACCATGCACCATACAACAAGCGCTTCAATAAACGAAGCTTTAACGTGATAAGGCTACATCTTTCGATATACATAGGACAGTCGCAAAATAGTCATAAATAATGGCTGTGTCAAGCCAAATGCCATCCTGGGTTAATACTTGCCATCGGACAATACAGCAATACATAACTGATCATAACTCTGATCGGAGCAGTGTGCCATGAATTTTACCCACCAAGCACTGCCTAAACACACCTATCCCTCGATCGCCCCTGCTCCTTCACATTATCACATCATATCGAATAAGCGTTGACAAAAACGTCCCTAAAATATGAACCTTGCCTTTTACTACGCTGTGAGGCCCCCTCACCCCCGGTGCCCGCCGCAACCTCCAACTTCCTTCTAACTGTGACCCGCGGCACCCGCGGCAAGAGGACAAAGAGGGCTTCTCCCTCGTGGTCCGTGTTCTTTTTCCTTTCCCTGGGGCGGGGTCGCCTGCGAGCTCTTCCTACCTTCTCGCCTTTCCTGCTAACCCCTCCCACTCCCCTTGCCCATGTACGCCCAGTCTTTTTCTCCCTGCCTCTCGCCCGTAATGCCACTAAAGGCCCCCCTCCCCTAGGCGCGGGGGGGGGGGGGGGAGGGCCTCTCAGTTCCTCCTCGACAGTGTTGGGGCTGACGTTTTTCGTAGCTGGTATGCTGTGTGGGTGACTACCTCAAGAAAATGTTGCACCTTCAGCCATGTCCAGAGATGGATGTATTCCTCAGGGACATAACAGAACCCCCACAACGCTGTGGTGCCGGGGTCCCCCAGTCTTCTATACATGAAGGGGGCCCCTTCGCTTTTCAATGCCATAAGCCTATGCTAGTTTCTAATGCAGTTGCAGTGCACAGCATGCCCTGAGTTGGTAGCGTCTTGCCCGGACTGAAGAGAAAGAAAATAACTGATTTATTTAATTTTCAGTCTGATCTGGCTCCTACCATCCAGAATGTCACACTTGAGGCCTTCCACAGCTCCACCCACTCTCCTCCTGGCTACGTTTCCTTTTTCCCCAGCACCCCTTGCCTGGTTTCTGACTTTGTCGGTCAAGAAAATCATCATTTTTGTGTGCACCTACGAACAAGGAGGTAACACAAACCTCCAAGCTCCTCCTGAAGTTTGGAGTACAGGTGTAGAGGTGACGGAGGGGTGAAAGGAGGATGGGAGCTACTCCTGGGTTCCTTTTCTACCGTGTATGCACCTGTACTTGCAGGACCCACTAGATGGCAGCCAGCTCTTGAAACCTTTTTTCTAATAAATGTACTTGCCTTGGCTCACGCTTACATATTTACTGTGATTGAAGCGCTGGGCCAGTGAGAGCGTGCATCTCATCTGTCAAGCCCAGGACCAGAGGTCGAAGGAGGTAGGAGGCAATGCTGTGGGTAGTTGAGTGTGTGAGTACGTGACTTTTCAAGTATGGCTTTGAGGTGTAAGAGATGCACACTCATCCCGCATCTAGTCCTTGAGGAGTAAATGACTGCCAGTGTCCACATTGTAATCACAGTATACATGTTTCCTTACGTGTGGGTATGACCATCTGGGCCCCTCAAATCAGGGGAGACAGCTACATGTAACAGCCCGGGACTTCTAAATATAACATCCACCGCACAGTCGATTAAAAAAAATAATGCATTACAAACGTATTTGTCTCTAGCCATTTGAAAAATAGGCATGAATGGTGCTAAGATTACCGACGATAACATGATGAACAACTGAATCAGCCCTGTTGAGATTTGAGCTTCTAATAACACATTGGAAATTCGTTCATCCCTAGTAAACATACCTTGCTTTCTTTTTGTTGTATGAAGCCTCACAATGCACAGAACAGTGAGCGATGACGCATGTGCAACTAACATGCAGCAATTTCATGACTCAGCTTTGCAGAGGCTGTTTGGCTCATGGCACTGCCACACAGAATACACTAAAAGGAAATTGTTTCCAAAATTCTACTCTGCCCACTTTAAAAATAATTGTGTGTCCCATATGTTTCATGTGGAAGTTGGGAAAGCTTACAAGTGGTACTCATCTAATGCTGACACACTTCATGAGTTTTATCCTTTAAAGTAGTTTATTGGGTTAATGTATGTGTTGTAAATATATATGTGCAACTTGCGGATCACAGTTTGAAGTGAGCTCAGCCATTCACCGTTGTGTGGTTGATACAATAACTACCCTTGAGTTTTTAATAGTAATACAATATAATTGCAGCAGCAAGACTAACAAGCAATACCTAACTGTTATTGTTAGCAGAGGTGGCCTTTGGGCAGGGGAGTCACATAGGCCTCTTTAGACCCAGCTGTCCAGGGGGCCCTAAGCCCAAAGCACCCAACACTTCTGATGGGGCTAACCAGCCCAAGGCTCATGGGGCTCATAATTACATCCTGCTGGGGTCCCATTATTTTGCATTATGCCACTGGTGTTTCTAAACTTTGGCTAACGTGTTTCGGAAATCCACTGCACTGCAGCACGTGACAACGTCCTTCTGAATTTGCGCCCGTCCCACGTTATTAAGCTGCTTGACTGTCCCCTTCACCCATATAGCTGTGAATAGTCTTAATGATCTCTTAATGAGCTATAACTGCCCTTGTAAATAATGGGGACTTCATGCTCTTCAGTCATTGAGGGAGGGTACGTGACCAAATGCGCAGGCAGATGTAGAAGGCCCGTGTAGTTAGCAATGAATGACTCAGGAATAGCCTATTTCCTGTTCCTGTATATTATTTCCTGTTTAATGCAATTGATGCCGATCCCAGGCCTGAGCATGGAGAACTTTGCCCTAAGTGGAGAGTTATCTGCCTACATTGAGTCGTTGGAGAAATCCCAGTATGAAGACTAAAAACAATATAAAGAAGCTTATTTGATGCAAAAACACACATCTGTTAAAAGAAATGTTCTATTGTACGTGAATAAAATGTAGTAATACGATGTAATTAATAAGGAGTGATTGATTGATGTCAGTGATGTGTTAGGTTGTGCATATCACAATCAGACTACATATTTTCAGTGGTGATATCATGATATCTTGACATTAGCCCTGCCACTTTTTATTTTGTGCAGCACACAACTGGTTACATGCATACCACTTTAAGGGAGTATAGAAGCACCCCTCCCCTCTTATGATCTAGACATCTGAAGCATGTCTTGAGGATGCCAAAGGTGTGCTCAATGATGGCTCATGCATGTGTATGCGCCCTCTTTTACCTCTGTTGAAGATGTGGGGTTGCATGTCAGAAGGGGTGGGGAGACAGGAAAAGCTGGGTATATCCAGAAACATTTATGGCAACATATCTGCAACAAAGTCTTATTCTATTTTTAAAAATTTAGTTTCATTGTACAAAAGTAGACCTTTTATATGTGCATGTAAACAAAGTTAGTGCCTGGAGGTTTGTATGGTGATAGAGTGGATTTAAGAGTTAATATATTTGAGTTGCCATTCCATAGATATACTTGTACCATCAGTGTGAGTAAGTAAAGATTGCCTCCAAAATCCCCACCAATCAACTGATAAGCAAGAGGTGATTGTTAGAAGATGTAGTTATTGTGTTCACTCCCTGGAAAGGCATTCTAAAAAAACAGTGTGGTAATTGAAATCCTATCATTTCCAGAGAAAGTGCCAAATCTAAGGAAGACAACACTGATTGAATTAGCTCCTGTATAGTCAATTTTCAATGTGCGGTAAATTAAACCTATGTCTTCTACACAAGAGAGAACATGATTTTCAAACCTTTGAAACTTGAAAATGTTTTTCTAATGAATGATAATTGTATGTATGTGTCCAGAGGTTTTGTAAAGCAATGTGTGCCATTTCACATTTAGTCCAGAATTCTGTACAATTCAAATCAATGAGCGTCATAAAGGGGACTCCTGCTCACCTTCCAAGGGCAGGAATATAGCAAACATTTACAACATCCCCTGCAACTCTTAGATTACTAAATCGTTTCCAATTAAATTAGGGGCTGAAGAGAAAATGAGTCTGGGGTGAAGTCAAATTTATATTAACAATTAACATTTATAAAATGATTTTTTTAAAACATACAATTTGATCAAGTATCATCATTTTTAATATGAAATCAGCAATCGAGTTAAAGGTGCATATTTGTCCGGAATTTATGACAACATTCACACCTTCATTAATATCTCTCACCCATGGAATTTCAACAATGAATATACAGTCTATACTAAGCATGGGCGTAAAATCCGCTCCGCTCGCGGATTTTTCGGATTTTCGGCAAATCCGCAATCCGCGAACGCTCGCGAATTTGTCGAAAATCCGTGAATCCGCTCGCGGCGGATTTTTTGCTTGGTTGCGGCGCGCGGCGTGGTGCACGGCGTTCACTTTCCGTCATTTTAGCGTTTGCCGAGTTGTTTTTCTTTGCGAGTGACGCGCCATTTTAGATCTTGCTGCGTGTTCCCGCGGGAGTTTGTCGCCCGCGAATACGTACTCGCGGCTTGCCACCTTGCACAGCACACCTCGCGAGAGTTCGCAATTGCGAACATGTAGTTGCGGCGGAAAGGAACAATCTCGCACTTGCGAAATAGAGATTTTGCAATTTCGCACAAGAAAATCACCAGCAAACAGGATAAACCTTCAGAAAATTATGATTTTTATCAGAATCACTCCTCAGGTTGACATTTGCATGGCCTTTTTTTTTGCAAGGAGTCCATTTTGGGGGGGGGGGGGAGGAAGGAAGTGCCCCACAGTCTCCAACTTCCTGTTCCTGTCCAGCAGGCTCCTCCCAGTGCTTTGTCCATCTCCTGGTCACTTTCATTTGGATCTGGAGCTGGAAGGATTACTTTTTGTGGGTGCTGCTGGATATTTGGATTTGAGGCCTTTTTGACTGTCTTTGGATCACTTTTGGATTAGAAATCAACTTTCACAAGTAAGTTTGTTTGGGGCATTACAGTTGCTGCAAGTACAATTTTGGAACTTTTTCAGAAAATTAAATAAATTATATTGTGGGTAGCCACAGTATCCAGTAGGACCAGGGTTGGTTATGGGTGCATGATACAACTGTTTTGTTGAATTTAAACACCATTGAGGCCATGGATGGGCTGGGATTGTGCAGATTTTATTGTTTTTTGTCGTTTTTTTGGGCCTGCTGGTGTGGCCCTTTGCCCAGGGGTGGTGAGTGTTGCATGGGCCTAGTCTTTCTGTGGGGTGTCTTCTTGAATTTAAACATAATTGAGGCCATGGATGGGCTGGGATTGTGCTTATTTTATTGTTTTTTGTCGTTTTTGGGGGGCTGCTGGTGTGGCCTTTTGCTTGCCCAGGGGTGGTGGTGGTGCATGGACTGAGTGTGCCTGTGGTGTTGTCTCACTCTCTTTGATGTAAACATCATGGATGGCATTGGATTGTGGTGATTTCTGGCTGTTTTTCTGTTTTTTGGGGGTGTACTGTTGATGTGGTCTGGCCATGTGGGTGGTGGTGGTGGCCATCTTGAGTGCTGGCTGGTACAGGCAACATGTGCTTGGGGTGTAAGGGGGCCATTTTGAGGAGAGGCAGTGTCTGAGGCCTGCACTTATTTTGCCTACTTTTCATCCCTTATGCCCAGGGGTAGTGAGTGTTGCATGGGCCTAGTGTTTCTGAGGGGTGTCTTCTTGAATTTAAACACCATTGAGGCCATGGATGGGCTGGGATTGTGCAGATTTTATTGTTTTTTGTCGTTTTTTTGGGCCTGCTGGTGTGGCCCTTTGCCCAGGGGTGGTGAGTGTTGCATGGGCCTAGTCTTTCTGTGGGGTGTCTTCTTGAATTTAAACACCATTGAGGCCATGGATGGGCTGGGATTGTGCAGATTTTATTGTTTTTTGTCGTTTTTTTGGGCCTGCTGGTGTGGCCCTTTGCCCAGGGGTGGTGAGTGTTGCATGGGCCTAGTCTTTCTGTGGGGTGTCTTCTTGAATTTAAACATAATTGAGGCCATGGATGGGCTAGGATTGTGCGTATTTTATTGTTTTTTGTCGTTTTTGGGGGGCTGCTGGTGTGGCCTTTTGCTTGCCCAGGGGTGGTGGTGGTGCATGGACTGAGTGTGCCTGTGGTGTTGTCTCACTCTCTTTGATGTAAACATCATGGATGGCATTGGATTGTGGTGATTTCTGGCTGTTTTTCTGTTTTTTGGGGGTGTACTGTTGATGTGGTCTGGCCATGTGGGTGGTGGTGGTGGCCATCTTGAGTGCTGGCTGGTACAGGCAACATGTGCTTGGGGTGTAAGGGGGCCATTTTGAGGAGAGGCAGTGTCTGAGGCCTGCACTTATTTTGCCTACTTTTCATCCCTTATGCCCAGGGGTAGTGAGTGTTGCATGGGCCTAGTGTTTCTGAGGGGTGTCTTCTTGAATTTAAACACCATTGAGGCCATGGATGGGCTGGGATTGTGCAGATTTTATTGTTTTTTGTCGTTTTTTTGGGCCTGCTGGTGTGGCCCTTTGCCCAGGGGTGGTGAGTGTTGCATGGGCCTAGTCTTTCTGTGGGGTGTCTTCTTGAATTTAAACACCATTGAGGCCATGGATGGGCTGGGATTGTGCAGATTTTATTGTTTTTTGTCGTTTTTTTGGGCCTGCTGGTGTGGCCCTTTGCCCAGGGGTGGTGAGTGTTGCATGGGCCTAGTCTTTCTGTGGGGTGTCTTCTTGAATTTAAACATAATTGAGGCCATGGATGGGCTGGGATTGTGCTTATTTTATTGTTTTTTGTCGTTTTTGGGGGGCTGCTGGTGTGGCCTTTTGCTTGCCCAGGGGTGGTGGTGGTGCATGGACTGAGTGTGCCTGTGGTGTTGTCTCACTCTCTTTGATGTAAACATCATGGATGGCATTGGATTGTGGTGATTTCTGGCTGTTTTTCTGTTTTTTGGGGGTGTACTGTTGATGTGGTCTGGCCATGTGGGTGGTGGTGGTGGCCATCTTGAGTGCTGGCTGGTACAGGCAACATGTGCTTGGGGTGTAAGGGGGCCATTTTGAGGAGAGGCAGTGTCTGAGGCCTGCACTTATTTTGCCTACTTTTCATCCCTTATGCCCAGGGGTAGTGAGTGTTGCATGGGCCTAGTGTTTCTGAGGGGTGTCTTCTTGAATTTAAACACCATTGAGGCCATGGATGGGCTGGGATTGTGCAGATTTTATTGTTTTTTGTCGTTTTTTTGGGCCTGCTGGTGTGGCCCTTTGCCCAGGGGTGGTGAGTGTTGCATGGGCCTAGTCTTTCTGTGGGGTGTCTTCTTGAATTTAAACACCATTGAGGCCATGGATGGGCTGGGATTGTGCAGATTTTATTGTTTTTTGTCGTTTTTTTGGGCCTGCTGGTGTGGCCCTTTGCCCAGGGGTGGTGAGTGTTGCATGGGCCTAGTCTTTCTGTGGGGTGTCTTCTTGAATTTAAACATAATTGAGGCCATGGATGGGCTGGGATTGTGCAGATTTTATTGTTTTTTGTCGTTTTTGGGGGCTGCTGGTGTGGCCTTTTGCTTGCCCAGGGGTGGTGGTGGTGCATGGACTGAGTGTGCCTGTGGTGTTGTCTCACTCTCTTTGATGTAAACATCATGGATGGCATTGGATTGTGGTGATTTCTGGCTGTTTTTCTGTTTTTTGGGGGTGTACTGTTGATGTGGTCTGGCCATGTGGGTGGTGGTGGTGGCCATCTTGAGTGCTGGCTGGTACAGGCAACATGTGCTTGGGGTGTAAGGGGGCCATTTTGAGGAGAGGCAGTGTCTGAGGCCTGCACTTATTTTGCCTACTTTTCATCCCTTATGCCCAGGGGTAGTGAGTGTTGCATGGGCCTAGTGTTTCTGAGGGGTGTCTTCTTGAACTTAAACACCATTGAGGCCATGGATGGGCTGGGATTGTGCAGATTTTATTGTTTTTTGTCGTTTTTTTGGGCCTGCTGGTGTGGCCCTTTGCCCAGGGGTGGTGAGTGTTGCATGGGCCTAGTCTTTCTGTGGGGTGTCTTCTTGAATTTAAACACCATTGAGGCCATGGATGGGCTGGGATTGTGCAGATTTTATTGTTTTTTGTCGTTTTTTTGGGCCTGCTGGTGTGGCCCTTTGCCCAGGGGTGGTGAGTGTTGCATGGGCCTAGTCTTTCTGTGGGGTGTCTTCTTGAATTTAAACATAATTGAGGCCATGGATGGGCTGGGATTGTGCTTATTTTATTGTTTTTTGTCGTTTTTGGGGGGCTGCTGGTGTGGCCTTTTGCTTGCCCAGGGGTGGTGGTGGTGCATGGACTGAGTGTGCCTGTGGTGTTGTCTCACTCTCTTTGATGTAAACATCATGGATGGCATTGGATTGTGGTGATTTCTGGCTGTTTTTCTGTTTTTTGGGGGTGTACTGTTGATGTGGTCTGGCCATGTGGGTGGTGGTGGTGGCCATCTTGAGTGCTGGCTGGTACAGGCAACATGTGCTTGGGGTGTAAGGGGGCCATTTTGAGGAGAGGCAGTGTCTGAGGCCTGCACTTATTTTGCCTACTTTTCATCCCTTATGCCCAGGGGTAGTGAGTGTTGCATGGGCCTAGTGTTTCTGAGGGGTGTCTTCTTGAATTTAAACACCATTGAGGCCATGGATGGGCTGGGATTGTGCAGATTTTATTGTTTTTTGTCGTTTTTTTGGGCCTGCTGGTGTGGCCCTTTGCCCAGGGGTGGTGAGTGTTGCATGGGCCTAGTCTTTCTGTGGGGTGTCTTCTTGAATTTAAACACCATTGAGGCCATGGATGGGCTGGGATTGTGCAGATTTTATTGTTTTTTGTCGTTTTTTTGGGCCTGCTGGTGTGGCCCTTTGCCCAGGGGTGGTGAGTGTTGCATGGGCCTAGTCTTTCTGTGGGGTGTCTTCTTGAATTTAAACATAATTGAGGCCATGGATGGGCTAGGATTGTGCGTATTTTATTGTTTTTTGTCGTTTTTGGGGGGCTGCTGGTGTGGCCTTTTGCTTGCCCAGGGGTGGTGGTGGTGCATGGACTGAGTGTGCCTGTGGTGTTGTCTCACTCTCTTTGATGTAAACATCATGGATGGCATTGGATTGTGGTGATTTCTGGCTGTTTTTCTGTTTTTTGGGGGTGTACTGTTGATGTGGTCTGGCCATGTGGGTGGTGGTGGTGGCCATCTTGAGTGCTGGCTGGTACAGGCAACATGTGCTTGGGGTGTAAGGGGGCCATTTTGAGGAGAGGCAGTGTCTGAGGCCTGCACTTATTTTGCCTACTTTTCATCCCTTATGCCCAGGGGTAGTGAGTGTTGCATGGGCCTAGTGTTTCTGAGGGGTGTCTTCTTGAATTTAAACACCATTGAGGCCATGGATGGGCTGGGATTGTGCAGATTTTATTGTTTTTTGTCGTTTTTTTGGGCCTGCTGGTGTGGCCCTTTGCCCAGGGGTGGTGAGTGTTGCATGGGCCTAGTCTTTCTGTGGGGTGTCTTCTTGAATTTAAACACCATTGAGGCCATGGATGGGCTGGGATTGTGCAGATTTTATTGTTTTTTGTCGTTTTTTTGGGCCTGCTGGTGTGGCCCTTTGCCCAGGGGTGGTGAGTGTTGCATGGGCCTAGTCTTTCTGTGGGGTGTCTTCTTGAATTTAAACATAATTGAGGCCATGGATGGGCTGGGATTGTGCTTATTTTATTGTTTTTTGTCGTTTTTGGGGGGCTGCTGGTGTGGCCTTTTGCTTGCCCAGGGGTGGTGGTGGTGCATGGACTGAGTGTGCCTGTGGTGTTGTCTCACTCTCTTTGATGTAAACATCATGGATGGCATTGGATTGTGGTGATTTCTGGCTGTTTTTCTGTTTTTTGGGGGTGTACTGTTGATGTGGTCTGGCCATGTGGGTGGTGGTGGTGGCCATCTTGAGTGCTGGCTGGTACAGGCAACATGTGCTTGGGGTGTAAGGGGGCCATTTTGAGGAGAGGCAGTGTCTGAGGCCTGCACTTATTTTGCCTACTTTTCATCCCTTATGCCCAGGGGTAGTGAGTGTTGCATGGGCCTAGTGTTTCTGAGGGGTGTCTTCTTGAATTTAAACACCATTGAGGCCATGGATGGGCTGGGATTGTGCAGATTTTATTGTTTTTTGTCGTTTTTTTGGGCCTGCTGGTGTGGCCCTTTGCCCAGGGGTGGTGAGTGTTGCATGGGCCTAGTCTTTCTGTGGGGTGTCTTCTTGAATTTAAACACCATTGAGGCCATGGATGGGCTGGGATTGTGCAGATTTTATTGTTTTTTGTCGTTTTTTTGGGCCTGCTGGTGTGGCCCTTTGCCCAGGGGTGGTGAGTGTTGCATGGGCCTAGTCTTTCTGTGGGGTGTCTTCTTGAATTTAAACATAATTGAGGCCATGGATGGGCTGGGATTGTGCAGATTTTATTGTTTTTTGTCGTTTTTGGGGGCTGCTGGTGTGGCCTTTTGCTTGCCCAGGGGTGGTGGTGGTGCATGGACTGAGTGTGCCTGTGGTGTTGTCTCACTCTCTTTGATGTAAACATCATGGATGGCATTGGATTGTGGTGATTTCTGGCTGTTTTTCTGTTTTTTGGGGGTGTACTGTTGATGTGGACTGGCCATGTGGGTGGTGGTGGTGGCCATCTTGAGTGCTGGCTGGTACAGGCAACATGTGCTTGGGGTGTAAGGGGGCCATTTTGAGGAGAGGCAGTGTCTGAGGCCTGCACTTATTTTGCCTACTTTTCATCCCTTATGCCCAGGGGTAGTGAGTGTTGCATACTTGCATGTCCCTAGTCTTTCTGTGGGGTGTCTTCAATGTAAACATCATGGATGGCATGGGATTGTGCTCATTTTTCTGTGTTTTGTCGATTTTTTGGGGTGTATAACTGAACTGATGTTCCTCTGTCTTCCATTGCTTTTAGGTGCACAAGAAGACTCAATAGAACCACCAGTGCCAGGAAGAAGTCCTGCAGCGGTGTGTGCAGCATAACGTCACGCGACGTCACGTCTGGACACAGAACCCTCTGCAACTCGTGCAACTGCTGCCTGCTGACCTGCTCTGAAGAAGATGGCCCCAAAAAAAGTAACCCGTAGCTCCTCTAGCAAGAAAGGTGCCAGTAAGGAGCAGAAGAAGCAAGTTACCAAGGACACTGGTGTGCCGCCCGCCCCTTTTTTTGTGAGTAAAAAAAAAAGTATGCCTGCAGCAGCTGCAGCGGGATCTGCTGGGGACCAAGCTGGCAGCAGCACCCCCGCTCCATTGGGCTCAGTGCCACCACCACCACCACGCCAACTTAAGTCCAAGCCCTTGAGTGCTGCAGAGGCAGCCAGTATACTTCTTCAATCACCATCGACCAGTGATGTTGGCTCATCGCAAGAAAGCAGCAGCAATGTCCCTCAATCAACACAGGTTGTTGTAGCTCATCTGACGAGTGTTGAACAACCACAGCGGCAACAACAATCACATGTGCAAGTACAAGCCCAAGTACATGTGGAAGGAGAGGCAGCGCAAGGAGATGCGCATGCAGAGGTGCATGGAGGGTCACAACAAGTGCCCACAATAGTTGTTCCTCCCGAAGTAGGGGCACATCAGGAAATCGACAATCAAGGCGAGGTATCATTTGAGGAAGCCACTCCTCCTGATGATCCTTCATTGTCTTCCACAACCCTAGCAAGGAAGAGATCAAGGGTGGTGTCTACATCCTCTTCAAGCACACCTCCTTCTGATGATACGGATCAAACTTGGGAACCAGCACCACAGCCGTCTGAGAGTGAGGCACACCATGATCCAACAAAGGTACTTAAGCGTAAAAGGAAGCTCGTCCAAAGTCTCAGACTTATGGAGTGTGATGAGGCTCAACAAGAAGTGGCGGATACTGCTGCTGATGAAGACTCTGCCAACGACGACCCAGTCATCATAAAGGTCACTGCAGCCCCAGCGGGCATGCAGCAAACAGACATTTTGACCCTAGCCCGAAGAGCTGCTGCGCGTGATGATGATGATGATGATGTTGTCGATGAGGAGGCAGTGGAAACACCACAATCATTGGAGTTAAGTAGTACACCAACTCGTCCCGCTTCCATATTTCTTTCTGGCAAGAAGAGACCTGCGTCAACCTCGACCTTAATTAGTGGCGGTGAAAGTGGAAAACGTACAAAAGTTGGCCAATCCAGATCCTCCACTTCATCTGGCATTAGCTTCATGACCACCACCACCAGTATCGCCGCCTCCTCCATGTCCCACAGACACTTCAAGTCCCCAGTTTGGGACTTCTTTACTGTTTGTCCAAAAAATCCAAAGTTTGCCATTTGTACCATTTGTAAGCAAGCAGTTAGTCGTGGTAAGCCAGGTACCAACTATGGTACCGGAGGCCAGAGAGGTCATCTTAGGAGACAGCACACTGTCAAATGGTTTGCGCACCTAGATGCGATCAAGAAAGGCCGAATTGAAGGAAACGTTGATGTTTCATCTGATGATGACGAGGAGGAAGAAGACGTGTCAAACACTTCCCTTACACCCAGTACCCCTGTCAGCAGCACACCCAATGTGAGGCACACTAAGAGTGTTGGAGCGACTGAGACACCAACGCACAAAAGTTCACCAGCGAGCAAAATTGGGTCAACGAAGTCATTATCAGCCCGTAAATGCTTGGTCCAGGCCAACATTAGAACAATGCTTACTTCAGACGTGCCATATGAACGCAACCACCCACTGACGCGTCTGTATAACACTAAGCTGGCTAAAATGCTAGCTGTGGACCTTCTACCTTTTTCTTTTGTAGAAGCGGTAGGTTTTCTTGAATTAGTTGCAACGCTCTGCCCTAAATGGAAGGTTCCGAGCCGGTTCTATTTTGCCAGAGTTGCGGTTCCAGCACTACATGAAGATGTGCTGCAGGCGATTGGGGCAGCTTTGCAGAAGAGTGCTGTTCACACAATACATCTGACAACAGACATGTGGACCAGTGGCCCAGGCGATGATTACATGTGCATCACTGCACACTGGGTCTCTTTTTCAGGTGTTATAGCAAAGCTAAACGCAGGTGTTGACCCGGACCAAGTTTTCAAAGCTGCTCGGAAACATGCAACACTAGCCATGTTTGCCTTGGAGAAAAGTCACACAGCAGAAAACCTTTTGGAAGAGTTTGACAAAAAGGTGTTGTCAATGCTATCCCCCCTAAAACGCAAGATTGGTTATGTTTCCACGGATAATGGCGCCAATGTAGTTAAGGCCATGTCACAGGGTCACCATGTTAGAGTGCCGTGTTTGGCGCACTGTATCAACCTGGTAGTTCAAAAATTCTTGAGTGATAAAGAGAGTCCAGCGTTCGAGGTAATGGCCACCTGCCGCAAAATGTGCAACCATTTCAGCCATTCTTTTAAGGCCCGGAAGCATCTGCGGAGACTGCTACTTCAACGTGGAATGCCAGTGAAAGCACTCATCCAGGAGGTGGCAACACGTTGGAACTCAACCTTCTACATGCTTGAGCGTCTGCATGAGCAGTATACGGTACTCGATCACTATTTCTTGACAGAGGCTACATCTCAGAAGGAGGACCTGCGGATGAGTAAGGCGCAATGGGCCATAGTTAAAAGCCTGACAGACATGCTTCGTCCTTTTGAGTTCTTCACGCGTGCAGTCAGCCAGGAGGACTGTAATTTGGGGAAAGCTATCCCATTGTTGTGCATACTGGAGCACCAACTGATGGCGGTTTCTTCTGAGTTTGAAAAAGATGAAAAAAAAAAAAAACCATTTAATTTTGTCTGAGAAATTATTACATCGCCTACGTGGTGATGAACGTCTTAAAAACATCAACTCAGATCAGCATTACATTTGTGCTACTATTCTGGATCCACGCTACAAAAAGGCGCTGGCAGACAACGCATTCTTTCCTTTCGCTGATGCAGATGTTCAAAAGTACAAACATTGGTTAGCCTGGTCAGCCAAGAGGTTTGAAAAAGAACGGCAGGTTATTGAAGGAGAAGCCAGTACATCAGCATCAGCATCAGCAGGCCATCCGCAGTCACAAGAATCCACTTCTGCACCTGTGGCTGGGGCACAAGTGACCTCTCAGCCGTTAAAGACACCGGCAACTGGATCATCTGCACCACACACAATGACAACACTAACAGTGGCTGGGGAGGAGGATTGGCTAAGTTTGATGGGGTATGGTTCTCTAAAAAATGTCACAGGCACAGCAAAAAGTAAGCAAAGTGGAGGAACAGTTGATGACCTTGAGTCGATGGTGCAGGACTATCTGAATGACTCAACAGTGGTCTTTCTTAATGAGGAGCCATTGCAGTATTGGCATGGCAAAAAACAATTGTGGCCACAGCTCTACAACCTGGCTATAAACTATTTGTCTTGCCCACTCGCAAGTGTGTCTTCTGAACGTGTTTTCAGTGCTGCTGGTGGCATTGTAACTGCCAAACGGAGCCGCCTATCGCCCAAAAATGTGGAGCGGCTGACAATGATCAAGATGAATCAGCACCTCATACCACCAGATTACAAAGTGCGAGAAAGCACGCCACATGAAGACGATGAGGACAGCAACGTAGATGAGGGGATTTTTTCTCTGTTCGGTGCCACTGACCTCATCCAGCCTGAATTCGCAGAGTATGATGACGAAATCTTGTTCTTATTCCCTGACACCGAGCCCTGAAAATGAGACAATCAATCAAGAACTTTCTTTTTCGTCCTTATTCACTTTTATTCCTGTGTGCTTTGTGTCTCTCTTTCTTTGTTTTGCACAGTTAATTTAATTCAAACTTTAATCACCTAATCCCAAAAAGAAGACCATCATCAGAACAGTCTTCACTTGTTTGCTTATTGATTTGAAGGTGCCGCAGTCTACATTCCTCAGGTTCACAAGTTCTGAAGAACATGCTCCTCTATCCTCCTCCTCCAGACTGCGATTTCCCTCCAAGCAGAGTGCTGGATTACGCACAATGAAGAAAGACTCAGCACTTGTGGGGGTGTTGTACTTCTTTGCGGGTGAGTTGACGGTTTTGGGCCCATTGCTGTGAAGCTCTAATAATGGACAAAAGTGTTTTGGACCAAATATGAGGTGGAAATTTCTTGCCGTTTTTGCTGACTTGCTTGCCTTTGAGGTGCTCTTTGGCGGGGTTCCGGGGGTTTGTGTGTAATTTTTGGTGTCTGTCGAAGCACTGCTGCGACAGTCTAATCTTGATTGCATTTGCTTTTCAGGAAATCCGTGGTGGAAAACAGGAGTTATGATGATTGATGATGACCTAGCTGCACAGCGCGTTACTTTGGACCGAAGGCCGAGAGATATTGTAAGTATGAGATTTAGCTTTTTCGCTGTTTGGGGGTGTTGTCGGGTGTTTTTTTGCGGGTGGGTTGGCGCCGGCGGGTCTTGCCTGGGGCATTCCTGGGAAGGTCTAATACCGGATACAAGTGTTTTGGACAAAATCCATAAGGAACAGCCTTTTTTTTGCCATTTCTTCAGACATCTTGCTCAATGTAGCGTTTTGGGGGGCTTCCTGCTGTTCGTGGGTGGGTTGCGGCCGGGGTCTCTGTCGAAGCACTGCTGCGACAGTCTAATCTTGATTGCATTTGCTTTTCAGGAAATCCGTGGTGGAAAACAGGAGTTATGATGATTGATGATGATGACGACCTAGCTGCACAGCGCCGCGTTTGGACCGAAGGCCGAGAGACATTGTAAGTATGAGATTTAGCTTTTTCGCTGTTTGGTGGTGTTGTGTCGCGTGTTTTTTTGCGGGTGGGTTGGCGCCGGCGGGTCTTGCCTGGGGCATTCCTGGGAAGGTCTAATACCGGATACAAGTGTTTTGGACAAAATCCATAAGGAACAGCCTTTTTTTTGCCATTTCTTCAGACATCTTGCTCAATGTAGCGTTTTGGGGGGCTTCCTGCTGTTCGTGGGTGGGTTGCGGCCGGGGTCTCTGTCGAAGCACTGCTGCGACAGTCTAATCTTGATTGCATTTGCTTTTCAGGAAATCCGTGGTGGAAAACAGGAGTTATGATGATTGATGATGATGACGACCTAGCTGCACAGCGCCGCGTTTGGACCGAAGGCCGAGAGACATTGTAAGTATGAGATTTAGCTTTTTCGCTGTTTGGTGGTGTTGTGTCGGGTGTTTTTTTGCGGGTGGGTTGGCGGGTCTTGCCTGGGGCATTCCTGGGAAGGTCTAATACCGGCTAGAAGTTAGTTGGACAAAATCCATAAGGAAACACCAGTTTTGGCACTTTGTAAGTTTGGGTTCGTTAGGGTTAGCCCTAGCAGCAGGATTGCATGTGTTTAGGGGGGTTCTATTGCAACGCGGTTCTGTTGTTGTAGAGCACTGTTGGAGCGATGCTGGCTATGGATACTTTTGCTTGCAGGCAAGTGGTTTGAATACAATCCACGGTCTGTATTTGGGTCTACTGTTACTTTCAAAGTACGTTTTGTAACCATTTTTCTGCTAGGCATCATCAAAGTGTGACTTTTTGAACCACACAGCGTACATACCTTTTATTTATTTATCAGTGGTATTGTAATAGCACTTCCTGTTTTCCGTTCAATAATTACAGGCCGGGTTTCAGTCAACATCCGCCAGGCAGGCAGTGGACAGGGTGTCTCTTCTGTCAGTGGTCACCACCACATTGATGGACGAAGCGTCAGCTGGAATGGAGGAGTGCCGCCAATAAGAGGAATTGTTTGCTGCATGCAACTTACTTACCAATTTCAACAGGACAACTCCAACAACATACGCAATACAGATACAGTATCCATTGTTGTCTTTTATTCTATGAGTGTGACTGCATGTGCTTACCTTTACTTTGTAACCAAAGATTGTCTGTAAACTCTGTATCTTCAATTATTGTTTGTCCATGCTCTGCTTTTTTTTTCTTCTCTCAACAAAACCTACCCAAAAAGAAACCCCCATTCCCATCCATTTTACAAACCCTAACCCTCTTCCCCCGGGCTGTGTTGTTTTGCTTGATGTCTGACTAAAATGACATCAATAATTCCACACACTTGCTGGGGAGGATAAGGTGATAGCAGCAACAGGCTGGTGAAGGAATACGAGGATATCTTCTAGACTTACTCAGCTTCAGTACTATATCTTCTAGTAGTAGTAGCCAATGTCAAATAAATGCAACGCAAGTACTAGTTATACTTGCAATACTTTACCATTTGTTAGGCTACATTATGGCACTGTTCTAGTGTACTGTCACCTGCTATTTTCTCGATCGTACCGTAACCGTTGTAATGCTACAGTAAGGAGTACAAACAAGGTTTCGTTTTCTTTTTTTCCATAGGCATGCAACTGCCACTGTGTCACACCACTAGTAACACCGCAATGAGGAAATGTCACCCGCCCAGGAATGACAACGTTAATCCCCATTTAACCTGGAGCCAGCCCTGGGCCTAGCCCTAATTTCTAACACAAATTACAGGTAAGATAAGCGTTTGGTGGGAGGTAGTATAATGGAGTATTATTTCGGAGTAGACAAGAGTTTGACGGTTGTACTACTAAAGTCCTACGACTGTTCAGGAAAACAAAGTTACTGTTACACCCCCGCCCCCCACCCACCAGACTGAAAAGCAGTAAAAAACAGGTATGGTCAGATAAAGTAGTTGAAAAATATATTTATTTATCCCTAACAAAATAATCTCCCTCACCCACCCTAACCCCAACGATTGTCTCTGAAACGTCCCAAAACGATCCCAACTCCCAAATCCCACCCCCCAAAAGTCTATAAAAAAAGGGCAAGGGACACTCCACTACTGGAGGGTGCTGGTGCTGGTGCATGATGCGGCATGGGCATCATACTCCTTGCGGAGGGTGGCAAGCTCGGAGCGGAGGCCCTTAACCAAGGTCTTATACCTCAGGACCTCCTGCTCCAGGTTGGACATGCGGACTCGTAGGCGGTGTTGGCGTTCCTTGCAGCTCCTGTGGGGGGCAGCTGGTGTTTCGGGTGCTTGGCGGTGGCGGTCGGCTTTCTTAGCCCGGCTCGGTCCCGCTGGTTTAGTCACGGAGGAGGATGCAGTCGAAGATGTTGCCCCGCTCGACTGCGTGTCCTCCTCCTCCTCCAGGGCCACCAGCCGCCGATACTCGGCGACTGTGGCCTCCAGCCTCCGTTGCCGGGCCAATCTAGCCTGCTCCCTCCTTGTTGTTGATTTGGAAGAAGGAGCAACTATATGAAGAAAGAAAGACATAGTCTGTAACCAATGCTCCTTATTAATAACACAAAGTGATTGAGCCGAAAGTTGGGTCACAGAGTACAAGTAGCAAATTGAAAGCACAGTACATAACTATTGAGGACAGTATCTATGTAACCCTCCCACTTCTGCATCCTTGCTCTAACAGTAGTGGTAGTTTAATGAACTAATTCTACGACCACTATGGACTTCCATTACAGTCGACTATGACAGTACACCAGTCTTATTCTTCTTCTTCTCTCTTGTTTAGGGAAATGGGTACGTTATCTTATGCAAGCCGGCAGAATGACATGGACACAGCACAGTGAAGTTGCACCCGAGAAAAAAAGTTGCACACCATGATGATGGAGACAGACTTGCGTTACTGTACCGGTCCAGTACATGCAGGTGGTGAAGCTATTACTTTTCTATTACGGGTGGCACTGAGAATACTCTGTTACAAGGGCTACTGCTTAATTAATTTACCTTTCACCCTACAGTGCAAATGAGTACTAGAAAAGGAAACTGAAGAAGCTAACTAATTTGATTATCTATCACTTCACATGGGACGTATTTAATGACAGATGAGATGACTTTAGGTGCTTTGCTTAATATTGAGTGAACACAGTGATACACCCACACATGAATGACGTACTACAAGTAAACTAAAGTTATTAAGAGAGGTACGGAGTGTCCACCGTAATAACCAGATATATGCTGTGAATGCAAACGCAATACAAAGTACTGCTACTATTCATGGTAGTATTGGACACATTTACAATTTCTTTTCCTTGCCTTCCCTGCACTGGGACGGACGTGCGGGTGCGGTGGTACATGCTCTTCAAGGTAACACTTACTTCACCTGGCGACCATCTACTCTCTCTAGATACACATTTGCTATGTAAGAGTCAGAGAATACCATGCTCCAGGCATCCATTCATTCAAAGTATACGCACACATACAGTTTCTGTTTCACCCACCCAGGCTGCTGTCCTTCCACCCATCCTTGCTTCATCATTGACCCAGCCATGCACCATACCATATTCTTTCCTTCCCAGCCACCTCTGGGTCCAAGCAAACACATATCGTTCTTCTTTGCCAGCCATCATACAAGTTCGCGTCCCACTTACTTACACCCTTCTTTCGCTTTTCGTTCATCCCATCCATCACGTTCGTCTAAGAACTTATTGGGATTCTTCTCACCAAAAACTTCACAGCTAAGTCGAAGTACATTTCGAGGAGGCTACTACCTGGTTGATTTGTAATTGTAATACACCCGTGCAGAAAGCACACTATGCAGTCTTCAATCTCAATAAGTAAGGAATATATAGCTTACCTGTTTCCGCCACCACCGTTTGATCCCCCACAGGAACGGCCACCAGCTCTTCTACCGCCGCATCCTCCCCAGAGGCCTCCGAGTCCAAGTCCAACACATCAGCCACCTCCGCGCTGGCCCCGTCACCAGATGTTACACCTACAAAGTACATTTAAGAAAGTTAGAATACACCACTCACTACTATATAATATTTGGTCTAGGAGAAATGTTAAAAAAACAGAATACAATGTAATAATTTGTGACTGTCTACTCCATAGTAAAAATGTCCCATTTTCCAGGGAAGGCTGTTGTCTTGCTGCACTTTTATGCACAACTGATGAATGCTTGCTTTTGATTTTTAACACGCACCACTTTTTCTCCTAACAGACAGAAGCTTGACTCCTGAGTCCTAAGAACACGACCAGGATCAAGTTCAAAGTAGGTGAGAGTTCGGCTCGACCACAAGAAATGTGTCCAATTAATCGTCAGCACTAACCACTTTTCCGTTTACAGTTAAATAGTTTTATGACAAAGTAGATTTCAATAAATGTGTTTACTTTTAATAAAGCTTTTACACTTAAATAGACTCTGTGGTTTTTGTTCCTCTAGACTAGAGTGGATGAGCTAAAGGTTTTGGAATTTTTGCAAGCATGAGTGCCTCTGACACTTCTTGACTGTGCTGTGACTCCGTACTACTCTCTTGTCCTGCGTACGATAATCTAGAGATCATTGGGGATCTATAATCGGTGACTTCGGGAGCTGAATGACTCTGCCACACTATCTAGTCAGTAAGGAGACAGTGCATAGAGGTATTGCTGAATATAATGGGAGTCCAATGGAATTGCCAAATGTCCAATCTTAGTTAGCTACACAGACAGACTAATAAGAATAGTCTAGTAATACCACAGGGAGTCATCATATTCGAGGCAGGATAAGAATTTATATCCAGTCTACAAGAAGATCAAAGACGATTTTGAAAAAATCGAATGAGGAACGCTAGGAAAAAATAGGTACTGTTTAGTAAAATGTAAACTTACTGGGGCCAGCAAAGGAGCCCTCGCCTGCCCGATCCTGGCCTGCATCCTCAGCACCCTCCTCCTGTGTCCTCTTGCCCTTGGGGGGAGCTGATGTACAACATGAAAGAAAGAAAAACCATAAAACATGGATGAGATTTTTCAACCAAATCAAACATTTCAAAAGAACAATAACAACATATTTTGGAAAAATAGCAAATAGATAGACAACTATTCCACGGGATCTATCTCATGTGGTATACTACGTTATTCGTATTGCCTGATTTGCGGAACGTTGACTTAGAAAGTTCCTATGTAACTCAATAAACAGACTACTAAAGAGGTTTGCCTAGGCCTGGCACTGCAGGCAGTAGTGCACAACACGTGACAGACAAAGTCCATCCTGCTTGCAGATCAGTGAATACTCAAACTATCAATCCACCCGCCACCACCGCCACTATTTCTTCTGATAGCCATGTGACTGTCTAAAGGAAGGACACTGGACTTCAGTCTGTTGGGGCTGATTTATAAGTCCCTTGCGGAAGTTGCGGCTGATTTTCCTCCATTGTTGCGTGCCTTTTCTGACGCAGCGGCAGAACAAAAGACTCGCCATGGTGTTGGTGCGGCGTATATATTAAAAAAAAAAACCGCATATGGGCGATGCATCACGTTGTAAAGCCCTGCGCCATCAGGGGGCGTTCCGGCGCAAGGGAGGGCGTACCTGCGCAGGAACGAATCCTAAAAGTGGCTGAGGGAAATCTACAAGATGTCAATCAGTCATTTTTATGACAATGATGCATGACTCAAACCCTGCGCGCTTGAAGCCGACGTACGGCTTGATGCAGCATTGGGGAGATAGGGTACCCCAGAGCATTGCTGGAGCTGCGCCATCGTTGGCACGCAACTCCAGCAATGCGCTGCCTTTACGGCACAGATGCGTAAGGCTTCTGTGACGTTTTGGGCCAATGGGTGGTGGTGGCATGGCACACAATTACTGCCGCATCCCTGCTACTTTGCAGGGATGCGCCGGTAATTGAAAATATGACCCTTACTGTCTAGCATTACGCAGTTCTTTTCTTTACAGTACACTGATACATAATTTCTCAGGCCAATGAAATGCTTCTGAACACAACATACAAAACAAAGAAGCATAGTAGCAAGCAAGGCTACTGAGAAGGAGAGCAGTGCACCTGAAAATGAAATGCATAGAAGATTTTGAAATATAATTTACCTCAATGTAATCGGCAGCATTATTGCTCTTGGTAAAGAACAAAGATTTGCAAATAACAGAGCAGGATAAAACAGAGTAGTAAATGTACTACTACTACTACTCACCAAGCCCGGGGACCTCTACGCCGAGCGCGTCCAGCAAGTCCCGCTCCCGGTCCATGACATCGGTCCAGCGGTGGGTGGCCTGGTTATATGTGCGCCGGACCCCAGAGATCTTGTACATGGCCCGGCACACCTTCTCCCACCGCTGGCGGCGCTCCCGGATGCCATAGCCGGTCGCGATCTTGCCGCCTCCCAGGATCGTCTTGGGGAGGCGGCGCTGGACATGGAAGATCAGTGCCGCCACTTCCTCCGCGCTAAAGATCTCCCTCGGGACCACTTGCTCCCCCCTTAAACGCCCGCACGGGAGCCGGGCACGGGGTGCGGGACCCTTCCCCTTCTCAGGGTGCTTCCCGGCTCCCTTTACCATGGTCTGGGCAGAAATAAACTTAAATGATAAAGAAGAAATAGAATAGTGAAGAAGAAAATAAAAGAGTTTAAAAAAGTAGTTTAAAAGTAACTAAAAGCTGCAGAAAACACAAAAATATAGAGCTAGAAAAATAGAGGGTTAGATAATAAGTAAAATTAGATCAAAAAAACTTCAAACAAGCAAAGGATGGCAGAGATTGAGAGAGGATAGAGAAAGCATGCCCAGAACCATAGCAATGAATGAGAAACAAGATGGCCGCGCCCGTTCACGACCGCGTGGGTAAGTTCGCGCGAGATTTTCCTTGCGAGTACGCGCGAACTTGTACTCGCGAGCAGCACACTTTGCGAGATTACACATAGCGGGCGGAAACGGAATTACGTCACGCCAACAAGATGGCCGCGCCCGTGTACGACCGATAGGGTAACTTGGCAAACGAATAGCTAGAAGCGCCTCGCGAACACGCGCAAGATCACGCGAACATACACGTCGCAACAAAAACAATTTTGTATTCGCACGTATTCGCGGCTTCCGAAATCGATCTCGCACGGATTCGCGCCCCAAATAACGCGCGAAATTGCAAAAAAAACGATTTTAGCTAAAATGAAAGCAATGAGCAGGTGCAAAAGTTCAAACTTAACATTAGTAACATTCAAGGTAGTGCTTCCTGATGGGCCCCTCCAGAGTTTGCAACAATTCTATGACCCTGCTATGACCCAAACAGCAGGCTCATAGAATAGCACCATAAAGGTCCTGTAAAAAAAAAATTTCACTGCAACAAAAAGCAAATTACAGATAAGGAAGGAAGCAGGTGCCAGCCAGACTGGAACTTTCAAAATTACTGACACATTAATGAAACACAAATTAATTGATGGCAGTTGAAGAAGGGCAGGTGTGCTAGCTTTTTTCAACCACCATAATCTACAGTAATAAATAAACCTAATAGGTGCCTGTGAGGATGTACTAGAGGGTGGCATGGGTGTCCCAGAGGGTGGCAGTGGTGAAACAGAGGGTGCTGTGAACCTGTGATGATAAACCAGACGTAGAAACAACATAGTCGCGGCCGTTGCAAGCCGAAAAGTAAGTTCGCAATTGCGAACTTGTCCCAAAATCGGCGCGAACACGCGCCAACACAAAAAACGGAAAAATCCGCAAGTCCGCTAGAGTTCGCGGATCTTCGCGGATTGCGAATCCGTAAATCCGCAATTTCGCGTACGCGAGATCCGCTAGATCCGCCCATGCTTAGTCTATACACCAATGGTGCACAATGCCTAATAAGGAAATTAATTACACTATGGTGCATTTATGTTAACTGATGTTTTCTGTGAACATAGCATCTGTTGCTTGTATTACCGATTGTCTTGTGTCATTTATCTACATGCCTTTCATCAGATCAGCGCCTTCATCAAGAAAGCCACCATCACAAAAGAAAATTGTAGGTAACTCCAATCATATTACATGATCTAGGGAGCCCATCAACTATAAATATATACTATTTAAAAACGGTGTAAAACCGGTGGTCAAAATCTTCAGTGTGGAGAAACTTTCACCAACTGGCCTTTCATCCCAATTCACTCTGAGTCTCAGGAGGTAGATTATAAAATCATGCTAGTCATACCCCTCTTTGTGAAAAAAACTCTGTCAATCTGATGCTCTGAAAAAATGGATGAGAGCAGATGCAACATGCTTCTCATGCAGCCTGGTATGGAAACAGCTAAGCCAAGTATTATTGAAGATATACTGACCTATGTTGCAAAATTCAATAAGATGAAGGAGGACATACACAGAAGTATGTAATCACCAACACAGTGTAAGATTACTAAAGTGCAAAAGTGAAGATATACATTAATGCAAAGGTCTAAACTCAGGAGGAGAATGAGATCAAGGATTAAGGACAGGATTACACATACCAATTTTTCACAGAAAATATGACTGGTTTAATTTGCAGGGGCCAAACAGGACTCACAAGACTAATTACAGGACAAACGGCTTGCATCAATGACAAGCTCAAATCAAAATAGATACCTTAAGTCTGCACAAACGTGCCTGGCTATGCATACTAATATCAACCGGGTCTATACGCCAGCCCACAGTCTCAGTAAAATACCACCACACACGTGGCTACACTGGTCGTTGAGTGTACCTGGGGACCCTTGCAAATACACATGAGTTTATTCAACTGCAGAATAAATTGCCACTCTAGAATACCAGTACTGATCAGTCTGCACCTAACTGCATAGTCCTTAGGGGTGCCTTACGTAGTATCTTAAGTTAGGAATGATCCCCGAACAGTAGAATTCACCAGCGGAAGAGAAAGTGGAGGAAATAGTCGCAGCCTTGCAAATGGGGGCTCTGGGGCTGGATCCTGGACACCCAAATGAAAAGTGCTGCCATATCCCATCCTCGTATGCGGTCAGGTTTGAATTCCGTGTCTACCATACCAGCATCATCACTGCCTGCCATATAAGGGCAGGGGCTGTATGTACATAGTTCTTTTTATTAGTGGTCGGGAATGCACTTCTTCGACTCTATGAGCATGCACACAAGTTCCATGTAGTACACTTGGGGGCATATTTACAGGGGCATTATCTCTCTTTTTCGGCTTTAAAAGCCGAAAAAGCTGAGATAATACCAGCGCCCTATTTACAAGAGGGTGCTAACATGCATAATCTCATGTTAGCACCCTTTTTCCCAACGTCTCCCTTTGCATCTCCAATGAGATGCAAAGTGGGAGTTACTGGGCATACCCTGAATGGTCTACCTGGCAAATATTGCTGATGTTTAAGGCAGCCCACATGATTTTAGCACACGTTAGATTTTGGCGAAAACTGCAGTTTTTGCCAAAATCTAACGTCTGCTAAAATCCTGACTTAGCCATCCCTAACATAGGGGGTGGATTATGCTGATACGACCCTGTGGGTCGTATCAGCAAGGTTATCGCCGTTTTGCAGGAAACATCGCTGGAAAAGGGTGATAACCTCGCTATCTCTGGAATTGTTATCGCCCTGGAGAAACGTGTTGTTAATAACGCGCTACCAGGGCGATAAATTCCAGAGATAACCTGGGATATTATTATTATCGCTAAGCACGACCAGCGATAATTATTGCTGGCCGTTTATAATACGGCCTAAGAAGTCCACAAGACATATGAATAACGAACAAGACTTATTCCTCAGGGAGGAAGTGACGCCGCCCCCAAAACAAGAGCCACTGCCCTTAACGCAGACATCTCCTACGAGAGAACAGTCCAACGATAACCGGGAAGTGAATAAAGTAGAAGATATCAACGACCCCCTACCTCGTTCTGATACCACACAAGAGACAGCTAGAACCTCACCCACAAATGCAGCTCCTACATCACAAAATACAGACAACACAACTCATACCACAGGTACTGACAATCTTACCGAAGATAAAAAGAAAGGGGATGCGGACAAAAGAACTGCTCAGAAACATAGGAAAGCAAACTGCAAATCTCGGAAAGAAAGGTTACACACCCCTAAGAGATCTCTCCAAAATCAGAAAGACATCAAAGAGCTCCAGAAACTAATTGGCAACATGGCGCAAGACATACTTAATACTCAACAAGCAACGGAAAAAATACTGGAAATGACGGTAATCACTCAATCCAAGATCACGCACATCCAAAATCTGGTTCACTCCGCACAAAGAAAAAGCAACGAGATGGCCATGCCACTATCATACAGGCACAACCGACCAGTTAGGACAAACTCAGGGTCGAAGGAGGAGACCCTTGCCCTGCTCCGATCATATAAACCATCAAACTACAAGAGAGGGGAGAGAATCAATACAGTACCGATTGATCCCAATAGATCACTCAGACGGAATGAAAGAAAACCCGACCTCAATAACTTACAACAAATTAAGCTAACTGCCGAAGTGAATGACTTGAACTCCAGAATCTCAGGGAAACCTATGAAATGCCTTTTACTCAACGTCCGTTCTGCAACCAAACATGCATCAGACACAGCAGACCTCATCATCAACAAGGAAATTGATTTAGCAATTCTTACAGAAACATGGCTTTCGGAATCATCATCTCCATCCATGGATCTCTTAGTACCGCCCCGGTATAACATTATAAGGCTGGATAGACCGAAGAAGATAGGAGGAGGTTTAGCCTGCATTCACCGATCGGATATTGAGATCAACCAATTGCACTCCGAACCTATAGAATCGTGTGAATACCTAGGTCTTAATATAAGAACAACAGACAACCAAAGATGCAACCTACATGCGCTTTACCACCCACCAGGAGAAAACGCCAAGTTCATTGATCAGTTAATGGAGATCATAACGACCAACTCTAACTCCGACGTCAATAACATTTTCCTAGGCGATCTCAACCTACACTGGGATGACTGCAATGACAAACTGGTCAACGCGCTCAAGGTCATCCTCTTGGAACTAAACCTCACACAAGTATGCACGCAACCTACACACGTGAAAGGTGCAACGTTAGACCGGATTATATCTAGAAACGAAGGCACATCAATCCTCTCAATAGACCCGTGTGACTGGTCTGACCATCATGCCATAACATTCGTGATACCCACTTTTAAAAAAAGCAAGACATCTCAACCCATCAGGCACAAAAAATGGATTCGAGAGACTAAAGAGAAGAATATTGAGCTACTAGTAGAATGCTGTGAGAGAGACCTACAGCCACCTAGCAACCTGCAGAAGGTAAACGATCTGACAGATCACTACACTACATCAATTGAGAAAATTATCAATAACACCATGCCACTAAAAATGAAAAGAATCACAGAGAAGATAAAAAATCCATGGTTTAATGGATTGCTAAACGAAGAAAGGCGAAAACTGAGAATGGCTGAAAGAAAAACAACACCCATCGTCTCCGGAATTGAAAGCCCTCAGAAATATCAGGAACCAATATAACAAAAAGATCATCAACTCCAAAAAAGAATTTATAAGATCAGAACTCGATAATGCCAAAATCAGACCGAAGAAACTATTCGAAATCTTAAAGCAACAATCAAATAAACCAGCAAAATCTGCCAATGAGAACACGAATATACTACTAGGCTGCAAAGAGTTTTTCACGGAGAAGGCCAAATCGCTCGAGAAAGAGCTCAAGAGCGCTGCAGATAACCTACCCACTCAACCAGTATCTACGATGGATACCAGCTTGAAAACAAACTGTAAGAAGGCCAAAAATAAGGCACAATGGGATACCTTTGAGTTATATGACCAGAATACCGTCGCCAAAACGCTCTCGGATATCAAACCTAACAACCACTATCAAGACCCGCTACCAGCGAAATACCTAAAAGAAATCAGACATATTGTGGTACCAATCTGGACCAAAATTATAAATGCATCGCTAACACAAGGGATCCTCCCGGATTGCCTGAAAACAGGACAAGTCGTACCCATAATCAAAAAACCTACAGCGGATGCAACAGATCCGAATAATTTTCGTCCAGTGACCAACATCCCTCTACTTGCCAAACTAATTGAGAAATGCGTGCAAGGCAAACTGAGCCAACACATCACCAACTTTTCCCTACTGGACGATTACCAATCAGGTTTCAGAGCAGGTCATAGCACAGAAACAGCGATCCTCCATATTGTTGACGACGCCCTACATGCCCTAGATCAAAACCAAAAAAGAACAAGTGATGTGGAGTGCCTGGGACCCACGTCTGGGCATCCCCAGCGCACTTAGGGCGGCAATTGCAAAAAAGAACAAGTGATGGACTGAATGTGGATCAATGTCACACACTCCCCCAGTCAAAAGATCTGGGCCCAAATCCATCGTTTTTTTGCACTCCACACCACCCTGGGTCAGATAATGGCTTTATGCAAATCAGCTCTGACCCTGTTGCCCCATGGGAACAGTCCAGTCCGAACTACAACAGCCATATCTTTCCCAGACCGGAATCAAGCATCCGAGGACCGGACCGGTTTCGAGGTAACACCTCTCTTCAGCCCGGCTAGCTTGACTCCAAGTGGTGTGGAGTGCCTGGGACCCACGTCTGGGCATCCCCAGCGCACTTAGGGCGGCAATTGCAAAAAAGAACAAGTGATGGACTGAATGTGGATCAATGTCACACACTCCCCCAGTCAAAAGATCTGGGCCCAAATCCATCGTTTTTTTGCACTCCACACCACCCTGGGTCAGATAATGGCTTTATGCAAATCAGCTCTGACCCTGTTGCCCCATGGGAACAGTCCAGTCCGAACTACAACAGCCATATCTTTCCCAGACCGGAATCAAGCATCCGAGGACCGGACCGGTTTCGAGGTAACACCTCTCTTCAGCCCGGCTAGCTTGACTCCAAGTGGTGTGGAGTGCCTGGGACCCACGTCTGGGCATCCCCAGCGCACTTAGGGCGGCAATTGCAAAAAAGAACAAGTGATGGACTGAATGTGGATCAATGTCACACACTCCCCCAGTCAAAAGATCTAAGTGCGCTGGGGATGCCCAGACGTGGGTCCCAGGCACTCCACACCACTTGGAGTCAAGCTAGCCGGGCTGAAGAGAGGTGTTACCTCGAAACCGGTCCGGTCCTCGGATGCTTGATTCCGTTCTGGGAAGGACATGGCTTTTGTAGTTCGGACTGGACTGTTCCCATGGGGCAACAGGGTCAGAGCTGATTTGCATATCGCCATTGTCTAACCCAGGGTGGTGTGGAGTGCAAAAAAACCGATGGATTTGGGCCCAGATCTTTTGACTGGGGGAGTGTGTGACATTGATCCACATTCAGTCCATCACTTGTTGTTTTTGCAATTGCCGCCCTAAGTGCGCTGGGGATGCCCAGACGTGGGTCCCAGGCACTCCACACCACTTGGAGTCAAGCTAGCCGGGCTGAAGAGAGGTAATACCTCGAAAACGGTCCGGTCCTCGAATGCTTGATTCCGTTCTGGGAAGGACATGGCTGTTGTAGTTCGGACTGGACTGTTCCCATGGGGCAACAGGGTCAGAGCTGATTTGCATATCGCCATTGTCTAACCCAGGGTGGTGTGGAGTGCAAAGAAACGATGGATTTGGGCCCAGATCTTTTGGCTGGGGGAGTGTGTGACATTGATCCACATTCAGTCCATCACTTGTTGTTTTTGCAATTGCCGCCCTAAGTGCGCGGGGGATGCCCAGACGTGGGTCCCAGGCACTCCACACCACTTGGAGTCAAGCTAGCCGGGCTGAAGAGAGGTGTTACCTCGAAACCGGTCCGGTCCTCGGATGCTTGATTCCGTTCTGGGAAGGACATGGCTTTTGTAGTTCGGACTGGACTGTTCCCATGGGGCAACAGGGTCAGAGCTGATTTGCATATCGCCATTGTCTAACCCAGGGTGGTGTGGAGTGCAAAAAAACGATGGATTTGGGCCCAGATCTTTTGACTGGGGGAGTGTGTGACATTGATCCACATTCAGTCCATCACTTGTTGTTTTTGCAATTGCCGCCCTAAGTGCGCTGGGGATGCCCAGACGTGGGTCCCAGGCACTCCACACCACTTGGAGTCAAGCTAGCCGGGCTGAAGAGAGGTGTTACCTCGAAACCGGTCCGGTCCTCGGATGCTTGATTCCGTTCCGGGAAGGACATGGCTTTTGTAGTTCGGACTGGACTGTTCCCATGGGGCAACAGGGTCAGAGCTGATTTGCATATCGCCATTGTCTAACCCAGGGTGGTGTGGAGTGCAAAAAAACGATGGATTTGGGCCCAGATCTTTTGACTGGGGGAGTGTGTGACATTGATCCACATTCAGTCCATCACTTGTTGTTTTTGCAATTGCCGCCCTAAGTGCGCTGGGGATGCCCAGACGTGGGTCCCAGGCACTCCACACCACTTGGAGTCAAGCTAGCCGGGCTGAAGAGAGGTGTTACCTCGAAACCGGTCCGGTCCTCGGATGCTTGATTCCGTTCTGGGAAGGACATGGCTTTTGTAGTTCGGACTGGACTGTTCCCATGGGGCAACAGGGTCAGAGCTGATTTGCATATCGCCATTGTCTAACCCAGGGTGGTGTGGAGTGCAAAAAAACGATGGATTTGGGCCCAGATCTTTTGACTGGGGGAGTGTGTGACATTGATCCACATTCAGTCCATCACTTGTTGTTTTTGCAATTGCCGCCCTAAGTGCGCTGGGGATGCCCAGACGTGGGTCCCAGGCACTCCACACCACTTGGAGTCAAGCTAGCCGGGCTGAAGAGAGGTGTTACCTCGAAACCGGTCCGGTCCTCGGATGCTTGATTCCATTCTGGGAAGGACATGGCTTTTGTAGTTCGGACTGGACTGTTCCCATGGGGCAACAGGGTCAGAGCTGATTTGCATATCGCCATTGTCTAACCCAGGGTGGTGTGGAGTGCAAAAAAACGATGGATTTGGGCCCAGATCTTTTGACTGGGGGAGTGTGTGACATTGATCCACATTCAGTCCATCACTTGTTGTTTTTGCTAGATCAAAACCAAGCATGCCTACTGATTCTCTTGGACTTATCTTCCGCGTTTGACACTGTAAACCATGAAGCATTACTGACCAGGCTGCAAGAGAGGATGGGAATATCTGGAAATGTGTTGAAGTGGTTCTAATCATTCCTGCAAAACAGAACACAGAGATTCCTGGTCAACCAAGCACTCTCACCATCATGCCCTAACTCAATTGGAGTCCCTCAAGGATCGACTTTATCCCCATATCTATTTAACTTGTATGTTGAACCTCTTACAGAAATTCTCCGTAATTCACAGATATCCTATCACATGTACGCGGATGACACACAAATATACATAAAGATCGTGTCCATGGAAGACATTGAACGATTGAACGAGACATTAAAAATAACATTGGAATGGCTAACAACCAATCATCTGAAGCTAAATGCGAACAAAACTGAGTTACTATTAATCGCACCACCAAGAAACCACACGGAAATGAGGGAATGGACCAAGCTGGTGACTGCGCTAAACTGCACCCCTACCCTTGTCAACTCAGCGAAATCGCTAGGAATCACCTTAGATGAGAACCTCGACATGCAAGCCCACATTAAGTCAATGGCTAGAAATGCGCGTTTCCACCTGAACTACTTAAGGAAACTGAAACCATACATATAAGAGGCGGATATTAAACTGGCAGTCCAATCATTAGTTGTTTCAAGGATTGAATATGGGTGCTCCACCTTAGCCGGTCTACCAAAAATGTCCACAGCACCGCTAAAAGCTTGTCTCAACGCAGCGGCAAGACTTATCACTGGATCGAGGAAATTTGATCATATCTCTCCTCACCTGAAAGCATTAAACTGGCTACCCTATGAAGCCAGAATTCAACTAAAAATAGCATGTATCACCCATAAAGCGCTCCACTACAACACACCCAGATACCTAGCAGGGAAAATTGAGCTATCAGGGGGAAAGAGACCAGCCAGGAGTGCCAAGGAGCTGCTGCTGCGACCAGCCTTTTTCCGGAAGAAAAAAACCTACGATCGAGCATTCTCGGGAGCAGCCCCCAGAATCTGGAACTCACTACCTCCAAACATTAGGAAGATTCAGAATACAGGAACATTTAAGAGGGAAGTGAAAAGCATTTTGATGAGTAAATACCTTACATAGTGAAGACTGATGATCACTGATTGGAACTATTGTTGTCCTAATTCATTGCATCAACATAACTAAAAGGGAAAGATGCTGACTTGATCAAAGATAATGCGGAACACAGATTCGGGTCAGGAGTCTCTCCTGAGACTTAGTTGTATCCTTACTATTACCTCTTGCTAATACTTATACGCATATTTTGTATCCTTCCTATTACATCTTGCTAATATGTATATGCATATTTACCTAATCTACCTCCGGAATGCCTTATAACTACCTACCTCATAGTTATTCTACGAGTGAACCATATGCTATATATCCTAACCTCTAATCTAACTCTTAATGTAAACGCTCATGCTATGTAAATTTATATATACTCCCAACCCCAAATGGCATATATGGATCAGTATTTCACACAAGTATCTACCTCATATTCTGATTGACTTTAAAAGTGTTACTACATATGTGAATTATAACCGACCTCATACTGTGAAGCGCTCTGATACCCACGGGTCTTGTTCGCGCTATACAAAACTTTACAATAAATAAATAAATTAATTAATAATGGCCCTTAGTGCAATGGCCATGATGAACTTTCTTTCTATGTGTGGCCCAGATGTAAGAGGGAAGGAACTAAAATCCCCAAACTAGTGTGCAAAGTGCGGCAGGAGAATCTAGCATGGCGGCCATCTTAGAGGGATGGTAGAAAGATTAGAAATTATACCTAATGGGAAATGAAAGTGCACTTGCTCTAATCAGGAGTACGGGCTAAGGGAAAGTGGAATAACGTGAAAAAATGTAAGCACAAGAAATCGACTGAACTTTCTATTGCACAAAGGAGAGATTAGATGGGAGAGGCACTTTTTAAGGCACTGAAGCAAGCACACATGAGGTAAAAGCGCCTGCTACAGAGGATGAAAACTACATATCAAAGATAAAGAATAACTCCCTTTTGGTAAAAAAGGTGACTGAAAGGAAACGTGAATAGCAAATGAGCCATTTTGAAAAGGTTCAATAAATGGACAGATGAAGAAAAGACATTAGACTTTCCAGATTTTCCAGTGTATATTTTCTAGAAGTAAACATGAATGAGTATACACTACACTGATGAAACGTACATAACCTTCGTCAGAGAAGTAGATAACAGCGGTTTTTAAAGTTGAAGCTAACAGCAATTTAGCGAGTAAAAGCACATATTTAAACTGTACCAGAACCGTCAAGCTGAACACTAATGAGGAAAAATTACAGGGGTTAAGTAGCATTATACCTGGTTGCATTTCCCCTGGGAAGCTCATTAGGGAGACCTCATGGTTGCAAATCTTAAGTGAATATCCAAAATACTTCCCTTCTTTTCCTGATTTTCGTGTAATCACCTTTATGTTTGATTCCAATCTTTTCTAAGGTTAGCCGTCTTATCTCTATAGGTTGGTGACCTTTTTCTTGGTAGTGCCTAACCTATGACGCCACCAGTTTGTTGTGACAAAATGCTGGATGATGATCAGTCAAGTATGTTGCCAATGGGCATGTTGTTTCACCGATATAGCCAAAACGGCAGGCAGGGACACAGAAATAAATACATTATGTTCTTAGTTTTGCAGTTGGTGAACGTCTTTGGAGTGATGTTGTTCCAGTCGATAAAAAAAATCTGCATCTCGATTGCTAAATTGCACGCCTTGCATTGGGTACATTAATGGTTCCCTACAATGGGGGTGCTCCCAAGGATGTTTTTTTTCCAAAAAGGTTTTAGTATTTTGGAAGCAAGGTCTAACCACAGTCTTTAAGATGTGTGTTACGCCTGTGCACAACTAGGCTTTGTGAGAAGGTGGCTTTGTTCTGTGTGGCTATTCAATATGTCCCAATTGGAAAATATTATTTGTTGAACCGGTTCATTCAGCACAAAGTGCCTCATGACACAGACAAGCTTAGGTTGATGTCCTGGTTTTTGGATATACAGTAGATGGTCCCTAATATAAAAAAAATAGCTCTTTTGAATGTTTCATGCACAAGCCTCTTGGGGTACCCTATGCTGTTGAGTTTTTCTTTCATTAATTTTGTCCTTGTATCAGAATCATAAAGATTAGTGCAGTATCAGCGCAAACGCAAACATTGATTACATGGAATACTCTGTCTGAGCTCTTGAATGAAAGCTGTTGAAAAATAATGTAATAAAGTATTCCTGGCCATGGGCTTCAGATATAGGTCCACTTCAAGTTGACTGTTCGTCTGACAAATGATTATGTCCAGAAATTCAATTCGACTGTGGCTAATGAGGGCTGTGAATTTCATTATTTGATTCCACAAATTCCGTCACAGCAAAAGTTTGTCCTGCTCATCCTGTGTACCAACCAAGATTAAAAAGATGTCTTCGATACAGCCAGCCCAGTGAGTCAGGGATTCTAAAAAAAGGGGCCACCTCATTGTAGATAAATCAATGCTCAAATTGGGTCATGTTGATATTAGCTATGGTGGGGGCACAGGAAGCTCCCATGCACTCCCCATTGACTTGTTTGTACAGCTGTTCTCCATTTGCAAAAGTATTCTCCTCGAGTACAATCTGCAGGCCCTTGAGTATAAAGGTTCTTGGGCCCTCACTCAGATTTTTATCAATAAACCATTGCATTGCCTCCATCGCTTCTTTTTGGGGGATGTTGCTATAGGAGGCTTTAATGTTTAATGTGATTAGTAGGTCTTAGACAGGGTTGTAAGCCAGCCCTTCCAAGACTGTGATGATATCTCTAGTGTCCTTGATTTAGGACTTGATCATAGGAATATGCGGTCTTAAAATGAAATTCACATATTTGGAGGGTGACTTAGTAACTAAGCTAATAGTGGTCACAATTGGTCTTGGGGGGGGGGGGGGAACCTTGAGTGTTTTTATGTGTCTTAGGTACCCCCCGTAGATACTGACCATCCTAGAGTTGCTGATGTTCAAATAGACATGATGTTGGACAGGCCGCATGTTCGAGCTGTCCCCCCTCCCCGCAATGGGACCAGGACCCTGGCTCTCCCTGCATCCCCAGCCAGAGTCCACAAACGACCACCCGAAGTACCCTGCAATCCCTCCACTACAAGACACCAGCTCCGGACCCAGCTGGCCCGGGTCACCATCTACCCCACGACATCGACCCGGCCGCCATCTTGGGGCACTGCAGCACGAGGCCGCGTGGCCTCAACTCGACCCTAACCCCGGGCCCGGCCGGCCCCGACATCGAGGCCCCACCATCCTCCCAGGAGGCAGAGTGACCACTTGGCGAGTCAATGGGAGAAGGAATCGTCAACGGCTCTCCTCCGCCAGGTGTCGATCACCCCAGGCCGCCTGGGCGCTGGCTCCACCCCCCTGCTGGGTGTCTGGACTCCCTCATCCCGGACCTCCCGGCCCCCAGGCGCGATGGTCCGGACATCAAAGGGGACCAGACCTATAACTGGGGCAGGGCCAGACCAGGAAGGCAGTTGTATCCTGGAGTCGAGAGACCCGAGAAGAACTCATCCGTGACTTGGCCTGCTGGCGCTGCCGCGGCCCTCTGCCTCGTGAAACCATCGTCTTGGCCTGCTGGCGCTGCCGCGGCCCTCTGCTCGTGAAACCATCGTCTTGGCCTGCTGGCGCTGCCGCGGCCCTCTGCCTCGTGAAACCATCGACTTGGCCTGCTGGCGCTGCCGCGGCCCTCTGCCTCGTGAAACCATCGACTTGGCCTGCTGGCGCTGCCGCGGCCCTCTGCTTTATGAGACTATCACCTTGGCCTGCTGGCGCTGCCGCGGCCCGATCCACAGACCCTCCAGCTCGAGGATTGTGAGCTCGCCTTTTACCACTACCTGTACCGATCCGGTACCAAGACTGTCCCGCTACCCCCTTTCCCTACAGAGACTAGAAGTGAGAGGACCCCCGGGTCCAAGTTATCCTGTATCGCTGATATCCTTGCCTTAAGAACCTTATATAAAGCCTTGAACTCGACTTGGTGTGGTGCCTGTTTGTGGGGAGGGAGGGTACTTGTCTGTACGATCGCCGGAGACGGTCCCCCTCGGGGATCTCTCCCTCGGTATCCGGCCGACCCTCAGGGTCCCCGTCTAACATTGGTGGCCAGCGACGGGATCCGAACCTACGCATAATCGTACAGAAAGTCACTCGCCCCACCACACACAACAACCATGTCAATAGAGAGCGGAACAACGGAAAAATTTCAGATGGAAAAATTGGAAGACTACAACCACCGGGAACTGAAGCAATATTGCATAGAACTTGGACTTCCAACCACAGGTCTTAGCACAAAGGAAGACTTCAAACGAGCCCTAGAAGCTTGGGCAGAAACGGGTACGGCCGTACCCCGAACACAAACAACCGAAACGAGCCCCGCACCAACTAAAGAAAGAGCGGATCTCTCCCTGGAAGAGATCCGAGAAAGAGAAAAAACCAGACTCCACGAATTAGAACTTGCCCGACTTCGCTTGGATGGGGAACTCAAGCTGGCAGAACAAAAAATAACCCTGGAACACTTACGGCTCAGGGAAGAGCGGGAAGACAAGCAAAGACAGAGGGAGCTAGAGGAAAAGAGACTAGAGTACGAACATGAGCGCAATCTCAAAGCACTGGAGATTCAGAAACAGAATAAAGACCTCGGGCTCCCCGAACGACCGACCCCGTCTGCCTCGACCGAGCCCAAGGTTCACATCCCCAAAGATGTCATCCGGGAATACCACAAGAACGATGATATCCAGCAGTGGTTTAAAGCCTATGAGGTGGCAATGACCTCCCACCGGATTCCCCGAAGCGATTGGGGAGCCGGATTATGGGGGAGGTTTGTCAACGAAGGGCGGGACGCCCTGCTGCAACTCCCGGACCAGCTAATGACCTCCTACGACCACATGAAGGCCGCCCTCCTCACTCGATACGGGCTCACACCTGAGATGTACCGCCAACGGTTCCGCGACTGCAAACGGATTCCGGGTACAACTTGGGTGGAGTACGTGAACTTTTTTAGCCGAGCCTTCGAGGGGTGGATCAGGGGCAACAAAGTAACCACCTACGAACAACTCTTTGACCTTATCGTATGGGAACACCTGTCGAACAACTGCTTCGTGGAGCTCCGGCAACACCTCCTGGACAGTAAGCTAACCGACCCTCGACAACTCGCCGCCGAAGCCGACCGGTGGGAAAGCACCCGAGTTGGCCGGAGCGCACCCAGCGAAGTATCCAGATCGTATCGCCCCCGAGGGGGAGGAGGAAGTCAGGGTCGGGGGAGAGACCCCGGCCCCTCGTCACCCCCCAGAAACCCCTTGACCCCGGTTGGCCGGGGAAGCCCTGCCGTCCGGGCCGGTTTCCGGGCCAACATTACGTGCCACAGGTGCCAGCGACCCGGCCACTACGCCAGTGATCCCAACTGCCCAAAGAATCCGAACACGACTCCCCGCCAAGTTGCAGCGGCGGCCCTAGGGGAAGAAATAATCCCGGAAGACCAAGAGGAGTACGAGACCGATCCCTCGGAATGGGCACCCGCCGCCATGGCACTGGTCTGCTTAGGGGAGAGAGACATGATTCCGCGGGCCCCCCTTCCCGCCAACACACAGAAGTACGGTCAATGGGTTAACATCAATGGTCGCCGGGCGGAAGCCCTCCGCGACACCGGGGCCAGTGTAACGGCGGTCCGACGCCACCTCGTCACTCCAGACCAAATCTTGCCGAACATTCTTTGCCCTGTTCGATCAGCCGACAACTCCGAAAGCCTATGCCACATGGCCTGCGTCCCCTTCGAGTGGGGAGGAGTAACAGGGATGTTAAAAGTAACTGTCCGCGATGATGCCCCCGTGGACTGCCTCCTAGGAAACGACCTTGAAAGCTCTCCCTGGGCAGCTGTCGAACGGAGGGAGCACCTGGGGATGCTTGGCCTCCCCGAATGGGTCTGCGTCACGACCCGGTCCATGACCGCCCGCGCGGTCCCCAGCCCAGAAGAGCCCGAGTGGCCAGAACCTCCTCCCGCGCTCATCCCAGAGGAGGCCGCCCCAGAAGCCATTCCCTTGACCCAAACCGAAGAAGGACCCGACCAGCTTCGGGACGTCCCTGACCTGGCACAATGGCGGCAGGAGGGAGGCCCCACGCAGGAACAATTCCGGGCCGAGCAAAAAACCTGTCCTGCTCTCGAAGGACTCCGGCAGCAAGCCCTGGCCCAGAGCACCGGGGATACCTCGGGGGCCCACTGGATCTACTGGGACCAAGACCTGCTCTACAGCGAGCAGAAAATTGCAGAACTAGGGGCCAGTCGGGTGCTGGTGGTGCCCCTTCGCTTCCGAGACTTCCTCCTGAACTTAGCCCACGATGTCCCCCTTGCCGGACACCTGGGGCAGGATAAAACCTACGACCGCCTGGTGACCCATTTTTTCTGGCCCCACATGCGGAAGGATGTCACCAACCACTGCAAGGCCTGCCCCACCTGCCAGGCCAGCGGAAAAAGTGGCCGAAAAATCAAAGCACCATTACAACCCTTTCCTGTCGTCACCACCCCGTTTGAACGAGTGGGAATAGACATTGTGGGGCCCCTCGACCCTCGAACAGCCCAAGGACACCGGTTCATCCTGGTCCTTGTAGACCACGCCACCCGCTATCCCGAGGCCATCCCTCTTCGGACTGTGACGGCCCCCGTGGTGGGCCGGGCCCTGATGGGGATCTTCTCCCGGGTGGGGTTCCCCCGGGAGGTCGTCAGTGACAGGGGCACGAACTTTATCTCCAGATATATGAAATCCCTCTGGCAGCAATGCGGGGTCACCTACAAATTCACGACCCCCTATCACCCGCAAGGAAACGGACTGGTCGAGAGATTCAACCGCACCCTCAAGGGGATGATTATGGGTCTAGAAGAACCCCTTCGACGCCAGTGGGACGTACTGCTTCCATGCCTCCTGTTTGCCTATCGGGAGGTCCCGCAGAAGTCCCTCGGCTTCAGCCCCTTTGAACTACTGTACGGGCACCCCGTCCGGGGCCCCCTCAGCCTAGTCAAGGAAGGTTGGGAGCAGCCTCCCCAGAAAACTCCCCCGGACATCTACCGGTATCTCCTGGCTCTCCGCAACCAGACCCGGCGGTTCCGAGACACCGCCAAAGCCAACCTCGAGGCCAGTCAGGAGGACATGAAGAGGTGGTACGATCAGCACACGTCCTCCATTGAGTTCGAACCTGGACAACAGGTCTGGGTGATGTCCCCGGTTGAGCCCTGTGCCCTCCAAGACAGATGGTCCGGGCCCTTCAAGGTAATCGAACGCAAGGGGCCCGTCACCTATTTAATCGACATGGAGACTGCCCGGAACCCCCTACGGGTCCTCCATGCCAACAGGCTCAAACCCCATTTTGTGCGATCCGAACTCAGCCTCCTGATGGCTACCGATACTGGGACAGAAGAAGACTCCGAACCCCTTCCGGACTTACTGAGGGCCCTCGAGCAGGATGGCTCAGTGGAAGGGGTCCAGCTCTCCGAGGCCCTGTCCCCGGAGCAACGCCAAGACTGCCAAACGCTCCTGAGGCAGTTCGCCTCCCTGTTCTCCCTCACCCCCGGAGTCACCCCCTGGTGCTTCCACGATGTGGACACCGGGGACAGCCCTCCTATTCGACACCGAGCATACCGCGTACCAGACCGGGTACGAGCCTGCATCCAGACCGAGGTGTCCAAGATGCTGACCCTAGGAGTGATCGAACCCTCAGACAGTCCCTGGGCGAGCCCGGTCGTCCTGGTTCCCAAGGCAGCTGCCCCGGGCGTTGCCCCTGAGCTCCGGTTCTGCGTGGACTATCGAGGGCTGAATGCAGTTACCCGGACCGACGCTCATCCCATCCCCCGGGCAGACGAGCTAATTGACCGGATGGGGGCCGCCCGCTACCTGAGCATCTTCGACCTAACAGCGGGTTACTGGCAGATCGGCCTCACCCCTAGGGCCCAAGAACGATCCGCCTTCTCTACCCCAGACGGGCACTACCACTTTAAAGTCATGCCCTTCGGCATGAAAAACGCCCCGGCAACGTTCCAACGGCTGGTAAACCAGGTACTGGCGGGCCTGGAAGACTTCAGCGCCGCCTACCTGGACGACATTGCTGTGTACAGCCACCAGTGGACCGACCACCTCCACCACCTGCGGGAGGTTCTACACGCCCTCCAGCAAGCCGGGCTCACCATCAAGGCCAGCAAGTGCCAAGTTGGCCAAGGGTCCGTGACCTACCTGGGACACCAAGTGGGAAGCGGGCTGGTGGCCCCTCTCCAACTCAAGATTGCTGCCATCCAGGCCTGGCAACCCCCTACGAGCCAAACGGAGGTCCGGGCCTTCCTGGGGCTCACCGGATACTACCGGCGGTTCGTGAAGGACTATGGCAGCATCGTGGGGCCCCTCACAGAGCTCACCTCCAAAAAGAGCCCCAAAACCGTCAACTGGACCCCGGACTGCCAATCAGCCTTCGAGAAGCTAAAGACCGCCATGTGCACGGCCCCCGTGCTCCAAGCTCCCGACTACAGCCGGGAATTCATTGTGCAGACGGACGCCTCCGATCATGGTGTGGGGGCCGTCCTCTCCCAACTCAACACCGAAGGGGTCGACCATCCGGTGGTCTTCATCAGCAGACGCCTCTTGCCCCGAGAACAGCGCTGGAGCACCATTGAGAGGGAGGCCTTCGCCGTAGTCTGGGCACTCAAGAAGCTCCGGCCATACCTCTTCGGCACCCACTTCCGGGTGCAAACAGACCACCGACCCCTGCAATGGCTGATGCAAATGCGGGGGGAGAACCCGAAGCTGTTGCGCTGGTCCATCTCCCTGCAGGGGATGGACTTCACGGTGGAACATCGTCCAGGCCAGGACCACGCCAACGCCGACGGCCTGTCACGCTTTTTCCGCCTCAGCGAGGAGAGTCCCCAGGAAGATGGCTGACTCTCCCCGCCTTCAGCTGGGGGGGACGCATGTTGGACAGGCCGCATGTTCGAGCTGTCCCCCCTCCCCGCAATGGGACCAGGACCCTGGCTCTCCCTGCATCCCCAGCCAGAGTCCACAAACGACCACCCGAAGTACCCTGCAATCCCTCCACTACAAGACACCAGCTCCGGACCCAGCTGGCCCGGGTCACCATCTACCCCACGACATCGACCCGGCCGCCATCTTGGGGCACTGCAGCACGAGGCCGCGTGGCCTCAACTCGACCCTAACCCCGGGCCCGGCCGGCCCCGACATCGAGGCCCCACCATCCTCCCAGGAGGCAGAGTGACCACTTGGCGAGTCAATGGGAGAAGGAATCGTCAACGGCTCTCCTCCGCCAGGTGTCGATCACCCCAGGCCGCCTGGGCGCTGGCTCCACCCCCCTGCTGGGTGTCTGGACTCCCTCATCCCGGACCTCCCGGCCCCCAGGCGCGAGGGTCCGGACATCAAAGGGGACCAGACCTATAACTGGGGCAGGGCCAGACCAGGAAGGCAGTTGTATCCTGGAGTCGAGAGACCCGAGAAGAACTCATCCGTGACTTGGCCTGCTGGCGCTGCCGCGGCCCTCTGCCTCGTGAAACCATCGTCTTGGCCTGCTGGCGCTGCCGCGGCCCTCTGCTCGTGAAACCATCGTCTTGGCCTGCTGGCGCTGCCGCGGCCCTCTGCCTCGTGAAACCATCGACTTGGCCTGCTGGCGCTGCCGCGGCCCTCTGCCTCGTGAAACCATCGACTTGGCCTGCTGGCGCTGCCGCGGCCCTCTGCTTTATGAGACTATCACCTTGGCCTGCTGGCGCTGCCGCGGCCCGATCCACAGACCCTCCAGCTCGAGGATTGTGAGCTCGCCTTTTACCACTACCTGTACCGATCCGGTACCAAGACTGTCCCGCTACCCCCTTTCCCTACAGAGACTAGAAGTGAGAGGACCCCCGGGTCCAAGTTATCCTGTATCGCTGATATCCTTGCCTTAAGAACCTTATATAAAGCCTTGAACTCGACTTGGTGTGGTGCCTGTTTGTGGGGAGGGAGGGTACTTGTCTGTACGATCGCCGGAGACGGTCCCCCTCGGGGATCTCTCCCTCGGTATCCGGCCGACCCTCAGGGTCCCCGTCTAACACATGATCTTTATCGCAAATCTCATCCATGGCTATTGCTCATGATGGCAATCGACCAATCTTTTCACAGACTTTATATGTCGGGTCCAACTGTATTTGTTTAAAGTGTTATCCATTGCTCAAAAGGTCAGTCATCTTGGTGACATTTTTTGAGGTATCTGTAATGACAATACCCCCTCCATTATCACCGTTCTTGACGATGAATGCCTTATTGTCACTTAGAGTTCTCAATGCTGAGAGTTTCTGCTGATCAAAATTTGGAGAAGGGCACGAGAATTAATGAATGGCTTGTTTAAGACACTGATAACACAATCTTTTTAAAAATGGTAACCTCCGGCCCTACCTGATCTAACATGGTAGTGAAGGTGGAGGGGGGGGTTGATAGACCTGATAAGTTTTGTTGCCTATGTTCAGAGGGGCCATGTTCCCCAAAAAACCTTTGTAGATGTAGCTTACTAAACCATGGCATATTATATTGAAATAGTTCTAAAGTATTAACTTTGGTTTGTGGAACACATTACAACCTTTTGAATAGTAAGGAGTCAACCAATTATTCAAGTAAGGTCTGTGAAAGGTAACAAATGGGTATTTGTTTCACTGTCTCCAATACTGCCCGTTCCTGGTTGTTGTTAGGCTAAGTCCCTCTGCATCTGGTTTGATGCCTGGGTCTTCGTGGTCTTCTTCTCCTCCTCTAGTGGCTAAAAAAGACTGTCCTGATGCTTTTACCGCTGCAAATAGTATTCTTCTACCTGCCTGGTCAAAGTGATATGAGCTGTCTTCATTATCTGCATCAGAGATGTCTGAAAAAGTAGTTACTTTACGTATGAACCTGTTCTGTCTAATGTTATCTTTCAATTTATTTTGGCCCTGATTACTATAATTTTTGGCCAGGTAGGAGTATGTTTTTTTTCCATTGTGGAATATCAGCTATATCTTTTTTCGATTTCCCTGCTTTTATTTTCACTCCAGCTCCAGAGCGCCATTCGTTCCGCTGTAACTACTTCCTCAACTATCTCTACCACTGGTGAATTGTACTATTCAGGGAGCATTCTTAACTTCAGATATGAGGTAAGGCACCTATATGGACTATGCAGACAGGTACAGACTGATTAGTACTCTTATTCTCAAGTGGCAATTGATTCTGTAGTAAAGTAGCCTCATATCTAGTTGTTAGGGTTCCCAGGGCTGGAGTTTAGACCCAGTTGATGTTAGCATACACAGACAGGCATAAGTTTGTTCAGCCCTCAGGGATCTATTTTGATTTGATCTCGCCATGGACATCAGACATCTGTCCAATCATTTGGCTTGTAAGTCCTGTTTGGCCCCTGCAAATTTAATCAGTCATATTTTTTGTCTAGCTTACAAGCAATTTAATGTATCTATACTTTTTTGAGTGTGCAACGGAAGTCACTTCATTCAGTCTGTTCTTGTTTCCCATGGTCTCGAAATCAACCTCTGATTAAATATCTTATCATTGAAGTTCTTGTGCTGTTCCTCTTTCTAAGTAGTGAATTTTGCAACATAGGTCAGTATATCTTCAATGATGCTTGTTTTAGCTGTTTCCCTACAGAGCTTCATGAGGAGTATGTTCCATCTGCTTCTATCTATTTTTTAAGAGCACCGTATTGATGGATGTTTTTTCCACAGAGAGGGGCACGACTGACATAACATTATCCTTCACCTTCTGAAACACAGAGTTAACTGGGATGAAAGGACACTATGTGAAACTTTCTCCACAGTGAAGGTTTTGACCAGTGGTTGTACACTACTTTTAAATTGTGTGTGTGTGTGTATATATTTATATGTATGTATATATGTATATATATATATATATATATATATATATATATATATATATATATATATATATATATATATATATATATATATATTACCTACTGGCGGTCGCCAGTAGGTATATATAGTTAGGATTTTTTCTCTATGGGATTTTTGAAAATTCTATGTCTAATAACTTTGGCGTTTGTGGACGGAATTGGCTGAAATTTTCAGGAAAATGGCACATTTTGTTTCTGAGCAGCCCTTGAAAATTTGGGGGGGGGTCGTCAAGGGGGGGCCGAGAAAAAAGGGGGGTCCCAAAACGTGTTTTTAACATTGAGTTTTCCATAGGGCGGTTGGCCTCACTTTTAGCCCGAACGGCTGAATGGATTTGCACGAAACTTGGCAAAATTGTAGGGACTGGTAGCCCGATGTGCCTTTGCTAGGTCTCAATATATGTGCTTCAGTGGATTTTGAGAAATTAACGTTCAAAAAAAGATATATATCTGTAACAGCGGACCGGGCAGCGCTCCGGTTCGCGGACTTTACGCGTTACGGAGCTTTATGAAGCGAAGCTGATTGGTTCTCTGGCGTCTGTGAACATTCCAAACAGTCCGTAGCGGCCGCCATCTTGTCTCTCGGTAGGATCGAGAGACAAGCGGAGGCCAAAGCGAAGGGGCAAATGACCATAAGGGGGCATAGTAGATCCTCCCTGACCCTCTAGGTTTGATGTGGAGGTTTTAAAAGGGCCCCGCGGGGCAAAAAAAATAAATAATAATAATAATCGAACGGCTGAATGGATTTGCACGAAACTTGGTAAAATATTAGGGACTGGTAGCCCGATGTGCCTTTGCAAGGTCTCAATATATGTGCTCCAGTGGATTTTGAGAAATTAATGTTCAAAAAAAGATATATATCTGTAACAGCGCTCCGCTTCGCGTAACGGAGGTTTGCGAAGCTGATTGGTTCTCCGGCGTCTGTAAACATTGCAAACAGTCCGTAGCGGCCGCCATCTTGTCTCTCGGTAGGATCGAGAGACAAGAGGAGGCCAAAGCGAAGGGGCAAATGACCATAAGGGGGCATAGTAGATCCTCCTTGACCTCTTAGGTTTGATGTGGAGGTTTTAAAAGGGCCCCGCGGGGCAAAAAAAATAATAATAATAATAATCGAACGGCTGAATGGATTTGCACGCAATTTGGCAAAATTGTAGGGACTGGTAGCTCGATGTGCCTTTGCTAGGTCTCAATATATGTGCTTCAGTGGATTTTGAGAAATTAACGTTCAAAAACAAGATATATATCTGTAACAGCGCTCCGCTTCGCGGAGATAAAATTATCTCTGTATTACCTAGCTGTTGCTAACACCAGTTAGCGACGGCTAGTAGGAGATAGCGACCATCTTGGGCCCCACTTTGCATGTGAGTGATATTTATCACTAATGACATGCAAAGTGGGCATGCCAAGATGTTAGCGACTGGAAACAGTCGCTAACATCGCTATCTCCTATTACCAATTTTTGGAAATATTCGCGATAAGCGCGAATATCTCCAAAAGCTACCACCTGCCCTGAGCAGTTCTTAGCCATGTTATCCAATGGGAGGTGGATAACATGGCTAAGAGCATTAGCTCGGTAATGCATGAATATCGCTGACTTTTCAGCGATATTAATGCATTGCGGTCGTTTTTTATCGTATTTGCGATAAACCTTGATAATAGCAAGGTTTATCTGCGATAATTTCTGAAGATGCTTAGCGGTAAAAAATTTGTTGCTAAGCATCATTAGGGATAAATATCGCTTAACTTTGGTAATATGCCCCAACGTCTGTTAACGTTCGATTCGAAGGAAATCAGGAAGTGTTGAAAAACATTGTCTGCGCCATCTTGCCTTTTTTCAAATGCCACACTTTTGTCGTGCACGGCAGTCATTTTAGATGCCTTGACCAGACCCACTCTCTGCACGCTGTCGATCCTTAGCATGGCTCCCCACCCTCGCAAGCATCTCCCCCAGGCAGTGGTCACCCCCGCTCTCTGTCTTATGCATGGGTAATAAACCACCCCCCATCTGCGCTGCTCTTCACTGAGAATCACACCCTGTGCCCGCCCGACACCTCCCTTTCGCCCTATTCACTACCGCACCCTCTGACACTCCTTTTCCTCTGTGTCCGATTGTCCAGGCCGGTCCTAGGGTATCAGCTAGCCCTGCAGATGTAGTTTATGGCCCCAGCTGTAAAGAATCACCCCTCTTCAAAGGAGTTATAGTAGATCAAGGCCCACACTCGATGAGATCCGTCACAGCAGACGCGTTCCTATTATCTGAAAACCATCCTGTATTGTGATTGGGGAGGGGACCGAGCCTGAAGCGGAAGATTCCAGGGATGACTCTTTGTACATCAAAGTTTTTACAATTATGTGTCACATTAAAAATATATAGCACTCCAACAAAGTAGTAAGATTATAAAACTTTAATAACTTATAAATATATACAAGAAAACAAAAACAGTAATAACATATAAACATTTTTAGGGAAAAACAACGAAGTAGCGGTCGGCTGTGCGAATAGTCCCAACGCAGCACAACGTCCAGATTTCACTGATTTCGGCATCCGGCGTGGGGCGTCGCGGGGGGTGGGTCATCAGTAGCAAACTGTTGTGCGAATAGTTCCAAGGCAGCAGAACGATGGCACCAAGGTGATGTCCAGTAAGTTGCCGCACTGGTTTTGGTATCCTACAATGCTGCTCCGAATAACGGCGTGGGGCGCCCCGGGGGAGGCGGCGTGAACGGGCCTCTCCAGGTGGAGTCTCGTCTGTTGTAGTGGGGAGCCCCTTTACCGTTTCAGTTGCCATTCCGTCCGCTTTTGGTCCACTGTGTCAAAAGCCGCAATTCAGCTGAGTTGCGCCCACTCTTGCGGTGCAGCGATAGGCGGCTGTCACAGGACTCTCAAAATGGCGGCAGGCTGTTTCCTTTTTGGGCCTGGTCCACTGAAATGTCCTTGGGACACCTTGGAAATCGGACGCTTGTCTGCTAAGTCTTGGACCCCATTCTCGAAAGCGTCCCCTCCGCCTTGAGGATTCATCAAAAGTTTTGGGGGCCCCCGACTCCTGCAGGCTTCTGGTGGGGAGCGGCTGCCATGATTGCTCGCGGAATGACTACGACGGAGCCACGAGATGGTGGTGCTTTCATGGTGACGCCAGCTTCAGTCTGAAACATCCAGAAACAAGGTGGGGCTTTCATCGTTTGGGGAAAAAAAAAAGTTTTCATCCAATGAAAAGTGTTGTTTTTAGGTCATATGATCAAGCCTTCCATCATTAGGAAACCAAAAGTAAAATGAACCAATGAAAAGTTTTATAAACAAGTCACATGACCTGTTATGCGGCATAGGGTATAAAATGCGGAGAAAATACGTTGGCACGTGAGGCGGCGTCAGTAGCGGACCGATGTGCGAATAGGCCGAAGGCAACACAACGCGCCAAGATCCGGATGGCACCGAGGTGGTGTCCAGCAAGTTGCAGCACTGGTGTGGCCATCCTACAATGCTGAAAGTCGGCGTGGGGCGCCCTGTTGGCCTGTGAGTTCGCGTCAGTAGCGGACCGATGTGCGAATAGGCCGAAGGCAGCACAACGCGCCAAGATCCGGATGGCACCGAGGTGGTGTCTAGCAAGTTGTCGCACTGGTGTGGCCATCCTACAATGTTGAAAGTCGGCGTGGGGCGCCCCGTTGGCCTGTGAGATGGCGTCAGTAGCGGACCGATGTGCGAATGGGGCCAAAGGCAGCGCAACAATATTTTCTGAATAGAAGACACCACAAGGCGCTCAGATGCCAAGATCCGAATGGCACCGAGGTGGTGTCTAGCAAGTTGTGGCACTGGTGTGGCCATCCTACAATGGTAAAAGTCGGCGTGGGGCGCCCTGTTGGCCTGTGAGATGGAGTCAGTAGCGGACCGATGTGCGAATGGGGCCAAAGGCAGCGCAACAATATTTTCTGTATGGAAGATACCACTAGGCGTTGAGATGCCAAGATCCGGTTGGCACCGAGGTGATGTCTAGCAAGTTGCTGTACTGGTGTGGCCATCCTACAATGCTGAAACTCGGCGTGGGGCGCCCCGTTGGCCTGTGAGGTGGCGTCAGTAGCGGACCGATGTGTGAATAGGCCGGAACCAGCACAAGGCGCCAAGATCCGGATGGCACCGTGGTGGTTTCATAGTTGAGAGGCACTTCACCTGCAGTGGGGCGCCGAGATCCGGATGGCACCGAGGTGATGTCTAGCAAGTTGCTGTACTGGTGTGGTCATCCTACAATGCTGAAACTCGGCGTGGGGCGCCCCATTAGCCTGTGAGATGGCGTCAGTAGCGGACCGATGTGCGAATGGGGCAAAGGTAGCGCAAGAATATTTTCTGAAGAGAAGACACCACAAGGCGCTAAGATTCGGTTACCACCGAGGTGATGTCTAGCAAGTTGCCGCACTGGTGTGGCCATCCTACAATACTGCTCCGAATAACGGCGTGGGGTGCCCGAAGGGGGGGGGGGGAGGCGGCGTGAATGGGCCTTCCTAGGTGGAGGCTCGTCTGCTGTAGTGGGGCGCCCCTTTACCGTTTCAGTTGCCATTCAGCTGAGTTTCGGCCGCTCTTGATGCTACAGCGACAGGCGGCTGCAACAGGACTCTCAAAATGGCGGCCTGTTCTTTGGATTTGGGCCTGGTCTACTAAAATGGCCCTGGGACACTTTAGAACTCGGACGCTCGATTTTTTTTTTCCTTTCCTGTACATGCAAAAAAAGGTAAATTCCCGGTACGTTACACGCTTCATCTGCCACGATGTACTCTCCAGAGGAACCGAAAAAAAATATAGTTATGGTAACTATACCATGCATCGTCATATGGAGAGGTGGCACCAATTAATTATAGTGCTGCATAAAAGAGAGATTTGGAGGAGAACCCCCGACCTGCCAGTACATTCATCAAAGAAGTGGCACTGACAGCATCAGAGGCAAGGGAAATGGTCCCAAATATTTAGAACTTTGGAAAGATTAAAATGACATGTTTAGATTGTGGCAAATTAATTTCATGTGGACAGATGAGTGTTACTCTAATAAATACAGCATATGAACATCATCATAGTCGATGGTTGGTAGAGACATTTTGACTATATCCTGGACCTGCCTGTCCTCGCCCAAAATGGCGCCGGAATAAATGGGACTCGTAACTCCTTGTTGTGTACTGGTTGCAGAACCTTAAAATCACGAGATACGTATGCAGTTTTGAAGCATATGGCGGGCGGGGACGAGAATTGATTGAATATTTCGACATCCCTATTGATATTAAGTTCTGATGTGTTATTGATTACTGTACTATTGAAAGTTCGAATTAACGTCACCCATGGTACTTGCCCGCAAATGTATATCTAGATAATTTTAATGTAACTGGCCCTGTCGTATTTTAATTATAAAATGTACGTCCACCGATTCCGCAACTGTTAGACACCTTAGTTCTTGCAACCTAATGGCCCGCCCGTTACGTTCCTCTACAGTGTAAATGTCTACTCATCATATACGATTACAGTTTGCTCCGTGGCCGGCCCACGTGGTTATAGGCTCGTATTTGTATAATGAAATTTTCACAATAAAGGTTTTTAAAAGAAAACATGGTAGTAGTATATACATTGGTAAAGTTTTTAATAATAGTCACTGTTTTAGAATCATTAAAAGGCAAGTGAAATAAAGCAGACCAATTACATGAAGGGTAAAAGGTACAATACGCAGGAACGCAGTAAAGATAAATGGTCAAGGGCTGTTGTGTTTTCTACTCCTGCAACATAAAGTGATCGATAAGAATCTCATATTCAGGCGTATCGGCGACTAAGACAGTAGGTCGACCCTCTTTTGCTCAACGGCTCCGTCATGGGACGAAGAAACGCTCTTTTTCTCGAAAAAATAATATATTTTACTTGCAGGACAGTTGTAAATTTTCCGGGAAAGTACATTAGCCTGGAACATTATAACATATATTTTAGAAAAAATAATGTTCGGAAGTAATAAAAAGCGTAATTTTTAGGTCATATGACCAAGCCTTTCATCATTAGAATAAGAAAAGTAAAATGAACCAATGAAAAGTTTTATTAACAAGTCACATGACTTGTTATGCTTACGTTACGCGCTGCGCGTCGCGCCCCGGATGACTTCCGGATGCGCTAACGCGGCGCGTCATATGATGCATTACGCGACAACGCAGGTCCAGAATATAGTCAAAATGTCTCCACCAACCAGCGGTCGGAACACAACCCCTTTCAGCAGGCTAAATAGTTCTGTTAAATGACAACAGAAGGGACAGGCAACAAGAACCATCAGTCAAAGAGGGGAGGGCTAGTTCTTCTCTACCGGGTTACATTGGGGCGCTACCGGAACTGATCGAATTGGTAGTCTACAGTGTTCCTGGATGTTTCAGACTGAAGCTGGGGTTAGCATGAGAGCACCACCATTTCGTAGCTCCGTCGTGGCCATTCCGCAACCAATCATGGCAGCCGCTCTTTATCGTTATTTTGGGAGGGGTGGGTGGCGGAGCCGAGCTGTTTTGCAGCCATCATTGTGTGGAGTTCAGTTCATCTCACTAGTTTTGCATTTGTCATGAGGGGTTGTTCCTAATGTTTCTATTTTAGCGAGGTCAAAAAGAGATCCCATTAGTGGCCTACTGATTTTGCTCGATTCCTTTTCTTTTTTTTTACACGATTTTTCATTATCTGCAAAGACTAAACAGAGTATTGCGACTCTGTGTTTGTTTGTAAATAGAGAATGAACCAAAGAGAACCAATTCTAAAACAGTAAATGCTTGGATAACAATCAATCAAATGGAGAGAGAAGCAGGCACGACGTATTACAACGGGGGCAAAGGCCTGCGTTAACTACCTTTCACTATCTGCAAAGAGAGAGTACTCCTAATAGAAATGAGGGGGGGGGGCACCATTCAAAGCAGATCAGTGTGCATATACACGAAAATGTTTTCACTTACCACGTACTTGACATTCGACAGCTTATGATATTTGCTATTAAAAAAACATTGAAATTCACTGAAAAACCCATAGGTTATAGACCATATATAGTTAGGAATTAGCATTTACAAAACCTTGAAAATTCACTGAAAAAACCATAGGTTATAGACCATATATAGTTAGGAATTAGCATTTAAAAAACCTTATTTTACTCACACAAAACCATTGAAATTCCATATATAGTTAGTTGCACTAACTATATATCGCGCACCCGCAATCCACTGCTGATGATGTCACATATTACATCATTCATGACATGGTCAGTGACATCACTGATGACATCACTGATGACATCTCAAATTACATCACTGATGACATCACTGATGACATCTCATTTGACATCAATGACCACATCACTGATGATATCATTCATGTGACAATACAATGCATCTCCTCACATTTTAATATAACCTCTGTTTCACCCAGTGTTAAATACAGAGTATAATTTTTGAAACCATTGACACACCAATACTAGTTACTACATACGCACTCACTGATTCCTACGTCTACACACACATTCACTCATTCACCCATACAATCATTCATACATACAATCACTCATCTTTACAACACTATCATATGCACTCATACACCTATACAGACACTCACACTCTGCCACTCATCCATGGAGTTACTCACACACCTAGTCAGTCCTGTAAAGAATCAATCACACTTCCATTTTCTTGTCTATACAGTTAAACATAGAGCACCTTACATTTTCAAACATATACTAACACATACTTACTTTCTTATACAATCATTGATACAAGTACACATTGATCTGCACAGAGTCACACACCTCCCAGCCAGCCACACACACACTCAGTCTCCCATACAAATACTTGGACAATCAATCAGTAACCCATATAGTTAATCATATAGCTACTGATCAACACATGCAGCAGTTTACAGAACAACAGACATAATGATGCACAAATTAAGACAGTTTAGTCACTAACCCATGCACTCAGTGAGACACATTTAATCACTCACTCATACATTCAGTCATGCACCTACTAAATCCTTCGTCCAGACACTTATACATCTACTCATTCTTCAATATGTAAAACATATTTAAACTTTACAGAAACACACAGTCACTGGATGATGTCATCAGTGATGTCATCAGTGATGTCATTTGAGATGCCATCAGTGATGTCATCAGTGATGTCACTGACCATGTCATGAATGATGTAATATGTGACATCATCAGCAGTGGATTGCGGGTGCACGATATATAGTTAGTGCAACTAACTATATATGGAATTTCAATGGTTTTGTGTGAGTAAAATAAGGTTTTTTAAATGCTAATTCCTAACTATATATGGTCTATAACCTATGGTTTTTTCAGTGAATATATATATATATATATGTATGTATTATATATATATATATATATATATATATATATATATATATATATATATATATATATATATATATATGTGTGTATATATATATTTATATGATGGACTCCATCGATTATGTAATATGATTGCAGGGACCTACAACTTTATTTTATGATAGTGGCATTCCTGGTGATGACACTGTTCCACTTATTTATTTATTTTATTTTAAAGGTTTTAGATAGCGCTGGCTAGTCCCGGAGGTATCAGAGCGCTTTATATGAGCCCCAGATCGTAATTACAGGTTACATCGTTACAAAGGTTACACAGTTATTAGAGAATGGCAACATAGTTACTTGTAAGGTCAAGATAAACAATAAGCACAAATACGAAAAGGGGAAAAACAAGCAAGGGGAAAGATTCAGGGTACGGGGGAAGGAGCTGGGGAAGTAGATAGGTAATGATAATATAAGCTACACTTGCTATATTCAAAGAGAGTACTAGTTGACATAAATGCATTATAAATAAATAGAAAGATGATGTAATGAATTATATTGATGTTATCATGATGGAACACAAGTGTAAATAGTTTTCTTGTCAGTTTTTGTGCACTATTTGTGTTTAGACTGTATATTTATTGTTGAAATTCTATGGATGAAAGGTGTGAATGAAGATGTTATTCTTGTGATAAATTCAGGATGAATATGTACTTCTAACTTGACTGTTGATTTCATAAGTAAAATTATGATACTTTATCAAATTGTATGTTTTTAAAGAACCATTTTATAGATGTTAATTGTTAATGAAAAGTTGACTTCACCCTAGACTCATTATGATGGCGGGCGTAGGCACCTCCACGGTATTGGAGGTGGCGGAAAATGTAATTTTCCGCATGTCAGCAGCGGTTCTCACGCCCGCCATATTACAATTGCCAAACATAGCCCATTTCCCGTCTGCCGCGGTGCTACATGAACCGCCATAAAAATACGGCAGATTGAGCCAATAGAGAGCCACTGCCATGTGGAATGACGTCCCGACCGCCGTACATATCAGGATGCCCCAAACAGCCCGGCACACCGCAGCAGAGAAACCATCCAACGGCGGAAGCACGACAGCGGAGCGCCAGGCCAGACTCCAGGTCCCATCCACCCGGTCTGGACCACACTGGATCCAGCTTTACCCGCCTTACCGGTGCTATACCTGATCCATTACCAACAAGTAATGCACAGTTGTGGACAACGCTGCAGGTACGCTATCACACAACTCAACACACAACCACAACACACAACTCATGGTCCGATATATGGTTCTTGTCCACACCAGACACTCTGGTGGGGACAGGAACACATCCACAAGTGTACTCACCCTATCCGGCCCTAGGAACCTCGAGTTTGATATGCTTCTGCTCAGGACAATGAGGGCCACCTTTTAATAAGGACCGTTTAGATATCACATGTTTTGAAATGCCTTTCCTGAAAACGTGGTAGTTTCTTGCCTAAAGCTTTACTGTCCGCTGTCCGAGTGTGTGTATTGGTTGTCTTGTTCTGGAGCAGCAGAGCCAGCTGGGTCAGACCTGGCTGGAGAGAGAGATCGGTATTTAGAGCGTGTGGCGGGGTAACCCTTTGATCCGAATAGGGCAGTGCCTGGTATGGTGAATGATGGCTCCACCTCCCATTGGGTGTCTGATAGCAGGCCCTCTCATTCTGAAAGGACAGGATGTCGCTTCGTAAACCAAGTGCTCCCCGACCCCACCAAACTGGTTCTGACTGGAGTCAGTGATTTGTGACCTTAGAGAACAAAGACTTTTTAGGTATGAAATGCTGCGCTGAAACTGTGGACAAGTGTGTTCCTTCTGGATGTCAAGACGAAAGTCTGTCCAAGTGAACAGAGGAAAGGACTTTGAAACTTTCACCAAGCTTGCCGAAGGAACTACCGAAGGGCCTAAAGAAAGAGCGCCTCCTGCAAAAGTCTCAGGGACATTAGACTTCACCCCGTCAGCCGTCGGAATTCCTGTGCAAGGAATTCCACTTGCAAGTGAGGCCTCCTTCGAGAAATCTGGAGCCTCTAGTCCTACTCTGAGGACTGCGGACTGGGAACCTTTTAATCCTTTGCTAAACTTGTGAAGGCCGCTGCAGCTTAGAGAGAGTTGCCGCCGCTGTGCGCCCGCCTAACTGTGAACCTTTGAATCCTTTGCTAAACTTGTGCAAGCTGCTGCAGCTAACAGAAAGTTGCTGTCGCTGAGAGCCCGCCTAACTCTGAACCTTTAAGTCCTTTGCTAAACTTGTGTGGGCCGCTGCAGATAAGAGAGAGTTGCCGCCGCTGAGAGCCCACCTAACTCTGAACCTTTGAATCCTTTGCTAAAACTGTGCGGGTTGCTGCAGCTAAGAGAGAGTTGCCACCACTGAGAGCCCACCTAACTCTGAACCTTTGAACCTTTTTCTAAATCTGTGCGGGCCGCTGCAGCAAAGAGAGAGTTGCCATCGCTGAGAGCTCGCCTAACTCTGAACCTTTGAACCTTTTGCTAAACCTGTGCGGGCCGCGGCAGCAAAGAGAGAGTTGCCGCCGCTGAGAGCCCGCCTAACTCTTAACCTTTGTAGCCGCTGAGCGTCCACCATCGTGCCAGCCAGGCCGAGACCATCCTCTGTCGCGCGGGCCGCCGCAGCCAAGAGAGAGCTGTAGCCGCTGAGTGCCCGCGTCCTTTGCTACTTTGCATCATCGTGATTTGCCCCGGGGGCCGCCGCAGCCAAGAGAGAGCTGTAGCCATTGAGCGCCTGCACCCTTTGCTACTTTGCCTCATCATGATTTGGCCCACGGGCCGCCACAGTTAAGAGAGAGCTGTGGCTGCTGAGCACCCGCAGCACCTTTGCATCCTTGTGATTTGGTCGGTGGGCCGCCACAGCTGAAGGAAAACTACTGCAGCGATGCGCCTGCACTTTGTCACCCTTGTTGAGGATTGTCCCTACCGTTCTGTGGGCCGCCACAGCTAAGAGAGAGCTGCTGCCGCTTTGAGCCCACCACAGAGCTGCACGTTGAGAGTCATCGCCACCACCAGCCAGGGCCACTGCAGCCATGTGCTGCTGCCGCTGAGCGCCCGCCTGTCCCCGAGTGCCCGAATCATTGTAGGTGCATGCTGCGGACCTCAACCTCTAAGACTTCTGGTCGCTGGGAGGCCCCCAGTCACCGTCTCCCCTTCTTCAAGAAGCTGCATGCTATGTCCCCTCTTCCCGACAGGTATCTGGTGTGCACCGGGTCACGTAGGCCCCAGCCCTGAACTCAGTAAGTGTCACACTTTAGTGAATACGCTATTGTATTTTTGAGTCCCTACGGGTTGACTTGAATTGTAGTTGTTGAAACGCTTTGAGAGTTTTGAGTTAAACTGTTAGATAAAGATAATATTTTTCTATACCTACCTGAGTTGTGTTGTTCTGTGGCGTCATTACTGTCGTATTTTACATAGTCATAAATGCTTCACACAATGCCTCTGGGATAGGCCTAACTGCTCGTGCTTCATTACCGCAGGGTTGAACAGGGGTTGTCAAAGGGGGTGGCCCACTAGCCCTGACTTAGGGTCCCTATTTGATTAATGGGGCCAGCCATTGCCAACTAGAGACCCCCAATTATAACATTGGTGGCAGTGGTGGGATCAGGACTTGCCTCTATAATGCACGTATGATAATTGGTAAACACCACTGGTGAGTGTAGACCAAGTGCAGCCACAACATTTTTTATTGGTTGGTTGGTTGTCATCACAGTGGAGGACAAAGACTGGACAGTCCTGTGTAGCCCACCCACATCTGAATGAATGCCCTCCATGAAGGCAACTACCTGTGCCAACTTCTTGTCATGTTCTAGGAAGGCATTAAGGAGAGTTGTCTGACCCACACACAACTGGCACAAATTCTGAGGGCAGCAGGGGAGACAGGGGCAGGAACAGCGGTGCCTGGGGGAAGAACACTCTACCTTACCTAGGGCAGCAGGCACGGGTAGCACTAGTAGCTGGGAGTGAAGGCACTGGCGAATGTGTGGTAGAAGAGGAGGCAGATTTCCCACTCCCTGTGCCAGCCAACATAGAGGAGTCACGGATGGCATCAGATGACCTTGAGGGGGTGTCTCTGGCTGTGATTCCTCCAGTAAACTCCTGTCTCCCTCTGAGGCGATGGTCACATCAGTGTCAGTGTGTTGATGTGTAGCAGTCATGCCTGATGCCTCACCACTGGTGCCTGACCCATTTCCTTCAGTGCCCTCCATAGATGCTGCAAGAGACAGAGACTTAGGTTCAGTTTAATGCCATTGACACAAACATCATATGTAAGCAAAGCACAAAACAAGATGATGATACCCCCATGTTGCACACCACCCTGTGTAGTCACATTGTGCAAGCTTTATTCCAAAGTCAAATATTGCAGGGTATCATGCAAACTTGGCATAATTGACCCATGTGATGTCCACACAGCCAATAGCGTGCCCGTGCCTCTGTGTTACCGGACTTACAGATCCCTCTGAGCATACCTAGGTCTCTGTTGCTAAAGATGTACCTCCCAACATGTAGTCACAGTCACATATGGAGTCACCATAAGGGGACAACGCAGATACAGTAAATACCTAAATAGCTAGATACTTAAATAAAAGTTCGCAATGGCCATGAGCTCATGCCATCCACCATGTCGTACTTTGGGAAACAACTACAGTTGCACATTGGTGTCAGATGTGTAGTTATCACAATTTTGAAGGTCAGGCACTGCACACATTGATGAAAGCACACTCAGATGAGGCACACTGGCGTTCACTCGCAACAATTACAAATTGGTGAGCTGCACTCCTTCATTTGCCCTGTTAATTCCTTCTGTAACGTACTCCTACTTTTCAACCAGATCGGAGTGCTAGCTGAATCAGGGCTCCGTCCAATTGTGCTGCAATATTATGGAAAGAACACCCGGGCACCGCATTATGATCCCTGCCCAGCTGTACAGCCTTTTAACGAGTCCAATGAATTAAAATAATAGTCAACACTCCACTTATTCAACCGTTTTGTCCAATATTTATCCACCTTTTTTCCTGTTTACTTTATTCAATTCATTATACTCATTTTCCTCAGTTTCATTTTAAATCAGTATTGTTCATCAAAACGCAGGAGTAAATGATGTTTCTGCATGCCATACTTTATTGAAAAGTCACCGAATGCATTTCGGTAAAAAAACCTTCTTCGGGGGTATTGTGACATGCTGATCTGTCTCCGGGCGAGATCGAATTAAAAAGGAAATGTATATGAGGTTTCAGAGATTGTTAAGGAGTCGCTGGATGTCGGAGGCAGGGTGATGTTAGTTATGTTAGATCTGTCGGCGGCTTTCGACACCGTCCCCCATGAGGATCTCCTCATAAGACTGCACGACATCGGTCTGAGGGGGACGGTGCTCAGTTGGTTTTGTTCCTTCTTAGCCAACCGTCGACAAACGGTCTGGGCCTCCCCTGGTTCTGCAGAAATGTCGCCTTTGGGAGTCGGAGTTCCTCAGGCTCAGTATTGAGCCCAACTCTATTTAACATCTTTATGACCCCTCTGGCGACATTGGTGGAGTCCTATGGGGCCCAGATCGTTTCCTATGCTGACGACACCCAGCTCCTCTTCACCTGCCGGAAAGGCGAAGACTTCAATGGCGAAAGTATCCGTGAGTGCCTTGGGGCTGTTTTTAACTGGTTCCAACAGAACAGCCTCAAGTGCAACTCAGATAAATCCGAGATACTTTTCTTTGGTTGCCTATTGGAACCGGACTGGCAAGGTTGGTGGCCTGCCGACATGTTCCCTCCAGCTCATTCTTCTGAGTCAGCCAAGAACCTGGGAATTAAAATAGACAATGGGCTCACACTCAAATCCCAGGTGCTGACCCTTACTGGAACATGTTTCGGTATCCTCAGGATGCTCCGAAAGTTTTTCCCGCTGCTTTCCGAGGAACATAGGAGAACAATTGTTCAGGCCCTCATCGGATCCAGACTGGATTATGCCAATATCCTATATATTGGTCTTCCGGATTACCTCCTACAGCGCATGCAGATGGCTCAGAATGCGGCCGCACGAGCCATCTTCGGCCTACATCGACGAGCGAGTGTCTCAAATCTACTGCATACTCTACATTGGCTCCCCATCCGGAAGCGGATAATATTCAAGGCCATGACACTGGCTCACAAAGCTTTGCACGCCAAGGGAGCCCAATATCTACAAAAAAGGCTTGCTTTCTACCTCCCGACACGATCTCTAAGATCGGAGTCGCTTACACTTGCAGTAGTCCCCCGTATAAAGAAAGCCCGCATTGGAGGACGGTCTTTTAGGTTGTTGGCCCCTCAGTTGTGGAACTCGCTACCTTTGTCTTTGCGTTCTACATCAAACTTACTCGCCTTCAGGAAGAGTTTAAAGACATGGCTCTTTACTTGCTAGAGTCTATTAGTTTCATCTTTGGTCCTGTCTTTTTATCCTTTCATTGTTATGTTCTATATGTCCCTCCTTTTAGGTCTGGAGCACAAAGAGCCGGGACACTCCTTTGGAGTAGTTGCGCGCTATAGAAGACCTATAATAACATAACATAACATAACATAACATAACATAACATATGTCCTCGCAATTTGCTCACTATTACCTTCCTTTTTATGATGGAAACTCGCGAAATTGTCCCGCCCCTCTTGGGCGTGAAAACAGCTTAAACTGCATCAAACGCCCCCTTGTCATGGGATGTCCCTGACTGCCTTAATGCAGCCAATGCCATAAGGACACAGCTCAGAATGCAACGTCAAGGGCCATTACATCAATGACATGGGAAAGTACATTTAGAGCAAAAACATGCATGACAGCTGCACCCAACACAGAGTCCACTTACAAGCCATTGCGTCACACTAGCAACATCACAGATCTCAGCACTGGCTTAGGCTTGGAGTACATGCAGTAACACACAACCAAAGCAACCCTTCCCAGAATACTCACCCCCAGCTTGCTGCTGATGGTCCTTCAAACGTGCATCCAGCTCAGGCTGTGTCACAGCTAAGATGTGGGCCATTAGTAGTGTCATGCTCCTGCGTGCCAACCTGCCAGTCCGAGGGAGCAGCCCCATTGTCATTTCTGCCACGTTTTTGCTCAACCGGAAGATGTCATCCCACCTCTTGTGACAGTGTGTGTGCTGTCGGTTGGAGACACCTAGAGCCTGCACATTTCGTGCAATGGCCCTCCATACGGCCTTATGCTGGTGGACTTTGAGCTGCAGGCATGGGAGACAAGAGGAGGAAATTGCAGTGACACTGGGTTATATACCACTATCTCTCAGTACAGGAGCATGCACGGACTCAGCACTACTTCAAAGATTGTTTAGCGGAGACAATACAGAATGACACATAGTACATGAGCATCGGACAATCATACCAAAATGCATGCAGGTATGAGGATAGACACAGCACCTGCCCATCTCATAGACATGCAGAATGCCAGCATAGAAAGCAATGTGAAGGAGGCCCACATCTGCTATCCAGTTTGTGTGTGCACAAGACATACATTACATTGGGATTGATGTGTCCGGGCGGGCTCACTCTTTCCAACACTTCACACCCCTCAATGTCCTTGCCCTGTGAATAGCTCACTGTGTCATAGAGGTCACATTTAGGGACATGATCTTACATCCTCACACCGTTCTCACACGGTCTGTCTTGTGCAATCAACAGGTCTGAGATAGCTCTTTGATGGCTGGTGTAGCAGACAACCCATATGTCTCAATCTGTATCTGCTGCTCTGATTTCGGCGCTGGGAACATTGTCAGGACGGCATTGGGGCATCTCTGGCATCTTGCCATTACCGTGGTGGGACCGAAGTCCCATGGAGTACTGTTTATTGTTGCACACATTCCTGAAATCCTGCACTTCCCCCTGGTAGGACCACAAGTACCAGGGTGCAACTGGCTAGTTTTCCAGCCACTGCTCACGAGGGGGTGGCACACCCTTTGCGCTTAAAGCGCTGCCTCACTCCCCGCTGCGCAGACGCACGAGGACCAGGCCAAGCCCGGGGCAAATGGTGGGACCGTCCTTGCCCGTCATTGCCAGGAAGTGGCAGGGCAGGGCCACCCCCTTTCATTCTGTACACGGTTGGAGGACATAGTGACTGGCAAACTTTCTTTGTAATAAGGTACGGTGATTGCACCCAGTCTACGCTTGCCTTTTCACACATAACCTGTGTATGTGGCTTGCATAAAGAGTAATTTGTCCAAGTTTAAACTTAGAGCAAGCACGCTGATTTCCACTGGTCTGTCAGGGTAATCACGCCGAAAGGCAATTGCACATCCATCCAGAAGCTAGTGCCTTACTGGATGTAAAAAACTGACTGCTGTCTGACCTCCACATTGTCCCAGACACTATTAGTGTCTCTATATTACATGATCCCCCATCCACCTTGGCACCTGTCATCATCCCTGTAACTTCAATAGCCCCCACCTCCAGCCACCATGTTCTGTAGTGGCATAGTCCGGAAGAGTAGAACTTCTTTAGACAGCCCAACTTCGAAGGAAGTGAAGCAGAACTCCTGCGGCATGGCACATAATACCGTAGTTAGGAATCTAGTATCAGCATCTGATCTTGCATCACAAAAACTAGCTGTAATATCTTGGAATATTGCTGGGCTAAGGACAAAGTTCAACTCCCCCGATTGGCTAACATTTATTGATAGTGAAGGCATATGCCTTTTCCAGGAAACGTGGCTACTGGAGCCCCTGTCACTGACAGGTTATTTAAATTACCACAACCAGCTATTAGCAGTGGGAAAGGTCGTCCAACAGGGGGACTGACAATTTGGATTCGCCAATAGATAGGTTATAACATCCAGGTGCATCCAACTCAGAGCAGGGACATCCTTGCAATTAGATTGAAAATGGGCGCACAGGGACACATTGATATCTATAATGTCTATACACGAGGCACGAATAGGGGGAAAAAGTTGGAAGTTTTAGCGACTCTCGATGATCTCCTAGATCTGTATTCTAGAGTTTCCTTAACTTTAATAGCAGGTGACCTTAACTCGATATTTGAGCCCCTCACCACTGGTGAACTCGACCCGGCCTGGGAGGAAGACACCCAGTGGAGCATTCAAAAATTGCAGCTCACTACCATACAAAAGTGTTCTGATGTGGCTATCCAAATCAATGCTATGTGTTTGGAAAATGGTCTCCGAGCTGCAAATGGGAGATCCGCCTCAGATAGGCATGGTGCATGCGTTGTAGTACTAGTCTCATAGACTATCTTCTAATTACTTTACAATAGTGGGACACCTTTGAGGATTTGTCAGTGAAAGACCAGGTTGAGAGTGACCACAATCCTTTATGTGCGGCTTTTCACTTTCTCCCAGAGAGGGCTCCCACCTGACCATGAAGCATGGTGACCAACCTTGAAGAGGTCCCCAGTAACAACATGCAAATATTGAAGTGGGTACAGATAATAAGAAAGCCCGAAACCATAGCAGCCATTAATCCAGGCATAGATGGGACATTAGTTGAGTTATAGGCTTGTGCAGCTAACTCTGAGGTCCCTGGGTATATTATCTACATTCATAATACATGTTTTGTTCACTTACGCTCGCACTTTATCAGGCACCATAAGAGTAATGATTCACAATGAACTAAAGGAAGCTCTTGGTTTAATAAGGAACACACTAAGGCCCGCAGGCTTTTTTGGGATACGATTAAGGCTGGTGATCCAGCTATAGTACGAGTAGCTAGATCAAAGTATAACAGGGTCCAGGAGCAAGCAAAGAAAGCATGGTATGAAAGCAGATGGCAGGGCTTCTGACTAGCTTGCCCTAGTAATAATTCCAGGAAGTTCTGGAATATAGTGAAGTGGGGCAGAGGAGGCCATCCGACTACACCACAGAATCATGTAACCAAGGAGCAATGGGTCAACCACTTCAAAGTTCAATATGCGAGTAGTATAAATGAGGGTAACAAAGCCAATCTACTACATTCATTATATCAAGGCACACCGTTTGTAGAGGCTGAGGTTATTACTGCTTTAGGCGCAGTAACGGATGGAAGAGCTCCAGGGCTAGATGGTATCCCGGCTGATATATATCTTCATGATAAGCAAAAATGGAGCTGATATATTGTTATAGTAGCAAATGCAATTGCTCGAGAAGCCTTGTTGCCTGGTTCCTGAAAGAGGGCGGAGATCATCCTGGTTTTTAAAAAAGGGAACAAATCGCTCCCAGGCAATTATAGACCCATCAGCCTGATAGACTCCTTACAAAAAATAATGGGGCGGTTAGTCTTAAATAAAGTCCAAGAGTGGTAGAAGAGTGGTCCATCTTGTCTCCACTGCAGGCTAGGTTTAGTTCGCACATCAGCAAAATTGATCAGGTGTTTAGGTTCCAATTAGTATACTGGAGATCGGTGGTCCTAGGCAAGGACAGCTTATATGCTGCCTTTGTCGATCTCAAACCAGCCTTCGACCTAGTGCCCTGCAGGAAATTATGAATAGTGCTGCAAGAGATTGGGATGCTACCTGAATTGCTTTCCCTCATTGTCAGACTCCATGAATATAACTTCACCCACATTCGTTGGGGCACTCAAGGCAATGTAACCAACTGCTTCCCCACAGAGAAATGTGTGCGCCAAGGTTGTGTTATGGCACCCACATTGTTTTCTCTGTTCATCAACGGAATCACAAAGTTTTTACATTCTACTCCAACTGATGCCCCAGTTCTAGCAGATGTAAAAATCCCGATTTTAATGTTCGTTGATGATACATTAATTATTTCAAAAACTGCGAATTGTCTACAGTGAATATTGAAACTTTTCGAGGGGTTTTGCCCACTATGGGGTTTGGAAGTTTAAGTCTCTAAATCAAAATTCATGGCGCTCCACCCACATAAAGGATATAGAGGAGGTTTACTTATGAACGGCCGCCCTTTAGAACAAGTTAGTTCCTTTACATACCTGGCGTTCATACTGCAGAACGACATGAGAGGGGATCAACATCTTGACATGGCCACATTAAAGCACCAGCAGCTATCTGGAGTTTTACCATCTGAATATAACACCTCTTTAACAAACCCTAGCCTGGTGCTTCAAATATACAACATGAAAGTGGCCAGTTCTGCCTTATATGGAGCAGAACTGGGGGTTCGAAAAAATGCTCAAGTTAACTGTTGCTGAAAATAGGTTTTTTCAAAAGATCACGAGATTCCCGCAAAGTACCCCTGTATGCTCATTGCCATATGACCTAGGCAGAGAAGCACTGGCCGATGCAGCAAGACTCCACCCTATGTTATACTGGCGAAGAATCTGGTAAACCCCCGAACTTGCAACTGATGCTGCAGGTTTAAAAGACCAAATCAGTACCGACCGGTTCCATAAAATCAAATGGCTTAGGGAGGTTAGAGCTATCCTAGTAAGTATGGGTTTAGAAACGCTCTGGGAGAATCCCTCAGGTGTGTCTTTCTCCCAAAAGGAGACCCTAAAAGATAAATACTGGGCCACAATTAATCATAACACACACAGAAATGCTGACATCTTACAGGGTGTTTTATGGATTGGTCACAGAGGGCGACAGAGTTGACCTACGTGTATGGCCCGTACAGAGACAGTGGCCCATTTGCTGATCACCTGGCCCACCTATGAAGGGCCGCGTTGGGCATGGTTGGCACCAATTTGTAGGACAATGGGGGCTAGATTGAGTGGAGAGGCACAAAGAATATTGTGCATGAACACGTCAGCTCCCATTGTTATTGCCGTGGCAAAATTCCTTGGGAGCTAATAGAGTTCCAACAGGGTGAGTGTGATCTGGTCCAATTTATCCAAGCCTTGACAAGGAAGGCTGTGACAATTGAAATGGCCTCATGTGGGGCCTGTGTGGCATTTGGGGGGGGGGGGTATGGGAGAAGGATGTTGCCACCATTCAGATGTGAAAGTATGAAAAGCTGATCAGCAGTCATGAAGTTTCTTTCTTGGAAGAACAGTTTCAATTTTTTTTATTAGGGAGAGCTGATATGAGGATGTCTTGCTTTTCCTGATGATGTGCTCCTTGAGGGTTAAATCGGTGACAAAGGTAAATCTAAGCGACATGGCTTTGGGAGAAAGATGAGACTCAAATCTGTCCAAGTTCATCTTATAAAAACAAAATAGAATTTGTTGTTGCTTGTTGTGTGCAAGCTCACTCGCTCAACTAGAATAGTTAACATTAGTATTCTGGTGAATATTATAGTATTATCCAATAATATAGTTCAATTGGTTTTAAGAGTAGGTTTAAGATTCCAGCGGACTCTTTAAGTGGTTGGAGTATTTTCGGACCTAAATGTGCTTATCTCAACAAACTTGTGTTTGTTGCATATGTAGGTAACTTCACAGACATTAACTTCCAGTAGACTAATCCACATTTTGCTCCAAACGAATTTATTGGATTCAAGAGAACTATCTTCAAGTAGGCTCATGGAATTTTTTTTAGCAAGTGTATTGTTTGCTAAATTTGTTTATTGGGCTTTGCATAGTTCAGTTTTTATTTTTCCTCAGTTTATGTTTTTGACCCACAGACTGATTCGAGCAGAAAAAAGCCACAAAGGAAATGTGAAACTAGAAGTTTGTTACTGTCACATTCCCATGAAAGCAATTTTCACGACATGACTTTGTTGAAGGAAGATAAAGCAGAAGTATTGAATGACTTTGTACCCAAATGCATTACTCACACACGATTTTCACACAGATCAACTCCCATGCTTAGTTCATGTAACATGCATTATTTCCACTAAACCTAAGTGAATTATACGCTTAAACCATGTTGAATTTTGGCCCACCGTTAGTTTCAGTAAAAATCGCACAACCTCATCCTGAATTCTTGTAGGTAGTAAGTAATAAGGCTATCAGCATTTCATTACTAGGCTCATATGGAGCTTTGTTCTTGAAAACCACTGAATTTGCCCACATGCTGAAATAATTAAAAATATGCCATAAATATTTGAAAATTAAGCAAAATATATTTTCCCAATAAAAATCCAACAAAAGATGGAACTGAAGTTTAATGTTGCTGTCTGATGTCTAGCCTTTTTTAATAAAGATAATAATTACACTCAGATCCTCTACCACTCCTGTGGTGCCCAAACACAATTTGCTAACTTCATGATATTTCCTAGTTTTTAGTGATTACCAGATGTTTACTACTAAGCTACTCTACAAATATTAAATAAAGTAGGCCAAATCAGTTAGAAGATTTCGGTACATAACATAATACTCATAACAGGATCCTTTAAAAAAAAAAAAGTACGTACAAATGTTGCCATTTGTTTGTAACTCTTGGCAGGACAAGGCCATAGAGCCTCGTCCTGCGAATAACACGAATATTTATTTAAAAATATTGTGTGACATGAATATTGTTTCAAAAATATATCACGGATGAGAATATCTATTAATATAATATAATTTTTAAGAATATCACATGTACTATTGTTTAGTTAAAGATAAATTTAAAACATATTGGGGTCGATTCCGATCCGGTAAAATCCCCGTCCGTACGATTCGTATCCGGAGCCGTTTCCGTACGACTCGTACGGACGCCGTACGACCGGACGATTCCGATCCCGATCGTCCGACCCGGGCGCGATTCGTACGGTACACGTCGATTCGTACGGAAAAGCGCACGATCACCTACACACCGTACGGCGCGTACCCCCCATGATCGGAGGGGTACGCGCCGTACCCCTGTGATCATGCGGGGTACGTGCCGTACACCCAGCGTACATGGGGTACGTGCCATACACCCACCGTACATGGGGTACGGTGCGTACCCCATGTACGCTGGGTGTACGGCACGTACCCCGCATGATCACAGGGGTACGGCGCGTACCCCTGCGATCATGGGGGGTACGTGCCGTACCCGGGGGGGGCCTTCCGTACCTGTTTCGGCGCGAACTCTGCGTTTACGACTGTTTTCGGCTCCCGTAGGAAAAGGGTCGTACGGTGCGTACCCGACACGAATCGTACTTGCTGGGTCGTAAAAACCAGCCGCGCACAGTAGTGATGTCGTGTACAGCGGGTTCCGAGTGAGACTCGTTCGGAGATTTGAGTCGTACGGAGTCCTGTACGACTCGTACGGAGTTCGGCTCCTGGTACGGATCGTACTTCGTCGTACGTACGGGACGTTTACGGGTACGATTCGTACGGGGAAAAAACGCTCCGTACGACGATTCGGAGCGCATTTTACCGGATCGGAATCGACCCCATTGTGTTTTAATTAATATATTACATACAAATAGATTAGTATACTATATATAAATAAGTAGATTAACTATATTACATATTTTAGAAGAATAGTTGTAGGTATTAGTATTATCAATATAATTGGTTTACATGTTTTGAAATATATTTTGTAATTTTAAATGTGTAATATGATTTTTTTATGTAATTAGTTATTTAAAATGTAGTAGTAGACTGTTGGGTGTGTAGGGGAATAGGGCAGGAAGTTAATTCAATTTAAATATATCGATTTTGAATGTCACTTTTTTCTGTAAATTAAATATTTAATTGGATATTAAATATGTAAATTGCTTTTTTATTATTTTAAATATGTAAGTTTTTCTGTAAATTAAATATTTAATTGGATATTAAATATGTAAATTGCTTTTTTATTATTTTAAATATGTAAGTTTAACTTGGCAATTTTAAGGTGTATTTTATCTTTTAAAGTAGTAATTTATATATATTTTGAGTTTGTAGGAAAACAGGGTGGGAAGCCATTTACATTATATTCGTTTTTAAATTAATTTTATACTATTTAAATATTTAATTTAACACTTTTTAAATTATTTCTAATTTGAATGATAAGTATATTTATTAATACTATTTGTAAAATATAGTTTATATTTATTATTATTTCAATTTTTTATTTAAATGCAATGTTTTATTTCATTATTTTCATGTATAATTAATTTTTTGGGGGTGTTTTAGGTGTGTTTTTTTATACAATAGGGAGGGATGTAAATGTTATTTAAATGCATTTAAATAATTAATTTATTTAAGTGATAGAATAGTATTTTTTATTGATATTATCATTTTCAACTTACATAGTATATATCTTATTTTAAAACATGTTTTAATAATGTATGCAGTTAGGTATTTATAATGCTTTTAAAGAAATATTATGAGTTGGAATTGTATATAGCACCCCAATGCTTTTCCTAGTGTTGCTTAGTTTACACTGGAAGAGTTAATTTAAGCACTCAGAAGTCCAACACTTTCCTTAATGTTCTTTAGAATGGAGTTGGAATAGTGAAAGTAGTCATTTTGAAGTCCTGCACATTCCCAACTGTGGCTTGGATTGAAGTGGGAATTTATATTCTAACCCTTTTGATGTCCAAATCTTTCGCTGTTGTTTGCTAAGACTGGAATGAGGATAGTAAATTTAATACGATATGTTCACAATGTAACACTTTTTTATTAAACTTGAGGTATATTATTTCTGTTACTGTTGTTAATTTTAATTGATTTATTGTTTTTTGACATACATATATAAAACTGAAAAAGGGGGGTGCTGATGAATTGATGGTTTCAATAATACTTGTGTTACATTTGACATCATTTTGCTCAAATAAAAACTCTTTTCATCTGTGCGTATATGTTCAGTTCTTTTAGGGGATTTTACTGTTAGTTTGCAGACTATAATATACAGGTCAAAATATTAACGTAACAATAGCAAGACCAAAATACCAACTGCCAATATATTGTGAAGGAAAGTAGATTTTGGAGGTAGGTATAGTAAATCGATACTTACCTGAACATTGTGGTTGGCCAATATTGTTGCAGCCAATATATTGACATACAGCGTTAATCTTTGATTACACCATTTGAGTGAACCACTGAACAAACACTTCATGGGAACCTCGCCACGTTCAATCGTCATTTGTAACACCAGCTCCCTACACAAAAGGCAGGTAATTTATTGGGTACAATCTTCTCTTAGCTGTACATCATAAGACACTTCATTCGAAGTATCACTACTATGATTTAATATTGTATATTGAAATCCTTTCTGTGTACTTATTGCTGTAGAGCACTAACCCACTACTAAAAGGCGCTGAAACTAGAATCTATTTTAACAAATTATTCCATCAAATACATATGGCAAGAACTTAGAGCAACTGACAATGCAAATTATTCAATGTTCAGAAAAGTACTTTGATGTGTTATGTCTGAGAGTTTTGTAAGTGAGGCAGGCTGATTTTTACAAAACCAGGCTTCCTGAGGATGTCATTTCTGGGTGGCTAAGACTGGTGAGATATGCCTAAATGTACACATGTTTAAGGTTATATATGAAGCTGAATGCAGAACCACTTTTAGCGGGGTAAACAGAAACGTGCGTGTTCCATTTAAGATTGTATTTCAGTAACTTACTGCAAGGTGACTGAGGTGCATACAGCTATGTTGGGAAGGGTTTTATGGAGCGAAATAACAGTAGTTGCGGGCATGAACCATGTAGTAATCTTTGGCTAAGGTTTCCTCAGTGAGTATAGACGAGGTTTAGAGTCAAGGGTGAAACTATGGGATTTTCATTCTCTAATACTTGGTGGCAGTATTTATGTCCTCAAAAGTTGAAATTTAGGTGGGAGAACAGAAAATATAATGTGCTCTGTATGGGTTGGTGAAAGAAGGAGGAATTCTGTTTTCTTCTGGATTTAGATGCAGCAGTCTATAGGCCCTCCTGGCTTTGACATTGATCAAACTGCTTATGGCATACCATGGAGTCTATGTGCATATGGAACTAGGTGACATCGGATACTGAGGTAAAATGGCCTGCATATGCTTGCAGAGCATGTGCCATAGTTTCAAATACAGGTTTAATATAATTGTTAATAAAGCAGAATGCATTGGGAGTGTAGAAAAGAGATACAATACTACCTTTACCCTAGTTTAAATATTATTGCTTTGTGAACTCAGAGGTGGTGGGACTCTTGTTTACTTTCTCTAACCTTGAATTTCAATATTGCATCAATTAGAAGGGTATCCACCATGGAGTGGCTATATTTACATGAGCAGAAGTCTTTCCGTCATATGATCTTTTTATCATCATATTTACTTATTCGTTTATTTTGTATTTTTTTTTAGTGCTGCAATACCAGGCGTTCTTAGACTGTTTTCCACAGAACATATGTAAACATTAATGCACATAGGAAGCAACATGAGGTGAGGGGATAGTGTCTAAAAGGGGCTTAGAAGAAGGGAAGAGAGTTCAAGTACAACTGGGCAAAAGACAGTAGGGTGTACTTAATCTGTGACGGGAGTAGAGATAGAGTACCATATTCGAATGGCCTAATATCACACAGCGATTCAGAGGTCGTTGTCGGTCCATAGAATAACTGCCTTGGGGCCTGGCTCATTCTAAAGTTTCGTATTCCCAGTTGGAGAGAGCTCTTTCTACTGGACTCTCTTGTACACCCTAAAAAAGTAATCATTCAACAGAACAAGGATCGGTTACATCCTTGCAGATAAGGATGAAGCTGCAATATTAAAAATCCACTTCATATCAAACAGCAGCAATTTCCATTATGCATCTGCAGCAACAAAACAACAGCTTTCCATGCTGAATTTAGGGTTGGGCATGAAATAAAAACAGTTTATTTAGAGGGGGTGATGTAAGATTTAGGGCAATATAATCCTGAATAAAAGATTTAGGACAGATTAAGTCCTCACTTTAGCAAACATAAAGAGGTTGAATATAAACTGAGTATTGTCACGGCTCATGTCACAAGGAACCTTGAAGCAATCAAAGGCAAACCTAAAGAAACTGCAGCTCTCAAGATCATAATAGATAATACCGAAAACCAGTTGACATGATGTCCTTTAAAAATGTATGTCATCCCAGAAGATGCAGCTGAAACTGCTAATCATTCTTAGTTTAAATTCAATATATGCCCTGTCCTGTACGACTAATAGATGTTTCACAGACCACCATTAGCAGTGGCTGTTTGGCCCAAACCTTGAATGGGACCTTTACAACTCAAATGTGAAAAAAGACAGCTTGACACTGCTAAAATGTTTCATTTTGATTTCCTCCTAGCCTGCCGATATCTACACATGAGATTCATTGCTTGTACCTGAGAAAAGTCTCCTTACAATCGGACCCCATACATCGCTACACCACCATAACAGCTGCATGTGAAAATCACAGATTTCTAATAAAAACTAAAATGCCCACATCGGTAATGGAAAGTGCAGACACTGAGAGACATGCTGGTGGAGAAAAACAGATGTAGAATCATTCACTCCTGTATTGAAGGCCCAATATGTACATACAAATGTTCTTTATCTTCACTTTTACAAGTTCCTGAAATAATTGAGTGCCTAAAAACATTCCTTTTAATTTGTTCATCTTAAATATAACTAATTCAATTAAGTTCCTCCCAATGTATTGTGAACCAATATGACAATCGGCATAGCAATGCATCATCGACTATATACCTCAGAACAATCAAAAAATAACTGAGGCAGTGCATTACCGTCATTGAGTGTGATGTAAAGCTCCTCTGCATTGTCAGCCAATGTAGATTCTTTCACTCTCCCAAGTTTTAACCCTCATTGAAGGTTAAGTAACATTTTATTTATTCTATATATTCTTATAATTGTTTCTCCCAGCTTTTGTTTCCAGAATTTTGCTGCAGTATGATAGATGAGAAATAGGGCAATTGTTTGTCAATAGTAGAGGATCTGACATATATTTTCGGAGTGCGGCAATGACTGTCTGCTTTAATTAGCCAAGGACTTTAACAGATGCTATCACAGATGTTGGAGAGTGTCATCATTATGCTCATGAAGGTTGCCAGAGACGACACATATTGTTACATGCAGCATGAGTCCAATCTACTACAGCTGTGTAGGGCATGGGATATGATTTATCACTTTTGGATTGCTCTATTTCTGGTAAATATTAAATAGCTTTCCCATGTGTGGTTCAGGGAGTCCTTAAGGCATTTGCCGAGGTAGTCTTGTTTCACTCTCCATATTGCTTTCATGTACTCCTCTTGTAATACATTTTGTAATTGCAGACAGTGATTTATGTCATGCCATTTGCTGCCCCTGCCCTTTCAGTTGTGCCAACTTGTCGTTTAATCATTTGTTGGAAACTATTGAGCCCAACACTGTTTTCCTCGGTGAAGTATAGATATTGTTGTGATATTGTTGAGCGTTGTTATTAGGCACTCTGGATTGTATTATTTGTTGAACTCTGCTGAGATAAACCCTATGAGAGCCAGGTAGTTATAGGGTTTCTGTTGACTTTGCTATGCAGATGAGGGCCGTACACAACAATCAAATTCTCGATGGGAGCTCAGAGGGAGAAAGGAAAGGGTCACCCTCCACTCAAAACCTGTAATACAACAAAAGACCCAGTCCAAGGGCGTCAAAACATGTCAGTGACTCCAAAAAGGGGCAGTCAATATATACTGCTACCTATCGCTCTCTTATACACTTTATAAGGAGATACTGCACTGCACTCCGCCCACGTTAAAAGAAAAAGAAAAACCTATTCTCCCTGATAGTGCCACAGAACAACAAGAATTGTGACCTAAAGAAGTTAGTCACAGGTGTCCACACAGTAGTGTTGGACTAAATTCTCCTTAGAAAAAATGTGTGAGAAACAAGTGACGCCTCACGGAAACACCACCAACGGGGTAACTGGTATGTAATTTCCAGACAAGCCCCTGTCTCATCATCGGTAGTCACCTGATTCTCAAAGAAAAAGAAGAAAGGAAAGAAGTGTCCAAAACAAACAACAAAAATTGTGACAAACAGTGGACAGCAGAAGTATCTGCTACTTACCAACACATAACATAAACAAGTGCATAAAACACAACATAAAGTTCCCTTAACTATGTGATCAACTAACTAAGAGTCGTGTTTTACACACTGATAAGATTGCCTCTCGGGTCTTATTAGTATTTATTTTACAAATGTGTGAAACTTTTTTTCAACAGAAAACTTAAGGATAAGTGAAGGTGATAGCTCACTATTGGAGTACCCTGGCACCTTTTCAACCCCGGAGCGGCTGGTATGACTAACTTGGCTGACTCGGGGTAACATTAGTTATACACCATTTGTTTCACATACAGATTGCTGACTGTGGGTTTACATGTTTTGAATTCACGTCTCTTTGCCTATTCTTCTTTGACAGCACACACAAAACTAGTGTCCAAAAGTGGAGTGGTGGCATATGAGTGCAGCCCTGATGAAACTGCTTAAAGTGTTATAGCAGTGAAACATGTCGGCACTGGTATTAGGTAATGGTATGCATGAATAGCTACCAGCCTTTTTAACACAACAGCATAATTACTTCCCTATAAATAAAGTTGGTTAAGGGAACTATATGTTGTGTTTTATGCACTTGTTTATGTTATGTGTTGGTCACTAGCAGATACTTCTGCTTTCCACTGTTTGTCACAATTTTTGTTGTTTGTTTTGGACACTTCTTTCCTTTCTTCATTTTCTTTGAGAATCAGGTGACTACCGATGATGAGACAGGGGCTTGTCTAGACATTACATACAAGTTACCCCGTTGGTGGTGTTTCCGTGAGGCGTCACTTGTTTCTCACACATTTTTTCTAAGGCGAATTTAGTCCAACACTACTGTGTGGACACCTGTGACTAACTTCTTTAGGTCACAATTCTTGTTGTTCTGTGGCACTGTCAGGGAGAATAGGTTTTTCTTTTTCTTTTAACGTGGGCGGAGTGCAGTGCAGTATCTCCTTATAAAGTGTATAAGAGAGCGATAGGTAGCAGTATATATTGACTGCCCCTTTTTGGAGTCACTGACATGTTTTGACGCCCTTGGACTGGTAGTCAGACAAAATATCGAAATTAAAATATCGATATACAATAATATCGATGTTTTAATATCGATGGTATAGTATATCGATGTGCCATAATATCGATAGACAGAATATCGATATTAAGGTATGTATGTTAGTAATATCGAAATTTTGTTGTTTAGTGTTATGCATTTTATTATGTTGTTTATATGTTTGCTAAATATGTTTAGAAATGTATGTTTGGAAATTAGTAATTTTGTTGACATTTTGCGTTTTAGTATTAGAGCGGGTTGTGGGTTCATAGGGGAATAGGGTGGGAAGTAATTTAATATTAATTAATTAATTAATATATATTTTTAAATATGTTTAATTAATAATTAATTGGCAATTAATTAAGACTAATTAGTTAATTACATTAATTAGATTTAATGTGCTAATATATTTTATTTAGTGTTATTGTTGATTAATAATTAATTGGTAATTAATTAATATTAATTAGTTAATTACATTATTTAGATTTATTGTGCTAATATATTTAATTTAGTGTTATTGTTAATTAATAATTAATTTGTAATTAAATAATATTAAGTAGTAAATTAAATTAATTAGAGTTAATGTGTTAATAATTTTAATTTATAATTTTTTGATATTGTTAATTAATAATTAATTGGTAATTAATAATTATTAAGTGATTAAATGATTTGATTTATTCATGTGTAGTGGGTTGTGTGTTTATAGGGGAGTAGGGTGTTATATAATTACATGTAATTCATTAAAGAGATTGTATTTATTTATTGGTATTTATTGTTAATTAATTGGTAATTAATAAGTGTTAATTAGTTCATTTATACTTACATTAATGTAATAATATTTATTGTTATTAATTGATTAATTGAAACTTTTATTAATTGTGTTTTTTATAATGTTTAGTGTAATGTGTGTTACAGGGGGAGTAGTGTGGGAAGTAATTTAAACCCTACGCAATCCAACGCTTTCCCTACTTTTGCACCCTCTGGAGGGGGAATAGTCATTTTTACCCCTACCCTATCCAACATTTTCCCTACTGTTGCACCCTCTGGAGTGGGAATAGTAATTTTTACCCCTACGCTATCCAACGCTTTCCCTACTGTTGCACCCTCTGGAGTGGGAATAGTAATTTTTACCCCTACGCTATCCAACGTTTTCCCTACTGTTGCACCCTCTGGAGTGCGAATAGTAATTTTTACCCCTACGCTATCCAACGCTTTCCCTACTGTTGCACCCTCTGGAGTGGGAATAGTAATTTTTACCCCTACGCTATCCAACGCTTTCCCTACTGTTGCACCCTCTGGAGTGGGAATAGGAATTTTGACCCCTACGCTATCCAACGCTTTCCGTACTGTAGCACCCTCTGGAGTGGGAATAGTCATTTTTATCTCTACGCTATCCAACGCTTTCCCTACTGTTGCAACCTCTGGAGTGGGAATAGTAATTTTTACCCCTACGCTATCCAACGCTTTCCCTACTCTTGCATCCTCTGGAGTGGGAATAGTAATTTTTACCCCTACGCTATCCAACGCTTTCCCTACTGTTGCACCCTCTGGAGTGGGAATAGTAATTTAAACCCCTACGCTATCCAATGTTTTCCCTACTGTTGCACTCTCTGGAGTGGGAATAGTAATTTTTACCCCTACGCTATCCAACGCTTTCCCTACTGTTGCACCCTCTTGAGTGGGAATAGTAATTTTTACCCCTACGCTATCCAACGCTTACCCTACTGTTGCAGTCTCTGGAGTGGGAATAGTAATTTTTACCCCTACGCTATCCAACGTTTTCCCTACTGTTGCACCCTCTGGAGTGGGAATAATAATTTAAACCCCTACGCTATCCAATGCTTTCCCTACTGTTGCACTCTCTGGAGTGGAGTAGTAATTTAAACCCCTACGCTATCCAACGATTTCCCTACTGTTGCACCCTCTGGAGTGGGAATAGTAATGTTTACCCCTATGCTATGCAACGCTTTCCCTACTGTTGCACCGTCTGGAGTGGGAATATTAATTTAAACCCCTATGCTATCCAACGCTTATCCTACTGTTGCACTCTCTGGAGTGGGAATAGTAATTTAAACCCCTACGCTATCCAACGCTTTCCCTACTGTTGCACTCTCTGGAGTGGGAATAGTAATTTAAATCCCTACGCTATCCAATGTTTTCCCTACTGTTGCACCCTCTGGAGTGGGAATAGTAATTTAAACCCCTACGCTATCCAACGTTTTCCCTACTGTTACACTCTCTGGAGTGGGAATAGTAATTTTTACCCCTACGCTATCCAACGTTTCCCTACTGTTGCACCCTCTGGAGTGGGAATAGTAATTTTTACCCCTACGCTATCCAACGCTTTCCCTACTGTTGCATCCTCTGGAGTGGGAATAGTAATTTAAACCCTTACGCTATCCAACACTTTTTCTACTGTTGTAATATGTGGAGTAAGTATATTTATAAATGGATATGTAGAATTTTAAATTTATTTTAAATGTATAGGTATTAGTTATAATTGTTTTAATATGTTTTAATGTTTTTATGTAATATTTGTAAAATTATATGTATTTTTAAATTAATTTTAAATTATTATTAATACATTTAAAAAACGATATTTTTAATTACGATATTTTTGTACAACGATATTATTTTTTCGATATTTTTGTACTTACCATTATGTAGATATAACTTCGATAATTTTGATTTCGATATTTTTGTCTCGATATTCTGGTATGTAGATATTCTGTCTGTCGATATTATGTCATAGATTCCCTTGGACTGGGTCTTTTGTTGCATTACATGCAGATGAGGGCAACAATGCATCTTTAAAAGACGGCAGGGTCAACTAAATAGTCCCACCAGATCTGATGCTAAATCTGGATGCTGACATTTTAATTGTTTTATGTGAGCATTGAATTGAGCACATGTCCTACTGTGTGTGTGTAGGTCGGAAAACCCAAGTGCATTCGTATTTTGGATCAACTCTCCTGTAGGTCTAGTGTCTTGTCTAGCTAGCTCATATTAAAATCAAAGACTAACAGAATTGTTAGTGCAGTATTTTTTAAGAATGTCATCCAGGAACTTGGGATCATACCCTGGCAGTTAGTAAAATACTGTAGTATTGAAAGAATTGTTTGAATTAAGTGTACATTGTACAACTCTGCTTTTGAAGGAGTGCATTCTGATGGGGATTGTCTTTTAGTGGTCAGCATGACAAAGTAAATCAGTGTTTTGCCTCCCTTTTTTTCTCTGCATGTGTCTGGGTAATTTTGAATCCCTGACATATAAAGGTCATTAAATACTAATGATCTATCCATGTTTCAGGAAGACCCAATACGCAGCAGCGTAGTTGGAGACATTCATGTACATCACATATAAATTTCCAGGCTGAGTGGTTGTTGAGTGGTTGTTGTTGAGCTCCAATTGATTGTACCCCATAAGGTGATGTTGTCTTGTCTGAGATAGTAGTTACTCACAGAGAGCCATTACAACAAAAGGCTGTTTCGCATATTATGCAAACCCAATGTCAAATGGAAACATCTACTCTAAACATGCAACACATTTACAGAGGAAGCATGCCAAACGAATAAGGGTCAGTTTTAGAGTTTAGTGGACAGGATATTCTGTCAAAAACATGACAGAGTTCCCTGCCCTTGGTCTGTCTGCCTCATTTAAAGATGGACTTACCTTAAGTATCCAGTGGACAGATAGTATTTTAGATGGCCTGGCGTAGTAAGGGCGTTACACTGTCTGCCCAAGTTAGAGTGAATGGTATAATGCCTTTTTTCCTGTCTTTCACCACCAGGGAAAACCTGGAGGGGAGCCACAGGTAACAATCCTAAAAGTGCCCTATGCCCTGAGATAAAACTTACAGGGGGTGGGGTCACTAGTATTTTTTTGTAAGGTGTTTTTGAAAATCCCAAAACTTTTTTATAATTTTACAACCTTTCCTACTTTAACAGGAGCAGCGATGAGGTCGGTTCCTATCAATATGGAGAGATGTCAGTGAGACTGGTGGGCATCTCCAAATTTGGTGGGCGAGGGCCCCTTGGGATGGCACAGTTAATGCCTAAATCAGGCACATAGAGTGCTTCCTAGTGACATGAACTCCCCCTTTGAATAGAGCGGCTCGCTTTATCTGATGTGTTTGTCTGTTACAGCGAGATTCACAAAAGATGGCCGCAGAAATCCAAGGCACCAGTTCAAAATCCAGTTCAGCATAAAACTGGCGAATAAGCAGACTATTTAATTATTCATTTGAACTATTAATACACTGCCATTTCCGTGCTCACCTGGCAGCCTCTGCTGACTTTCAGAGTCATTGGGCTCTGCTCTGTGAGGAGGATCCCTTGGTTGATACAGGCATCACGGACACACAGCAGCACAAACGAGCATTGGCAATACTCACACGTCACGGGAACAATGATACTTTTAGGGCGTTCGCCATAATTCTCTACCGTATAGAATACTTCCTCGAGTTGAAACTCTCGGGAGGATGTGGAGCTGCTGGCGCCAATAATAGAATGATTAGTCATGCCGGAGGAAAGTGATATTCGAGTGTTATGTTCTACACGCCATGCTGTGAACAAGGAGTTCTCACCATTAATTAAACGAGTCAGCCTCGCTTGATGAGCATAGATGCAGAGGATGCAAAAATTCAGCAATTTCGTAGTAAATGTTTTCCTTGACAAGCAAATATCTTTTTTTACAAACACGCATTGTTTGCAGACATTGCCTATTTTTACTGTCTATTTTAATCTCTTTTTTCTTGCTGCTGGGAGTTACCTGGGGAAGCCAATTCCCCTCCAGACGTATGCAGGTACGACAGAAGGTGAAGTGATATGGATTAATCATATTTGCCGAGACTCATGTTGCAGAAAAAAGTGTGATATTTTAATTGTTCAGGTGTCTGAGGTGTAATATCACGTGTTTGCGAGAATGTTCTCTGCTGCAATAGTCAACATGTTTTCAGCACGTTTATACCTAAAGCAAGAAAAAAGAGAGTTGTTCAAACCAAGAACTTGATTTAATTGTAATCCGTATATATTGTTAAAACTTTACTTTAAATTCTGATGTCAGATCATAACAGTGTTGCTATATAGTGCAGTTTTCATCAATACATTGGTTTTACACTGACTGACCGCATCCTTGCCTACCGGAAGTTCTGCTCCTTGGGGTTGGACCTTCGGTGGTCGGGGATTAGATAGCTCCACGCTGTTTCCCTGCTGCTTTTGAGGCCTTAGACCTGCCCTGCATTAGATTGGTGAAATTAGGGGCCATTCTCATGAGTGACATTGAGCCACGTTTAAAACACTCAGGGGCATATTCACAAGGAGTTAACTCCGATTTATCTCCACCTTAACGCAGTGGAGATAGATTTAACACCCCATTCACAAGCTGGTGCAAACTGCAGACAACACCAGTATTTCCACGATAGCTGCCCCCAAATTTATCTCCACGGTGGACACCACCAAATAACACTAATGAGATGCAGAGTAGGCGTTCCCGTGCAAAAACACACGAGAAAACCGCAACACCCCATTCACAACGAACTGCCAGATCTGCGAAGCTAAGCAAAAACAGGGGATAAACCGCGGCAGCACCAGGGATTTTACACCTGCCTTTTGCTGGTGCTAAGCAGGACATCTACCCACAGCATGAAAGGGAGCCCAGCCAAGTGCCACACCTGAAGACCCACAGATGCCATGGAGGCAATGATCATGCAGCTCCGATACCCATGAGGGTCACAACACCCACCGCCACCACCTCCTGCCCCGCCAAATTTTTTTAATAACCTGCCATCCCCTCAGCATTCACCCGTGAATGCATTTCCATCTGTCACTTGTAGGTGCTGGCTGGCAGGGTCTTTCAATAGAGCGGGGGTACAGAGGTCGGGGAAAGGGCCTCTGTTGACACAGCAGTATTTCAGGCTGCATGCCAAATGTTAAATGAACCAGACAATGTCTCTTGCATTTGTTATTCAATTGACATCCTAACCCTCACATCCTCGTATTTGTAGGGCTATGTTCGCAATGCGATATCGCCTGGGTTGAGAAAGGTGAGTTATCTGGCGCTGATGTGCCAATCCACAACTATCGCCTGCTAACTCAGGAATAACTATCGCCATTGCGATGTTGTTGGCGCCTGTTTTCTCTGCTGTTCACTGTAATTATCGCCATGTAGCGTGGGCTTGTAAATACCATGCTAATCTGGTGAAAAAAATCAGGGTTAGGCAGTGCTAACTTTTGTGCCGATAAATTACTTCGGCAATAGTTACCGCACGTTATTGTGAATATACCATTCAATCTTCACATTATTATTGTGTGCAAAGTTGGAAAACTTGACCACATTTCTGATCGATTAAGTTTTCCAGACTGCACTCCGCTTCATGGGAGAAACTAAAAACTTCGCTCACCCCTAGAATTGGCACAGCCTCATCAGATCTTTGGGTATGTGGACAAACTTTACTCACTTTCTTAATTCCTAAAGAATTAGGGCCACATTTAGAGTGGGGCAGATTTCCTTATGATCCCTCTCTGGGTTCCCTAACATCATTTAGAGATGTGTTAATCACTTAGGGGCCACGTAAATTATTGGCAGAGAGGGAACTCTGTTGCAACAGCAATGGATTTTCCTCCCTGCCAACACAGTGGTCCCCCATCTATTTTGTATGAGGGTGGACCATAGGTTTGATTACAGAGTTGACTACTCCGTCACCGCCATAACCAAACTTCTTTGGATGCAACCCCCCTACAAGCTGCAACCCCAGGCTTGTGTACCCAAGTGCTAAGGATATAATATGATCTAGGAAGAAATCAACACATTCTTCCTCTGGTTTGGGATCTAATGCTTACATTAGAAAAGAGTGGTAAACCCAAGCTGAGTTGACATTTATTTTGACCAATATTGTTTGGGCATAAGTGGTAGAGGTGCATGGCTATTTGTAAAGCACCATGCCTCTCTCTAGTTCTATTTTTTCTAATTAAGAATTTATAGAGAAGGAACATGTTAATCCATAATGGGGCAATGGCATTCTAAATTGGCTCCAGTCAATGAATACATATTAAAGTTTCTATCAAGTATTACTCGTGCACTTGGAAGCAGTGAGTTAAACTTGACATCTTTGGTGTGGGGTTCCCCCAGACATTTAGCTTTCCCTCTTTATATTTGTTGAACTCGTTTTTGTTTGCATTAGGACTCTGTATACTTTACCCCTGTTAGCCAGTGGAAACGTGCCTGTGCTGACTCTCTAAACAATGTAAAATTGCCCTACACCCAATTGGCACCTTTAATTGACTCATAAAGCCCCAGTAAATGGTACCAAATGTGCCTGGGGTCTGTAAATTAAAAGTTACAAGTGGGGGAGGAGCTTGGCGGGCATCCGAGATGGCCGCTTGAGCACAGCGCTCTCCGGACCCTCGCCGCTCCCGACATTTTATCCTGGCTGAATCCTGATTTCTTGCAAGAATTCGTGTAGGGGACGTTTGGCTGATTACCCTGGCACTTTTCTGAAATCGATTTGGATCTCGTATTCCTGAGATATGGTGCTCTGAACTTTTGGGCTCCGCCCTTGAGGTGCGCCCGGGACGGGGTGCGGTACTGTAGCCGTCCTGCAATTGAACAACAACGGCAGGAGATCTGGCCTTGTGGGTCCCCCCTTCCTAAGTTTCGGTTTCGATTCTGTTCCGACTTGGGCCACGGACGTGGATGTCGTGTTGCGACTGAGACTTGGAGGCAGATCGGCTGTTGGGCTTTCGTGTGACCTATTTGCTGGCCTGGCGACCTCTACCCGAGTTGTGCCCCCTTTTTATGTACTTTTGATCCTGTGCTTTGGGTGTCGGGCCCGTCGACCCTGGTGGCTTGTCCCGTGACGCATCTTCAAAATGGCGGGCAGAGGGGACAGAGAGACGCGCAAGACAAAAACACCTCTGCGCGGAGCTCCAGTTCAATCAAATGTCATGGACCGTTATACCCATTCTAAGGGGTCCCCCGGAGCTGCCCTGCCTGGTTCTAGTATAGCGTCCGAACGAATTTTGGAAGAGTCGGCGGAGCCCTCCCTACAGGATATCATGGGCGCCATCTCGGGCGTGAGGGAATCCATCGGCCTGCAGTACGAGGCCTTGGCCCACAAACTTGACACCGTGGCTATTGAGGTGAATCTGATTCGTGCTGATCTTGGCAAGACGAATGAGAGGGTACAATCACTGGATATTAAATCCTCTAGCCTTACGAATGATGTCTCGGAGCTCCAAACAGAGATTGGAAATCTCCGTCGGGGGAACGACTTCATGACCCGTCGCCTGGAGGACTTTGAAAATAGGGCGCGTCGCTGCAATGTTCGCCTGGTTGGTGTACCGGAAAACCCTGAACCCCACTCGGTGGATCTCCTGGTTGAGGATCTGGTCTTGAATCACTTGGCCCCTTCTGGTCTCACAAAATTTTTCACGGTGGAACGTGCACATCGTGTTCCAGGGGGCAAAGTCAAGCCGGGAGCCCCGCCGAGACCCATTGTAGCGAAGCTTTTTCATTATAGAGACCGGGACGCTATCCTGCAGGCCTCGCGGGTGAAGGGCCCGGTGGCCTTTGAGAATGCTACGGTGAACTTTTACCCGGACTTTTCCCAACAGGTTCAGAGACAACGTATGGAGTTTCGTGGTGCCAAGAAACGTCTCCGAGATCGGGGTCTACGTTATGCCATGCTCTTTCCCACTAGACTCCGGGTTGAATACAATGAACGTACCCTTTTCTTTGATCGGCCAGATGCTGTTAATGACTGGCTGGACTCATTGCCTGATCGTTCTCCTGAGACAGACTCCGCCGCTCACCCTGGTGGTGCCGAAGGTGGGGTGGAGATCTAACTGTTCGGTTCTTACGTCTTCTTTTGAATACATTCTCAGGAGTGTTGGCCGGCGTCCCTCTACAATGTGATCGCACTGTCTTTCGTTTGTTATTTTTGTTCTTGCTGAGGTCGGGGGGTGGATGGAACGGAGACCTTTCCTCCTCCGGGGTCTTTGTGTAGAATAGGGGTTCTTGGGCGACAGGCACACTGCAGGTTGGGGTGGCTCTTTAGCTTTTTGCAGGGGTGCAGGGTGGGGGGTGTTTCTCTTCAGTTTGGGGGTGGGGGGTTGGGAAGTTTTTTCTTTTCTGTGCGTTGTTTTCAAGGCGAGTTGCTCCTGTGTTTGCTGCTGTTTCTGATGTCTAGCTCATGGACGAGGGATGTGGGCTCGGGCGGATGGGATGGGGGGTAGAGGGTTGAAATTTCTTTCCTGGAACGTTAATGGCCTAGGAGATCGTATTAAGCGCAGTGTGGTCTTAAAATGTATACGACGTTTGTCACCGGACATTGTTTTCATGCAAGAAACCCATTTGATTGGTAATGTTTGTTATGCAATGAATAGATGGGGCTACCGCCTTGTGGCGCACTCGGGGTTTACCTCCGGATCTAGGGGTGTGGGTATTCTTGTTCGAACCTCCCTCCCCCTGGCTATCGATGAGGTGATTCATGATGACCGTGGGAGATATACTGTCCTGGTGGGTAGATATGAAGGCCGCACCCTATCTCTCTTCAATGTTTATGTTCCCCCGGGTTTGCAAGCCTCTACTTTTACTGACTTGGGCCGTGTTTTGTTAGATCTCCCTGATAGCACTCTCTTCCTTGCCGGTGATTTTAATTCGGTGCTTTCTGGCCTCCACGATCGCCATCCCCCTAGAGATACCCCGCAGGCTCAGCAGTGGTTGGGAGGGTTTTTAGATACCTTTGGCCTTGTGGACTGCTGGCGACTGTTGCATCCTACTCAGCTCCAATACACCTTCCATTCTGGGGCCCATGGCAGTCTGTCCCGGCTGGATTATTTCCTGATGCCCGCAGCCCAATCATCGGCGGTTCGCGAGATCTTACATTTGCCGAGGGGTATTTCTGATCACTCGCCGCTCTGGCTTCGTTTTGAGGTTGGGGTAGAGGCGGCGGGCCGAGTGGCTCCCATTAACCCTTGGTATCTTTCCTCCCCTGGGGCTCGTACCCTCTTGCTCAAGTCTATGGATGCATATTTCCTGGAAAATGAGGGGTCGGTCTCTTCGGCTGTGTCCCTGTGGGAAGCTTTTAAAACTGTGATCCGTGGTCAGGCCCTTTCCTTTATTGTTGAAGCTAAAAGGGCAGGGAGGAAGGAGGTGGTGGACCTTGAGGGGGAGATCTCTGCTTTGGAGGACGAGTTGGAATCTGGTGTCACGCCTGAGAAACTCCATGCCCTGGGTCTAAAACAGTTTGCATATAAATCTCTGGTCACTGACGCTGCAAAGGTGATGTTTCGTGAACAGCAGGGCAGACTGTACGATGTGGGTGACAAGGCGGGCAAACTCCTGGCGTGGTTGGACAAGAAAGAAAGAGTTAATCGTGTAGTGCCCGTGATTCAGTCTGCGAGTGGTGAGAATGTGATTGATCCGACCGCCATTGTTGATCGTTTCGCGGAATATTTCCGTGTGGTATATGCTCCTGTGTCTGTGAGGGATGTTGCTGACTCCCGCCTTCTTCTGCGTGATATCTCTTTGCCCTGTGTCACCGACTTGGACCGTATTGCTTTGGACTCCCCTTTTACGAATGATGAGATAGCCAATGCACTTCGATCGCTCCGTTCGGGCAAAGCACTGGGCCCGAACGGTTTGCCTATTGAGTTGTACAAATTACGCCCCGATAAGGTGGCGCCGTATCTCCGCGCCATGTTTCTAGAATCTCGTGAGCGGAACATACTTCCTTATGATCAGCGTCTGGCGACAATCGTCGTCATTCCCAAAGAGGGTAAACCGCGTGACCTCTGTTCCTCGTATAGGCCCATATCCCTATTAAATGTTGAACCTAAGGTGTTGGCTAAACTTTTGGCGACCCGTCTCCTTTCGGTTCTTGGGGACTTGGTCCATCCGGATCAATCTGGCTTTATCCCGCATCGCAACACTGCTCTGAATTTACGTCGCCTTCACGGTGCGCTTGCGAGGGCGGGGCTTTTGACTGAACCGGCCATCTTGGCGTCCCTGGATGCCTCGATGGCCTTTGATACTGTGGAGTGGCCCTATTTATGGGCAACACTTGAGAAATTTGGATTCGGGTGCGAGTTTATTAACTGGGTTAGGCTGTTGTACGCGGAACCTCTGGCGCAAGTTGTTGTGAACGGTAGAGTGTCGGCCCCCTTCTCCTTGGGCAGGGGTACCCGTCAGGGTTGCCCCTTGTCCCCTCTTTTGTTCGCGCTCGCTCTTGAACCGTTGGCGGCCTGGCTCCGTTGGGAACCGTCCCTTAAAGGTATTCGTTGGGCCCCGGACTTCGAAGACCGCATCTCGCTTTATGCGGACGACATCCTCTTGTATCTTACTTCTCCTCGCAAGTCTTTATCTGTTTTATTTGACGTTCTCGCGTCCTTTGGCGCGAACTCAGGTCTCGTTATCAACTGGTCTGAATCCTGTGTATACGTTTTATCTGGTATCTTGCCTCCGTTGCCGAGTAGACTTCCTCTTCAGGTGGTCCGGGATGGTTTCAAATACTTGGGGGTTTTCGTTACCTTGGATCCGTCCCTTCGTTTTGATCGTAATCTCCTTCCCCCGTTGCTTAGGCTCCGTTTGGACGTTGCCCGCTGGCGCAAACTTCCCCTGTCTCCACTGGGTCGGGCGGCCCTGTTTAAGATGATGTCACTACCGCGGTTTCTCTACGCTCTCCAGAATTATTATGATCCTGTCCCCAAGACTTATTTTCGGGAGATTGAGAGCCTTCAGAGGCAACTTATTTGGGATGGGCGACCGCGCATTGCTCTCGCGAAACTTTCCATCCCGTGGTATGATGGGGGCATGGCGCTCCCCGATATTAAGAGATACTACTGGCCTTCCCATCTGTCCGCTATTAATCACGCTATGTTCTCTCCGGGTCGTAATCCGGCGTTTGAGATGGATAAACTTCAGCTTCCGGGAGGGGACTTTAATAGAGTGCTCTATTCTCGCTCCGCTGGACGCCATCTTGTGGGACCTACTTTGACTGCCTTGACGGTGTGGCGTGCTGCGAATGTGAGCCTGGGCTGGGAGGATCGCTTGACGTTGGCGACGCCGCTTTATGCTTCGGAACGTCTGGGCGGTCTTTGGTCTTCCAAGGGTTTTGACCGTTGGGACTTGATTGGGATCTCTAAAGTGGGGGATGTATATTCTAAGGGTTCTGTGCGCCCGTTTCAGGCCCTCCAGGCTGACTACGGCCTGAGTAGTCGGGAATTCTTTCGTTATTTACAGGTCAGGCACGCTTTGGTTTCGGTGTTTGCTCCTGGTGAGATTCCGCCTGACTCTTCCCCACTTGAGGACCGTATCCTTGACGAACATCTTCCTGATAGCACTATCTCCCTGATCTATAAAAAGTTGATTAACAATCGGACTGATTTATTGGCCCGACTTCGGGAACAGTGGCTGGGAGATGGGTTGGAACTTGATGACGAGGATTGGCAATCGGCCCTCTCCTCTCCGAAGGAGGTGGCTATACCGGCTCGACTCCGTCTGGTCCAATTGAAGATCCTTCATCGGGTGTACGTGACGGGCCCGCGACTGATGGTGATGGGCTTTTCCTCCGATGGACTGTGTAAGCGTGGGTGTGGTTTGCGTGCTACTTTCCTGCATATTCTTTGGGAGTGCCCGATGGTGGCTGCTTATTGGGTAGCCGTGCTTGATCTGATGACTGTGGTGACAGGGATTTCCTTGCGACCGGAACCCCGTCGCTGTCTTTTGAATGTTTGGGAGCCCACGGACTATTCGGTGGCGCAGACTAGATGGGCCACCCTGGGCTATATGATTGCGAAGCGAGATATTGCGCAACTCTGGGGGGCCTCCAGGCCCCCTGCCCTCTCGCAATGGGAGGATAATATGGATTGGTCCATGTTCCGTGAGAAAACTGTCTATGTGGCCAGGGGTAGACCCAGGGCATGGGTGAAGGTGTGGGGTCAATGGAACGAACACCGTGGCGACATTTGTACTCCTCCCCTTGTGGACACTATCGAGGTTACCCTATCTCCTTAGGCTAGCGTTCCCGGAATCTTCATATAGGGACTGAGCTGGTGTCTCCGGCTCTTCCCCCCTTCTTCTTCCTGATCTCTGCCCCCCTCCCCCCCCCCCCCACTCCATACTTCTTTGTGCTTAGGTTATTACTACTGCACCTCCGCTGCTGTCCCCCCCTCGCGTCCCTTGGGCTGATCTTCGGTGACACACTCTCGCCTTTCTATATGTTTGTTTTTTCATATATATAAAACCTGTTTTGGTCCTGTATATAATGTGGAGTATTGCATTGTTGATTGACGGTTACCTCTGCGGGCATATGCGATATGTATCTACTCCTTTTTAGCGGCTGGCCCGTGTGGTTGTAGGCCCATCCTTGTACATTTCTGCTTGCTCAAATAAAGGTTTTAAAAAAAAAAAAAAAAAAAAAAAAAAAAAAAAACAAAGTTACAAGTGGGTTGCAGTACTCATTGTGCCAACCACTGTAGTGGCACTGTAAGAGATGTCAGACTTGCCACTGAAGGCTGTAGTGCTGTTGTAAGCTGGCATTTCGACCTGGCAAAATAAACCTTTTTCCAGGCTTAAACTTTCTTTTTAATACTGAGAAGTCACCAGGTAGGCCCTAAGGCTCATAGGTCAAAGTGCATGATATTTAAAAAGTAGGACATGCATACTTAAGTTTTATATGTACTGACAGTGATAAACTCCTGAAGTCGTTTATCACAGTTGGGATGTTATCTCTCCTATAGACTAACCCTGGGTTACCGTGTTACCCTTAATAAGTGATAATTCAGTTTAGGAACAAATAGAGAAATGATACACCCACTCAAATGAAATTTTAATTTAAAATCTTCTTCAATGGGAATGTCAGAATAGCTCGTCTTTGGTGGGTTGTCTATTCATTCCAGACATGAGTCAAAGAAGGTCTAGGTGTGTGTGGAGGGGGTCTTCCTTACAGGATGGCTGCGGAGGAGCTGTACCTTGCCCTAATTGCATTTCAAAGGGCGCTATCTACGCACACAAAGGAACCTGACACAATGCCTACCCGTGCCTTTGTCATTCGAGACAATTTGGAGCCACGACCAGGGAAAGAGGAAGAAGTGACCAGAACCAGAATGAGAACACTCCTAGACCTGTGAAAAATTCAGAAAAAATACTGTACTTGTGTCTGAAAAAGGAAGATTGGAACTTCTTGCCTTGAACCCAGGCCCCTTAAAGTGACCCAAGGGTCAGATGTCTAACCCCCTGGCTGAGCTACAGGAACATAACAGGCTTCCAGAACTCACTGCAACTGAGAAGCACCAACTGGACGTGCCTGACCCTTGCTGCTGGCCTCTGCAGGAGTAAGTCCTGACCCCCAAGAGATGCACCCCAGGTTCTGGATCCTTTACCGGCATCAGAGTGTACTTTTCCTGAACTCATGATGAAGATACTGATGTTTTTGGCTCCTCGCAACCACAAAGTTTCCTCCTTGTGCTGAGGAACTACTGAGGTGATGACTGCCAAAGCGAAACTCAAGAAATACCGGCACTTTGCGAGATACCGCATTGACTGTCAATGCAAAGTTCTATCAACGACTGTCTCTATGTACCAAAACAACAACTGTCCTCGATTCCCGATCTGCTCCTTGTGCCGATAACGACCTTCTTGGGGCCCCTGCCACATGAAAGCCAGCTCCTCGCATGAACTTCAGAAGGTAACTCTTTAGCGGGATGAACCCGGTCTCTGTCTCTGACCTGCGTTCCATCGCAGTCGGCCTCATCTTGCGCCTTTACTCACGACCAGGTCGACAAGATAACCACAAGTGGTGCTTTTTGTGCTATTTTCACATCAAACTTTAAAAACTCATATCAATGTTTATACTGATAGGATTGTTGTCATTTTGGTTTCTTTGTATTTACTATATTTTACTCCATTTTGGGGATTTTATCTTGTGCTGTGTTTTTACTTTTTTGCTGTTAGAGTGCTGCATAAATACGTTACACATTGCTTCTAAGGTAAGCCTGACTGCTTTTGTGCCAAGCTGCAAAAGTTAAGCACAGGTTTATTCAGTGACTTTTGTGATTCACGAGGACAAGGATTGTGTTTAATATTTAGGATAGGATAGGTTTTGTAGAGCGCACTTATACCTGAAGGTGTCAAGGCACTGGGCAGACGGACGAGGAATGAAGTCCATTTTCAGCCATTTAAGATGAAAATAGATATGTTTTCAGGAGTTTTCTGAAAACCAAGAAAGAGTCCACATTGGAAATGAGGTTGGGCAAGGAATTCCAAAGCTTGGTGGCTGCTACAGAAAAGGAGCGGCCACCCCATCTGGACCTGTGAAATCTAGGAGACACCAGTTTTTTCTGTGAGGAGGTTCTTAAGGACCTCCCAGGAGTATACCATTCTAACAGGGTTTTTGAATGTTTTGTACCTTTGCTGTGCATGGCCTTATATACCATTCTCAGAACCTTAAAGGAGATGCGCTTCCTGATAGAGAGCCAGTGCAAGGCACAAATCCCCTCAGTGGGTAACTGATGCATCGGAATGAAGAGGATCAGCCTTACTGCTGCGTTCTATACAACCAGAAGCTTGTTAAGGGATACCACATTGATGTTAAGGTACAAAGCATTGCAGTAGTCCAGCTAGGAGGTGACATGTGCGATGATGGTAGACCGATGCAGTTTGGACGGAATATATGGCAACACTTTTCTAAGAGTTCTTAAAATATAGAAACAAGTGCTGACTGTACGGCTGACTTGAGCATCAAAGGTCAGACCCTTGTCAAAAGTGAGCCCCAAATCTTTCACTGTCCTAACCAGGACAGGAAGGGGACCACAGTCTGCATGCCACCAGGCATTTCACCAGATGGAATTCTGTGAGCCAAATACCAGCACCTCGGTCTTGTCTGCATTGATCTTCAGTGAGTTGCCCTTTATCCAGCAAATAATGCTGGACATACACTGATTAAACTTATCTGCAACACATTGCAAATCGTTCGAGATGGAGACAATGATTTGCATATCGTCTGCATAAGAGAGCACCTGAAATCTGAATGGCTGTACCAGCTCAGCCAAAGGGGTCACAAAGAGGTTAAAACGAGTGGGGTTCAATGACAATCCCTGGGTGACCACACAGGGAAAGCCAAAGGCCTTTGGTCTAAAGCCTCCACAGCTAACGATGTGAGTTCTGCCTGACATAAAAGAGTGGAGAAGCTGCAGGGCTTTTCCTGTGACTCCCACTTCCTGCAGACGCAAAACCATGCACAACTGGGAGATGGTGTTGAATGCCGCCAACGGGTCAAGCATAATCAACACCGCCGTCCACCCTGATCAACCTGCGTGCGAATACAGTCAGTGGCCGTAACACGGGCAGACTCTGTGCTGTGATCAGCATGGAACCCGTTCTGAGAGAGATCTACGATCTCTTGGCATTCAAAGTATTTCATTAGCTCAATGTTGATGAATTTCTCCAGGATTTTAACACGGTTGGGGCGAAAGGTAATTGATCGAAAATATTTCAACTCTAGGGGGTCAGAATTCGATTTTTTGAGAAGCGGTGAGACAATGGCTTCCTACTAAGTCAGGAGCCATTTTAAGTACAGAGGCCATACAGGGGTCTGAAGGCGCGCCAGATTTGATGCCCAGCAAAAAAGTTTCTTTTTTTAATGAACCGTGATTTGAGGGAAAGTGGTAAGGAAATTCTTCCCAGAGTCCTGGGTGAGTTCCCCAGCAGCCGGTTCCTCTCCTCCAGTAGGGATAAAAGATCTTAAGGACTTTGTCATGAAAGTAATCTGCTACTCTGTCACAGAAGTCTTGGGAGGGGATCAGCATCTGTGTCCCTGTTGGCTCAGAAATCTTAGAAATATTATTTGAGTGGTGCTTCCACCCCTCTAATAACCCAATTTCTTACATAGTGTTTTCTAGCTGTTTAACAGGTCCAAGGTTGGCCCCAGCAGAATTATCAAAGAGAGCACATTTTAAACGAGCCACTTGCTAGCAAGACTTTGAAAGGGACATGTGTAGTCAGAAAGAGATTCCTTGAAAATGTTCAGGTCAGTAAGATGTTTTTTAAATATGTGGTACTGATGTAAGTAGTATTCCAGATATTTCTTTGTTTTTGTTACAAGTCTTAGCCTAAGAGGGCATAGACAGGCTACCCTTTGATGCACCTTCAACACAGATGCAGAACGTTAATTCTTTTAAGTGCGCATTGTAGGAAAAGTCATCCACCCTGGAAGCCAATAAAGAGCCAGCAATATGAAAAGGAAGTGAAAGCAGAACTAACAGGGCTCTCGAGTGAAGAGTTGCACCATCTAAGAATGCATCTTTTAAAAGTCACAACATAATGAACAAAAATAAATAAAAGTTTATTTTTCAATGCATTATCCTGAAGTTTTATCAGTGTATAATGTTCTGACATCAGCACCTTACCAAACCTCTGTAAACTTAATCAACAGCATAACAGATTGCAAGAAAGTGACACACCATGAGGAGTGCCAAGCTAGTCAATCCCATAGAAAGCATATGAGTCAGTCACAAACTTTAAACCAATCTTATACAGTGTAACTTAGCATCCTGCAAAGGATTCCTAAAAAAAAAACCTGAAAAGCCTACACTGCGGGAATCTAAGGCTATTGTTCACACGCCTGCCGCTACCTGTTTGGAAGGTAAAATGCGATCCGCTGTTTCCTGTTCCACTACTGTCTCACCAGCTCTGTACAAGACAGAGATGCAGGTCAACAAACCAGATATAAATGCTCAGTCATTGCTCATGCATAGATTTTATCAACATTCTGTCATCTAGAGCCATCCAAGTGTTCATCATTGACCAGGTCATAGTAGCACCTCCCACTTATTATCATTATTATTATATTTTCCAAAGCGCTCAGCTATGCCAAAGAATTTCCCAGTGCTGGACCTTGCTAGAATGAATCAGCCCCCTTGTTGGAACAACCAAGTCCTCAAGTTTTGTGGTGCACAGTTAGGGAGGTACAACTTCGCAAATCTTCTGGGAGGTCATTCCATAGGTTTGGGCTTAGGTATGTGAAGGACTGACTTCCCATTCACACCAGGTGGATTCTAGACACTTTGCAGAGTAACTAGTTGCATGACATGTGTACCCAGGCTGGTAAGGCACCACCAGATCTTGAATGTATTGGTGGCCTGTCCTAAATCTAGCCTTGTGCATATAGCACAAGGTTTTGAAAAGTATTTGCTTATTCCCAGTCAACCATTGGAGAAGATTCTGCCCCTTTTGTCGGAGGAGCACAGGAAGCTGACTGTGCAGGCTTTGGTCGGCTCTAGGTTAGATTATTCTAACGTTCTTTACCTGGGCCTACCAGAGTACCTGCTACAGCGGCTCCAAGTCGTGCAGAACGCTGCCGCGAGGGCGATTTTTGGTTTGAACAGACGAGCAAGTGCTGCGGGTTTGCTGCAGACGCTGCACTGGCTTCCCATCCGCAAACGGATTGCCTTTAAGGCATTGACTTTGGCCTATAAAGCGCTCCATGCGGTGGGAGCGAAGTATCTCCAAAAGAGACTTGCCTTTTACCATCCGGCTCGTTCTCTGAGGTCAGAATCTCTGTTCCTGGCGGCTGTCCCGCGAGTGAAGAGAGCCCGCCTGGGAGGCCGCTCCTTTGGATTGCTGGCGCCACAGATGTGGAACTCATTGCCGCTCACACTCCGGGGGGCCACCAGTCTACTTGTTTTTAGGAAAGGCCTCAAAACCTGGCTGTTTACCCAGTAGGCCGTCCCGCTGTTTGCTCTTTCTGTGTTCTTTTCCTCTCCTTTTTTACCTGTGTTATGTTATTGTGCTGCAGTTCTCCTTACTTAAAGCGCCGGGACACTCTTTTTGAGTAGCCGTGCGCTATATAAAAAAATAAATAACATAACATAACATAACAATACAGAAGCACACTTCGGAAGGCAATAGAGTAGACTGGCTGCAGCATTCTGGACTACTTGTAGACACCGCATGGCTGCCTTATCTGCTCCCAGATATAGGATGTTTTCATAGTCAATTATTGAGAGAATCAAGCTTGAACCATTTTATTTTGGGCTGCTGGTGGTCGGATTTCAAAGGGGGCAGTCTTTTGTAGCTTTGCCTACCAGCACTGGCCCATCCTGGGGAGGAGGAAGTGTGATACCTCTGCCCAGGATGTTCATTGTTTAAGCTCCTAAAGAGCAGAGACTCTTCACCCAGGGGCCCGTAAACATGCCTGGTGGTGGCCGACTGCCTATAGCCGGTCAGAGACCACTTCAGGCTTAGTAGGTTTTCAAGGGGTACCTCTGAGGTGCGCTCCGAGTACATGGTACAATAAATCTCACACTGGCATCAGTGTGGATATATTTATTCAAACTCTCCTGTGTTCACTGAAACCATCATGGTGCTGTGAAACTCCAGTTGTGGAGTTTCCAGCCCATCTACTCTCTTTGGCTTCACTGGCACTTACAACATTAAGGAATGGACCCTAATATTGTTGGGGCATATCTGCTCATGCGGATGTGCCCTCGCCTGTGGTATAGTGCACCCTGCCTTAGGGCTGTGAGGCCTGCTAGAGGGATGACTTAACCATACCATCAGGCACTGCTGGATGGAATGGCAACCAGGCAGGGTGCTATTATGACTTTTTCAGTTTTCTACCTCACAGGGGCATGAAAGCTGCAAGAGCAGTGGCATGGTACCAGTGAGGGGGATTCCAGGGGACCGTCTTCAGCTCCCATGCCCTGTGTACCCAGGGTACTACTTACTAAGGACTAACATGAAGCAAAAGTACCACCTTACCACCTAGGACAAACTTAGATAATCTTTGGAGGGGGATCTGGGCACATTAGATGGGGATGATTGGATGGAGGCATTGGCCTCCCCACGATAGGCTGCAATTGCAATGCAGCTCCGCTTCGTTAAATTTAAATACCTACACCGGGTTTATTATACCAGGTTGAGGCTGTGGAGGGTGGGCCTGGTGACATCCCTGATGTGCATATGATGTGGCCAGGAACAGGGAACTCTAATCCATACGATATGGCATTGCACAGCACTCACAGAATTCTGGCGACGGGTTTCTGCCTTGTGGAGGTGCTGGGATGAGAGCTCCCCCCCCTCGCCTAAGTTTGTATTGCTACATATAATGGAGGGCATCAGGGGAAATATTTATAAACAACATTTACTGTTGCTGGGGCTCACGTTGGCTAAAAGAGATAATGCGCAGAAATGGAAGGCAGTGGTACTGCCTTCTCTGTCAGCATGGAAAAATGGCCTGGATTTCTGTATGAGGTTTGAGATTCCAATATTTAAGGCTAGGGGCGGGCCGCAGAAACATCCAAAGATCTGGAGGTGATGGGCAAACTGTCGAGAGCTATACCTCAAGCTGATTTCCGCTATGGATGCCTCGGTTCTGGGTTGATTGTTCAGAGTGGTGGAGTTAGGGACCAATGATTCAGTGATCATCTACTTCTGGTAAAGTGGGTGTTGGAGTGGTGTTTAAGATGCAGTGCTGCAAAAGTGCAATGGGGGAGTTAAATTGTTTGTGTTCTATTGGAATATTCTTTTTCTTCTGGAAATGTATATTCTAAATGTTAATGCAAATATTTTATACTGTGGCAGAATGCTTCTGGGGTTCAGAGCTCTGCATTGCTTTTGACGCTTGACACAATAAAATCTGTTTATAAAAAAGAAACGTACCAATTGTGGGGAGGTTTTAGTGGGAAAGCACTGGCACACAGGGGACCAGGTTGGCAGGGACCCTGTACACTACAATCGAAACCCCATCAAAACCAGGCAAAAAGTGGGGACCAACCCTGTCAAAAGAGGCACTTTCTCACAGGTAGGACAAGTGCCTTTGCTGTGCGGCATGTCCTGGAAGTTACAAACAGCCTATTTGGTTTCTCACTGTTGTGAGGCTGCTCTTCACATATGTTTGCATTGGGAATTTCTTAATATGTGTTTCAGTGATAATTTCTGATTTGAAAGGAGTGGCGTTGCTATGTTTGGTATGTTAGGAATAGTAGTGAAAAATCCTGCTTATTGGTGAAATCAGGTTTTTTATTACTATTTTTGAAATGCCACTTATAGAAGTGTGCATTTCTTTGTGCTTATGACTCTTTGTGCTTTGCAGCCTGACTCCAATCAACGTCTAGTTTCGACTGACAGAGGCCTGTTTTATGCATTCACTCCAGACAGTCACAAAGGGAGCTGAAGTGCGCCCTCCACATCCTGATCGGTCTTCCTGAGCTAGAGTGGTGGGAGAAGTTGTCACCTGCCCCTGAATAGTGCTGTGCCTTCCTCTCACAATGCTTTCTCAGCCACCTTGTAGTGTGTCTGGTGCCAGGTCTGGGGATTGAATGAGGGTATTATGCACTTCTGAAGTTTGTTTTAGGTTACCTCCAGATTAAAAACATTTTGAGTATAAGTACAGGGGCTCTGACACCATGATGATTTTAGACACTATGTGGGACTTGTAACCAGATGCTGCTGGTTCTACATGCTGCACATTGTCGGGGACTGATGTTCTAACAAGAGAGACCACCACTTGGACTTTGCTTTGTTGTGCTGACCTACAGGCCTGCTCGGCTGCTAGAGACTGCCACTCTGCAACTATCTGATGTGTTGGCCTGCTGCCTGTCTCCCTGCTCTTGTGACCCCAGTGCTCTCCAGGGCTTGTGGCTTGCCCTGTGTCCTGCCTAACACATGGTGAGCATTTCATGTTCTGCTAGGACCAAAAGGTTCCTGTACCCTTGTAAGTGGGGTGTACAGATTCTGTGGCGTTCGCACGTGTTGAGCGCATTATTGCCTTGTAACCAATGAGGAGCAAATTCCATTTGTGGTTCATCAGTGAGCGTGGATCACTTCTACTTACTTATTAGAGTTGGCTGATCCACCACTGCTAGGGGAATCATGAATGAGCAGGCATTGCCCCAAGACTGGTGTCTCTTGTGCTTTGCAGGGAAGCTGACACAAGACCACCGGCATCGCTAAGGGGGTCCTGAGCTCTTCCTGGTGCTGGGGGATTTATTCCCATGTCACCTGATCCCACCTGTGACTTCAGGCTGTCCCAGCACCAGTGAAGCTCGCTGGGATATTGAGACTTTTTCTACAGCCCAAGGTGGCGTTAGATTCTTGATAGGGGCAGATTTGGAGGAGCAGACCTAAGGTACTTTTCAATTAGACCAAGTGGTCACAGTGTTATCCTCAGCGCTCTCCCTGTACGTGGGGGGGGGGGGGCTTGTTGTAACATACCTTGGGTGGGCACAATGTTTTTTTGATGGCTGACAGTAGGGGCTGAGGCTGGTTTCACTTTGGCTCCACATCTTTCCGCACTGGCTTCCCGGTCCAGAGGGGATGGAACTTGTTTAATTTTTGTGGTTGTAGTCTCCCCTGTAAATTGGGCATTGTGGGTGCATGCCCCCACTTTCCTTGGGAGACATACCTTTGGGGCACCTGCTTCTTTGTTGTGGCCTTATGCGGAGAGTCCTCAGGCTTCCCTCTCTGACCAATAACCGGCCGCATTCGGGGAAATGCGTAAAGTTAAAAGAAAGAGGAAAGCAGGAGCGGTTACAATCAGGAGTGGTTATGCCCTGTGTTTGGTGCCTAAATTATTGCCTAACATGTAGTAGGACTGCAGGTGTGTTTTTGTGATTGTGTATTTTACTCACTACATGCTGCATGCGAATGCTGATCACAGTTGGTGATTAAGGTTTTCATTCATTAAGTGCTTCATATTCATGCACTGGGGTTGTGATGGATGTTGTTTTTTCTCACAAAGCCAGTTCTTGCATAGGAGGCATGGCAGTTATGATTTATGCATGTTATGACCTGCATTTTATGCCCTGATGTTATGATTTGTCATGTTATGCCTTGATCTGACAGGAAAACAGGTATCATTTCAGGATCTGCATATCATGTACAGCGGTGGTGTTTTTATGACGTGTGAAACAGATAAGTCTTTACTTGCACTAACTGTGATGTTATGACATTTGCCTGGTTGACAAAGAGATTTATGAATTAGGTCATGTTTGGTCTATGTGTTATATACCAAATATGAGATCTTTGTATGTAATAGTGTGTGGAGTCTTTTTTGTGGAGCATTTATTGTGTCACTGGTGTGTGTGTGTGTATTGCTCAAAAGCTTCACACAATGCCTCTGGGATAAGTCTGACTGCTCTTACAAGCTACCAAGGGTGTGAGCAGGGGTTATCTTCGGTGTGTAACTTCCTTACCCTGACTATAGTGGCGGGTTCTGCATGGCTTAGGCGCATACGCTAGCAACCCAGAAACCTAATTTCTAATGTGGGGATATTAGCAGTCTGCTTATCAGCCGTACAAGACTTTGTGAGGTGGAGCTGAATATCAGTCACCTTTTAAAGAAGAAGTGCCAATTCTTCGCATTGGTTTTGAGACAGCAAAGGCGCCAGAGATGTTTTGCTTGGTTCCCAGAGTTTCTTGACCCCATTAAAAAATGTCATAAAGGCAGTTTTGTGTGTAAGCAATTTTGGTGGGATGGTGTACAATTCTGACACATTCCCAGATCTACCAGTGTCAGTAAATCTGGGAATGCATCAGAATCCATGGGTGAATGCATGGGAACACCCACAATCCACTCATGTACACCCTCACTATGCTGTGTAATGCAAGACAGTGACATGTGCTGCCTTGTGTTACTCCAGATTTACCAAGCCACAAAGTGTGTCCATGCGTGGCTTGGTAATTCTGAATCTAGTTCTTGCATCACTCAGCATCGCCTTGTTTGGCACAAGGGTGACCCAAAACATTGATAAATGTGGCCCTGAGCGTATTGAAACAAGTATTACTTCTTCACCTTAATTCAACTAGAACAGGTAGGTTATGCAAGGTCATGACCAAGTCAAGCCACAGGATGGCGCCTGTACCCCAGAAGGGATCCACGGGGAGGTAAAAGAGGCAACAGCTCCAGAAGCACCCATACTTACACCGTCACAGCTATGGCAACTGTGTGTCATGAGTCAGTAACTGGCAATTGGCACCAGCAGGAGCAGGCATTCAGCAAACAATGGCTCTAGTCCTCTCTGCTCAGTGTACCTTTAATTTAAAATAAAGACACTCTTTAACTTCTGTGAATAGAACAGATAGCTTCATCCCAGAAGCTGCTGCTCTCTTGTCTTTGACATATCATCTCTGATCCTAAACCACTCTCCAGGCAGGCTTCCTGCAATGATCTTAAGTTGACACTTCAACTTCTGCCTCCTCCTCTCCTCCTTCAAGTGTTGTTTGTTCATGAATTATGAGTACAGGATGCCCCGTCCGAAATTCTATATTATAGAAAACCATGTCCGACCTACTATGTACCACAAGAGCGAATTCTATTTGATAGCAAAAATGCTTTTATTAATAATGTGCAAAGCTTGTGTTTAAATATCACATATAGTAAACATGAAGATCTGTAGTAGGCAAACAAACTTAAATGGTATAGTCCTAAAGGGAAATAAATAATTGTTGGTTCAAGTTAGCCTGACTGTCAAGATAGCCTGACTGTTAACTGAAAATAATGCATGAACATTCAAATGCCTGTTTTCTCGTTTAGATCGTTCTTTGCACAAGATCTTTCTCTTCTCTTTGTTGCAAATATTTTATTTTTCCAGGAGCTTTCTGTTAACTAGAGAATAGGCTCTTGTTTGTATTAGATAACTGATAGTTGGGTTCTCACTAACAGGAGAGGAGCCAACAGGAAGAATGAATCATGAGAAGAACAGTATGGACCACAGAACGAAAATGATAGAACTTTCTAGGGTCCAATGTCTAAACAGTATTGTACCAGTATGAGAAAATGGAGAGTTTGCCTATTCCTAGGAGTTTGCTGAAATTCTATTGGAGGATGTAGGAGACGACAGAAAATAATGCTGCAACATAAAATATTGTGTGTTTATATTAGTGTGTGTTACTAGAGTAGCAGACAGACCAGATGATGAGAGATTCAGAATTGCTTTCCCGACTCTCTGAGAGAACTCATCTTTGAATTTCTTATACTTCTCTACATGAGAGGCTGCTTAGTATATTTTTTGTTTATTGATTGTCTGCTGATTTTGAGCTGAAAATACTTTCCAGCTTATTATGCAAAGGCTTTATGCTTGCGCCTTAGTACTCTCATCAGAACTCTTTATTGAGTATCTGAACAGACACCATATGCTATTATATTTAGATTACAGAACTTCCTTTATGGAACAAGTTTGCTGCATTATAACAATAATTACTATTGTTTTGACTAATGTATTATTTTACCTTATGATGAAATATCAATTATTGAATTATGTTAATTTCTAATGCTGATGCTTAAAAGACATTCGTACTGAATAAAATTGAGAAACCTGAGACATTGACAAATAAAACTCTTTTAATGCTCTCAAAATTCTCTTTATTGATTCTACGAAAAGTCATTACGATTTAATGTGTTATTGGACTAAGGTAGATGATTACTCATTACTTCTCCTGGTAGACTAACAAAGGTCCATACAAAAAGTGGCAGAGATTATTTAATGGTTAAACCCGAAGATTAAAGTATAGAAAACCCAGCTCCCTTGAGTGGTAGCGAGAGGATAGTTTATGTCTCAGGAGAAAGGAGCTAAAATAATTTGCCCCAGTTTAGATTTGCCCATGTGCCTTAAGTTCAAAGCTGGAACTCAGGTGTGTATTGTGGTCAGTATGATTGTGGTGTGATCTTCAGATTTCCCAACAATCACACTGGTACATCTTGGTAAAACACATTATATGAAAAGCAGGACATCAGGGGGGCTGAAGGGGCATTGGAAAGAGAGAGGAGGGCGGATTGTTAGGGGTACTTAAAAGGCAATATTTTTCAAACTAATCAACAATTTCTAAGGTCTTCTAAATATAGGGGAGAGAGTAAGTGTTTTTGTCAGTGTGGGCATGTAAACATTCTAGGTGAAATCCGACAGACGCATCACCAAACCCGACTGAAAGTACCCAACTATTTACTACAGAATAGATTTTTTAGGGGGTTGTATCAGCCTAACTACCCCCCTGGAGCTACACCCCTGCTTGAACATGAAGCCTGAAGGACTTTGCAGTATCGAAAGCCGTTGCAGTCCTGGAGGTGTGATTATCAATAGGGTTATGGGTTGCAATTGCTTAATCATGAGTTTGTCACTACATTGAAGTTATGTGCTTTGTGTTTAGTGAAGTCGATAGAATAGGTGTGTTTATGCTTAAATGTTGAGCAATTGAAGTTGTTATTGTACTTGGAGTAGTACACGATCCGGGAAAAAGTTGGTAGATATCGTCCCAAAATAATTTGTTGTTGTGTTATTTGTCTGCTAAGATTTGTATCCGCCTCCTCCTCTCGTCTTCGAGTGTGAATTGTGAACACAAACATTCTCTCAATGTAATATGTATTGGTGAAAGCAATGGCGTTCATGAAGAGATTTTAACAACGAAATTACACTTAAAAATGCATCACTTTTATAGAGCGTGGGGGACCAACTAGCTCAGTTTTACCACCTTGGGCCCATATAACATTCACACTTTGAACTAGCAGTCCTGCATAAGCAGTTTACTAATTTGATTCACTCTATCAGTTTACCCAGAGGTCCGTTTAGGACTTATACCTGTAAACCATGACTTACCAATCCTCGTCACCTATTTATAAGTCCTGTGAATCAGAGGAAGTTAGCATAAACAGGCAATATTTAACCACATTTACTTTTCTTATAATGACCACTGACTTAAGGAAAGTTTTAAAACCTTTATCTACAAGAGATTTTCTGAGTCAAAATGAAAAGGGCCACATTCTTGTGACCATAAATTTTACAAGCAAGAAAAGAACCAGCAGGACATAAAGTTTGTAAGAAATAACAGTAACCTCTTTAGACATTGGTACCTGGGAAGGGTGAGAAAGGGAAATAGCACAAGGACATACCACATAGATTATATTTACCTAGAATGATGCAATGACCAATCCTGGCCACGGGCTGGGGCAAAATACGGACCATGATCAGGCTCCTGACTAATCAGGTGCCCACGGGACAAGACAGGAACGCTGTTCAATATCTACATGGCTCCACTTGCCCACCTCACCCGCCAGCACAGCCTCAACATCATCTCCTACGCCGATGTCACACAGCTGATCATCTCCCTCACTGAAGACCCTCTCACCGCCAAAGCCAACCTCCACAGGGGAATAAAGGCCATCTCAGAATGGATGAAGGAGAGCAGGCTGAAGCTGAATTCGGACAAGACGGAGGTCCTCATCCTCTGCTCCACTCCCTCAGCCTGGGACAACTCCTGGTGGCCTACCTTGCTGGGTACAGCCCCAGCACCCACCAACCACGCACTCAATCTGGGGGCCATCCTCGACTCCTCCCTCTCCATGACCAAGCAGGTCAACGCCGTCTCCACATCCTGATTCAACACCCTCCAAATGCTCCGCAGGATCTTCAAGTGGATCCCCTCCGAAAAGAGAAAAAACATCACCCATGCCCTCGTCACCAGCAGACTGGACTACGGAAACGCCCTCTACGCAGGAACAACAACCAAGCTCCTGAGACTGCTGCAATGCATCCAGAATGCCTCGGCACGACTGGTCCTCGACATCCCCTGACGCAGCCACATCACCCCCCACCTGAGAGACCTACACTGGCTCCCCATCAGCAAGAGGATTACCTTCAAACTCCTGATCCACGCACACAAAGCCGAACACAGCGCCGGACCAGCATACCTTAACGGACGACTCAGCTTCTACACCCCCACCCGCAGCCTCCGCTGAGCCAGCCTCGCCCTCACCACGGTCCCACGTATCCGGAAAATGACCTTCTCCCACCTCGCCGCCAAGACCTGGAACACCCTCCCCACCAACCTTCTGCAAACCCAAGACCTACTGACCTTCAGAAGACTTCTCAAGACCTGGCTCTTTGATCAGTAGCGGCGTCCCCCTTTCCCCAGCACGTTGAGACCCTCACGGGTATTTAGTGCGCTTTACAAATTCCCTGATTGATTGATTGCTTGATCAGGACAGGTGACCTCAGCTAATTGCAACGCCAGCGTCACACCCCTCTCTCTAGGAAAAGCCAATTAGTACCCCGATTGGGTAATCGATTCTTCTGACAGAGTGCTCCGCCAGCGCCTCTGCTCTCGATCGCATATTAGTTATACCATTTCGAGGGCAATGTACCACCCCTAAATGTTGCAAATCTATGTGTTCCCCTTCAGTTATTGGTTGGAAAGATGAGGAGAAGTCATCACACCATACTAAGATGATGTAATTTCAATTAGAATCATATTTATTGAATTCCCACCCACAATTTTCTTTCCCATGTCTTTATTCCACCCAATAATATTGGTACACAATTTGAATGCATTGTATTCGGTAGCTTCCTTTCTAGAGTTCAGATGATCAGGTTCCCAGGCACATCGTGGATAAGAAATAGGCTGAGGGGAGTTCAATGCCATGGCTTCAGCAAATTCAGAGTCAGAGTACGCAAGTGCAGAATCGTCCAAGATGGAAGATGTGTCAATGGTCCGGCCCAGTCAAAAAGAAACATTTTAGAATACAGAAATAAATGAATGCACTGTATACCACTTATCTCTACTCTATTCTCATTACTTTATTTTAACTTGTGCATTAATGATTAAGCAGAATGAACAAGTTTAGTACAAGCTGCAAATAAGCATTAGCATGTGAAATTTAAAGCAGCCTTTTCTGGCACTAATGCGCAGAAGCAAAGTTTTCCCACCAAGCAGAGAGGTACATCATGCCACGTAGATGTGACAGACGCATGCGCAGAAGCTTTCCTGCGTTTTCGGCAGCCATTTTAATGCATTAGAGTTACTGTTAGAAAAAGCACATAGGCAAGCTTTCCCTAGATGCTAGAAATGTTGTGTAATGCAAATATTAGTAAACAAAACATGTTGATTAATATGTTACAAGTTATTTAGAGCGGGCTGAATACAAGCACGTTTAGGAATATGTGAAACCTTGCTCCATCAACTTTATCAATAAGGAAACCCTGAATAACTTTTTGACAGATTATGACATGGTAATCATGGAAAACGTAAAAAATGATCTGGGAGAGAGGGATATATGACGTTACCACGCGTTCTTTTACCACGCAGACCATTACCACGCATTTTTTACAACGCAGGACCCTTTACCGCGCATACCATTACAACGCTGGTATTTACAACCCAGGTACTATTACAACGCATACCATTACAACGTAAGTATAGGTAAGTAAATAATATGGTAAAATAATGTAATTATTAATAATATTTTTTTAATTAATAAATTATTATTTTAATATTTAATATTTTAATTATTTATATTAATATTTATTTATTAATTTTTAAATATATATGTTAAAAATACCCCTGTACCCCAAAACCCAAACCCAGCCCTAAAACCTAAAAATACCCCTGAACCCCAAAACCCAAACCCAGCCCTGAACCCTAAAAATACCCCTGTACCCCAAAACCCAAACCCAACCCTGAAACCTAAAAATACCCCTGTACCCCAAAACCCAAACCCAGCCCTAAACCCTAAAAATACCCCTGTACCCCAAAAACTGAAAACTGACCCTGAACCCTAAAAATAACCCTGTACCCCAAAAACTGAAAACTGACCCTGAACCCTAAAAATACCCCTGTACCCAAAAACTGAACACTGACCCTGAACCCTAAAAATACCCCTTTACCCAAAAACTGAAAACTGACCCTGAACCCTAAAAATACCCATTTACCCAAAAACTGAAAACTGACCCTGAACCCTAAAAATACCCATTCACCCAAAACCCAAACCTAAAATTTTTTAAATAAAATTATATACTTACCAATACTTACGTTGTAATGGTATGCGTTGTAAAGGTATCTGCGTTGTAAATACCAGCGTTGTAATGGTATGCGTGGTAAAGGGTCCTGCGTTGTAAAAGTTGCGTGGTAAAGGTAGGTCGTGGTAAAAGTTGCGTGGAAAGGTTGTATACCGGGAGAGAGTGTCCCAACTTTCAAAGGGAGGGGGGCTAATACAGTAATTGATTTTATATGCATGTCTACCAACCTAACATATATGTGCTCTGAAGTAAAGGTGGTTGATGTAATGTTGAGCGATCATAACTGTCTAACCACAGAAATTAAGATTTGGAATTCTACCACCACTCCCAATACGGGTACAATTGTAAATATTGAACCACATAGAACTAACGGAGTTAGGTTGAGGTGGAAGGGTGAAAAAGCCAAAGAAACATCTGATTCCATCATTAACAGTTGTATGATGGAAATTTCGGCAATTCTCGAACAGGGGGAGACAGATGGTGCCAGTATCGACCACTTTGACAGAATCAATGCCACCATCAGTAAGAAGTTTACTAAAGAGGTGGGGCACGTAAATAGACAGAATATGGGATGGTTTGATCATGTCTGTTCTATTGCCCGGAGAGATCTTAAAGAAGCTTTAGCAGCTAAACCCAGAGGCAAGTGTTTAGTGATCCAACTTAGACAGGATTTTAAACTGGTCCTCAAATGGAGAAAGGCTGAGTTGCAGCAGGAAGCGTGGGACAATCTAAGTCAAGCAGCAGATCAAAGGAACTGTAATTTGTTCTGGTCTACTGTAAATAGCCCATTATTTAAAGACGAGAAGATTCCAGTGCTCACATCTAATGTGAGCATTGATTCATGGATCTAACATTTCTCGACCATATTTGATTCTGGCAATAGTATAGACCCCCCAGGAAAAGGATGGCCTATAGTTGCACTAGATATTACAGTAGAGGAAGTTATGGCTAGCATTAAAGCTAGTAAAGGAGGGAAGGCCCAAGGACCCGATGGGGTTCCTATAGATGTTTACAAGACAGCTCCGGAGATTTGGGGCCCCCTACTGGCAAAGATTTTTAATGCTGCAGTCTGCTCTAAAATACCACCTACTTGGGCAGAATCAATTATAATCCCTATCTATAAGAAGGGAGACCGGTGCGAAGCAAAAAAACTACCGTCCAATATCCCTACTGTACTCATCAGTAAAAGTTATGAGTCGTGTTTTATTAGCCAGATTAGAAGAATGGGCAGAGTCGAATGAGATTTTAACTAATAGCCAGTTTGGTTTCAGAAAAGGGCGTGGAACTATAGAGCAGTGCTTAAATTTAGAACTTTTGGTCGGGAAATACATACAGGCCAAAAGTGGGTCGTTGTATTTATGTTTCGCCGACTTAAGCAGTGCCTTCGATATGGTAGACCACACCCTACTTTGGGCTAAATTGATTGACATGGGAGCCCCTGACAGTATAGTATATTTTCTAGCTCGCCTGTATGAAAAACTTAGTACCAGCGTCCGATATGGGCCCAATGGGGAATGCACAAGTAAATTTAGGATAGGGAGAGGAATCAGGCAGGGGTGTGTTTTAGCACCCCTACTGTTTACTCTCTTTATTAATGAGGTGGATGCTGTCCTGCAAACAGTTACGGCTGACGCCCCAAGAGTTAATAGCCTTAACATCCCTGTGCTACTCTATGCGGACGACGCTGTACTGTTGTCTAGGACACCCCTGGGTCTCCAACGATTGATGGACAGGTTTGTTCTGTTCATCAAAAATAGGAAATTGGTGATCAATAGATCTAAAACCTATGTGATGGAGTGCTCTGGCCGAGCTAAGTTAAAAACGAAAATCAACTCCCATTATTTTATAGAAGGTGAACAGGTTTTAAAAGTAGACAATTTCTGCTATTTGGGGATTAATTTCTCAAAAAATGGTAGCTGGGACATCGAACACAAAGTGGTTAAAACAAAGATGATTAGAAGTGCCAATGGGGTTTTCGTATTCGCAAAGAAATTGGGAAATAGACGTATAGCAGATATGCTAAAAATTTACCAATCTAAATGCCTATCTGCGGCCCTTTATGGGGCGGGAGTTTGGGGTGTGACATCTGCTGGGTGCCTACAGATAGAGGAGAACAACTTCCTGAAAAGGCTCCTGTGTTTACCCAAATCTACCTCTAACACTCTGGTTCACAAGGAAACAGGGTCCCATTTCTTGAATGATTTAATCATGCTAAGACCCTTACTATTGTGGCGATCTGTTTGGTTAAATGAAGGCACCTCACTAAACAGAGCTATCATTGAGGATTGCCTCACTTTGGACCAGCACATGAAGATCCCCTGGATTAAATATAACATTGAAAATTTTCTAAATGTCTTTGGATATGATGTGATCAAGGATCGGTTTTGTGTATCTGTCAACTCCAAATCAAATATGAAGACTATGTTTTTGAATTTCTGTATAGAGAGGCGTGCCTTGGAGGATTCAAATCTTACTACCTGTAAAATGTACAATGGCTTGAATGAGTTTAGTGGATTTCATCCCTACCTGACACAGGTGACTAGAGTCTCACACCAGTTTGTACTCACTAGAATGAGGATGGGAACTGTACACCATCTGGTTGCGTGCCCTAATATAAAAACGCGCCCTGTGGGACCCTGTCCTTGTGATCACAAGACTGAACAGAGTACTGTGCATTTTCTTTTTTCTTGCACCTTGTACAGTGAACTACGGAAAATTTATTTAAAGCCTATCTTGATTAGATTTGGAGTAAGAACTATCACAGAATCTATGAAATTGCTTTTTAATATGCATCACCCGGACATTTGTTTTTTTACGGCTACTTTTCTACACAAGGCTATTAGTGCTAGGAAAAGCATGTGTTTTTAATGACTATGTTTTAACATATTTATTCCATCCCGCACTGGATAATTATTGTTACATGTGTATTTTTCTTTACATCTTTTTATCAATGAAATGTCGTATATGTTACTGTATGTGCTTTTATGGACATGTTTTATGCTCCGAATAAAGCTCTATGAAATGAAATGAAATCGATGACACGTTGTAACAGGAATCCATGTGCTTATCTGGGTTCGATGAAAGGCATTCTGAAGCCCCTTGGCACTGCCTGGTGCACAAGAAGAGGATCACATTATTGCATGTTCTATGTTCTCTTTCTTTTCCAGGACTTACCACCAACTGAGCCTGCTTCCATCGCTTGAAATGCATTGCTGCCGATGATTGTATAATACATTGTATGATTCATGGCGCCCTTCGCATGAGTCTATGAATATTTTATTTCATTCATTATTCTGGTAAGGGTTATATGTCTCTGAGGTATGGGATGTCTTCTCTTTTACGTGCCATTAGTACACGATGCCCTGTCTGACCATCTGTGTTACAGAAAGCCCAGTCCAACCTACTATATAACATTCAGGCCACTGTGAAAGTGTGCTTCTATTTATTTTGTAGGTCTTTGTATTTTTAACTTCTGCCGTCTGACCCTTCGCTAAATATTCAAGCCTGTGTTTTATGATCACTGTGAGACTTTCATGTTGTAAATAGCAGCCTGCAACGTATGTGCCTGTATGTGTACAGACTATGAACCATGTATGTTACTCCTTTGATATGCATGCATCCTATTTATGTAAAGGGTCTGGCTGTACACTTACTCCTGTATGGTATGCTGCATTCTATTTTCAATACAGTAACTTAATTCTTACAACTTGGATGTGAGTGTATGCAGTTCTGAAAAAGAAAACCTATTCTGAAGAAATTATTTCCAGTAACCTGTTTCCTCCTTTAAAATACTGAGGGAAATATTATCGACCTACACATATATTAGATCCAGATTATTGACTGACAACAAAGAGTTAAAGTAAGGAAGCATTGATTTACTATTCGTAACTTCATATCTAGTCATAAATCAATAACATTAAATACAATTACAAATATATGGAAATACATGAAGGTTCTCCGGTAAATGCAGAATATTTCCCTTTGCATTATTTGAGAAACTACTGTATTCTTATATATGTGTATACAGTTCTGTTTGATGGCATAAGACGAAATAATCAAGATTTGATTTTTAATGTCACCCAGAGAGCTCCTCAGAGCAACTGCGCTAGATTTTGGCTGTTTTTTCACACATGAAACAACCCTAATTTCGAGAGCTCCTGGTAGTCGGAATGTTTTGCACACTTAGCGAAATAACAGCTGCGAATTTATCAAATTGTAAGTGTTGAGGTTAAACACCATCAAACAGACAAGCATAATCTTTGTCAAGTTCATGGGGTCAGGTTTATCTTATCTCTGTGATACTACCTCTTAAAAACATTCCTACGTTCATATTTTAATATTGTCTGTATGTCCTTTCCAGGGGGAGAGAAGGCAGGAATTCTGTAGTGTTGGTATTACACATCCTAGATTAGGTTTAGTTTTTAGGCCTCAGCTGCGACAGCACTTGTGCTGCGTGCGCTCTTGTTTGCAAGAGATATTCTGTACAACAAGAGGCTTGCAGCCAACCCATTGCTTAACATTTGTTGGCTTCATTGTCCCTCTTATTTGCTGTTTTCTAATTGGTCAGCGGTTGCTGGCTTTACTTCCACTTCTTTTGGCTGGAGCATGGGCTAGCTTCAGCTTGATTGCTGTCCTTAAGCTGATTGTGCCATTATGAGGTACTGATTTCGTTTTTTCTACTTCCTAGTTGTCCTTGCTGAACCTTTTGTCATTTGTAGCTATGTTTTACTATGCAGTATGTAAATAGCTGAAGCCCTTTTCTTATTTGAAATCGATGTTTATTGAATTACAGATGTTATTTTCTTTAAAATGTATTTTCACTACGACATGGACATGGCGCAATTGCTTTCTCATGTGATAGGGTTTTTTGCCAAATTAAATTTGTTTCCCCGCATGGAAAGATTAACTGATTTACTTAAAATCACTGGGATGTTGCGTCAAGACCTAATTAGCATTGGCAAAGCATCTAAATCTCGCCTTTGAGATGGTTTCTTCTGCCATTGCCTTTTGATCCAGGGGTACAGCATGGGCATCGCGGACTTTGGTAATGATTTGCAGCCATACTGTAGGGCAGTACAGTTGTTGTGCAGCTTGGCTAAAAATAATAATAAAAACAGGACTATGATGCATGTAGTGCTAATGCACTTTGTTTAAAAAAATGTATGAGCCCCGGCTCCATCACAGTGTATTTGAAAATTAGCATTAGCCACACTGCAGAGTTCCTGCACTAATGTAGAGCATGGCTACAAAGCATTGTCAAAGCCAATTGTTCTCATAGTCAAGATCTATTGGCTTTGCAAATGCTTGTTTTTGCATGCCCTGTTGTGCTTATATTACGGTCTTTCCATGGAAACAGTAACAATTTAATGTTTTGAATTTTAAAATCAAAGTGATATCTGAAATTGTGGACAAGAGATGACTACCGAACGAGTCTGTGTCTTTCCCCTTGCCTTTGACACAGGACCTCTTATGATCAACTCTACTTCATTATTAGAAAATAGTTTGTAACTAGCTGCCAAGGTGAGTTTTCATATCCTCTATAGCCAATCTTCTGGTCTTTTCATAGGTCCAACTGACACCTCTGGGGTATGAGTGGTTTCTCTGTGCAGGCAGCCACAGTTTGAGGTTCTCTTCCTATTAATTGTAGTTTTATGGACAACTGTCTCCTTGTCGTGAATAACATTAGAAAGTTTTTTTCTAATCTTCCTTTAGTACTAAGGGTCTGATCTAAATCTTGATGGGACTCCTGTCACCCCTCTGTGTAGTCAGCTAACGGTACTCTATCAAGCTGATGGATTCCTGTCCACCCGCCGTATTTAGATGTGGGAATGCTGAACTGCCGTTCAAGTCAACAGCTGCCATGTAAGTGGCTCACCTCCTTCGACCTGGCAGGCTCCTTAGTTGGCTAACATTACTCTGTCGCTGTCAAGCCTATTTAGATTTCTCAGTTGTGCTGGCATTGTCCTAGTGATGGATTCCTGATGCAGTGACCTAGTGAGTCCTTCACATGACGCTTTCTAAAATATACTATTGCTGTGTATTTTGAATGGATGTTGGCATCACACACCTGATAGGCTAATTGTTGTCACCTGCATACCTCTAAGCATCACCTGGAAGCCCAGCGGACTGGTGGTGGTTCTCCCAGTCCCTCCTTAGCACTATATCCCGGGGAGGTCTTGCAGATATTACATAGTGAAGCCCTGACAGGTATCCCTAGTGCAGACTGGTAGGCAATACTTATTAATGTGTCATAGCACAGTAAACATACACATAGTGTTTGTTTTGAATTAGCTGTTGCTAATGTGTGTTGCATTATCTTAATATTATCATAGGAGCCTCCTCACTGGCCCAGCCTTCTATCCCTTACTCAAACCAATTTCAAACTCCCACCCCAATCCCAAGCACAATCAGTTCTTTGCAGGCACCCACTCCAATAGACACAAGCAGCAAAATCACACACACACACATAAACATACAAAGAAACACACAAACAACTTACACACACTATGGAATCTACACCCACAAGCACACCAACCACCACAACACATTCATCAAAACCAACACACCTACAAACAAAACAACATTAACCAAAAACACACACACTCCCCAGATTATCAAATATCAGCCAAAAATACACATACAAACCTACACAACATACACTAGACACACATGCAACTGCCAAACATACAGACACAAGCACATCACCCACTCCAGCTCCCTCTATCCTCCAAAACCCACCACTCTACCACTCCTTCTGCCCTACTCCTTTTTTTAAATTCTTTATTTGGTCATTCTAAAAAAGTACATGATAGAATTATTCCACTTATTTTTACATGTTATTATACTTTACAATTGAATTTTTTTAAGTGTTAATAAAGGTGTTGTTCTTTTACCTTAAGTTGTAAAATAACACTTATGCATTACATGTAAGAAACAAAATTGCATTTAAGAGCAATGTAAAAATGTACAAGTCCAGGGCAAATATAAACTAATGATTCATAGGAATACAAGTAAAAATGAAGCTTAGCTTCAATCCTGGCGACAACAGAGTTGATTTTCTTTGTGGTCAAGAAGCAGCAGGAAAGGATGGACTTGGACAATCGGGTACAAGATGGAAACGGAAGCAGAAAACAGAAAAAAGGTATGTTTCTACCTAACATCCCTTCAATTCTGCCAACTCAAGTTTTGTAGATTTAACCACCACAATTTCCTTGACAGAAAGCACACTTTAATTGGCACAGCAGTAATATTGGTTGGACTCCCTCTGACAGCCGCTTTTTCAGTTGGTGCCATAAACACAGGGGGAAATATCTACCAGAGACGGAGGAACTCTGATGGATTTTCACCCATAATCCCAACAGCTTCTAAATTGAGTGGGCAGGCCACTTGGTTGACGGGTGGAGAAACCGTTCGGAAAATGATAGCAGGATCAGATCTGCCAAGATCTAAATCAGGCCCTTTAGCAGCTCTTGTCAGTTTTTTTAACAAGTTGGGACACTCAGTACTGGATAAGAACATGCTTCACATAGTTATTATTATAATTATTATTAACAAAGGTAACAATAAAAAAAGTTTGTGTTTTACACAAATTATTTACCATGCAGCACATATACCACGCAGTCTTTACCATGCAGGTAAGTACACACAGGTAAGCATGGGTCATAGTTTTACATTTACCATGCATCCTTTGCCACACAGTACTTTACCACATGGGTAAGTATATATTTTTTAAATATCATAATTTTTATAATAACTTAAGAAGAAGGGTTTGTTGCGGGTAGACATAAAGGGAAGTAAGGTGATTTTAGGGGTAAGGGGATGGTAGAGGTAAAGAGAGGTAAGAGTGACTTTAGGGCTAAGGTGTGTGTACAGTGAAAGCGAGGTAAGAGAGATTTTAGGATTTTGGGGTGGGTAGCAGCAAAGGGAAGTGTTGGTACAGAAAAGTCCGATGCAAGGGTAATGGACATGCACACCTGCCCTGAGTACTCTATTATACTGATGTCTGGATTCCGAATGCTGATTTTTGCTGTCATAGGCAATCATGCGTGTGCCCCATGTCATAGGCCTGTCTCATGGATTGCAGTCTTGTTGGACTGGAAGGGGCACCCAAAGTGCAACACTCATAGTGAGTACAGCCTTCCCTAGTAGTTAAGAAAAGGAGACAAGGGAGACCCTTCTCACTAGGAACCAGGAAAATTAGTATATAAACAGAAACAGTGATTCCTGTGGGCCAATATAATGATACTGCCCACGTTCACGCTGACAGTCCTTTCCTTATTCAGGTACAGGCCCCTCCAATTATGTTCCGTACTACAACAGAACCAAAATAGTGCTCACACTTATACTATCCTTCTTTCAATTTTGGATGTCTCCACATCAATAGGTCCTGAAGAGACCCCTCATCCCTATAGGGGTTGAAACGCCGTCGACAATTCCTTAAAGCGAACCATTCAACAGCCCCTGTAATTATATAAGGAGACTGCTCCTATCATTTATCTTTCATTAATGGTCGACTTTAGTTTCATATCTTGGAAACCTTTAGTTTATGTCACAATATATCACTATTCTTGTAGTTTCCAATTTTCACTGGGACACTTATTTACTGTTTATGTATTTACCTTTATGTTTTGGAAATTATTTTGTAAAATTGTTGCAATTCCGTCATATATGTAAACAAAGATTTTATTTACCAGACAATGTGTTGTATGTGTTTGCTCCTCCTTTGGACACCAACTTAACCCTTGCTATTGCAATTGTGCATTTAATTTACCAGTATCATTATATTAGCCCACAGGAACCACTATTTCTATTCCCTAGAAATTAAGCAGTGCGAGCGCTGTGGTGCCAGCATACTGTGTAGTGATCAGAGGGACTGAATAGGCCCCTTTTAACCTACGTCACTGGAGTAAGGCATTCAGGCTCACTCATTTTAAAATATTTAGTGCTGTGTGCTTAACTCACACTTGGCCTACATCGGTTTAGTGTGAAGTGCTGTGCAGGAGTGAGAGTGATGTATCGGCACTGGGTGCATGTGTACCGGGATACAGGGATAATGCAGTACTAAGAAATGCCTGCATGATGAATGCATATGCTGGATGTATGTGTGCCTATGAGTGGTACAATAGATGGAGGATGTAGTGCTGTACAGTGTGTGCATGGTTAATGCATGTTCTTAATGTATGTGTACTGTGAGAGGTACAAAACATGATGCGTGCAGTGCGTACATGTTAAATGCATATGCTGTACTTAGGTGTGCCTATGAGTGATACAGTACATTAAGAATACATTGCTGTGCAATGCATGCATACTAAATGCATGTGCTGGGTGTATAGGTGCCTATAGGTGCTAGAGTAGAGGAAGGATACAGTGATGTGCAGTGTGTGTAAGACCTATACATACAGTGGGTGTATGTACACCTGAGGATCGTACAATATATTGCAGAATATGGGCTCCATTTTATGAGACCCAAGCCTGACTGTTGAAACATGTGGAGAGGAGGTAGAGGAATTCCCCCAGGCAGATTTGTGTTTGCTTCATTCCTGTAAGATAGGTGAGACACACACTGGAGAGGGGAGAACCGGGCTGGCCCCATACACTTCAAAGGTGGCTCTTTGAATCAGTGAGAGGTAACAAGGAAGAGGCCTGGGTACATCTCAAGAAGGAGATGCAGATGATAAGAAAATCACAAACAGTAGGGTTGTGGGCCTGGTTTAGCCTTTAGATACACATATCACTGTGGATGACATCCACGTTCAAACCCTGGTCACTTCCATGGACTGGATTGTGGAGCTATCAGGTTTGGAGTCACTTATGTGGTGCCAAACTGCTTTTAAAAAAACTGTCCCCCAACATAAACTTCAAATACTCAGCCTCTACATAGTTACTGCCTGAAAATAGACTATCACAAGTGGAGTTTGGGACCCTAAAGATTGTCATCTGCTAAGCAGCCAGAAGGGCTGGGTGAGGAAGGTAAGCTCTACAAGACTTCTGCCTGTGATCAGGAGTGTTGGCTCAAGACCTTCTGGTGTCCCTGCTGGATAAGGGGACATCAGCCAGGGAATCCAAGACCACCTGCTCTGGATCCTGTAGCACCCTTGCCTGCCTACTTTACAAGACCAGTTTGCCCAGTAAGGAAGAGGCAAGTGTTGGAAGGAATGAGGCCCAGTGGGAAATCCTGTCTAGTGGACTCCTGTCGCGAGCTCTGATGTAACAGCTGCTGCACCAATTGAGTTGTTGGCCGTATGCTGTATAAAGGGCCCATGTATGCCTGGAAAGGACTGCCATGAAGTGAGCCATGGTAAACACTGTGCCGATTGGACCGGAGCCAGTGTGCATCTAAGGGTCACCAACCCTGTAAGCCAGGAAGTGCTGCTGCACGGGAACTTTTCAGAATGCTGTGCCAATCAGAACAGAGCCCATGGGCAATCGAGGATCGGCAACCCTGTTTGCTAGAGTGGTTGCCTTGCGGACATCTGCTGTGTGTAGTGGGTCAGTGCCCATGTACGATAGGAATGCAGAAATCACGTATGCCAGAGGGATGTATGTCATCACAACGCATGCTTTTACTACGCATGCCTTTACAACGCAGGTTTTACAACGCAAGTCGTTACAACGAGTTGCGTTGGGGGTGCTGGATAGTGGAATAGTTTAATTTACTATTCCAACTCCAGTCCCCATGGATAGTAGGGAAGGTTTGGATAGTAAATTAAACTATTCCCTATCCTACAGCGCCCTCCAGCGCAAGTCGTTGTGATGACTTGCGTTGTAAATCTTGCGTTGCAATGGTAGTGCGTCATAAAAGTTGCGTTGTGATGGATGTTTCCCATGCCAGAGGGGGTCACAAGACCTCAGCCAGAAGTATGTACTGTCCCAGAGGAATGTATGGCATTACAATGAATACATTTACTATGCATGCCTTTGCAACGCAGTTTTTACATCGCAACATCCTTTACAACAAACTCCATTACATCGCATAACACTAAATCGCATTTTTAGAAACTACCTTTACAACGCATTTCATTATATCGCATTATACCTTTACAACGCATGCCATTACATTGCATTTAAGGTAAGTGTTGGATAGTGTAGGGGAACAATTACTATTCTAACTCCAGGGGATGCAACAGTAGGGTAAGTGTTGGATAGTGTAGGGGTAAAAATTACTATTTTAACTCCAGGGGGTGCAACAGTAGGGTAAGTTTTGGATAGTGTAGGGGTACTATGTATTGTAATGGTATGCGTTGTAATGCCTGTGTTGTAAAGGATGTTGCGATGTAATGACTGCATAGTAAGTGTAGTGCAATGTAATGGTTGCGTTGTAAAAGATGTTTCCTGTCCCGGAGCATCATTGGAGAAGTGAGGGTGCCGTGGGAATGCCGTGAGAGATCATCAGCGGGAGCTTCTTTTCATCTTCCCCCATCATGGAAAAGAACAAAAATACTTACCTACAACTAGGAACTAAGAAAAACCTCTGGTTGCTGCAGGAGCACAACCGCTTGTGAACGAGATCGGGGAATCAGTGAGTGCAGCCTGCCTGGGCCGCATGTAGCAAATTTACTCATACCAGCTGCTGCTGCTCTAACATTAGCAGAGGTGCAGTGTTCAGAAACTCTGGACCCTTCAAGCCTTCAGGTCGGGTAAGACTGAATTCAGGCCAGTCAACGCCATAGGGACATGCAGAATACAGTAGTGCGACCGCGCTGGAACACTTTTAAGTTTCAAACAGAGTCAAAGTTGACTCTTGAGACTCGGACTACCAGTGGGGCATGCTCTGTATGTTGCCAATAGTGAATGGGTAATAATTAGCTATCACTTGAGTGATGAAGAAGTAGGGCAAGGAGTCCTGATCACAGGGGAAATTGTGTAGTTGTTTGTGAATGCCATATTTTTCCTTTGTGTTGATAGCAGTAGAAATACAATACTTTTTTTTATAAAAATGACTATATGGCTGGACAATGTTATGTTATGTTAATATTTTTTATACAGCGCACAGCTGCCCCAGCAAAGGGGCGTCCTGGCGCTTGAACAAGTACAGAAACATAACACGCAGAAAGAGGAAGAGACGGCTAACCAAGTACAGCGAACAGAAAAGTTTTGATAGCACGCCTAAAAACTGACAGATTATCCAGGGCTCGAATGTGCACCGGGAGAGAGTTCCATAACCCAGCGGCAAGCACTCGGTAGGAGCGGCCACCCATCCTGCTGAGTTTAAAACGGGGGCAAACCGCGAGATGAAGAGCCTCCGATCTCAAGGACCTTAAAGGAACATAGGGGGTGAGCAAGTTAGCAAGTGCAGGCGGCGAGGAACCCTTCAAAATTTTAAAGGCCAGACAAAGCGCTTTAAACTTAATTCTCTGCCTAACCGGCAGCCAATGAAGGGCAGAAATAGGGCTGGAAACCGAGCAATGCCTAGGGAGACCAACAATGGTTCGCGCCGCAGCATTCTGTACCCTTTGTAGCCTAGATGCCTCAGCCTGGTTTACTCCCAGCATCAGTGCGCTACCGTAGTCCAGCCGAGACAGAACTGAGGCTTGGACCATGAGCTGCCGGGTGGGGGGGTCAAAAAACTTGAGGATTGGCCTTAATCCTCGCAGGATTCCGTAACAGGTGGCAGCAACCTTCTTCGTATGACCCGTAAAGGTAAGTGCCGGATCCAGCCATACCCCTAAGTTCTTTACTTCGGAAGCAGGAACGGGGGTGACGCCCAATTCTGGAGGCCACCACTGATCTCCCCAAAGCTCCGCATGTTTCCCCAGAACCATGACTTCGGTTTTATTGGCATTCAGTTGTAAACAATTGGTTTTTAACCAATTTGCCACTGCCACAAGTCCTGCTCGGAATCTGGGGGCATCCACTTCAGGGTCTCCACTCAGTGTCACCGCCAGCTGCGTATCGTCTGCATATGAGGTCATCGTCAAACCCCACTGTTTGACGGTCGCAGCTAGCGGTTTCACGTAGAGGTTGAACAAGGTCGGGCTCAAGGAGGAGCCCTGAGGGACCCCCAGGTTCAACGGATGGAAGATGGACTGGCAGGGTGGTATAGCCACCTTAAAGAAGCGATCAGAAAGGAACGAGCGGAACCACTGAAGAGCAATCCCTGCTACTCCAGTTTCCTCTAGGCGCTGAATCAAAATACGGTGGGACACCGTATCGAACGCGGCGCTCAGATCTAATAAAAAGAGCGCCGCCGTCTGCCCAGAGTCGAGCACCAGACGCAAATGCTCGGTCATATAGAGCAAAGCAGTCTCGGTGCTGTGTCCCGGTCGAAAACCATTCTGACTCGGATCTATTATATGATTATGAGCAAGATGTTCAGTCAAGATGGAATTAACATGAGCCTCAGTGACTTTGGCCGTCCAGGGGAGAAGAGATATGGGGCGATAGTTCTCTGGCAAAAGCGGGTCTGCATTTGCCTTCTTTAAAACTGGGGTGACTACCGCCTGTTTCCATGCGGAGGGGACCAGTCCGTTAGATAACGACAGGTTGATCAAGGTAAGTATCGGGACCCGACACAGGGGGGAGAGCAACTTAATTTGAGCTGGCTTCAGCGGATCCAGAGGGGAGCCTGATTTAATCCTGAGGCTCAGTTTGTCAAAAGCCTCCATAGACAAGTCAGGCAAGGAGGTCAGAGTCTCATAGCCCGAGAGCTTCGGGCCAGCTGGCTCTGGATCAGACAGAGACAGGTCAAATCCTCAGTAGATATCCTGCACTTTCTCCAAGAAAAAGGAGGCTAGACTCTCGCAATGAGAGTCGGTGCAAATTTCTGCCGAGGTGGCTCTTTTATTCATAAGGTTTTTAAGGACCTTGAAAATTAATTTAGAGGGGTTGGTACTGGTTTGGAATTCCTGGGCATAGAATGCGGCCCGAGTTCTGCAGATTGCCCTATGATAGGTCTTCAGTTTGGCAAAATAAGAGGATTTCAGGCTGAGGTCATAGGACTTCCTCCATTCCCTTTCAGCTTTCCGGCAGATTTTTTTAAGCATGGCAAGAGAGTCATTATACCACGGGCTGGGTACCTTAGAATGACATTTTGACCAGCGCATAGGTATAAGGGAATCAAGGGCATCCGAAATCCAATTGCAAAACAGGTTGTATCCTCGTTCCACATCCAAAAAAGGGCTCAAGGGTTTCTGCTCCAGTAACCTGTAAAACTCCTCAAGTTTGAGCTTGTGCCAGTGTCTTTTAAGAATCAGCCTATCCACAAGTTTGAATGGCATATTATCAATGGGACAGAGAACTTCCACCAGTAGATGGTCGGTCCAGCCAACCGGGATCGGGTTGGACACCTTCATCCTCTCCAAAGTGGAGAAGAAGGGATCAAGGATGTGTCCCCCAGTGTGAGTGGGACGTGTTACAAGTTGGACAAGTTGCAGTGCTTCAAGATCTGCAAGCAAAGTGTCTATGGCTATGGATGACACGCGGTCAAAGTGGATGTTGAGGTCGCCAGTGATGTTGAAGTTCGCACAGCTAGGTGCTAGAGAGCTTACCATATCAGCAAGGGCGGTCTTGAAAGCTGTGTCATTGCCTGGAGGGTGGTAGATAAGAATGCCGCTCAGCGTGAAATGATGAGTAAAGGACACTTTAAAAAGGGATTATTTATTACTGCATGCACTTTTAGTTGTGAGTCTGTGTTCACTCCCTTCCATCCACACCTTTCCCCTACGGAATCTTTGGACTGCACGGACCATGCTATTTCTGAGAGTCAAGTGCTGAAGTGATACTTGGCTGAGTTACTCACTCTCTTGTACCCACAGCTCCCCCAGAGTATCCTTGGACTGCTCAACCACCCTACTCCTGAGTGTCAAGTACTGAAGGTGTACTTGGCCCAGTTGATCAGAATCCAAAGTAGGTATGGCCCCTGGGACATCGCTTTGGAGCCAGTAACCCTTGCTTGCCCCTTGGCCCTATCAAAGGGATTGATTTTAGGGCTAAGGGGTGGGTAGAGGTAAAGGGAGCTAACAGTGATTTTAGGTTTTATGAGTGGGTTGAAGTAAAGGAAGGTAGTAGTGATTGAGGGGTTGAGGGGTGGGCAGGGCCGTACTGGTAAGTCTGTGCACCGGGCAATCCCCTGGTAGGCTGGATGGGGTGGGGGCTGGTTTTGTCATAGGGGGCCGGTTCTGTTGTCCATGCTGGCAGCTGCCCTCTTCCCCCTCTCTTCCTATTATTCTCTCTCTTTCTGTCTTGCTCCTCACTTACCGAAAACCGTGACTTGAAGCAATGGTTCACCACCTCTCTTTCCTTCTTTCATTTATTTGCTTCCCTGTGAAATGGATCCAAAAAAGGAAAACACTTGCGGGAAATGCCCTTTTTCTGAAATTTACTATTCCAAAGTGCAGCCTCGAGATGGAGAGAAATAAAAGGTTTTAAATATAAAAAAATAAATACATAACTAAATAAAGCAAGACAGAGTGGTTGCAAAGTGGCCAGATTGGTTTTATTCACATCCAAACACATTGGCCTCACTTTACACACTTTGCAGTGAAGTGCTACTTTTGTTTTCTCATCTTTCTTTGAACAGCATTGTTGTCCCGAGGTGGGGAAGTGCACCAATCCTGGATGTATTGCAATACCTGGTTGATGGGTGGATTAGAAATCAAATTGTGTACCATGGATTTGTGTTTCTGGATGTGGTCTTTTTAAACCAGACTGCTTACATGGACATTGAAACGGTTCCCTTCAAAGCCCAGTAGTCAGGTCCTTAACTTTTCAGGTGAAACCACTTGCTGATTTCTGAATAGTGAGTGAGAGATTGTTAAGGTAACCATGTTGTTTCTGCTTACATTTCACATGCTTTACTTAATCTTTCATTCCCTATGAGTGTGTGCTTTTATTTTATTTTTATTTTTATTTTTTAGGCAGCATATTACTCTTATCAAGTGCATAAATTGAATTGAGCCACATCCAAGTGTTTACAGTCCGGCACAGTTAGGTTGTAGCTGAATGCAGAGTTTCTCTCAGTTGGGCAGTATGGTGTTCAGTGGGGGAGAGGATGTGGCACGAAGGCCAGAGCTGTCGAATTTGGAACTGGGGAACTGGGTTCAGCATTCATGACCAGTCCACCAGACCACTCTACTAACGGAGCATATTCCCATGCTAGACCTTAGAAGGCCCCACTAGAATTTAGAAGGCCTGATGTTTTAGCACAAGCAGATGTCCCCTAGTGGTGTCAATTGTGGGTTAACCTTGAAGGCCTGTCCACCACAATCCATACTGAAGTTCATCTCCAGTCTTGCAGGTACGCCTAAGAAGCAGCACATCCTAGAGCAACAGTTATCCAGTCACTGTGATTCTGTCACTGAGGTCACATGAACCTTGAGCAGGTTACGGGGTACGAATGATGTGACCACACTGGGTACCTATTTCGGTTGGGTGCGTAGTGTTTGCAAGTATATTATGGTTTAAAAATAACTTGCTGCCTCCTTCCTTGCCTCCAGCAATTTTCAGCAACAATAAAAATGTCATGATGGCTTTGGTGATTAATGTTCTTCCTATAGAGAGATCTTGAGTTTTGTCTAGTGGAAGGGTTGACTCCCGGAAAGGTAGCACAGAGGGTTAATGTGCCTGCTGCAAAGAACATGCAGATCACAAAGTGCACATAATGTTAACTAGGTTAGTAGGTTACTGCTTTTGTCAGAGAGATCCTTTTGTTACTTGCAATTTATAAGTTAAAATCCTATCATAGAACAGTGAGCTATTAAACTATACTGCCTACTAATGTGGTTGTCATGTGGCTTCTACACCATGTAGTCCTTTGTCTTAAGTAACATTTCCTATACAGTGATTTACACACATATAAATGATTGTCTTTGTGTAGTGTGTGTGGTGTAAAGTGCTCTGACACTGTACACTGGTATGAGTGGTGCTGTAAATCAAATTAGGTGCATCTGAGAGTGTGTGGTTATGGCGACTTGAGGGGGACTGTTAACGGGTTGTAGTGAGGGAGTACGAGGCGTAGGTGATCATTGGGGGCATGGAAACAGGTTTAAAATATAACTATATTTCACCCTCCCTTGCTAGTAGGTTATTTTATATCTACAGAAGATCTCTTGGTACAACAAAGGCGGCCCCATACCTCTTGTATTAACAGAAATGGACCACATCAGATTCTGCACCAGTTCTCACCATACAAATGTTCTCCAAGTGTGTTTTGTCATGCCTACGCAGTGCATTATTAAAACGCGCCGATCTCAGAGGTGGCCACAGCTGCATATGTGTTATGTCTAGAACGTGTGCTGATCAGTCCGAACAACAACCACTGTGGTGAAATAACATTGAATGCCTAGGCACTCACTGTTCAAACTAAGCATACCAAGCAAAGCTGCTAATATAGAAAAACATGTTATTCTTGTGTGAAGCAAAACACTCTGCTAAACTCTAAACATTTAATAAAGTGTGTGTTGTGTGCAAAAGGCAGCTGAATGGAAAAATGGCGTTTAAACTTCTAATAAACTCATGTTAACTTAACACTGTGTGAATGCAAGGCTCAGCCCCACGACACCCTCCCTTGATCTGAGCACGGATAGGAAGAGGGCAAATTTGGAAAGCAGAGTTCAAGCACAAGAGTCAGAACCAAGTTCAAATTGCCACATTGAAAAAACGGGAGCAAACACCAACAATTAAAAGTACATCAAACCAAGCAATTTTATCCACGGGCATAGGGAAGTCAATAGGCCTTGGTGGAAAAAAATGAAGACAAATTTATTTTTTTAAATCCGATGTCCAACATGTGACCTCGGCCATGGAAGACAGAATAGCGATGACACATCTCACTCCAACAATGTATATGCAAAGTACTTTGCAACAGCCTCCAACAGGAAATCATTGTTCTCATCTGAAAACATTTCAGCCATCCAATTAAGCAAAGGGAAGGAATATACATGTTCCTCAATAACCAAAGCCTCTAGCACCATCAGAGGACAACTCGAGTTTTCTTCAATCACACTGTGTGCCAGGAATTCATGCGCCGCTGCAAAAACATTCCAACGTCCCAGGACTCCATGCATCGCTGCAAAGGCCATAATCCCTCCACCAGACAAAGCAATTCATGAGGAACTAAGGGGCTCATCAGTTGATCATAATCTGCGTTGGGAGACACCGTATTGCAGAGACACAAATCCAGGGGAAAGTCGAATTTGCAACTCAGGCAATGAATGACAGGCTGGACGCATGTGAAAAAGGAAAATCAAAACGATAATCCATTAACTGAACTCAAATTAGCAAGAGGCAGCGCTCCATAATATTCAAGTATTCGGTTGCGGAGCAGCAACAGCCGTGGCAGATCGTCTTGCAACTCAGGATGTGCATCCATTTTGAAATAAACAAAGCAATAGAAGTACGCCGGCAACCAAAGAGAGCGTCAAGGGAAACCCACCAAAGAGGCTGGAAAACATTTTATGAAAAAATGCTGGGAACACACCAAATATAGTTTGTAAAAAAGTCACAAGGCCTCTACTAACAACTTTAAAAATGTGAGCCAGCCCTGTGGTGGAGGAAGCATTAAAGATAGTGTGAATTAATTCACCGAAATGCAAGGGCAAATCCGTATTTAATAAAGCATTCACCTCTGTGCGGGTGTTTGCACTCACGAGCACATGTGAGGGCGACTTCTTTTTGAGACAAAAGAGCTCTAAAGCGACTCATCTAGTTGAACTCTGCTTTCAAGGTCGGAATCGACGGCCAGATGGAAACATCCAGCTTACCACGTGGAGGAGGAAACATGACATTTTTACAGCAGACTACTCGTTCACTGACTGTAACCATGTAAGGAATGCCGGCTGACATCCCACAACAATCCTCATTATTTAAAAGTAAATACCTCCCATTTGTCAGTAATGTGAATGTCGGTATGATAGCAGGCGTCGGTGTACTTTTCAAAACATTGGCTAGATTAGGCGCATTTTGGTTGATATTCCTACACACTAATGAGTGATCTGGTGTTGTTGTGCAATCTTCACTATTCATATAAACCTCTTTTCCCTCCCTCAGGCATCTATAGGTAAAAGGAAGCGACCAAGCTTCATGGAGATAAGCGGTGCCCAGAGGTTCATATCTTCCTATTGCGTAGTACTTCATGCAAGCTTCGAACTTGAACAGAGGGAAAGGTAATGTTATCAACCCATGGACCAGCCACACAGCAGAATTTGTTTCGGCCACAGAAAATGGTAAAGGTTCTTACTTTTCAATATGTAATATGGAATAAGTTGCATCCTTCATAGACATAAAACTTTGCTTGTCCGTCAAATTAAAAGGGGCAAAAAAGATGATGTGTTCATGTAGTGCCATGGCACTTTTCCTGCTTTCAACGTTTGCAAAGTCCATGCAAATTGCATAATGGAACGCAATTGATTTTGACCATGGTACAAAACAGAGATATCATCTTGCACAATATCAACAACAGATGAAACAATATTATCTAATGTGTAAATGCGGAAGAAAGCGTGTTAATGCTGTTATCTACAACTGCTAGCACTTTTTCTAAATTTGCTTGATCTAAAGCTCGCAAGCAGGAAGCAGCCTCAATCTAGGACAGTTTCCAAACTTCGTTGTAAATAGCATATATCCACCTTTTCGGTCTGCCAGAAGCCGGGCCCTTGTCAAAATCATTTAGATCCACATCGTCAGTCAATTTAGACAAATGTACCTTAACTGACGTTAAAGTGGAATGTTGGAGCCAACTCTGATACATTTTGCCTACTGAATAGGTAGTCACAGAATGGCCACTTTCAAAACGGGGATCCACTCTAATCTGTGTGTAGCCTTGAGCTAAACCCAGAAAATGATGTTGGCAAGAATATGCACCTCTGTGCCACAGTATCCAACCATTAGGATACAAACTGGATATGTTAAAAGAAGAATTAGGCAACAGGGTCTACAAATCTCTAATAGATAAGTTAGTATTATTATCCCAACCGGGGTATTCTTCCAATTCTGGAAATGTAGGAGCATTTAATCTTTTAGTAGTAGCCAATCCAAAGCAAGTTGTTTGTGAAATTGTAGAATTCAAAAACAACATATGGTTCGGGATGAGACATGCACGATGCAAAGCCTCAGTGCCTTGCACTTGCCAACTTTTAGAACCACAAACAGATTTAAGATCACTAGTATCTTTCCACAGTTCATAGCCCCAAATAGCCAATTGGTCAAGAAAGGACTTTGAATAGAGTAATTTAGTGTGGGTAAGTCTAACTTTGGAAGTGGACTTCTCGGTCATTTTAAAGTAAAACGCATTGGGATTTGACTAAATAAAATCAGTAAAATAGGTGAACCTCTTTAAAAGAGAACTTGAGCTCACTTCAACAGGAGTGGGGCAATGTTCCCATTGCGTATAATTAACCATATTCCTCCTGGTGTTTGCTTTATGCAGGTAGTGATTGCCAAAGTGCTTATAACAAAACAAGTCACCATAATTCGCTGAGTCTAAATATAAATCCTCAGCATCAAAAGCAGCATAATATTTCAAATCGGAAAACAAAGCCTCTACGGCCTGAACATCCCACTCATCAGAACGTATATTTTGTTTAATCACATCTCCCATAGAAACCCTTAGGACATTTGGGACATTTATAACCTCTGTGGGACCAGGAATTTGAAATCTTACAGCATCCCATACAATCCCATCTAAGACGGGCCAAGCAGTAATGTTAACAAAAGCCAGGTCCCTCTTCAATCTGTGTGGTGAGGAATGGGGTGCCAAAGTTCCATTAATGTGTCGAACAGATGTTCTCTCTTCAACATAGGGTCCGTTGACAAGAAGGAAAAAATACACCACAAATCCAATTGACATTTACAAAAAAATTGAAAAAAGCACCAATCAAATGTAGGTCCAAGGGGGAGTCAAAAATGTTTTTTAAACCATGTAGCAAAAACGGAAATTTTCGAAGGGGTCTTTGATGTGGTAGAGTCAGTGTCAAATGAAAATCTGGACTCAGTAGGCAAACAAGTCTGCAAATCAGGCATCGATAAATCAGTGGGGTAAGTATATTCAGTCTCATCAAGATGAGCATCAGGTGGGGAACTCAATAAAGGACTGGAAAGTACAGGCATCTCGATGGCAACGTCAGGCCTGGTGTTAGGAGCCGGAGCCAAAACAGAATGTCTCAGTATAGATGGACAGCATACCGCAGGAGTCATACTAAGAGAAATCAGCCACTCTGAGTATTTTTACATTGTCAATGGAGATGTACCTTTTCTCTTTACGATGTGGAAGTGGTGGTAAAATGACTGTTCTTGTGCCCTGCACGCCAAGTACAAGAACAGGAGCTCGATAAGAGGGACCAAATTATTTCTTGTTTTCGATCTTCTCTCGAACCAGTTCTCCAACTGTGGATGGCAAGTGTTCCTTTGCAAGACTGTCTCTCGTCTCTAGTAGATTCTGTAAAACACGACAATCTTCATCTACGTCAAAGGGGGCAGCAGCCGCGGCCTGGTCTACACCTTTAAGGTTCGGGCCGAACATTTTGATACCAAAGAGCATTTCGTATGGGGTCCGCCCACCCAGAGACCTTGTAGGGAGATTATTAATTGCACGTTGTATGCTATTGAGATGGGATAGCCAGTTCCTGCCTGTACCTATAACCCTGGCTGTCAAAGACTGCTTTAAATCTCGGTTCATTCATTCCACAACACACTTACCCTCAGGTCTGTATGGAGACGAAAACTTGACTTGAACCCCCAACAAACTCATTGCATCCTTGTACGCCTTAGAGGCGAACGCTGGACCCTGATCCGAATGGAAGGCGCCACAGGCAGAAATTCCCACAAAGACACGCAAGTCTCTTATGACAGTTCGCGAATCAGTGCTGCGGTGTGGTCAGACCCAAACAAAGCGTGTGCAAGAATCAACAACAACTAAGATGTACGTATACGCAGTATCAGAGGAAAAAGGACTGCAGTGATCTAAATAAACACAACCAAGTGGTCTATTAGAAATGTACAACTGTGTCTGGGGCGGACGCTTTGCAGTCGAAGGCTTTATCTGCTGACAAATGTCACATTGAAGGACATAGTCTCGCATCTGTTTGTACAGTCACATCCACCAGAAACGTTGTTGTAACTGAGATACAGTAGCCGAAACGCCTGCATCCACAGACGCAACTTCCCTTCGCAGTAGCGGCAATTGCTGCCAAGATGTCATCATCAATCTTACTTTTGGAACGTGTAACTACTGCAACCAAATATGTCGAACTGCTGTTTTTGCGGCCTCATCGGCCAAACTATTGCCAACATCGTGAACTCCCACACGTTGATGACCAAAAGTATGAATTACATACACGAGTGGTAGCTGTTCTTTAAGTTCAGCCACTCGAACCCAGATCATTTTGGGCCCGATGTAGGTAGGCATTTACCGGTTGGTAACGGCCAAATTCGGCCGTTACCGACCGGTAAATGCCTTTTCCAATGTAGGGGGCATGTATTTACAGATTCGGTATTTTTACCGAATCTGTATTTACCGAATCGGTAAAATTACCGAATTGGTAACTACAGACTCGGTAAAAATACCAAATCTGTAAATGCAGATGTAGGTGGCGCTTTAAACAGTGCCACAGGACCCTCAGAATTTGTTATTTACCATGTAATACTATTGCATGGTAAATAACGAATTCAGGTGTACATGCACATCTGTGAATGTACACCTATGCCATGTGGCACACAGACATGCCCTTAGGGCATGTCTGTGTGCCACATGGCACACAAGCCTGACATTGGGGTGCTACAGGGTGTCAAAGTGACACCACGTTCCCCCTGGCAGGATTCGGTATTTACCGATTCGGTAATTATTCGCGAGTGGATCTGTTTGCAGTTACAATGAAATGTGGTATGTGCCACCCACTTAAAAAAACTTTGTGGCCCATAGGAATCAATGCCAATTACCGAATCGGTAAATACCGATTCGATAAAATTACCGAATTTCCAAGGGGGACAGGGTGTCACTTTGACACCCTGTTGCACCCCTCAATTGTGCATGGGTGCACATGTTGCTGACATACATGCCCTTTGGGCATGTATATCTGCAACATGGCACATTTTTAAAGCAAAATTAATGCTTTTTTAAAGGGTTTTCATTATTTACCACCAACTTCTGGTTGGTGGTAAATAACGAATTCTTAAACCCTTGTAGCACTGATTACAGTGCTACCTACATGTTAAATTACAGAATCGGTAATTTTACCGATTCGGTATTTTACAGAATCGGTAAAATTACCGATTCTGTAATTTGACATGGCCCTGCATCTCAATATACAAATACTGGTCGGAAACGGCCGAAAATCAGTATTTTCGGCCGTTTCCGACCGGTATTTGCCTACCTACATCGGGCCCCTAATGTTTTATTGTGCTACACTTGGAATAACGAAAATCACTCTGAATCCAAAAGAACAGGTTTTCATTGTAAGACTGGACACAGTAATAAGAGTTACTCACAATGAGAGTAGTCACACCAGGATCTGCGTACTCCATGCAAGCATCAGAGCATGGAGCTCTGCCAATTGGGCGGTACAGTCCCCTAATGTCTGCGTATGTACGACATCGGACTTGAATTCGTCATTCTCCATGGTACCAACAACAACGGCGCAAGCTGAAACGTATGAGTGCTTACACCCATTCACAACTTGCGCTGAACCATCAGTGTAAATGATACAATGGATATCCTCCAAAGGCCGCATAGTCAACGGAGCAGGATGAACAAATTCATACTGCAAAAACTCTTGTGACTGCAAGGAGGCATCAAAAATGAATGTGACATCCGGAAATGTCACTAATGAAGCACATTGTATCCACCATGGGTGCAAAGCTTTAGAATTAGGTACAATGGCTTTCGTCACTGCCTCTATTGCAGGATACGGGGTTACAACCAACATGTGTTTTCCCTGTGACAGTGCATGTTCCTTCAGAATCGCCATTTGCACTGCTGTCAAAACTTTTTCCACAGTGGAAAACCGCATTTCAGTCAAAGTGTACAAGTGTGACTTGTAAGTGATAGGTACTGTGTCACCTTTGTTAAAAGTAAGGTATGTAAAACCCTCCGCCCCAGGGATGATTCTTATCACCAGGTTGGTGTGGTTATCACGAGTCAGTAAGAATTTAGATTTTAGAAGATCAGCCTGCAAAGATTGCAAAAGATTGCAAAATAGCTGAATGTTCAGGCCGCCAGCATGTTTTGGTAAAAGTAGGTTGTATCAAAGCATACAATGGCTTGATACGCTGGGCATATTTGGGAATATATGTACGCCTGAAAATCAAAAGTCCCAGCAAAGACTGTCATTTTTTCAGTATTGTAGGAGCGCGCAGCTGTGCACATTTCTCCAAGAAGTGAGGAGCCAATCCTCGACCTTCATTATTGAGCTCATAGCCCAGAAACAAAACTGTGTACTCAGCAATGTGAGACGCACAAATTTCGTAGTCTGTGAGATAGATGTGAGATAGATGTCATCCACATATGAACACGCATCTGGGTCTAATCTTTCCAAGAGAGAGACTATACGGGCAGCAAACACACCCGGACTATTCTTATAGCCTATGGCTAGGCGTTTAAATTGGCGGTGTTTGCCGCAACTGGTAAAACTGGTCCATTGGGAACTCAGACCATACAGATTGTGGGCAAAAAAAAAATGTTGGATATGTCAAGTGTGCTTTTGAACCATTTACTCACAAGACAATACTCTAAAGCAGAGCCGTGAGTATTCTATACTGCACAGGTACGGCAATGCGAGTTTAAATGCCGGTAATACAATACCAAACGGTACGAACCATCAGGCTTGGTCACAGTAAAAAGTTGGTTATTCATCAGTGACACACAAGTTTCAATCACTCCCTGATATTCCAATTGCTCAAAGATTTCCACAACGGAAGCTTTTGCCTCATGCCGCATGGGATATGGAGGTTGAGGCTGTGGCATGGACCGTAAAGGAATCTCGTGGTGGGGGGAAAATGTATACCAACCACAGTGAGTATGGTACAAAGCCGGCGCAAGGGTCTTAGCCCACTCTTCTGCAAAATTCAGCGCATGCCCCTTGGACACTGTGTGAGCGAAACTAGGGAGGATCACCTCCTCTCCTCTTGGAGCTGCGAGAACAAAAGGTGGGGGCCAGGCTGCTTCCGCTAACAAAATGTCATTGGTAGTTGTAAGATTTTCCCAAAATGCCCCTTTTATGATATGTTGTATGCCACCTTCAATTAAAAGGTCAATTTCAAAAAGCCTATCAGGGGGAGCTACTCTAGTATCAGCTGTCTCTATAAAAACAAATTGGTCAGTCGCTGTCACCTCCAGTAGTGGACGCAGGGCTTCTCGTACTATGGTAATCTCCGTCGCGCTGTTCAACAACGTCAGCGCCCATGTCTGATTCCGAAGCTGTGTTCTCACTATCTGTGGCATATCTCGCTGTTAAAGCAGCAATTAGTTTTTTCTGAAACTGCGGTCTTTTCTGTGCGAATCGTCCTGCTTGCTTTTTCCGTCTTTCGGGCGGGGCTGGTCGCAACTCTGCTGGCCACCCCGGCCTCTGCCGCCGCCTCCACCACCAGACGAAGAGGCCGATGTGTCCTGCAAAGAACGAGGAGAGTGTTGATCAGGAACCTGAAAGGTGACTTAATCGTAGTGCGGTCGCGCAAATCGTAAACGCGCTCAGTAGACGCAGCCACTGGTGAAGGAGGACGGGACTCCTGTTTCTATTGCTGTTTTCCCTATTTTTTATTTCTGTTCCAATTTTGCTTTGGAGCTTTGGGTTGAACGTTCATTTTAGACTTCAAACCCTGATGTTGTTTTTTATCTTTAACAGAAAAGGGCTTGGCAACTAAACTATTGCGGCCAATGGTCTAATAAGCCGCCGTAATAATTCTCGGTAACTGTCGGGGTTTGTCAGCATCGGGGATATCGCGCAAAGCATTAGCCACTTGAAAGTTCACCGCATTTTCTCTTATATTACTAAGGACAAAATCGGAAACTACGTCAAATGACCCTACGAGTCTCATTCCCAATTCAACCGCAGCCTCCGGTCTGTGTTCATCTAGAACACGCTTAATGACCGTCAGAAGGACAGCCATTGACGGAGTGCCGAAGTACCTCGTGTACACTGCCACAAAAATTCTACCCCATATCTCGCAGTCACCGGCTTCTGGTACCAAGTATTTGGGTAAACTAATTGTAAGAATACTGTGTTTTTCTACGGGAGTCAAATTAGGAAAAATTTCCTCCAGCTGGTCAAACTTCTCCGCTAGCCAAAAAGGCATATCATCCTTATCTTGGGGAGGCTTGCCCATAACCGCATTAACCATCACAGGACTAAGCTTCATTCCGCTTGGTCCAGCTGGAAGAGCCGCAACACCAGGGGCCCACCCTGGAAATTGCGGGTGATATATTGAACTAGGGCCCGGAGTTATACAGGGGCCGTAATTCAGCAATGGGACCTACCCCCACACGAGGATGCGGGGTGAATCCAGCCAAAACCGGCCACGAAGTGCCTGGAATTGACAAAGAACCCAATCTAATCGCCGTTACACTATTGGGAAGGGCGCCATCAAACCAAACACTATGCTGCCATGCAGAAATCAGAATCTCCTGTGTCCTATAAGGAACATATTCCATGGGCACGGCTGTGTGAGTGTAAGTGTGAAACACCTGCGTAACCGCATCCACTGGAGGAAACATCACCTATGAGTAGAAAATCTCAAACGGGTAAGCAACCTCAGCACTCAACATCAAAATAACTGCCATGCCCTCAAACCAACGTTATAAGCCTGCAAATGATTGCGGACCACAATGCTACTATGCTGCGGTATGTCAATGTTAGCCATAGTGACACAGAGAAGAAGAGGTACAATGTAAAACAATGTAGCACAACTGGGTAGTAATTCAAAAGGAAACCGTTTTGATAGATTCAAGCTTGAAAAGACCTATGTAACTATATGTAGGTTTGTCCAACACCAATTTTAACCAGAAACAATAGTGAAGGGTCTTAGGACTGATAGAAGTACTACTCAGGCGTCATCAAATAAGACCACCAACATTAGGGCGTCATGTTGCAGGGATTCTGCTCCTATACAGAACTGTGCATAGAGACTTGGGACCTCAGTGAATTAGGGTGTGCCAAAACTCACCTTAGTACCCAAAATCCCCAACCATACTAGCATCAGTGTCTCATTGGCCCTTCCATAATACTAATGATTAGACAACTCAGAACATGCAACTTAGGTTACCTCAGGTAATGTGGAAAACATGAACACTCTTTCGTTATACTCTCAAACCAGTTCAAAACAGGGAGTAAAAGAAGACACATGCAAGTTTGAAGTATTTATTTCTAACGCTGTGTTCTCATGCGCAGCATCTTAGCTCATACAAGCAGACATATTATCCGAAACAAGATTGTCAGCATAGTTACTATTCCATAATATACAAAGGGAGAAAGCATGTTATAATGCATGTTTTAATGCTAAATGGAAACAGCTTTAAAATATACCTATATTTCACCCTCCCTTGCTTGTAGGTTATTTTATCTCTACAGCAGGTCTCTTGGGATTACAAAGGCGGCCACATACCTCTGGTATTAACAGAAATGGATCACATCAGATTCTGCAGCAGCTCTCAGCATACGAATGTTCTCCAAGTGTGTTTAATCATGCCTGCGCAGTGCATTATTAAAACGCGCCAATCTCAGAGGAGGCCACAGCTGCATATGTGTTATGTCTAGAAAGTGCGCTGATCAGTTAGAACAACAGCCACTGTGTTGAAATAACCTTGAAGGCCTCGGCACTCACTATTCAGACTAAGCTTACCAAGCAAAGCTGCTAATATAGAGAAACATGTTATTCTCGTGTGAAGCAAAACACTCTGCTTAACTCTAAACATTTAATAAAGTGTGTTCAGTGTGCAAAAGGCAGCAGAAACGAAAAATGGCGTTTAAACTTCTAATAAGCTCATGTCAACTTAACACTGTGTGGATGCAAGGCTCAGCCCCACGACACAGCCATCGAGGCCAGTCCGCCTCACCCATTGGTACCTCAATTGGCCTTGTTCCAGCAGTAGTAGCTGCAAATCACCAAGGATCGGCAATGCAGGATTGGCACACACACCAAAATAAGTTTGCAAACTTCACAGTCTCTCTGCTTCATGCACAAGCACTTTTAACATGTGCTACCTGCTCTGGAGCCACTGCAATTATGCAGTAATGGGAGACAAAATGATGCCGCAGTTTTGACTAAATTATGCAACAATAAAAAGGCTGCAGCCAAATGCAATATATTTTCTTATACTTTATTCTTTAGACATTTTACACAAGTTTCTGCAAAGATTCTGCCTCATTAGTATCAGTATAACATACAAATGCAGCAGTGAGAAAGTTGATGAATCAACCGTTGCAAAATAAAATAGTTAAACATAGGCTCACAGGAAATCCTTGGAATAGATCCTATATCCTTGAAAGGGGACTTCCACGTTAGGATAACTTACCTATATATCATTTTACTAGACCCCATAAGGACTCTGACACTATTTCAATGCTTACAAATTATCTTGACAACTCATGAAAGGATTACCATCTATTAGAAGCTGGTGATTTAACGCCTTAACCGTGGCGGTTTTTCCGCCGAGGTGCGGGCGTTCTAAAGGGTGGGCGGGGCTGCGTCGGCCGTTGACCGACAGCAGCACTGGGGAGGGAGTGCGGAAGGGGTTAAATACGACCTATAGACCTATTGACTACGTCCAGGAACTAGTCCAGGAGGAAGAACAAACTAGAGGTATAAAAAAGCTTCTGATACCGGCCTTGAAAAAGAGCACTAAGGTTGGATATCAAGTTCTGTTATTTACCCTTGCTAATGGGGTTCGCGCATGTAATGAGCGGACTCCTTCAGATGAAGAAGCCAAATATACATTTAAAAGGGGAAGCGCTAGGAGCTGGATTTATTTCATTATGGTAGATATTGACCTTTGGGCACTAATAAAAGATACAGTTGTTCTTAACCAAGAGGACAGTGATCACAATGCATTGCTCTTGACATTATCAGGCATTCAACAGTTTCAATGGCCTCAGGTAACTGCTGATGGAAAGCTTTTACCAAATATCTACAAAGAGGTGGCCCAGACCTTAAATGTCTTAGGTAATCCAAAATCAAATGATGACAGCATTATGTCAATCTTCCAACATTTAGTAAGTTCTATTGAGTCCTATTGTAACTGGATTTATTTCATTATGGTAGATATTGAGCTCTGGGCTCTGATAAAAGATACAGTTGTTCTTAACCGAGAGGACAGTGATCACAATGCATTGCTCTTGACGTTATCAGCCATTCAAAAGTTTCAATGGCCTCAGGTAACTGCAGATGGAAAGCTTTTACCAAATATCTACAAAGAGGTGGCCCAGACCTTAAATGTCTTGGGTAATCCAAAATCAAATGATGACAGAATTATGTCAATCTTCCAACATTTAGTAAGTCCTATTGAGTCCTATTGTAGCAAAAGGTGCAGCTCAAAAGTAGCATCCAGTAATGATGCCTCAAGGTATAAGGAGGACTGTAGGCATGCAAAATCCAATGTATTCATGGCAGCCAAAAAAGGTTTAAGGATTTTTATTATTAATCGAAGGAGAATTTATGAAAGAGAACAGGACTAGGCAAAAAGGGCCTGGGAGGGAGAATATATGTGTACATTAGTGGTTGCGTCCAGATTGAAGGAGTCTCAGCAATTTTGGCACTAACTTGCTAAAGGAGTAAAGCAGCCAGTCAGTGAAACTGACTTTTATTTACAACCTCAAGTTTGGGAAGAGTATTTCCAAGGTTTTTACCCAGGGAAGGTTCCCATTCTGGAAAATGAGACAGTACTGTTAGGTAATGAAATATAGAGAACCCAGTAGAACCTGTAATTAGCTTCTCTTTAGAGGAAACTGTGAATGCAATTAAATCTCTACAGTCTGGAAAGGCTCCAGGATTAGATAGATTACCAGGTGATTTGTATTGTTCTGAGCCCAATATATGGGGCCCCTTGCTCCACACAGTTTTCACAGCAATTACAAAAGGCGGGAGTATCCCAGCGCTGTGGAAGGTTTCTGAAATAATACCCATATATAAATGAGGAGATAAGAGGACCCATCAAACTACAGGACAAACAGTCTTATAGATGTATCACAGAAAATATTGAGCAAAATGATTTTAACACATCTACAATGCTGGATAGAGGAATCTAATATACTTTCCCACCTGGAAGCTGGTTTTAGAGCTTCCACAAATACCTTAGACCAGGTGTTTTGGTTCCTGCTGCTCATCTGGAAGGAAGTTACCATAAAAAAGGGCCACCTGTATGTCGTGTTTGTCGATCCTAAAATGGCATTTTATTCTGTTGATCGCAAATAGCTTTGGGCTGCCCTTAGGCATCTTGGTCTTCCTGGTGGGTTACTCCATCTCCTGGTACATCATTTACATCTAGGAAATTATGCCAAAGGCAGGTGGAACTCTGATGGTAGCCTAACTAAGATTATTCCTATCTCTAAGGGGGTGCGACAGGGTTGCATGATAGTGCCGACATTATTTACCCTGTACATGAATGGGCTCATTAATGATCTCTATGATTGTGGTGGAAATCCACTAAAATGTGCTGGTAAACAAATCCCTTGTCTTCTATTTGCAGATGATACCCTGCTTATCTCGAAAACCCCAATGGGAATTCAGAAAGAGGTAACAAAGTTTGCAGCAGTCTGTAAAAAGCAGGGTCTGCAAATTAACTGTACTAAAATCAAGTTTATGGTTTTTAATCCCTAAAAGTCAACTAATGGGAAATTGAGGCTTGGAATACAACACCTAGATCAGGTTATTGTGTTTGATTATTTGGGCATTAGAATTAGTAAGAAACTGAATTGGACTTCCCAAATTCAGAAGAGCATTCTTTCATTGCAACTTGTGGATAGTGCAATAGTATTATCACCCAATATCCCCAATCTTAGCAATCCACCAGAATAGAGGGCAAGGCACAGTCTTGTATGGAGCAGAACTGTGGAGGATGGAGCACCTGAACCTGCTAGAAGTTGCTGAATTTGTTTTTTAAGAGTGATCTTAAAACTCCCAAGGATACCACTTCGTCTTGATCTTAGGCTAAGGTCTATGAGCCATTCAGCTGTCTTAAAAGTGTTAATGTTTTGGATAAGACTTTGGACCTGTAACACTCAGATACCAGTAAAGGAGGCAGTGGAGGAGTTACTAATGCTCCATAGGCAATCAAGGCAATTAATTTGGTTTAGGAAAGTAAGGCAATGGCTTTATAAATTGGGTATGGGTTCATGTGGGATGACCCACAGTCTATCATTAGAAGAATGGGTTCCCAGCTCAAAAATGTTACTGGGACCTAGTTGATCAATTTTGCACTGAAACCAGAATGTTGAACCCTCTCAGGCACAAGCACTTTCTATACAGTTTAGATTAGGGGTACTCCCACTGAACGCCTTGAAAAGTAGATGGACGAACTTGACTGTAACTTTACTATGCCCTATGTGTAGTGCCAGTCTGGAAACTTTAGAACACTTTATATTTTTCTGCCCTTTTTATGCCAATCTGAGGAAAAAATTGATTATTCCAGCCTGTTGAGTGTTGTCTTTTTCACGCCCAATAGATACATTGCTTGATTTTATATCCGACTCAATAGGATGGCTTGTTTTTATACTATCAAGATATTTGCTTTATTCATGGTGGCAAAGGTCAACATCTGAAACAAGAGCACGATAGAAGAGCCAGGTTATAAAAGGGGCTGAAAGTTTCTTAAAATGATGATTGTGAACCAACTCGACACACTGATGCTTCTTATTTTAAATAATTTTAATGATCTTAGAAATGTTAAATGTGTTTCAAGTATTTAAATTCAACTTTTACCCAGAATAATGTAAAGGAGCACAAGTGATTGTCTTTTTTTTGTTTCCTTTCATGTATAGTAACTTTGAAATTTTTATGGCATTTGACATTTTTTATATGTAATGATCATGTTTTTGATCGAATAAACTTACTACTACTATGAATAAACGTACTACTACTATATTTCTTTGAGATGTTGGACTTAATGTTTTTTTTATTTTGTGGATCAACCTTCAGAAAAATACTTACAGATTGCAAAAATTGCCACATAATTTCATTTTCCCCAACTGTGTTTCACTGTGTTTTTTTTTTCAATGAGAAGTTTCTTTGGGGAACCCCTGAACACTCTTGGCAAAAAATCCTTTGCTGAGTTCCTAATTTTTTTACTTTTTTGAAATGTATGTCTCCTTTGTAGTAATCTATGCTTGTTTTCAGAACCTTTAGTGTGGGTGGAATTCTTATGTGTCAAGGTTCTTATATGGAGTTCCAGTGCTGGCAGTTGGAGTTACCTGTTTGACCACTGCGCTGCCACTGCTCTGTTGGTCCAGCATTATCAATAAAAGAAACTTCTTCTTACCGGGGTTCTGTGTCATTTCACTACACTTTTTATGGCGACGAGGAGACTGCTGGGCCATCATCTCGAACCCGTGTAGTGTATCCTGCCATTCTCAACTCCCAAGTTGCTACGCTGCCTATTGCCTGTAGAGTCGACGACGTAGTCCGCAGTAGCGTCGGTGTTCGTGAAAGCGAAAAAGGTGGTGATTTATAGTGAAAAAGTGAGCAGAGCGGAACGGGGCGCTAAATACAAGGTCAGTCCCGAAGGAAAGTGTTTTGAGTCTCACACCTTTTTCCCCATAAAGAGCAAGTCGTTAGAAACCTCACATACAGGAAATAATGACTACCACTTAAAAAATTGCAAAAACCTTTAGAGAATTTTTAAAATCTGCCTTTTTCTGAAAGCCTGGAAGAAGATGATCTTCGAACAACAAACCTTTTTGTTTATGTCATTTTCAGAAAAACATACACTAACTTGCAAACCACAGTTTTCCAGTTTTTCAAAACGTTCCTAAAGAGTTTCAGCACCGGGCAGAAATCAGCTAACAATTGACGGGTTGAACAAAATAGAGGTAGGCAAATGAAACTGAATAGAAACTAAAAACATCTTCCGAGGAAATGTTGAAGGCCTGCCGGATTTTAGTTGTTACACAAGTAGAAAAATGTCCATTTTGCCTAAGTTGACTTTTATTTTTAACACCATATCACTATATTTTGATATATCACTAATAGCGAAGATGCAGAGCGACATCTCTTCATTTATCTGGAAGAACAAAAGTGTAAGAATAGCCTGGAAGAAATTAAGGTGTTGCAGGGAGAAAGGTGGTTTGGCCGGTCCTGACCTTCAGATATACGCGTGGGCTTTTCAGATGACACACGCTCGAATGTTGCTAAAAACCCCATCAGACCAAGGCATAGGGATGATGTTTACAGCTTTACTACAGTGTGAAGGACTGGGGCAGTCGGGTTTTCTTTTTAAGTTCGGAGACCCCAAATTTTTCAAGAAGGTCAAACTGAAGGTGTTGCAGGGCCTAGCAAGAACCTGGTTCAATCTTAGAGTTGCTACTAAACTAGGATACCATTCGAACCGATCTCCTATAAGGGATCTCCCTGCTCCCCCAGGCTGGGTACACGATGTCTTGGTATTTCCATTATTAGACGCCGGAATTTCAACATGGGGTGACTTGTTCGTGGAAGGGGCCATGCTTTCCTGGGAACATCTAGCGAGCAAGGTGGGACCTAACTTCTCTAGATTGAAGTATTTGCAAATTTCAAGCTGGGCACAAGCGCAGTCAGCTAGAGCTCCCCGTCGATTTAACATGCCCCTAGGAGGAGGTAGCCAACTGGAATCCTCTTTGCTTGATAAAACGCCAGCACCCAAGGAGGTTTCCCTTTGGTACAACTTAATTTTGGAAGAGATTGATGGGGAATTCCATCTTCCAGACCTACTTTGGGGCTCCCTGTTGCCTTCTCTGAAATTGAATGATTTATGGTTAATCTCCTGTAATGTTCTCTGGGACATAGTCAAACCAGCCTGGCTCCGCAGGAACCACCTTTTTACCCTGCACAGGGCCTACTACTCCCCACAGAGTCTGTCTAAATTTTCAACAGGGGAACTGGTGGCATGTGCCCGGTGTGGTCTAGTGGCGGCCTCGGACGCACACATCCGCGGCGGACGGAACACATCTAACACCGTCCGCGGCGGACGGAACCAAAAGAACCCCCACCGCTGCGGACGGACATGACCGCGGGAACAGGTCCAACCGCCGCCATACCTGCGCAGGGTCCGTCTGCGCGATTAGGATAATGCCGCCATTCCAACGGAACTCACCGCCATCCTCCACCGCCGCGGAAACAATACCTCCGAAAACGGACCATGACTGCGGAAGGACCACACAAACACCATCCCAGCCGTCAAACCGATTACAAAATAGCAGACATAAGTAAATAGAAAATACATTAAACAGAACACCCAACCACCTGAAACACCCACCCCCAGCAACTACACGCCCCAATGACACCCCCCCAAGCACCGAAAAATGCACCTAAATCACCACACCCAGAGAACACCTGATTGGCAACTACCATTGAGACACCACCACCACACAGAGTATAAAATGAATCCCTCCCACTACCACAGTCCTTTGCAACACAGCATATCTGCAAGCAAGAGCCACAATAGCACGACCAGCAGACACACACAAACACATATACAACCTGCTCACAAACACACACACCACACAACCCAACCCAACACCATCCCTACACACCACACACCTGCACATCCCACCACACCCCACCCACACCTAGCACATCACACACCATGGCACCCAAGAAAAATCCTAAATTCACTGACACTGAGTTGAAGGTCATGGTGGATGAAATCATCCGTGTCGAACCACAGCTCTTCAGCAACCTAGTCCAGCAGACAACCTTGGCAACCAAAAACCACATGTGGGACAGGATAGTGAGCAGAGTGAATGCGTCAGGGACCGTGCCACGCACCAAGCACGACATCCAGAGGCGGTGGCACGACCTCAAGGCAAGGGTGAAAGGCATCAGGGTGAAGAACCACCTGCGGGCACACCACACTGGTGTCAGCACTCCCCCGGAGCCCCTACCATTTACTGAATGGGAGGAGAAGGTGCTGGGCATACTGCACCCTGAGAGCCTGGAGGGAATCGAGGAGGGAGAAGAGGCTGGTAAGTACAAACCAATCACCACTATCACACTGACATGGTCTGCCATGCAAAACTGACAAAGCAAATCTCCCTGGCCCCAACCCATGCATGTGGACCACACAGTCACCCAAATGTGAAGTCCCCCGCTCAAATCCACCCACCATTACCAACCACAAATGTTGCCTCCTACGTTCCCATGCTTGCATGTTGTCAGAGCAGCCAGCACTACAACTCCCAACAGGCCCTCATGTCCACAGGGAGGGTGGCGGTGGGGGGGGAGTACAAGAGGTGTGTGGGGTGTGTGGGAGACCAGCACTACACCTCCCAACAGGCCCCCATGTCCACAGGGAGGGTGGCGGTGGGGGGTGAGTTCGAGAGGTGTGTGGGGTGTGTGGGAGACCAGCACTACAACTCCCAACAGGCCCCCATGTCCACAGGGAGGGTGGCGGTGGGGGGGGAGTACGAGAGGTGTGTTGGGTGTGTGGGAGACCAGCACTACAACTCCCAACATGCCCCCATGTCCACAGGGAGGGTGGCAGTGGGGGGTGAGTACGTGAGGTGTGTGGGGTGTGTGGGAGACCAGCACTACAACTCCCAACAGGCCCCCATGTCCACAGGGAGGGTGGTGGGGGGGAGTACGAGAGGTGTGTGGGATGTGTGGGAGACCAGCACTACAACTCCCAACAGGCCCCCATGTCCTTAGGGAGGGTGGCGATGGGGGTAGGGGGGGTGAGAGAGACCAGCACTACAACTCACAACAGGCCCCCATGTCCACAGGGAGGGTGGCGGTGGGGGGTGAGTACGAGAGGTGTGTGGGGTGTGTGGGAGACCAGCACTACAACTCCCAACAGGCCCCCATGTCCACAGGGAGGGTGGCGGTGGGGGGGGAGTACGAGAGGTGTGTGGGGTGTGTGGGAGACCAGCACTACAACTCCCAACAGGCCCCCATGTCCATAGGGAGGTTGGCGGTGGGGGTGGGGGGGTGAGAGAGACCAGCACTACAACTCCCAACAGGCCCCCATGTCCACAGGGAGGGTGGCGGGTGGGGAGTACGAGAGGTGTGTGGGGTGTGTGGGAGACCAGCACTACAACTCCCAACAGGCCCCCATGTCCATAGGGAGGGTGGCGGTGGGGGTGGGGGGGTGTGAGTGAGACCAGCACTACAACTCCCTACAGGTCCCCATGTCCACAGGGAGGGTGGCGGTGGGGGGAGTGCGAGAGAGAGAGGTAATTGATTAGTAATGTTGTTACCAAAACCATGTCATGTCCACAGCCTTGATCTTGATAATCTTGTCCCTCAGGTGATCGCAACTTGACTGCCGCAAGCACCAACCGCCAGCACCAGTCGCCCCCCTCACAGCACGGACTCTCTGGGGACGAGCCCATTGCCTGCTCAGACGCAGAGGACGAAGCGGGACCAAGCAGACTTCCAGGGCCATCAGGCTAACAGGACATCACTGCCTCCACCACCACGGCCTGTGTCACCACACCATCACCTGCCATAGTGAGCTGTGCAGCCACCGCCACCACCACCTACACCACCACCACCACCACCACCACTCCTGCCTGTGCCACCCTGCCTGACCCATCAGCCGATGATGGGCCATCTACATCCCAGGCAAGCAGGGAGAGTGGACATGAGAGGACACAGGTGAGAGCACAGCACACAAGAAGGAGTGCAGCTGCCCGGCGAGGTGTGGAAGGACGCCCACCCCATCCAGCCGCAGAAACCCTGGAAGCCATCGCAAGAGTCAATGCCTCCTATCAGCGGGCCCAGGAACAGTCTGAACGGGCCCACCAAGACTCACAGGAGAACAGCAATCTGTTGCGGTCCATAGATACGCGCATAGGGCAAATTGTGGACATCATGAGCCAAGCAACTGCTCTGTGGAGGGACTGGCTATCCCGTGCCACACCACCACCCCCTCACCCTAGTGCCCAGCAGGACCACTCCCCAACACGACCGCCACCCACACCTGAGGCCATGGACAGGGAGGTGGCCCCTGACCAACCTGCCCCCACAGCTGTCTCCGCTCCTGCTACAAGACGGAGGGGCCGTCCGAGGCTGGATGCCAGTGAGAGCAGTGGTGTTGCTCCATCTACCCGCTCTAAGAGGGGTCGCCAATGACTTCACCCTTGTCCTAGTCTGCCATTCACCCTGCCAACTATCCTGCCCCACAATGCCAAGCATTGCCACACGTCTGTTGGACTAGGTGGACATCACAGAATGTGGTGTCCACACAGTGTTTTCATCTGCCATGACCTTCAACTCTCACTCCCCCACCAACACTTCTTTGTAAATATGCACCAACAACAATCCACAACCTGTAAATAAACATCACGTAGACACTCAATGATGTGTTGCCTCCATGTTTTAATCACATGAATGTCTTAGAATGTTAAGTTACCAGGTGCAGGGATCAATGTTGTTGAGAATCATGGCTCTGTGGGAGTGACCTAGGGATAATGAGAGAAAAACAAACACAGGTCATGAAAGAGATTCACATCCATCACAACACACTGTACTGCAACATCCCACAAACCACACTCATCACCAATTAAGTTGATCACAGGACACACATCAGGGAGCATACCATGTACCCCATGTAACACACACATTTGCAAACTGAACATACCAGAACAGGCAGCATAGACACACCACATCCACACTCCACCACCAAACATACATCACGCATTGTCTGGCTGTACAAGCGGTAGTTGCTCACATTCAAGGGAAATAGCGATCAATGAGCTAACGGCTCTGATCCACACCTTCTTCCTCACCACTATCCTCATCAGTCGACATGGGTGGGATGGGAGGCCGAGCAACCTGTTGGGCTTCAGGGTCCATGATCAGTTCTATGTTATTGCGCAAGGCCAGGTTGTGGAGCATGCAGCAGGCAATCACGATTTTGCATACTTTGCCTGGTGAGTATGGCAGGGCCCCTCCGGTTTTATCCAGGCAGCGAAACCTAGACTTCAGCAGTCCAAAAGTACATTCTATCACTCGACGTGTCCTCCCATGGGCATCATTATAACGCAATTCACCAGGGGTAGTAGGATTCCTGATGGGGCTCAGCAGCCACGGCCTGTTTGGATACGCCGAGTCGCCTAGGTGGTATGATGACAGACACAAATGTCATTACCATGAATTGTGGAAACACTATGCCACACATACAACACAATTGTCCTCACAACACACTGACAACACAATTGTCCTTTCAGCACACTCACCTACAAGCCACGCACGTTCTGGACGCAGATTAGCCATAAGTTGGGGGACAATGCTGCTCCGCATGATGTGGGAGTCATGGGCGGAACCGGGAAATCTGGCACACACATGCGAGATGATGTTGTCAGCCAGGCACACCACTTGCACGTTGAGCGAATGGTAGTGCTTCCGATTCCTATATACAGCTTCACGTGCCCGGGGTGGTATGAGACCAATATGTGTCCCATCAATTGAACCCACCATGTGTGGTAACTGGGCCAGGGCATAGAAGTCCCCTTTGACTGCTGCCAAATCTGCCTGACGTGGAAAATGGATGTAATCATCCTTGTAAAGCATCATGGCATTTAGGACATCCCACAGAACCATGCTGAACATGGATTGTGACATCCCTCCCGCATGTCCAACGGTGTACTGGAAAGTGCCAGTCGCAAAGAAATGTAGTGCCGCCATCACCTTTGCTGTGGGTGTGAAAGCTCCAGGATATGTCCTGCATGGCTGCAGATGAGGTGACAATTGTGTGACAAGCTCCTGCAATCTCAGTCGGTCAAGCCGGTATTTGCGGATCACCTCCTCATCAACCATGTCCTCCAGCACAGTGTATGGTCGATGCACATTTGGAGCCCTCCTGTGTGGGAATAGATGGCAGCAGATGTCAAATGACCAACAACGCATAGCCGTGCAACATTATCACATCTTGAGCACCACAATGCTAATAAGACATGTTGCAGACAGTGATGATATGTGTGACCGGAACAAGATATCATGAAAGAGAGCTGACTACACACAATGTACAGCCACAAAGAACATCCTGTGGCCTAACATGTACAATGTAAATTGCACACATGTTTGAACTTCTTGCAAAAACACATGACTGAGGGCCCATATGTGGACAAGCGTCCACACAGACACACATGTACGTGCACAAACAACATGAAATTTGAAGACACCCTACTTGTGTTCATGCACCCATGAACACACAGACAATGCCCCCTCAGCTGACATGCATGGGCACACAACAACAGACACGCATACACAGAATGCATGTACACACACATCATTGTAACTTGCACACACAAACAACACACTCACAACAGGTAATGAATGTGTGTACACACCCTTGCGGTACTGTGTAGATGTGTAGAAATGAGCACTCGTGTCCACAAGACCAAAACGTCAACACGTCATAATGCACATCTGACGTTACTTAGACCCACAACACTAGCCTTTGTTAACCACTGGCAAGGTCTACAGTCTGAGCACACATGCAAAAAATGGACATGAATGTCACACGTGGACATGGTCCATAGACTACACATCAAAAAATCTTACAGCATTCCGGACATGTCCTGACACACTCGTACAACTAAGTAGATCACATGTGTGCGGAGACATGCAGTGTGTGTACATACGCCATCTGGGGAGGCCTTCCACCAACACAGGAGATGACCGATTACACAGCAATTAAGCATGACATATGCTGTATGGTCAATGACCATCCCAGTTGCACTCCGCTAAATGCATGTGCGCACTACCGTGGCGGTGCATCATTTGAAAATATTCACTCACTGGCGCCGCTACGGCGGTGCACGCCTTCCGCGGTGGCGGTGCAGGCAAACACATACATTTGATGATGCAATCTGAAATGGCAGTTGAAACAACCCCTTACAGTGTTATTGCCTCACCCACCGCCAGTCCAGGCCGGTCACCCACCAGCAGTCCAGGCCGGTCACCCACCACCAGTCCAGGCCAGTCACCCACAGTGGTGGGTGACCGGCCTGGACTGGCGGTGGGTGACCGGCCTGGACTGGCGGTGGGTGACCGCCTGGACTGGCGGTGGGTGACAGGCCTGGACTGCCAGTGGGTGACCGGCCTGGACTGCCGGTGGACTGCCGGTGGACTGCCTGGACTGCCGGTGGGTGACCGGCCTGGACTGGCGGTGGGTGACCGGCCTGGACTGGCGGTGGGTGACCGGCCTGGACTGGTGGTGGGTGACCGGCCTGGACTGCCGGTGGGTGACCGACCTGGACTGGCGGTGGGTGACCGGCCTGAACTGGTGGTGGGTGAGCCAATAACACTGTAAGGGGTTGTTTCAACTGCCATTTCAGATTGCATCATCAAATGTATGTGTTTGCCTGCACCGCCACCGCGGAAGGCGTGCACCGCCATAGTGGCGCCAGTGAGTGAATATTTTCAAATGATGCACCGTCGCGGTAGCGCGCACATGCGGTTGCCGGTGTGTGAACGTGACGGTCCGTGCACATGTAGCCAATGGGAACAGGTTACGCGTTGCACGTAAGCGCATTCAAATATTGCGGAAAACGTGATCCACCACAACAATGTGAGTCATTGGCTGTTTTTGAATGAAGCATCCATGGAAAACCAATTGCTGCAGACGTATGCCAGTGGTATGGGTTCAGGGCACTATATATGTGTGAAGATTTCCTGCACACATTCACTGCTTCCAGCCACTGCTGCCTGCGACCCTCACCTCGACCTGCTGCTCCTGAGCTATCCAACAACTGCTGCCTGCGACCGTCACCTCGACCTGCTGATCCTGAGCTATCCAACAACTGCTGCCTGCGACCGTCACCTTGACCTGCTGCTCCTGAGCTATCCAGCCACTGCTGCCTGCGACCGTCACCTCGACCTGCTGCTCCTGAGCTATCCAACAACTGCTGCCTGCGACCGTCAGCTCGACCTGCTGCTCCTGAGCTATCCAACAACTGCTGCCTGCGACCGTCACCTCGACCTGCTGATCCTGAGCTATCCAACAACTGCTGCCTGCGACCGTCACCTCGACCTGCTGCTCCTGAGCTATCCAGCCACTGCTGCCTGCGACTGTCACCTCGACCTGCTGCTCCTGAGCTATCCAACCACCCAACCACTGCTGCCTGCGACCGTCACCTCGACTTGCTGCTCCTGAGCTATCCAACAACTGCTGCCTGCGACCGTCACCTCAACCTGCTGCTCCTGAGCTATCCAACAACTGCTGCTGTACTGCCACAGTCGTGAACCTTGCCATTCAGGGAGTGCGAGAGACCCGGTCTCGTCCCTTCACCGCAGCGGAGCTGGATGGCCTTGTTGACGGTGTGCTCAGCCACTATGAACGGCCCAGCGCCAGACCCCCTGGCCCCCGTCCCACCCACCCCACCCGCATTACATACGACGCCTCCACCCTCTTAGCCCTAAACCCCGGTCGACTCCCCAACTGCGCCCAAGCCGCTCCTGGACACACCCATGGACACTTCACATGCAACTCCTGCAAGTATGGCGGCACCAAGACCAACTCCTCATCCACTAACACCAAACAGAGATCTGACACCAACTACCTAAAATGCATCCTGCTCAACACCCGCTCGGTCCACAGACACGCCATCGACCTTTGGAATCTACTAGACACCATTTAATTTAATTTAATTTAATTTAATTGTGGGTTTATATAGCGCTAGAATCAACTCCCGGAGGAGTATCTCCGCGCTTCGACCGCTGGGGAACCCGTCCTGGCTCACCCTGAGAGATGGTCCCTAATGGGTATCTCTAAGGTGCGACCAAGCATCCCCGGCGGTCTGGGGGGCCGTTGTGAAGATGAGGCAAGCTAATGCCCAGAGTTGCCGAGTGTGGTCCCTGACTGGAGTAGGCACCAAGGCGAGAATTATCGAGCCCGCTGACCCTAGTCCACGACCCTGCCGCGTCGGGAATCGAACCCTGGTCCCGGGCCGTCCTCTGCTTACGGGTCTGCCGCCTCTAACAAGTGAGCCACACCACTCCACTCAACCATCTCTCCGGACGTCGCCTTCCTAACAGAAACATGGATGAACGCCTCCTCAGCCCCAGACATCACCATTGCCATCCCGGAAGGCTACAAGATCATCCGAAAAGACCGCACCTACCAAACAGGAGGAGGCATCGCCATCGTCCATAAGAATTCCATCCGCATCTCCACCAGCTCAGACGTCAAGCTCGCCAGCGCCGAACACCTTTACTTCCAGATCCACACCAACCCCAAGACCACACTCAGAGGCACCCTCCTCTACAGGCCACCAGGACCCCGTGCACAATTCAGTGAAGACATCACTGACTTTATCACCCCACACGCCCTCCCCTCCGAGGACTACATTCTATTGGGAGACCTCAATTTCCACCTGGAAAAGAGCAACAACAGCAACGCCACCACCCTTCTGGATAATCTCGCCAACCTCGGACTCAAACAACTTGTTAATACCCCCACTCACTACGCAGGTCACACACTCGACCCTATCTTCACCTCCAGCAAACATATGTCCTTCAGTCACACCACAACTCTCCATTGGACGGACCACAGCTGCGTTCACTTTGTCTACAAAAAGACCACAACCCTCAACCATCCTCAACCTACTCTGAGAAGAAACTGGAACAAAATCACCATCGACCAGATCTCCTCATCGCTTCTTCAAAACCCCCATGCCCACTCTTCGAACCCTAACCAAGCTGCCATTAACCTCACTCAATGGCTAACCAACAGCGCCGACAACCTAGCACCTCTGAAAAAACGTCAAATCAAACTAGGCAGCAAAAACGCCCCCTGGTTCAACGATGACCTTAAGAAATTCAAGAAACTCTGTTGCTCCCTTGAGAAGGCCTGGAAAAAAGACCCAAACACCAGCACCAGGGACGCCTTCAAAAACGCCACCCGCATACACCACCAACTGATCCGGACTGCCAAGAAAGCCTCATTCAAAGACCGACTAGACAACAACGCCCACAACAGCAAGGAATTATTCAACATCGTCAAAGAGTTTACCAACCCTACTGCCAACTCCAACGACATCACTCCCTCTCAAACCCTTTGTGATTCCCTAGCTTCGTTCTTCCATGACAAAATCGCAGACATCCACAACAGCTTCGACAACCAACCCGGAGACCAACCCACCCAACCTTCAGCCGTACCTTCACCCCCCTTGAACATCCTTAATGACTGGAACCCAATCTCCACGGAGGACAACATCCGCCTGATGAACTCCATCCACTCAGGATCTCCTACAGACCCATGCCCTCACCACATCTTCAACAAAGCAGACTCCATCATAGCACCACACCTCCGAGACGTCATCAACTGCTCCTTCAACTCCACCACCTTCCCGGAAAGCTGGAAAAACGCCGAACTCAGCCCCCTTCTGAAAAAACCCACAGCTGACCCCACTGAACTCAAAAATTACCGCCCCATCTCGCTCCTTCCATTCCCGGACAAAGTCATCGAGAAAGCTGTCAACAACCAACTCGCCGCCTTCCTCGAAACCAACAAATCCCTCGACTCCTCACAGTCCGGCTTCCGAGCCAAGCACAGCACTGAGACCGCACTCATCGCAGCAACAGACGACATTCGAACTCTAATGGAAAATTGAGACACAGTCGCCCTCATCCTCCTCGACCTCTCCGCAGCCTTCGACACAGTCTGTCATAGCACCCTGCTACAACGCCTCAGAAACATCGGAATCCAAGGAAAAGCAATGGAATGGATCACCTCGTTCCTTGCCGGAAGAACTCAGAGAGTCCGCCTCCCACCATTCAAGTCAGAGGCCACTGAAGTCATTTGCGGCGTGCCACAAGAATCCTCACTCAGCCCCACCCTCTTCAATGTATACATGAGCCCCCTCGCGGCCATCGCACGCCAACACAACCTCAACATCATCTCCTACGCTGATGACACTCAACTGATCCTCTCACTCACCAAAGACCCTAACACCGCCAAAACCAACCTACATGAAGGAATGAAAGAAGTAGCCGAGTGGATGAAGCACAGCCGTCTGAAACTGAATTCAGACAAAACAGAAGTCCTTATCTTAGGTACCTCCCCCTCCGCCTGGGACAACTCTTGGTGGCCAGAAGCTCTTGGAAAAGCACCCATCCCGACGAACCACGTACGGAACCTGGGCGTCATCCTGGACTCCTCACTCTCGATGACCAGACAAGTCAACGCCGTTTCATCATTTTGCTTCAACACTCTTCGCATGCTCAAAAAAACATTTTGCTGGATCCCCACCGAAACTAGGAAAACGGTCACCAACGCACTGGTTACAAGCCGCCTGGACTACGCAAACACCCTATACGCCGGTAGCACCGCAAAACTTCAGAAAAAACTCCAACGCATCCAGAACGCATCAGCCAGACTCATACTAGACATCCCGCATAAAGACCACATTTCGGGTCACCTGAAAAACCTCCACTGGCTCCCCGTCAATAAGAGGATAACATTCCGCCTCCTAACCCACGCACACAAAGCACTTTACGAACTTGGACCCGAATGCCTCAACACACGACTTTCCTTCTACACCCCCTCCCGCCAGCTACGCTCTTCCAACCAAGCCCTTGCTGCTGTACCTCGCATCAACAAAACCACCATGGGAGGAAGATCCTTCTCCTACCTGGCGGCTAAAACCTGGAACTCACGTCCCATTCACCTTCGCCTCACTCAGAACCACCTAGCATTCAGAAAGCAACTTAAAACCTGGATATTCGACATGTAATTCCCCACCCTTCTTCAAGCGCCTTGCGACCCTCAGGGTATGTAGCGCGCTATATAAATTAATTGACTTGACTTGACTTGACTCTACGGTGCCCCCGGACAGGTGGTAAGTGAAGTGGGGAACATGTAGGTGAGCATGAGGTGGTCACTGACTCCTTGCTTCTGCAAGCTTGGCGGTGTGCTGTGGGACCTTCACATGTGTTGTACTGCGCATGGCTGCATGAAGATACGTGTTTCTGCAATGTATATGATTGTCAAACAGTCCACTGACGTTCCCCTCTTGTCTCCCATCCTGGTAGGTGAAGCTGCACCTTTGCAAGGCCGTGTGGAAGACCATAGCACGTGGTGTACGAGCAGTGGGGGTGTGCAATAGACGATACACACACTGCCACAAGCGCTGGGATGACATATCCAGGCTCAAAAAGAACGTTGCGGAGATGACACTGGGGATCATTCCAAGAACAGGCCGCCATGAACGACGCACCATGACCCCTCTAATGCAACGTATCATTGCTGTGACGCATCCTGACCTGTCCGCCCAGCTGAGAGGGGATCAACAGCAAACAAGCGGTAAGCAGACTGTATGTGTCTGTAACTTGTACGTGAATGCATGTATCCGTGCTTATACACAGTAGTGACATCCGTGGTGCGTATCTGTAGCATACATTGCATGTTGGTGTCATTAGCAGAGTGAGCTGTAGCACCCATGTCTGCCAGGTGGACATGCCAGTTGATTAGTATTTGAGGGGTCCAGGACATGCCGTTGAGGTCTGGTGTCCCATGGCATGACATGTGTGGTGGTCTGCATGCACTTGCCCTGTTTGTATGATGTACAGGTTTCAGAGACACCCACGGATCTATGATGTTTGGATGTGTGGTAGGGGTGGTTCGTGTACAGGATGGGTGCTACATGTCAATCGACTGTAAGGAACGGTGTGACTTTGAAACCTTCAGTACGTGAGTGTGTCACTTAGGTTAACATTTCTTCCCTCTCTCTTTCAGCTTTGCCCGAGGGCACTGAGACACAGACGACGGAGATGAGTGGTGGTAATGCATCAGGATCCGAGATGACACACACGCAGACTGACACTGAAGATGGCAGCCACGGAGAGGGGGACCGAACCGTCCCTGAGGACTCACATGTGGAGACACCATCGCCCTCATCCTCAGAAAGTTTTGGTGAGTCCGCACTGTTGTCACAGACAGGGAGTGTGCTACAGACAACAGGGTTACACCCAATAGAGTCCCTGGGACCTGGGTAATTGTTGATACGGACAGAGGGGTCCCGGACTGAAAGAATGATTTATATAGATTATAGAAATTTAAATAGACATTCCAAAAGAATCAGGTTGCAATGTTTTAATTCACAAAGCACCTACATTAACCATTTCATGGTTACTCAGTTTTGGAAAAAATTACTATTCATTCAGTTCAAAAAACTTTTTAGTGCCCACATTGGAAAGGGAGGGGAGTGCTGTGAGGGAGTTTGGTGAACGAAAGTGAAATGCAAAACAGTAATCAATTTTTTACACCATTGGTCCGTAATCATATATACATTCTACACTGGTCTCCCTGAATCGGAGCCACATTGGAAATTAATTTGTCACTGTTTTATTACAAAACAATATCTCCTTATCAGGCTGTATGAATCCTAAATGACCATAGGAGTAAGAACAAGAAGATGGTCTACGTTTCGACCCTATGTCGGTGTAGGGTAGTGCGCCCTTACAAACGGGTCTTCATCAGGACAGGGGGGCGGTGGGCATGCCTCCTAGGGTAAGAAACAAAAATGGGGAAGAGCTCAGAAAGGGTATTAAAATCCCAGAATACCTAGGCGGGGTTCCCGCTTGGTCAGAACATTGGGAATACACTGTTAAAGGGACTGCCATGATCCTTAACACATTTACCTTGGAAAGAAGAGGACCGATGATTGGGCCATCCAGTTGCGTTCAAATCACCTTGATAAATATCTGGTTGCAAGGAGGATTATAATTAGAATAAATGTTGATGGGACTGAATAGTTGCCATATAATAGGTGATTTTCTAAAGACTTACTCTGTGTAAGATTTACCTCCGGTCCTGTTTAAGGTACATCGGGGTGGGGGTCTATGGATCGTATCTGGGAAGAAACAAACAAAAGGGTGCGCCCTCTTAGGTACTTGATCAAGACGGATTTTGAATTATGATCAGTACTGCTTGGTTCCTGTACTATCCACGTGGCGGGCTTACCTTCTCATGGAAATTATTCGCATCGGCAAAGTCTCGAGGCTGACAGTTCAAGCGGCTCTCGTAACCAGGAAGTTAAAGCCGGGGGCGTGGTTACGTATATGTTAGGAAGTGCTGACACTAAAAACGGACTACTTCCACAGTTGCCGGGGAACCAAGGACGCTATAATGGATCCCTTGGACATCAGCAAAGGTGTGACAACGTTCCTAATTAAAAGACCGGACAGAGTTACTAGTGATGTAGATTGATTTGCAAACGAGGCGCTGGAAAGACAGACAAATCTGTGACATTACACATTATACATTAAACATTATTGGTGTTCCTGACAGGCACGATGTTCTAAACAGAAATAATCGCCAGCAATACAATTACTCGTACTTGACCGTCATGTGGGTAAGATCCCCTATATGCATGTACCTACCACACATGGTGGTAAAAATGCATTCTCATGTTCATAGCACATTTGAGTAGGCATGTACCTACCGTGCAAGGTGGTAAAATGCACATCTATTTCTCATAACGTTATTCTTTTTGCACACTAATAAGATGGATAAAATGTTTTTTTTTTAAACCGTAAAGAGAAAGTTCGTAAAGATGTATTAGAGGTTAGTATGTAAAGTGAAAGTATTCAAAGAACAGCTAATTGTGCAAAACTGCTCTCAGACTTGTTTAAGCCATTCTGTACTGAATCAAATAACTGTATCCATTTCAATTCCCTGACGTTGAGAATCGGGGCGATGTTGCCTCCTCTTGGACCAAGTTTCACTTATTCGAGTACAATCCACCTTAGGGTGTCCGATGAGTGGTTCTCTTTTATACAGTGTTCGACTAGTGGTGCACCAGCCACTTTACACCTGACACGGCTGCAATGTTGAAGGAAACGCATTTTTATGCGTTGTTGAGTCTGGCCAATGTAAATCAGATCACAGGGACATATAATGCAGTAAATTACGTCTGCAGTGTTACAGTTGGTATGAGTTTTCATTTTTATACGGTGATGTTTGAAAATGAATTCCTTAGTTTGGATGGCAGATGCACATGCCTTGCAACTTCCACATTTGAAATGACCCAAGATGGGAGGAAGGTTTCAGAGTGAATTGATAGTGGGTGCCGACATATTATCCAAAAATGAGCATACCACATGGTCACGGACGTTCTTAGCCTTCTTGAAGGAATGCAAGGGTGGACACTCACACCCTACATCTTCCGATATCATTGTCCAATGTTTATTCACAGCTTTTTTAATCTCGTTGCTCTTTGTCGAGAAAGTAGTTACGCATATTAGACGTTCCACTTCATTGTTGATGCGTTCATTAGGTTGAAGTAATGTCTTTTGGGGATTGAACCACGCTCTCTTGCGAGCCTTCTTGGTCAAGCGTTTAGGGTATCCACGTTCTATGAGACGGTCCATCAAGTTTTCAGACTGTTCCATGTAATCCTCCTTTTTACTGCAATTTCGTCTAATCCTTAGAAATTGTCCGAAGGGCAGATTGTCCCTCAGACTTCTCGGATGGTGACTAGAATACTGAAGTAGAGAGTTGCGTTCCGCAGATTTTCTGAAAAGGGTCGTATGCAAGGCTCCATCTTCAGCAATGATTGAAAGATCCAGGAAGTCAATTTTGGTTTTATCAAATTGGATAGTGAACTGGATATCCAGAGATTTATTGTTGAGATAAGTGAAAAAATCTGTGATTTCAGTCTCTGTACCGGCCCAGACAAAGAGGATATCGTCGATATACCGCCTCCATATTAATATGTTAGACCTGAATGGATTTTAGTCATTAAGAATAAAAGTGGTTTTAAAGGTGGACATAAAGATTATTGCTAAGTCTGGGGCGTAGGCCGCCCCCATTGCCACTCCCTTTGTCTGTCGGTAGAAACAATTCTGGAATAGGAAGAAATTCCGCATCATTGCAATTTTTAACAGCAGGATGATGAAGGCAGTAGGAACACGTGTCGGTGCTTCACGTCTGTCCAAAGCCATAGCAGCCACCACCAGTGCTTCTTCCTGGGGAATGCTTGTGTAAAGTGACACAATATCGCAGGTGGCCAGGAGTTGTTCATCACGGTTAAATGGACGTCCGTCCATTAGGTTGATTGCGTGTGTGGTATCCCGCAGATATGTTTCAGTTTGTTCCGCCAGTGGCTTCAGAAAAAAATCAATATATTGGCATAAAGGTTCCAATATTGAGCCACATCCTGACACAATAGGTCGTCCAGGATGGGTCCTCAAGTTCTTATGGACTTTGGGCAAAGTATAGATGGTCGGTATGCGGGGATTTTTTTGGTTCAAGTAATGGTATTCTTGCTCCGACAGGAAACCCTGTTCCAAGCCATCTTTGGTGACTCTTTGGATTTCAGCTGCAAGGTCCTTGGAAGGATCACCAGGTAATTTTCTATAACTGTTACCATCCTCTAACTGTCTCATTATCTCTTCCTTATAGTTCACCATATCTTGGACGACAATAGCGCCACCTTTGTCAGCAGGCTTGACTATGACATTCTTGTTATCCTTTAGAGATGATAAAGCAAGTCTCTCAGCTTTACTGATGTTGTACTTCGTATACTTCTTCTCATTGAGGATTTTCTTTACATCTTGAAGAACCAGGCTCTCATATGCCAGAATTCTGTTGGTCATTGCATAGGTCGGAGGCACAAAGGTCGATGGTGTTCGAAGACCTGTAGTGGACCCCGTGGGCTTCGATGGTTTGTCCTTAAAAAAATATCTCAGTCGGATTTTTCGGAAAAATTTGTGCAATTCAGCGACAGTTGTGAACACATTTGGAAGGGCTGTTGGTACGAACGATAGGCCACGACTAAGTACTTTGATTTCCTCTTCCTTTAGGTTGTAAGATGAAATATTAATTACAGGGTTGTTAACAGGTCTCACCACCTGTAGTTCTTCCGGCGGGTGGATCTCTCTCCATGCTCTTCCTGGGGAAAATGTACTTGTTTCACACCTCTCCCTCTTCCGATGTCCCAGGTTGCTTCCACGTTCTGTTGGCCCCTGCCAGGCCCTCTGTTCCAATTGTTGCCTCTCCCTCGTGGTGGTCTCCATCCTCCTCGTCCTAAAAAAGTCGGAGGGTATGCTGGACCATATGAATCTTGATATCCGTAATTT